>NC_048264.2:1200000-1855000 GCF_005286985.2 Setaria viridis | reverse complement strand
GTGCTCTACCTCGGGCCATCGACATCATACGCTCTACTGAAATAGATTTCGCGGAAAACCAGCTATATCCGATCTTGGTTGGCCTTTCACCCCTAGCCACAAGTCATCCCCGTATTTTGCCACATACATGGGTTATGCAACATCAAGAAAAATATTTCCATGACAAATACAGATGCAAGAGGGGATGAAGAAGGCTAACCATGTCTTCAGTGCAACATCCATATATACGGATGAACAGAATTGACCTATTGCATACATGTCCTAGTTTTTGTACTATGTGCACAACTGGACCAAAACCAAATACATGTTCGCAATATGCATATCGTGCCATTGCAACACCCAGGAAGTGAACAAAATCACCCACAAGAACAACAGAAAATTGAAACAAAACAAAACAACTATACGAAAACATCTAGTTTGGACCGTTGCAACATCACCTTGAGCGCAAGGGTCAAGTCCATGCTCTTGGCGTGGTGGTCGGAAGCACACATGAGCGCCAGTGAGCTGGGGGACGTCTGGAAAAGCGCGCGAGCAGGCCTGGGAAGGTGCAGGCAGCCACCAGCAAGGCTCGGCGCCCTGCACAAAGCGCAAGCCGGCCTCGACGTCGAGCCAACAGCAGCAGACAAGGGAGTGATGCTTGTAGTTGCTAGAGATAAGGAGCCAGAAGACAAGGGCCTGGAGTTCCTCAGGAAGGTCAGCAGTCACGGGGTGGAAAACGGACTTTTAGTTAAAGATTCTGAAAATCCATCTGGAACTAAATTTTTAAAATAAAAGGAGGTCCTTTAGCTCTAGGTCCTTTTAGTCTTGGTTGGTAATACCAACCGGGACTAAAAAGTTTTAAAAGAAAACACCCGCGCCGTCCCGTGCGCCCGGCTGCCGCTCGCCCGCCCGCGCTCGCCGGCCGCCCGCCTCCGCTCCGGATCCGCCCGCACCTGCCTCCGCTCCGCCCGTGCCCATCGGTCGCCCGCCCGCCGCCGCTTGGCCGCCCGGCCGCGCCCCTGCCCTGCCTTTGTCCCGCTGTCGCCCCTCACTGGAATCTTTTGTCCCGGTTGGAATTACCAACCGGGATAGGGGGCTTTTTGTCTCGGTTGGAATTTTCAACCGCGATAGGGGGGTGTCAGTGCTAGATCTTTACAATCAGGACTAAAGCCCCTCCCATCGATGTCTTTTGGTGCCTCATTTTTGACCCGGGACTAAAAGCACTTTAGTCTCGGGTCCAAAATCAACCGGGACAAAAGCTCCTGGATGGAAGGTCAGTCCTTTACTAGTGGATGCGGTCCTTTGGCAGCCTCGACGACCATTGATGCTAATAGATGCGATGCGGCAGGTGAATCAAAGTATATATATAGAGAGAGCGCTGGGGGCAAGGGAATGGATAAGAACGTGGAGGGAGATGAGCTGTGTGGACGTGAACTTGCACATAAGATGGGTAGGTTGGAACCAAACAAATTTCGGGTGCGTAGACAAGCAAGTGCTCCAGATACTCGGTCTGTAGCATTACCGAAGATAAAATTCTAGAGATCCTAAATGAACATGTACCCAAGACATTAGAAGATACGATGTATTAAAGAAAAGTAATGAAATCAAAGAAAAAAGAAACTTAAAATTGCCAACAAGCTACTCTAGTAATCTCACTTCATGGTATGTTTGGTAAAATCGCCTTCAAAATCCAACTCCTTCACATCAAGTGAAAGCGGAACCACAGCATGAGCCAAATCCCAACAACGAGGAATTGAAACAACTCCATCCGTTGATTGACGCTCTGACCACCAAACCAAGACAGCAACAAAACAATCCACACTTCCACTATGCAGCGGAATTAAGCAAGATAGCAATAGCTCTTGCCCAATCTGATTTGGGAAACCATAATACCGCCATGAAGTGCATAACCACTCAAAAAGCCTACAAAATGACACCTCCATCGTGGAAATGACGATAGCCGCTGCTGCCCACCGACATAAAATTTTCACCTGGAGACCTTGTGATGGGGTGGGATCGGGATGTATAGGTGACGCATCCAAGAAGGAAAATGATGCCCAAAGGCATCATCACCATGGATTTCACCAGCGTACCCTAGCCCACCACAACATAGCCCTAAGGGTCGACGAGATGCATCCCTTACCACGCCATTGCCAATCACGGGAGGCTGAAGCACCTGAGACCCAATGGCATCGATGAAGTGCGCTCCGTATCACAGTCGCCGCATGATGAGTTTCTGAGCACCTGTTACAAGAACGCCAAATATGACTGCAGTCACCGACCATCGTCCCTAGCACGGCTTCGTCACATCTGTGCCACTGGCCACCGGATGCACCGACGGGAATGCCAGAGTCGCACGCCTCGCACCATAGCCTGGCAGGCCACACGCCGCCACAGCAGTGCAAGGCCATGGGCTGCCGCAGCCGCTTCGCCCTAGGCCCATGCCGTTGCAGTCATGCCAGGCCGTGTGGCACCGCCATCATCGCTGCTGTGGCCTGTGGGCCCACCAGCAGACGTTGCTACATTGGGTTTTTGTTTGGGTGTGTGCGTGCGTGCGTGTGTGTGTGTGTGTGTGGGGGGGGGGGGGGGGGGGGGGGGGGGGGGCGGGGGTTAGTAAAGAGATTGGAGGCTCGTTGGCCGTGGGGAGCGACAGGCCACCGCTGGTGGCGGCGCATGGACAGCGGGGGCTCGGTGGCGTCCGCCCCCCGAGTCGCTCACAGGGACAATGCAAGGGCCTCAGTCTGTTCAGTACTCTGTTAGCAATATGATTGATTAGACCAGGAAAAAGAAAAAGATTGAGAGACACAAACGATTAGCCTAGCCACAAAGAGTCACTGCTTCTTCCTGCAACTAAGACATGCAAAAACACCATGCACAAAAAATAACACCCATGCAGATCTTAGTTGCAGCAAAAACACAAAAAATAGCACAAAAACACATGACCACTGATACGCTCTCCCTGTGGTCATCAGGTGAGTAGAAGTTAATCGATCTTGTTACAACGACTACTATCACTCTACCAACTTGGACAGCGTTATTCGGAGAATCAAGTTCTTAGTTTGGGTTGGTCGACCACTTAATAGGCTAGTGCACGTTAGCATCATGATTGATGCTGCAGCATTATTTCCGTTTAATTGTTATTTTCTCTAGTCAGATCACAGATCTGTTGTCCTCATCAACAAACAAATATGGTGTCGTTGGTGGTACGTTCGCACGCTATGCGCTGATTAATTAGTTACTTCCTGCATGCAGGTGCACGAGTCCCACATGTTGACACCGACTTGGAGGCAGGGAAACAAGCCATGACCGAAGAAGCTGAAATGGCACGGAGACGCAGGTGGAGCAGAAGTGTCCTCATCTCCAAGGTCCGTGATCAAGTCCGTGCCGGCGACGTCAACAGCTACACTCCACACTCCGTGTCTATCGGCCCTTACCATGCGAGTTGCTCGTCCCCACGGATTGAAAAGGAGAAGCTGTGCTGTGTAGGATTCTTTCAGAGCCTCTCAGAGGACCAAATCAAAGGTGGTCTTACGGGTCTAGCGGAGAAACTGGAGCCCCTAGCGAGGGCTTGCTACCCCGATGGTGTTGGCCACATGACGCCGGAAGAGCTGTCGACAATGTTGCTACGTGATGGGTGCTTCCTCCTCGCTTGCATGGTGGACTATCAGAGAGGAAATAATGCCGACAAGAAGTTAGCACATAGCTCAACTGGTAAAGACGGAGACCCGGCGCAAACAGTAGGGGGAGATGTCCAAGACGGCGGCTCATTTAGCGGCGGCGACAACAACACCGTCGTCCGCGACACCGTCTTCCTCGTTGAGAACCAGATACCTTTCTTCGTGCTACAGAAGATCCATGAGCGCGTCACAGGTGATACCACCAGCTCCGCCCTCGAATCCATAGCAGATTATGTCCAGGAGGTGCTGCAGGTACAGCTCTACATCAGCAAGCACCGGCGGCCGGCTCCGGCTCTGACGCCGCCGACACCCCATCTGCTGCACTTATTGCACTTCTACTTGCAGCCAACTAGTCCACCTCCGGCCATGGAAGAGAACGCTGCACGCCCTCGCACGGGTCGGTGGCGCCGCGCGACGGAGTACTGCAAGTACGGCAACGTGCGGTTCAAGCGTCAGGTCTTCCAGGACAATGAGAAGTGGACCTTCCTCGACGTGCGCCTTCAAGGAGGCACGCTGTGGGTCCCCCGCCTGCGGGTTGATGGCATGACGTGGACGGTCCTGCGAAACCTGATGGCGCTGGAGGAGCAGATCTCCCGGAGACCTGTCACGGCGTACTGCCTCTTCATGTCGCAGGTGGCAGGCACGGTGGAGGACGTGAAGCTCTTGGTTCACTCAGGGATCGTGGAACACTTCCTCGCCAGCGACGAGCAGGTCGCTCAAGGCTTCGCCGACCTCTGCAAGGGAGTGGTCATGGACGTCGACAACATCGACAGGAACTACCTCATGCCCATGTGGCACGAGATGCAGGAGCGCTGCGAGAACCGCGTGCACAGGTTCATGGGATGGTTCTGCCAGTTTAAGAACATAGTGATCATCATCGTACTACTAGTGGCTCTCATCATCATCGCATGTCAAGTGACGCAAACGTTCTATGCAGTTAGCTCTAGCCGCGGCGGACAACCACCAAAACATTAGTGTCAGTTTAGGCCCCTTTGGAGCAAAGGAAAACCATAGCAATTTTGAAGGATTTCGATCCTATATGAAAATTTCCTATGTGACCCTTTGGAACAAAGGATTGCACCCTTAAATTCCTTGGAATTCTTATGGGATGCATGAATCCATAGGAATTCTGGAGGACCTTATGAAAACTTTCCTGTATGTGTGTTTATGTGTGTGTCTCTCTCGCTTCGAATTCCTGTGTTTATCCTGTGTTGTATCCAAAGGCTACTACATAAACTTTCCTGCATTTTGAATTCATGTAGTATTGCAAGTTTCATGTAACTCTATTTTTTTTTTCATTTGTACGTTTTGGGAATCATATGTTCCAAAGAGGCCCTTACTCATCAGTTGTATATATGCGCTGCTATAGCCCCTAATATGTTTATTTCTGTGATCTTTTCAACTAAGGATTTTCTGATACTCATCAGTGCTCAACAAAGCTTGGTTGTTTTCTAATTTGATTTGTTCAAGCTTTATTTCCCTTTCTTGTTTGTCAAAATTTAAATTTCTTTTTCTCTTTATTAGCTTAGTAGTTAAATATATACACGTGTGTTGCTTGAGCATAAAAAAATCCACGTCTCTCATATGTGAGATCTACATTGCCCAATTAAAACTAGTCAAGCATCATGTTTAATTTTATTCCACATTGAGATCCTTATGAACTATAATGCAATTTTATTATTCGTTAGTGCATGGGACCCGCTACAAAATTTTGACACTCCCAAATTAATAATGTTTTTTTGGCACTAATTTAGCCGACTTGTATCTCAACTCCCAATTACCAACTTGGACCTACTTTGTGCCATAATAATCCAAAGGCACTCGGGTCACCATAAATACCCGTGTGGTTTTTGATGGCGCCGGCTCCACTATGGATGTCTTGTGTAGTTCATGGATGAAGACCTCGGCTGGGACTTGAGCACGAGTAGATTCAAGCTTGGATAAGATGCCTATGGCTACGTTATTATCAGGAGCCACGTGATGAAACTCCAGACCAGATAACTTGTTCTCTAGGTTGTGTACTTCCAGGTAGTACGCATCCATGTTGTTCTTGTGGCAGTCCCACTCATCGTGGACATGATTATTGACTACCAGTGAGTTGCCGTAGACCAACAATCGCTTGATTCCCAGCGAGATTGCCAGGCGGAGCCCGTGCAGAAGTGCTTCGTATTCAGCTTCATTATTGGACACCTCCCAGAAGATTTGCAGAACATATTTCAGCTATTTGCCTTTGGGAGAGATTAAGAGTGCTCCTGCGCCGGCGCCCTCGAGCTTGAGTGATCCATCACAATATATGACCTAATGCTCTGGGTGCTCTGCTGGCGTTGGTACTTGATTTTGCCGCCACTCTGCCATGAAATTTACTAGTGCTTGTGACTTGATGGCAATCCTTTACTTGAATTCTAGGGACAATGCTTCGAGTTCTACTACCCACTTGGAGGTTCTTCCTGTCGCATCTCGATTGTGGAGGATTTCTCCCAAGGGGAAGTCTATGATGATGGAGTTGTTGTGTTCTTGGAAGTAGTGTCGTAGTTTCCGCGAGGTCAGTACTATTGCATATAGTAGCTTTTGAACTAGTGGGTACCTGGATTTGGAATCCGACAACATCTCACTGACGAAGTAGATGGACCTCTGTACTTTGTATACATGGCCTGGTTCTAGTCTTTCAACCACATCGCCATGCGGACAACATTGGTAGTCGCGCTAATGTAGAGCAGCAAGTCTTCATTAGGGTTAGGTGCCGTGAGGACCGGTGGCTTTGATAAGAAGTCCTTCAACTATTGAAGGGCTTTATCTACCTCCTTGGTCCACTGGAATTTATCTTGCCACTTGAGTAGTTTGAAGAAGGGTAGTCCCCGTTCTCCAAGCCTTGAGATGAATCTGTTGAGGGTCGCCATGCATCCAGTCAGTTTCTGGACGTCCTTGATGCACGATGGGATGTGCAAGTTGGTGATTGCGGAGATCTTCTCGGGGTTAGTTTCAATTACTTGGTGATTGATGATGAACACAAGTAGTTTTCCGGAGGGTATGCCAAACACGCACTTTGTTGGGTTTAGCTTCCACCAGAACTCTTGCAAGCTTGCGAAAGTTTTTTTTTCCAGATCCGCAATCAAGTCGTCGAGGTTTCTAGTCTTTACAACCACATCATCCATGTACACCTCTACGTTGCGGTGTAGTTATTTTTTGAAGCACTCCTGGATGGCCTGTTGATAGGTGGCGCCTGCGTTCTTTAGCGCGAAGGACATAGTAGTGTAGCAGAAACCTCCGTATGGGGTGATGAACGTGGTCTTGATTTGGTCTTCTTCCTTGAGGGCTATCTGGTGATACCTCAAGTAGCAATCGAGGAAGCAGAATAGAGCGTATCCAGCCGTTGAGTCAATGACTTGATCAATCCTACGAAGCCTAAAGGGATCCTTTAGACAGTGCTTGTTGAGGTCTATGTAGTCGATACACATCCTCCACTCATTGTTGTTTTTCTTCCGCACCAAGACGGGATTGGCCAGCCACTCTAGATGATAGACTTCTTTTATGAATCCAATCATGAGTAGTTTGGCCAACTCTTTTTTGATTGCTTCTCTTCTATCTTGGGTGAATCGATGTAGTCATTGTCGTTTTGGCGTAGCTTTGGTATCCACAATTAGTGAGTGCTTGACAACTCGCTAGGCACCCCCAACATATCTGATGGCTTCCATGCAAAAATGTCTTGGTGGGCCTAAAGGAAGCTGACGAACGCGGTTTCCTATTTGGGATCCAGCCCTGAGCCAATCAGGGCTATCTTGGAGCTATCAGCAGTCTCAAGGTCAATGGCTTTGATATCGACTTCACTTGCCGGCTTGACCTTGGTTGCCCCTGACTTCTTCTCTGGTATCTCAAGTTCTGATAGGGACAGTTTCTTGGAAGCGGCAAAGATAACTATGTCCAGTTTTGAAATCAGCTACCTCAAAATTGATGTACTATGTCCAGTAGTGTTCTTTGGTCCCGAAGGTAACTAGCAAAACCATCTGGCCAAGGAGTACAACCACGTTGGCTAGAACAATCCTTAGAACGGAGAGTTCATCAGGGTGAGCATATTGGTAACGTCGAGGCCCATTTTCCTCAAAGTCTTAGTGAAAAAGTACGTTGATACCACTACCACCATCAATGAGTACTTTGTGAGATGAGAGCCTGTGACTACTGGGTTCAGGACGAGAGGATAGCATCCAGGGTCAGAGAAACTAGTCCACTGATCCTTCCTGGAGAAGGTGATTGGCACCTCGAACCACTTGAGGAATGTAGGCGTTGCCTGTTCAATGGACATAATCTCTTGGAGGGTTAATTTCTAGGACCGCTTTGAAGCAGTACCCGGTGTGCCGCCGAAGATGACGTTGACGGTGTTGGATGGGTTTTGGAATTTACCGTTGCTACCATCATCTTTGTCTTCTTTGGCCTTGCCCTTGTCCTTTGCCCGAGAAGGTTCTAGCAGATCTTTCATGACTCTGCACAGGCTATAGCAATCCATCGCAGAGTGCTTATGGTGTGGATGCCATGGGCACTATTTTAAGAGCTCATTGAATGGAGTCCTTTCTTGATTCTTGCTACCTTTCTTTGAGGACTGGAACATCACCGCAACAGTATTGTCTGACTTTCTCTTGCGATTATGACAACCTGAGTAGTTGCTTTGATTGTCATTATTGGGGCGATCGTTACGGTTCTTGTTGTTGCGCTGGCCATTACTCTAATTGTTGTTGTTCTAGCCCCTATTATGACTAGACTTGAACCTCTCGATCTCCTTATCTTCTTCATCTGCCTAGGCTTGAATCATGATCTTGAGAGACTTGATATCTTTTGGGCATTCCTGCAATAATCTTGGAACATTCGATGGTCATAGAGACCATTCTGGAAGCAATCTATGGCATCACGCTCTATGATGTCCATGATAGTGGCCTTCTTGTCAAAGAAACGGCGTAGATAATTGCGCAGGGTCTCCCCTTATTGTTGTTTGACTTGAGACAAGTCGATTCTGTTGCTAGGACGTTGCATTTCCCCTGCGATGTTGTTTGTGAATGCCACCTTTAGGTGCTTCCACGTGTCGATGGAGTTCTTCTCTAGGGATTTGAGCCATGTGAGTGGTCCTGCCTCCATACAGATGGGGAAGTAAATGACCTTGGTGTCATCGTTTCCTCTCGCTACCTGAACTAACAATGAGTAGCACCGCAGCCATTGGACTGGGTCCTGCTTGCCGTCCTATTTGGTGATACCCGAAGGTTTGAATTTGTCGGGTAGAACCATCTTTCATGCTCATTTTGAGAAGGTGGGGAACCCACAGAATCATCTCTCAAGTACTCAACTTTTTGTTTACGCTCATGGCGGTGCCCTTTAATGATTGTACGGGTGTCGCGGCTGTTGTTGATCTTCTGACGGAGGCCATGTACTAGGGTTCAAGGTCTACGTAGGGCCCACGGCGGCTGCAACCTCCTGAGGGTTCCGACCGACTTCCCTCTGCCCTATTTTGGCTTGGTTTAGCATCCTCAATTGAGGCACCCTCGTTTTGAATTGGTTGTCTATGGCTACTGCCATGCTGGGATGAGGCGTGGCGAACCAAATGTATTGGGCTTTGTTGATCGAGTTGCCTGTATGTGTGCTCTGCCAGCTGAGCCAGTTGCATGGTGTAATTGGTTTGTGGCATTGCCCAAGTAATCAGGTCAATGAACTACTTCAAACATGTGATCCAAGTTCATGATGGGTAGTTCAGCTGCAAGGTGGCAGCGACGCTCTGCTCTTGCAGCGTTTCTTGCTCATCGTCGATTCTTTTGAGCTTCAGTTTCTTCTCCTTCTACGTTGGTGGTAAGTTCATCCTGTGACATCTCATATAGGTGATGTTTGCGTCATGGATTCCTTTCCGGTGGTTCTTCACCATCGCCTTCTCGTGCGGTCAAGAGGGCGAAGAGTTCTCGCTTCGGAGAAAAACTACCCGAACTTGACGTGATGATCTCTGTGGAGCCGCCTTCTTTGTAGATGGGCGATAGAGGGGTTCCCTCCTGGTACGGGAGAGTGTCAAGGTAGACAACAAGGCATGACTCGTCGTCCTTGGCGAGAGCAGGTCGCTTCATGGTCAGTAGATGAATCTGCCTTGTGGAGAGATGTGATAACCAAGCCTTGTTGTGTACCTGATAATGGAGTCTCCTCATCCGAATCTGAGTAGTAGTTGAGGTCCTTAAACAAATTCGAGTTGAATTGTGATCTGGATTGGGTGTCTTGGTAGACAGCACCCGAGTTTTGGAGTTCGAACGGAAATCGACTTGTATTGTAGACTGATTCACACGATGGCTTAAGCGTCAGCTCGTGGGAACCAATTCGACTAGTGGGAGAAGTCGAGTTGTACTCGAACTCGTTCTGCAAGCCTCTAAGTAGGTCGAAAATTTCGTTGAATTTTTTGACGAAATCCTCTAAAGCTTGGCGATGAAGGTTGATGTTGTACTGCTTCTCCTCTGGGGCTGGCATAATGTGGCGGTGGAAGTTTCCAACACCATCTACGATGCAAACCCAAGAGCCGAAGATGAATGCCGCGATCACTTCGAATGCAATGGTGGACTTGATGATGACTTGAGCTATTGAGTTCGCTGGTGGATCTTCAGCGAGATCCCCTACTTGGCATGCTAACTATCGGTATTTAGACCCGGCAACCTATCCAGGAGGTGCCCGAGGTAGTGTTTAGTGCATGGGGCTCGCTTAGATCAGGAACTCGACGGTGAACTCGAACACATGATCTAAACAAGTTCAGGCCGCTAAATAGCGTAATACCCTACGTCCTGTGTGTTGATTGTATTGTAATGGATTGAAGTTGTTTGTAGGGGGTCCCTACCACGCCTTATATTGCTGGGGGTAGGGTTACAGGTTGGTTGTTTACAAGAATACTAGTCCGATTCGACTAGAGAGACCTACTCTATTTGCTACAAGTAGTTTCCTAATCTTCATCTAGTTCTTGTCCTCCACGTAGACCACGCCGTCCTGCACCATAGTCTCCATATCTCATACGTCTCGGTGTACAGTCCCATATCTAGGATTGTCCAAACCTTCTGATGGGATCATAGATAGATCAACGGACGACAGACCGGTGGTGATACGCTATCACCACCGGTTCACCCAAAACTGGTGATAGCCTAGTGGCAAAGGGCTCGTCTATAGTAGTGAGTTTTCCATATCCACAATGAAAGCAATATGGCTCGTAAATAATAGATTGATTGATGCAAAGTATCGGGGTTACATATATAGGCTAGGGTCTCCACGGCAACATGGAGATACTAGCCTGTGCAGCCAGCACCCAAGGTCCATAGGGCTGGCCTATAGAATCTGTCGAACACACAACAAAATACACGAATTTTTCCTGTGTATTTGTATGCTTAAGCTTTGAACATGTTAACTTGGCAATGGAGCCATGTCGTCAACTATGACTACTGCACAGGCCATATGGTTCATATGAGGCATGGCCATTATTTCAGCCTTGTATCCAAAGGGAAGCGTCGCAGGGTAGTTTTGAACGTGTGGACACTTTTTCAAATGATCCATATTTTTTGTTGATCCACTTGAATTGAATCAAATGAAAGAAAAAAAGGTTTTGTAATTTCCCGGCTGGTGAATAGCAAAACCAATTTATAAACTAATAAAAGTTTATATTTCCCTATGAACAAGTTTTTTTTTCATATCTATGTATGTGTATTGCCGATCTTCTTGATCAATCAACCACCTATCCAAAACTTAGAACACTCAGTAGTCACTAATTTCCCTTTTTGTGAATCTCATCACGTGTTGCATCCTCAAATGCATACCCTTCTTGATAGAAAAATCTCCATTGCGAATCTAGAGAGAAAGGGCACGAGCGCATCTCCATTGAGTAGCATGTGAGGGGCACTTCCCAAACCACGGCCAATTTTAAAACAAAAACAAACATCCCTGTAAAGGGTGCTGAGTGCTGACAGCTCGCATGTAGAATTAAGAACTAACCAATATAGCTTAGGCGCTTAGCTAAACAAAGCACACACGAATACACATGCAGATTCTCTCTGTAAACAAAACACAAAAGCAAACACACAGATTCTTATAGGGATTGTTGATGCACGTCACGCCAAACACTTGAGCACTGAACGTGCAGCCCGCAAAGATGCTCCTTGTTGCGTTGTTGCGGAGGCTAGTCAGACCGATAAGGCAGGTTGATCATACCGGTCTCGCCAGGGAGCCTGGCGAGGATCCAACGAAGGCCCGCCCGAGAGGGATCCCTTCAGGGCAGGCGCACCTTGGGTTGCCTAAGGCTCGGTAGGCCAGCTAGGGCACCTCCTCATGCCATGGAGATAGGAGAAGAACAGCACATGGGGTTGGAAAAGTACGACAAAGAGGAAAGAAAGGTAAAAGTAAAAGATAGATTGGTATTTGATTGATTGGATGCCCTCAATCGACCGTGGCACTTTATATTTATAGGATGGGGAGGTCTTGCCCTGCAAGAAAACCGTTTTACAAGTTGTAATCAACAAGGACTCCTCAATTCTACTCAGACTAGGAATAGTTAGACCGCTCCAATTGAGGAAGATGGGCCTCGACATCACTGACGTGCTCACTCGAATGAACTCTCCATTCTACGGGATTACCCCGGGCAATGTGGTTGTACCACTCGGACAGGTTGTTTTGCTAGTTACCTTTGGCACCAAAGAACACTACCGGATAGAATAGATCGGGTTCGAGGTGGCTGACTTCGAAACATCGTAAATTATATTTGAATATTAAATATTAAATAGACATTTGAATATATTTAATATTCAAATTATAATTGAATATTAAATTTATGGTTTCTAGGGAAAGAAATATTTTGAAAAGGTTTCTAGGACTTTAATGATGAGAGGACGGGTCAAGAGTTTGAATATTATATTTGAGTAATATTCAAAGGAAGTTATCATAGGATTTAAATAGGATTAATAATTGGATAAAATTCAGATATTATATAGAGGAAAGAAATATTCCTAAGGCAACACATATGCTGTTGTTTCATGCAAGTTTTATTTGCAAAAAGAGTTTTGAATGTTTGGGAAAAGGGATTAGGTTTAGTTTAAAGAAAAACTTTAGAAAATCCATATTTTTAAATGCTCTAAAAAGAGAGATGTTGCATTAAGCATATTAACTTCATTTTTGAAACCGATGTATAACACTAGGTATCTTTTATTTAGAAAAGCTAGTTATAAATAGGAATTAATCAATTAAATCTTAGTTTAGGAAAATCGGGATAGAACATGATCAACTTTTATTTAGAAAACTAATTGAACAAGAATTAGTCAAGTTAACATTTTATATGAAAACCCGTGTTATAAAACTAGTAAACTTTTAATTAGAAAACTGGTTCTAATAGGTATTAGTCAAATTGTCAATTACTTTGATGTAAAAACAAGCAACAAGTAAGACACATTGGTAATGCAAGTTAAGGTGAAACGAACAAGAACAACGAAAACAGACTAGCATGGAAGAAAAGCTTACACTATGGTTTAGGAGAAACTAATCTACAAAGAGAACAACTAGGCTGCATGGACAACAAACTAGTCAAAGCTAAACTGAATTAGTCGGTAGAGAAACAGACTAACAAGACTGGCTCTAATGAGATGGCTGCGAAAATTTGGCCACAAAGAACTAAAAGAACGTAGCTGACTCAAAAAGAGACAACTAAGAAGGAGAACTAAGAATAGCTATGAGCTGGCTAACATGATTTTAAGAGGAACATGAAACAACATGATAAGACTACTTTGATAGGGAAATGAGCGGCACAAAACTACTCATGTAGATATAGAACTACTAGGTAAATCCTAATCAAGTTTTATTTATAAATGTTCATCTATAAATTATATCAATTGCACACTTAACTTTAGAAATGTGAAAACAGCTAATTGAATTACACATATGTCGTGTTGGACTAAATAAACCTTATTTAGAAAATAGATTCATATTGACATTAGTCATTTCATCAATGATTAAGAAAAACCGAGTTATAACCTAACTATATTTTAATTATTAATATTGAAGTATAAATTATACTATTTCAGCATTTAACTTTAAAAAGGCTAAACGAGGTGAAACATCTAAATGTTATTGAAAACATATTTGTGTTGGTATTAATCAAGTTAATATTTATTTATAAAAGCCGGTGTAAAATCCTAACCAACTTTTATTTTAGAAAAGTTGATTCAGTATTGAACATTAATAAAATTGATATTAGGTTATGAAAAACCGATATATAACCTAATTAGCTTTTATTTAGAAAAGCATGTAAAGTAAACATTAATGAAATTAACTTTAATATGAAAAACATGAGGTAGAACTCTAATTAGATTTTAATTATAAAAGCAAGTCTATAAACATGACAACAAGTTTTGAAACAAAACATGACATCTCAGGGTCTAAATTGCAAAAGCTCAAAGAGCTCTGGCCATGGATGCTGGCTTTGAACGCCGAGCATGGCTGGCGATTCGTCGAGCTAGGGGTTCAAGTCGTTGGCACACGAGATAGAGGACATGGAGGGGAGTCTGCGAATGTGCTCACCGGCGGCAGAGAGGTGCTGATGCGGCTCGAAATCAGCCCGGCATCGGAGGATGGCGGCGGCCCGGTTCTTCACACGGCGGTGGTGCTACGGCGAATGACAGGCACCGAGGATGGGTCAGCTGGATGTGGCTCGATGACGCGAGGCTCCAGGCAGCGATGGTCTCCTCCAATTGACGACGGACATGGTGAATCGGGGAGCAACTCCGGCAGCGGTGCTCGGCTTTGGCGGCTCACTCGACGGCGGCGATGCAGCTCAAAGGCAGAGCGCAGGAGCAGCCGGAGGGCGAGTGGGGCTCGACCTTACCTTAAATAGGCATAGGACACGAGGCCGGCCGTGGCGCGCATGCCAATGCGGAGCTTGGCTACAACGCTCAGCTTCGAGCTGCTGCTGGGCGATCGGTTCAGATGGGCTTAGCTGGGCAAGACACATCTGGACCGGGCCTCGCATGCTCGGTCTGAGGGAAAAAGGTGGGGCCCACCATCAGGAGGGGGAGGCCGGATCAGGTGAAACCATGTCGGGTCTGTTATGGTCTAAACAGGAGTTGTAATGAAAGATGGTGAAGAAGAAGATTGTGATGGTAACAACATTTTAAACTAGGCTTTAGGTGGTACCTTTGCAGATACTACAATGGACGAGGTTGAAGAAAATGTTGCAGAAAATGAACCAACCGAGGAACTAAGTCAGGTATTGAGCTCTAAGCCATGGCTGCTATCGGCTTCCACGAGCCAGATAGGAGCCCCAGGCCAACCAGCCAACCCAATCGGCTACGACGATGGTGCGGCCTTCACGCCGCGCAGGCAAAATTTCGTAGAAACTCAATTTATTTCGCAAGATAAAAAAAAAAAGGGAGGTAGTCGCATCGGACTCTATATTGCCACTGGAATAGGAAAGCATGTTCTAATAACACTACTCGTAATCTAATTTGCCTTTTTCTTGCCTTAAAAAAATACGTGTAGTCTGAAAATGATTTTACATGGTTTCATGCATGAAGCATTCTTACGTACTCTTGTGATTTTTGGCGGGAGTTTCTCCAGAGGCCTAAGTACGATACGTAATAGCGAAACTGGTGTGCACTTTCAGAATTCAGATTTCGGCCTTTTGCCATACGTGTGGGCCAGGTATGCATGCCTTGATTTCACAAAACAACTTTTTTTGGACCACACGCATAGGTTATGGTTAGAGCACGACCAATAATGGGGGTCGTCAACGCGAATGACTGGACGAACGAGATCTAGTCCATATAATTAGTTACGCAAAAGCGGGCTAAACGGCCTGGCAAACGGAATAAAGCCGGCCGCCGGCCACATTCTAGTCCGGTTGTGCATGCTGTTGTCAGTTGCTCCGGTCTATTCGCCTGCACGCCCTCGTGCTTGCACATGCTTTCACCTTTTTGTTTCGGCTCATGTGGACAAATTACATACGTAATTAAATGCATGTTGTGATGGGCTAAGTATATAACGAGCTTCCGTAACAACCAACGACAGCACTACTGTACCAATCACAAAGACGGCCGGGGTCAGTAGCGATCAAGCTAAGGTAGCTTGCATTGAGAGTGTCGTCCACTGCCGAGTGCAATGGCGCAAGGTAACAAGTAAATATCGTCAATTTTAGTTATGTACTGCATGCATTAACTATGCTTATTAGGATATTGTAGAGAATTATTGTGCAGTTCATTTTTTAGCGATGTTGCCTGTTTTAGAAGATTATTAAGATGTGTGGTTTATTTACTCTAACTGTTTTCAGGGTACGGTAAATAATGTAAACTTTTCATTTTGATTTCATGGAATTCCAAGTGGGACACGATTATGTAGAAACAAAATTTAAAGAAGAGCCGCCTATTTCTCCCAACTAGTTAGATCTTAACATCAATCGCATATGGAAATATCTCAATTGTACACCCCATGCAAGAGGTATTCCTACATTTCGATCATTTGATCACAACCAAATCTCAATCATCTTTTTACAACATCTATATTTTGTCCGGAAAAGAAAGCTATCGTTGTCATCGTAGCACTCCCACAAATAAAATATTGTTATGTTTATGTCCAATGCAAACCAAAGGGATGGAACTATATCTATGTACAGTATGTGATTAAATCCCCGGCTGAGTTCCAAAGACACAAATGTCACAGGAAAACGGAATTTTTTTTGATGCGGCTACTTCTCTAGATTAGTAGAGTTTCCGTAAGAAAGCATTATCGACAATAATTTTTAGTAAAAGAAATGTGAAATAGTCTTTAGACAAAGAATCTTTTTCTCCTTCTTTCCTTGGATGGCTAAACCCTTTAATTGAGCAATTTTGTAAGAATGTGTGATTGTGAAACAAAAGAAATTGTTCCAGTTAAGGGACCCGAACCTTCTTTGGCACCCGTGCAGAGGCATCAAAAAGTCAGTGATGGCATGTAAGAATTGGAAAGAGGTTCCTTCAAAAAAACAAGCAAGCAAGCAAGCGCGCACACAGAGCTAGAGAGAGAGAGAGAGAGAGAGAGAGAGAGAGAGAGAGAGAGAGAGAGAGAGAGAGAGAGAGAGAGAGAGAGAGAGTTTTACAAAAGTTAATTTAGCAATGAATATCAACAGGGGGAGTATGGGATGTCTAGTGTAAGGATAAGATACGAAGCAAAATATTTGTATCTATATTTAATGTAGAGTAAGGAACATTTTTTGTGCTGAATTATTTTTTAAATGAAGTTCATCGATTTTATTGATTCAAATATATCAATTTAATTTGGGAACTAACTGAAGTGCCCATTGCAAAGCGCTTGTCACATGAAGGATAGTCCATCAATGGCTTGCAAAAAATGATGCTAACACCATTTCCAGGTCTAAAATTTACTGAATACTTCCTCGTTACTTTTAATTTTCTTGCAGAGAGAAATTAATGTTCATGTTTCTCCATTTTATTTCGAATTGTACCAACCAATAGAAACATTTATATTCATTTGTTCCTTTTCATTTATAGGAAAACAGAAACATGTCATCATCTAGGTGATGTATCTGGCCGAAAGTTCTTAGGTTGTTTTTAGTTAATTAAAAGGAGCAAGATAGGACCTTTATTTGGACTAAAAATTCAAGCTGATATGACCTTCATACACATAACAACTTCGACTTTATCTTGCCTAAAAAAATTGTCCGGGAACCACCTCTTCGTGCGGTAGTGGAGTGGCAGGTGCACGACTGCACCCATCAAGGTTCAAAACATTGTTCTCCACATTTATAGAGTTGGGGCCTCCCTTACAGTCATTTTCTAAAAGAAGGCAAAAAATGGTTCTCCATTAGTGGTTCTCAAAATCTTGGCATGCTCAACTTTGCATTGACAAAAAATACTAGCTAAATCTTTGTTTTTGTAGAAATCCAATCACTAGATAAAATTATTTGACCCAGTTTTGTTTAATGGCAATATCACTACTAGAAAAAACGCCTCTTGTACCGGTTAGAAACCTCCCACCTCTAGTACTTGTTGCACAACTGGTACTAGGCAATCGGTACTAGAGGGGGGTCCTCTAGTACCAGTTGGAATAACTGGTACTAGAGGTTATTAAAAAAAATTTTAAAAAAGAAATCACCCGCGCCGCCCCTGCCCCCCACCCCCGCTGCCCCGCTGGAGGCCCCCACCAGCCCCTCCGCCTGCCACCGGCCCCGACCTCCCTCTGCCGCCCCTGCCGTCCTCCAACCCCGCCTCCCCTCCACATCCGCCACTGCTCTGCCTCCCCGCTTGCTCCTCTGCCTCCGCCCGCCCCATCGCCGCGGCTCCGCCCCGCTCCTCCTACGCCGCCGCTGCCACCGCTCCTCACCACCGGTGAGGGACGAGTGAGGGGGGAGGGGAGGGGAGGCAAGGGGCTGGCTGGTGAGAGCACAAGGAGCTAGGAAGAGGAAGGGAGAGAGAGAGAGAGGAGAGAGACAGACGGAACAAGAGGGAGGCAGAGAGGATGAGGAGAGATAAGGGAGGGGCACGTC
Organism: Setaria viridis; assembly: GCF_005286985.2. Classification (NCBI taxonomy): domain Eukaryota; kingdom Viridiplantae; phylum Streptophyta; class Magnoliopsida; order Poales; family Poaceae; genus Setaria; species Setaria viridis. The sequence goes on along the minus strand of NC_048264.2, from coordinate 1,836,838 downwards.
GCGTAGTGGGGGGACGGGGGATAAAAGAATCTAAGTGTTTGCACGCACCACGCGGTGGGGGGACAGGAGACCCTCTAGTACCGGAAGGGGGCTCCATCCGGTACTAGAGGTCACCCTTTAGTACCGGGTCGGGGCTCCAACCAGTACTAGAGGTCAACCCCCATCTGGTACTAGAGGGTCTCCGGAAGCTCCCAAACATGGAACTGGTACTAATACTAACATTAGTACCGGATCCAAACTTAACAGGTACAAATGCTCGGGACGAGAGGTCATATTTCTAGTAGTGTATGAAATTTAATTCTGGCTTTGTAAATGTTGAAAGCAAACCTAGCAGACCACTTGTTTTTATATGTTAATGTCAAAAGGTTGTAAATAATTAAATTTATTGGAATTCAAATAGACCATCAATGCATGCTTACGGATTAAATAAATCTGATATTACATGCAGGGACTTTACATATAAACATTGAAATGGGCCAGTTTATCGCTGAGACCAGCACAAGAGGAGGAAGTGAGTCAAGTGGTATGGATCCTATAACATCCCAAAACTTCACCCTAGGCATATCAATAATGTTAAGTGCAAATTTGGTACCGTCATTTATATGGAATTAGATCATCAATGCATGATTCATACTTATTCTAACACCTGATTAAATGTGATGTGGACATGCAGGGACTTCAGATATAACCCATGACATGGACCAGGTTATGGCAGATACTAGCACAAGAGAAAGACGAACGGCGCCAAGTGGTATGGGTTCTATAACATCCCAAAACCTCAGACCCTAGACATGTTATTAATGTTAAGAGCGATTTGGATATATTTGGTCATTTATATGGAATAAGCTAAATTTATTTGTCTTTATTTAAGATCTATAGTTTAAAATACTTAATATTTTAGTTGTACGTGAGAAAGTTTCCCAAAATAAAGTTAGAATGTATCTTTGATAATCCCATTTTACAATTAATAAAGTTCGACTATAATTTTTATAAAATTTCATTATTTTTGTTTCATTTTGAATTGTTAATATAAATATTAAGTGAACTCATGCAATCTGTTTCAGTAATAAATCCTTCATTAATATTAACTCAAGCCCCTCGATCGTGAATGTTTATTATGATCTTATTTCACTTTACCATATAAAAAACAGTTTTGAAACTTATGTTATAATAGAATACGCTCTATAATAGCCCAAAAATAAATAAAAGAGTTTACAGTAGCTTCTCCATATGTGATCTAGCTATTTATTTAATTTATTTCAATAGGACAGCATAAATCAAAATGAATTCATTAAAGTAATTTTATATAAGAATGGTTTATGGACATTTAATCCGAGCATATCATTTCTCAGCTGTAACATTGAAATACAGTGATTCAAAATTGTCTAGGCCAAAAGGTGGGTATGTTCAATCAATAACAAATTAAAGGAACCATATGGTAAAATCTCAATCGTCAATTTTTAGATGAGGGTTCTTTGTATGCCACATAGTCTTCTCTAATCTCGCATCCACACTTCATTATTTTTCCTATATATGCCTAAAGTTGTAAGGAATACATCCTATTGACAAAGAACTTACCTTAAATTTTGAAATTTTAATTAATTATAAAGGAAGAAGATGAGCATAGATTCTATCTGTTAAGATTATAAGATAACCCTCCTGGTTACGGAAATTAACTAGGATATACTAGTACATCAAAACGTGCTCGTGCATGGGCTATAGTAATGTTAAATTCTGTACGTATTAAAGATCACCTATAGATATATATATGAGTACCATCGAGAGACTAGGCCGGTACATGATAAGATTGGCGAAGTGATCGACCATGGTCTCATGTCACCTCTACCATGAAAACAATAGCGTTGCTAAATCCTGGAATAATATGTACTGGAAATATGAGCATTGGTGCTGAGTGGCACTCAAACCCACCTATGTAATATGTAAGTAACACCACAAAGTGACCTACTAAGTACGTGCGTGCCCTCCAAGTTGGTATGATGACCTACAGCACGACATATTGTCTTCTCTCATATTGCATCTATACCCAAGTACTGGTTAGATGTCATAGACATGAATGATCTAGCTGAAATCTTATAGCTTTCCTAGTCATACCTAGCAATCTAGTATAGTGATGATCTTACATTTAAAGAACTCTGTACTTCTTTTTGTAATATTCAAATCGTTGGCTGTGGTGGACGGTTAGTTCTGGGATTGAAATGGTCAGATGTTACCTCCAGTAGAGACATGGGGGGCAGGGGAAAATTCTTTTGTGATGTTTTCAAAATTTCGTATTTATAAGTGGGATCCGATAACTTCGATCAATTTACTCCGATTTCTGCAATGAGTCTATGTAATGTGTTGAACTTGTGATTTATTGTCACGTTCCATCATTACTATATATATAATAATAATATAAGATGGATTAGAGGCAATTTCTAGAAAAATCATGCCAAAATAAAGTTACGGAGTTACTCACAATTAGTTGCTCAGAAAAATACTAGCTAGGTTTTTTTTGTAGGAATCCAATTAGTAGAAAAATTTATTTCACCAAATTTTTGTTTAGCGTATATTTTGGCATTGCAAAATTCAACTCTGGGTTCGTAAAAGTTGCAAGTGCACCTAGCAGGCCACTTGTTTTAATATGTTAAGGTCAAAAATTTATAAATAGTTAAATTTGTTACAAGTCAATTAGTCCATCAATGCATGGTTCGTACTTATTCTACAAACTGATTAAATGTGATGTGGACATGCAAGGACTTCAGATATAACCCATGACATGGGCCAGGTTATGGCAGATACTAGCACAACAGAAAGCCGAACTGAGCCAAGTGGTATGGGTCCTACAACATCCCAAAACCTCAGACCCTAGACATTTTATTAATGTTAAGAGGGAATTTGATATATTTCGTCATTTACATGGAATAAGCTAAATTTATTTGTCTTTATTTATGATCTAGAGTTAAATACTTAATTTTTTAGTTGTTTAATTTTTTAGTTGTATGTGAGAAAATTCCATTTTTCAATAAAGTTCGATTATTATTTCGAGAAAATTTCTTTATTTTTGGTTCATTTTGAATTGTTAATATAAATATTAAGTGAACTCATACAATATGTTTTGAGTAATAAATCCTTCCATAATAATTAACTCAAGCCCCTCAATCCTGAATGTTTATTATTATCTTATTTCACTTTACTATATAAATAATAGTTTCTAATGTCAAGTTATAGTAGAATATGCTCTATAAGAGCCCAAAAATAAATAAAAGAGTTTATGGTAGCTGCGCCACATGTGGTCTATTTATTTAATTTATTTCAATAGGATAGAATAAATCAAAATGAATTCATTAAAGTAAGGTTTCTGGACATTTAATCCTGGCATACCTTTTCTCAGCTGTAACATTGAAATACAGTGATTCAAAATTGTCTAGGCCAAAAGGTGTGTGTGTGTTCAATCAATAACCAATAAAAGGAAATATATGGTAAAATCTTGATCATCAATTTTTAGGTATGGGTTCTTTTTATGCCACATAGTCTTCTCTTATCCTGCATCCACAATTCATTTTTTTTCCTATACATGCCTAAGGTTGTAAGGAATACATCCTATTGACAAAGAACTTATCTTAATTTTTGAAAATTTAGTTAATTAGAAAGGAAGAAGATGAGCATAGATTCTATCTGTTAAAATTATAAGATAACCCTCCTGGTTACTGAAACTAGCATTTACTAGTACATCAACCCAAACTATACATGGGCTAGTAATGTTAAAAGATGTAAGTATTAAAGATCATCTATAAATTTGAGTACCATTAAGAGACTAGACCGGTAGATTATAAGATTGACAAAGTGACCACGGTCTCATGTCACCTCTACCATGAAAACAATAGGGTGGCTAAATCCTGGAATAAGTATAGGAAATATGAGCCTTGGTGCTGAGTCGAACTCAAACCCACATATGTAATATGTAAGTTCCACTACAAAGTAACCTAAGCACGTGCGTGCCCTCCAAGTTGGCATGATGACCTACAGTACGACATATTGTCTTCAGTCATGTTGCATCCATACCCAAGTAGTGGTTAATAGGGCCTTGTTTAGTTTCCAATTTGGGAGTAGCAAAATTAGCATTTTACCATAAATGCGCAACTGTAGCGTTTCGTTTGTATTTGTGAATTATTGTCCAAATATTGACTAATTAGGCTCAAAAGATTCGTCTCACAAAGTACAACAAAACTGTGCAATTAGTTTTTTATTTCGTCTACATTTAGTACTCCATGCATGTACCGCAAGTTTGCTCTGATGGGGAATCTTCTTTTTGCATAGTGTCAAAGTTGGGAGTTTGGAGGGAACTAAACTGTCATAGAGACGAAAGATCTAGCTGAAATCTTATATCTTTCCTAGTCATACCTAGCAATCTAGTATAGTGATGATCTTACATTTAAAGAACTCTGTACTTCTTTTTGTAATTTTCAAATCGGTGGCTGTAGTGGACAGATTAGTTCTAGGATCGAAATGCTCAGATGTTACCTCCAGTAGAGACATGGGGTTAGGGGAAAATTCTTTTGTGATGTTTTCAAAATTTCATATTTATAATTGGGATCTGATAACTTCGATTTACTCCAATTCCGTGCAATGAGTCTATGTATGTGTTGAACTTGTGATTTATTGTCATATTATTATATATATAATTATAATATATGATGGATTAGATGCAGTTTCTAGCGAAATCATACCCAAAAAAATTAAGGAGAAAAATGTTGCCGAAATTTGTTGACGTCTCAGATATTTATTGGTGAGTGCGATAATTCTTATTTACTGATTTTCTTTTACTGCTTGGGGAGCAGGGACAGGGGTGCAGGCCAGCATAATAGTCATCCCTAAGGTCCGAAAGCAACTCAGTGTCATCGACGAAAACAGCTACACACCGCACGACGTGCCGATCGGCCCTTACCATGACATGTGCCCGTCCTCAGGGATTGAAAAGGAGAAGAAGGATTCTGTATGTCACCTTCGGAAGCTCTCCGAGCAGCAAAGGGGAGGTGGTGGTCTTGAGGGTCTAAAGGAGGAACTGGAACCCCTAGTGAGGGCTTGCTATCCCAGCAGCAGGCGGGTGGGCCACATGACGACGGAACAGTTGTGGACAATGTTGCTGCATGATGGGTGCTACCTGCTCGGTTGCATGGTGGTCTACAAGGGTGGAAATGATGTCAACAATGACACCTCTTATGGGATGCCTGCATCAAGCAACAACGCAGTGGCGTCCACACCAGCGGGAAATGATCAAGAAAGTGGTGGAAATAATGTCAACAGTGGCACCACCCCTCATGGGACGCCTACATCAAGCAACAATACAACGGCATTGACACCAACAGGAAATGATCAAGAAACTAGTGGAAATAATGTCAATAGTGGCGCCCCTCATGGGATGCCTGCATCAAGCCACAACGCAGCGGTGTCCACACCAACAGGAAGTGATCAAGAAAACAGTGGCGCCTCAGATCATGGGACGCCTGCATCGAGCAACAATACAACGGCGTCAACAGAAACAGGAAATGATCAAGAAACCATTGAAAATAATGTTCATAATGGCACCCCTCATGGTACCAACAATGCGATACAGTCGTCCACGCAAACACCAAATCGAATAATAACCAGCTCCTGCGTCCACAACAACACGGTGGTGCGCGACACCGTCTTCCTCGCTGATAACCAGATACCTTTCTTCGTGCTACAGAAGATCCATGAGCGCGTCACAGGTGATACCACCACCAGCTCCGTCCTGAAACCCATAGCAGATTATGTCCAGGAGGTGCTGCAGGCACAGCTCTACATCAGCAAGCACCGGCGGCCGGCTCCGCCTCTGACGCCGCTGCCATCCCACCTGCTGCACTTATTGCACTTCTACTTGCAGCCAACTAGTCCACCTCCGGCCATGGAAGAGAACGCTGCACGCCCTCGCACGAGTCGGTGGCGCCGCGCGACGGAGTACTGCAAGTACGGCAACGTGCGGTTCAAGCGTCGGGTCTTCAAGGACAATGAGAAGTGGACCTTCCTCGACGTGCGCCTTCAAGGAGGCACGCTGTGGGTCCCCCGCCTGCGGGTTGATGGCATGACGTGGACGGTCCTGCGAAACCTGATGGCGTTGGAGGAGCTGACACCCAATAAGCCCGTCACGGCGTACTGTGTCTTCATGTCGCAGGTGGCGTGCAAGGTGGAGGACGTCGAGTTGCTACAGCACGAAGAGATCCTGGAACAGTTCCTGGTGAACGACGAGGAGGTCGCTCAAGGCTTCGCCAACCTATGCAAGGGGGTGGTCTTGGACATCGACAGAGACGACAGGAACTACCTCAAGCCATATTGGCACGAGCTGCACACCCTCTGCAATTACCCGCGCAACTTCATGGGGTCCTTCTATCACAAGTACTGCAGGGATCCCGTATACCTCGCCGCGTTCATCATCGCCGGCTTCCTCTTCTTATTTGAACTTGCGCAAGTGATCCTGCCACTCCCCGTGGTACAAAAGCACTTGCAGTAGAATAATTCACGTTGTCATTATGTTGACGAACCTTTTCAGTCATAGTGTGTTAAGTAGTGGACCAAAGTTATCGTGTGCATCAAATAATGCATTGCGATCCATTTATACATGCAATGCACACCCAAAACTCATTTCCGTTTGCTGCCGCAATAGAAAGTTTGGTTGTAGTTGAAGTCATATCATGGGCTTTACTTTGGGAAATGTCTTTCGTATTTATGTTTTGGATTGGTTGAGCACTTGAGCCACTGTTCTTTCGTCCTGACACAACCACTCGTCAATTTTCGACCGATAAAGATTATCGATCTGTTTCAGTTTAATTAATTTGACTTGGACAAGATTGCCCACGTGCAGTGTTTCAGCTTTTGAGGCAGACGTTGGGAACTGTAATATATTGGAATTTTCATGGTTCAGTTTCAGTACAGAAGGTTACATGTGTGGCAAAGAAACATAAGCCGGAAAAAGTAATTGCATTCATTTTCCTTGATATGAAACGAGGCGCCCTCGGTGGCCAGCTAATTGGTCCGCATCAGTAAAAGAAAAAACTTGCACCATTCGATCTGATCGAATTTTACGGCTCTCCGTGGCCAATCGCGATTCGTCCAGTTGAAAAATATTGCAAGCTCTAACCTTCCCGTCTTCTCGGTTCACCCCGACGGCTGCCTTTCAATCAATCCTCTGACTTCCTTCCATGGCGCCGCTCTGCTCTCTCCTCTCCTCTCAGCATTCTCGCCGCCACACCTGGTCGCCTCCCCTTCCACGCCGCGACGCCCCTGCCTTATTGGCTTATTGCCTCCTATCCTGCCGCCTCCCCTGTCGCAGTCCGCTTCCCTTGCCATTGCCGGCGCAGTCGTGCAGACAAGATGGGGAAGCCGGTGTGCTTCTTGCTAGCCATCAGATCGACATGACAGCAGCTCCCATGGGTGGATTGCACGAAAGAAAGATCCCAGGCTGATCCCGTGCTAGAGGCAAACTGCCACTTTCAGCAGCTTCCGTGAGGAAGAAGAAGGATCGTGAGAGCCAGGGTTCCATAGGTAAGCGGCCAGAGGATAATTTAGGTAGATGTTATGTGTATGAAAGTGTCTCTTCATTTTTCTTATTTACTTCTTGATTTTTTTTCAGGCCATTCAAATGTTCTTAACAAATTATATCTAAATTACAACAAATACATGGAATTGTCAGGAATACGGTCCATTTTGGTGATTTTACATGGTATGTTAGGAACCTGTGCAAAATTCTGCTTCTAAATGGTCAACAGGCCTCAGTAAATTCCTACATTATATTGTGTTGTATCCTTATTTGTGATACTGAAAAAAAATTGCACTTCCTTTGCAGGAGCACTTAGTTTATGTTGCAATATTTTACTCTTTAATTTGTTAGCATGATATGTTCACGTCAAGTGTATAATCGGATATGCAGCTTCCCAACCATGTCTATTTACACAATTTAGAATGTAACAGCCTTACTTTCGAGGTAAGAGTTTTTTCCTTCCAAAAGAAGCTTTCCTTGCTGAGTATGCCAGTCGTGCCAAGTTTCTAGGCATTTGTTAGTAGTTTACCTACGCTTGGCATCATATTTTGCAGTACCCTACTACCATCAATGCCATTGCTTGTTTGCAATGTATAAGACGTCTAGAGAATCATTTTGGGAGGCTAACTGGTTCGCGTTGAAAGAAGTTACAAATATATGATGTTGAATTCCCTATGAAACAGAGTAAAAAATTCTTAGGATCTAGAAGACCTGCAATGCTAGAAGAAAGGCATGTTGTTGTTTCTTTCTTGTGCTATGCTCTGTCATTGTCCTTCGTCCAGAAATTTTTTCATTATTATATATGTTTAGAGCTCTTATAATTTTGATGAAATAATACAACTGTAGTGCGTATACTTTCCCAAATATCTCCACAATGTTTCCTTTCTATCTCGATTAAAAGTACTTGAAAGGCTTCTCACATTTGGTTATTCATGAGCTATCTATATCCTTTTGTTTAGCCTTGTTAAATGATGTGAGAAGGACTTTTCTTTTTCCTACAAATAAAATTGTTAACGCTTTACTCCTCCCATCAGGGACCTCCCTTAGGGTTGTGCTTGGCCATCACCAGCATTCAACCTACACGTAATGGCAATCACCAATAATGGTTCTGCCATCCTCTCCTGATCTGCAGAACTTAACCATCTATCAATGGATCACAAACGTGGCTTGCATCAGCAAGGTGGTCCGGGGTGCCACTGCCCAGCAGCCCAGGTGATCTGGTGGAGGATGACAACGTTTTCGACTTCACCAACTATGACATACGTAGCAGAAGTTTCGGCGTGAATCATCAATCCATGCATCACTCCTTACGTCACCTCCCAATTTCCCATGGCTTTTACTGCCAATCATATATGTTATGCTATTTTAAGCACAACCTTAGTTTGTTTATTTTCTTGCAATTCACTTCATTATCCCTGGAGTTATAATTCTTACTCACATTGGACAAGCAGAATGAAGAACTAATGCAAGTAACTTCAGGTCCTCAAACAGGTAGAAGAAAGAACAACCAAACATAAGTTGTATGATCATTGCCTAAATTAGTCCAGTTCTGCTTTTTATTAAAAAAATGAATGCTTTTGTTAGAGTGTAGAACAGAAAAGGATATCCTCTGCAACTTTTCCATCAATTGACTGTTCTGAAAATATGTTCTACTCGCACTCGAATTTCTAAATTCACTGATGAATTCTTACAGCATCCATGAGGAGCTGTATAACATGGAATGACTAGCAAGTAGCAGAGGAAACCTACCAATACATCAATGTCAAATTGGGGTCACCTTGGAAGTATGTTTATTGCATTCAAAATTCAATATTCAGCACTACATTTGTACTGCATCAGCTACTATGAAGATTCCTCTATATTTTCCTTAAAATTCAGAGAACAATAAGTAAAATTAACCATTTGATTACAACATGGTTTGATTATGCAGGAATACATAGAAGTAGTGATCATCTTCGACTTATTCGAGCTACATCTAGTGTGATTTATCAGCCCAAATCACACTTCAAAGAGCATATCAAATTGCGGATCTACAGCAACTTTTTCACCTGCCACTGCCCACTGCCCTCTCAAGCTTTCAATGATCAGCTGTTTCAACTAGCTGCTGACCTAGAAGATTTGCCCCTCTCTAATGATGATTCAGATACTTGGACATACATATGGGGAAATGCTTTGTTCTCCTCATCTAAGGCTTATAAATATCTTACTGGACAAAGACAGGTTCGTCAGGTTTTTAATTGGCTTTGGAAATCAAGGTGTCAAAATAAGCACAAAGTGTTTTTCTAGCTGGTCTTAAAGGACAGGCTTAGCACGCGTGATGTCCTCCGAAGAAAACACATGGCCTTGCCATCTTATGCCTGTGTGTTATGTCCACGTACATGACAGTGAGGAAACTCTTTTTCATCTTCTACTTGAATGTCCCTTTGCACAGGAGTGCTGGATACAAATAAGTTTATTTCCTGATCTGCAACTTGAGCCATACTTCATTTTGGAAAGCTTCAGAGCTCAACTACAAGTTCCTTTTTCCATGGAAATTATAATCATCATGTGTTGGAGCATTTGGATGGCTAGAAACGATTGGATTTTCAAGAACATCTCTCCAACAATTCAAGGAACCACATTTCGATTCAAATCAGTCTACGCTCTAGTTGTTCATAGATTTCGATTCAAATCAGTCTACGCTCTAGTTGTTCATAGAGTAAAGGAAGTCTGGGAAGAACCCATGTCTCAATGGCTAGAGCACACAATTGTAATCTTTCTTATTTTCTTTCACACCTTCTGGGTTTCATGATTTGAACCTTTGTAATTTGTACTCCTTTAAATTATTTATATAATTAGCAGAGGTACCTCCCTCCTGTTTCATCAAAAAAAACTATTGCCTCAGCAAAATTTCCATAGAGACCTGAACTAAACTGGCTCCCAAAAAATGTGTACTGGTCAGGATGACTGAACATTGCATATGCCAGGAAGCAATCAGTGATGGAACATTACATATGTCAATATGTACCAGTCAAGCTAAGTACCGTAGAGGGGCTAGCACGATGGATGGAGAACGTCAAAAGGGAGCTGCAGTGCTGAAATAAGTTTAGCCCATGCCCAGACCATCCATTTCGCATACTGCCAAGGTGAGTGCATTGCATGCCCTACCATTGATCTCTGATGCTCAGTGCCATCACATGCATATGCATATGTACACAGCCTATTTGACTGCATACCAAAATGAATCACGCTTGGTGACCTCTGATTACCAGTTCCGTAACTCATTAGCATGCTATAATTGAACCTGAACTTTTTGACACATTTGCCTATTTCGAGATTGAATTAAAAATCAGTGTGTATTTTTAGACATGGTGATTCTTAAAAATTAGGAATCTATTGACGTACAAGTAGCGTTTAGAATAGGGTTCAATATATATATATTTCACTTATCAGCTTCTGATAAAAGATATGTGACCTTTATCAGTTTTATCTTCTTTAAACAACACTCCTTTTAGTTTTGCATTTTGCTACAAATGTTCTACCAAAAAGGTTAGCAATATGGTTCTAATATCTTCTTTTTAATATGTACGTATATCGATGTTACTTTCACCTGATAATATGTGATCATGTTGATAGATTTCTAACATCACATTCAGATCACTGAATTGTTGTGTTTCTAACTTCTAACACTGTATCTTTCTATACGGATTGCCAAATTGATAGTTGTGGCACAAAATTTACAAAGGATCAGTGATCACATTGAAGTATATTGGAGCAAGAGATTGTTTCTGTCTAGCCACCGAGTTATCATAGTACCCATCATACCCGTGCATGGACAATTCTACACATTTCTTTACATCTATGTTATCGATAATTTATACATCAATCTTAGCACCAGACATGTATGCTGGCAAAATATACACAAGGGACATACAAAGGGTAATAACCTCGGCATGCATCCAGTTTGATATGAGAGAGCCATGCATGATACTTCAGTTTCAAGCATATTGACATAGAGCCAGACGAAGTTTGACATCTATAACGAAAAATATTGCTGTCACAACATTATACGCACGCCCCGGCGCGCGCCAAACACTAGTTAACATGAAACTCCTGGTGTGCTGGTGCTGCTGCAGTTTAAAAGTGGCCTCTGGAGTCTGGACTCTACACATTAATTGTTGGAATTGGATGTTTTTTCCTTGAAGTAAAATGTTCAGATTCTTTTGACCGCCCTTAATCTTTCTGGTAAAGCAGCTGTTAAGATGAATAGGAATATCCATTGACAGAGAGAGAAAACTTTAGGCCATTTGTAAAGGAACTTATGGAATTTGAGTGGAAGGCCAAATTCAGGCGCACACAGTTTCAGTTCGTATGTGAGCCCAAAGCCAGATGAACACCTCAAATTACCAGTTTCACCAACAGCCTCTTACAAGATAAGCTAAAATTCATCTGCAGTAGGAATGGATGTTCAAACTACAATGGGGAGGAAAATTCTCGACCGGCCAATGCAACAACTACTAAATCTGATTTATAGCTTGTTTCGGAAAAAAAAATCTGATCTATAGCGCCCACTCGATTTTATCTTGCTTCTTGCATAGAGAAGTAACAGGACTTGTGATTGACTATCCTGAGCCCTTGCAGTTTACTCTCACCGCCGCCACTGCAGCCGCTAACCAGCTTGACGCTGATGAGCACAGCAAAATCAGGGTTATCTGTTTCCCAGTCAGGGTTGAAGTCTGAATAATATTTTCCTCTGATTCCTCCATTGTGTCGCTCAGAACATGGAAGGCTTTGGCAAAGCACAACCGGCTGCCGACATGGTTAAGGAGGTTTGAACTCATAACCGACCAGTTCTTGGTCGTGTCGAGATCAGGACACGCTGCACTGCAATGTCGGTGGGCGGCCTTGGTGGAGCCCCCTGCACCCTGGCGTGTGGCTCCCATGCCCTAGGGCGGCCGGGCGGGGGCAGCATCGCGGCTTCGTGGGCAATGGCGGCGACAGCCGTGTGAGCGGCGCGGCCGGCACGCGGCCTGGCGAGCGGCAAGCGTGCAGGTGGCAGCAGGCAAGCTGTGCGGGCAATTTTTTATTTTTTAATCAATTTCGAGGGCAGGCCATAAAGTCACCTGTCCTAAAAGGAAAGGATGTGCAGGAGTGGTCCGCTCGTACAAATGCGATATTTCTAACTATGAAAAATAAGAGCAGAGCCTCAAGTCAGTTCCTGCAAATGTCATTTTACCCGACTGTAGCAAATGCGCCAAAATTTACCTTCTTTGAGCTTAAGTGAAGTCATTAGAGCTTAATGGAACCAATGAACAGCCTTGCACCCAAGTAAAATGACCCCTTTTGCCCCTCACGAGCTAAACATGTGTTTAAGCCATAACTCAATTTTTTTCTTAAGAACTTAAAAATATGCCTAACTAAGAGTTGTATAACTCACAAATTCTAACAACTTTTGTAATTATCGTTTTGCTTGAAACTGATCAGAAAAGGGTCAAAATATCGAATTACAAATCTGGGCCGAAAGGTGCAGATCAAATAAAGTCAGAACTTTGGAGCCCTTTTTCTCACATTTTCGAATGTATGCTCACGACAAACCTTTTATGAAAGTTTTAGTGCTACGAGTCCTTAACAACTTTGATTTTTGGGCTTAGGCCAAAATCTGCACAAAAGGTTTTCAAAAATGAGGTCAAACGCAGCTAAAATGGTCAACACTGTCGAAAATGGCTGAAGTGTTCAAGTCTGAAAGTTTCGGATTTTGCCAAACTTTGAAGCGTTTTATCTTCAATTCGGGTTCGAATTTGAAATCAAGACAATTACAAGAATTGAACTTAGATCCTAGGCCTACAACTTTTGTAAAGGGGGTAGGGGTTGTGCAGTTCAAAAATCTGGAGAAGATCGCGCTCGAAGATTGCCCTATCGTCCGATCCCGCAAATCCTGCACCAGAGCTCACGCCGAGCACGCGTGCGCCGCGCTCCCCTCGCCGGCCGCCCCGTGGCACGTGCTCCTCATCGCTGCCCCGTCAAGTTGCCCCCCCTGCCGCTGCTCTATCCGCACGCGCCCTGCGACGCTCTGGCACGCCACCACCGCCGTGCTCGCCAACGTACGCCCGAGACAAGACGCAACAGCTCCTCGGCCTCGCCTGCAGCGCCCTGATGGAGCCGTTCACCCGTGCATGCCTGCTTCGCCTGCGGCGCCCGCCTGCAAGCACGCCCGCCAAGTCGCCTCCCCTATCCGCCAATGGTGCCCGCCGTGGCCGGTCCACCCCGCAGCAGCGTACTAGCGCCCCATCCTCCAAACCACCCTCCTCAAGTATCCTGCCTCCTTTCCAAGCCCCAATGCCCTCCAACAGAAAGTTCTTGCCCCAAACCGGCAGCTCGAGAGGTTCCCGTTCCCCGACGAAATCTGGCCAGCTCCCTCCGCCTCTGTCTAATAGCCCACGCCTGAGGCTCCTCCACTTCCTCAGCCACACCCTCGGACACTCCTCGTCGCCTGCCATCCACCCCATCGCCCGGAATCCCACTTTCCCCAACTCCAGGAACTCCACCCGCCACCCCCACTGCCTCACCGCGGAACACCATCTTCCAGTCATCCTCGTCGTCAACCAACCACTCAAACGGAACCGCGGTAAGACACTGATCATCATGCTCGCGCTCGATTTCCTCTGGGGTCAACTTTCCGCGCTCGTTCCCGCTCATGTCGACGGCGTTCCTCGCCGCCCGCGGAGCCCCTTCTGCGCCACCGCGATCCGCGTCTCTGGACCTGCTTCTGGGAGCCGTTGGCCCTGCTTCGCAGCCCCTCCTCGCCCCCAAGCCGCCCCGCTGCCCTCCCCCTACCGCCGCTGGCCCAATCCCGAACGCCGGCCAAGCCTGTCTGTTTTGCTGTGCTGTGCGTTCTGTTCCAGAGGAAGAAGAAGGCCAGGGGTCTAGTTGCGAGTGGAAAAGAAAGTCAGGGGGTTATGGGGAAAATCGTGGGATTTATGTTTGAGGTGGGTTTTTGTCCAGGGGTGTAGGCGCAAGATCCAGGGGCCTCTACGCATTTAACCCATAGACTGGAGGGCTAGATTGGAAGATTGCCTCGGTTTTCTTTTTTTTCCCTAGATCTAAAAAGGCTGAAAGTTTAAAAAGGCATAGAAAAGTGTAGAAAAATGCTAAAAATGCAAGATAAATTTTGTTAGACTCAATATTCTGTGTAGTTTCATATAAAAATAAGTTTACACATGTCTCTGTTAGAATTAATGTTATATGATTTAATCCTTGTTTAAGCTAGTTTAAATCATAGCAAATCACAGAAAAATGCTAAAAAGGTAAATCCAACTCTCAAGTGTTTGTTTTAGAGAATAAAAGCTTAGAAAAATGGTTTAGAGCCTAGCTTAGACATTTAAGTTACTGTTTTAGTTTATTAATTGAAATCTACGGGTAGATTTTTCTTTTTGCATAATGATAAATCTAGAGATGATAAAAATATGAAACCACTTGGAATAATTCAGGAATGAGGTGTAGTTCACAGGAAAATTATGAGACTTGGTTTGAAAGTTAATGAAAACCTCTTTCCTTTTTAGAGAAAGATAAAAAGGAATAATATATGAAATGCCTTTCAGACTCTTGGTTTTGCATGTTGAATCATTTGCACCTTCATGTAGAAGTTAACATCGCCGACGGTACATACGAGCTGCACCCGACGCCCGAAGAGGAAGCTGTAGCGGATCTACACCACGCTGGAGTCGAGCCCGTGCTAGAGCAAGCCGAGGACCAGTTCGCTAACTCCGAGTGTGAAGGCAAGCCCCGGATCATAAATTCCTATGTTTAAATACTTGCATTATATTGGTTGTTTTGATTATGCATTTACGTTTATAGGAATTGATTGAAACCATAGATGCATGAATATAGTGCCCCTTGATCTGAACACTAGTATAAGAAGTCGAGTAGATGCAATGCTAAATAGGACTCGGTAAAAGTCGAGTGATTTCCTGTCACTCGCGAGTTATAGGAGTTGAATGATTTTATTTTCGTTGCAACTATAAGGATGATGGACGGGGCCGGGCTTATGTTGGTACTCGGTGGTTTGCCCCGTTTGTCTACTTGAAATTGGACTAAGGTCGAAAGGTGATGGTGTTCGTGATCAAGTGTTTGAAAGTACTAATCTCATACCTAGTATGGGATGGGGAAGCCTAGTACCTGATTGAACTGGGACGTGGCTTATACCCCTGCTATCCTTGGAACGTTGTTCCCATGGTGCATCATGTGGGTGCAATGGCGGTCATAGTACGGTAGAGACCGGGACTGTGGAGCATTGCATGCCAAAGGAAGTTTGGACCTGACACGTACCTAGGGATCGATGGGGACGGCTGACAAGTGAAGCGACCCTTCGTGGTGCGCGGATGTCGTGGGATTAGGTTCGCCATGCATGGTTAATAAATTCGAATCGATTCGTCTGCCTCTCACAGTGTGGGACTACTTGATCGCTATGCTACACTGAGTAAGAATGAAAGATGATGATGATATAATATTGTTACTTGTTATTAATTGCTTGGAAAACTATGCTTGTTTAGTATAGTTGCTAACTTAGAATGATAAACAACAGTAGAACTGGTGGCTAAAATGTTGAAAGTAAGGACCTACACTAGTCGCTTTTGGCAAAACAAAACCCAGAGCCAAAAAGCTTACATGTCTAGGTGTTAGTGGATTAGTACCACAGGTCGGTTAAGTCTTGTTGAGCATAGTTGCTCAGCCTTGTTTGTGGCACCTCTTTTCAGGTGAGGATGATGTTTCTGAGTTCGCTGCTAGTTCTTCTTGGTCTACCCAGCTCCCTCCGGGTTGGACGGTCGAGTGGGATCCCTCCTCGGACGGTGAGGACAGGGGTCAGTGATGTCATGATCGGCTTCTTCATGATATCATGCATCGACGTTTAGTTTCCGTTCGTTTTATTTCCGCTGCTTGAACACTCTACAAACTATGTTTGAATTTCTAAACTTTATGTTGTAATAAATTGATGCACTTTGTTTAATCTGGATGGACTGTTGTAATCTCTGTAACCACTCACCATCGTGTGAGTTTTGCTTTCTCGATCCTGCGTTACGTGGTTTTATCGGAGGAAATCCGACGGACGACCAAGTTGACTTGTTTAAAGTACATGATCGCGTTTAGGCGACTTAAGTGTGCTTTAGCCAAGTTAATTTAGGCGGTTCCGCCACAGCTGGTATCAGAGCTTAAAAGCATGACAGAGAAAACAACAGACTTTAAATACCTTTCCTAAAATAAAACTTGCAAGAAATTAGTTTGAAAATTTCGTACGATCGTTAAGGATGATCTTAGTACGAGAAGCCCTAGGGGAATTTTTGGGTTATTTAAGGTGGCTATTAGCTATTGGTTATTTTACTGACTTCTAGCACTTTCGCCCACGTGTATTATACGTGCGCAGAGTTCCGCATCGCGAGTATGCGAGGGGTGGTAGGAAGTTCTATTCAAAAGAACCTATCATCGCGGTTGTTTTCGCCCACGTTTATTATACGTGCGCAAGGTTCCGTATGATGATTCATGCGAAGGGTGGTATGGTTCGAATCCAACGAGCCTATCATCACGGTTGTTCGCCCACGTTTATGATACGTGCGCATGATTCCGCATCACGAGTATGCGAAGGGTTATATGGTCCTATTCAAAGGGGCCTATTTCCACGGTTGTTGCGCTGTCCATGCAGCGTTAAACGCATGGGTGCCATTTCTATAGTGAATGGTAATGAATGGGGACGCTTTCGTGAGTGCTGGCACGAAAGGTTCATGTGGTATTGTGTTTTTCTGCAGGTACACTAACCAAGTTCGCGTAGGAAAACGATATTAGAAACCCGACTAGATACTATAGGGAGCGATGTAATTGTTGCCTTGCCACCGGCACTAATCACGTAAGTCCAATTTTTGGCAATTATTTTGGTTGAGAGGACGATGTAGGTCGTGCATGCATCATGAACTAAAATACGTGAAACCGAACCATTAAATCGACCTTGCTCATGTGTTTTAAGGTTTTTTTTTCCGCGTTAAGGATTTTCTAGCTACCCTTTTCAGCATGGTGTCTTATCAAAATCTTTTGGGTTGTTTCCATGTGTTATCTACAGAAACTTTATACAAGAAAAGTGTGTAAAAATGTTTTATTATGCCACTGGTAAAATTTGGTAATTTTTCCCAAAGGATCTGCGAGCAATGACAAAAATTTGTAACTCCTTATTTCCTGGAAATACAGTTTGTGCACCTGTTATAGTCTTCCTGTTTCGACTCCCTTAAGGACATTTTCTGCTAGGCACTGCTTAAGAAAAGCTGTAGAGCACTGTTTGAAGAACCTTGTGGTAAATTTTCAGCTTATTTAGATCTCTGGTTTGGGATTTATGCTCAGTTTATTGCCACACTGTCCCTGAAAATTCCAGCATGTGCCACCTGCCAAAGATCTGAGTATATCACCCTGTTAGGATCTGTTTTCACTCCACTTATGAATACCAAACTTGTTACCAATTATCAGAAGGGAATGTTAGTAAAATTTGGGAATTTTTGGATGAGTACTTGTTGAGTTATGAGCTTTTTCTCTAGCCTACTAGAATCTGTTTTCATCCTGAGTTTTAATCTCACGTTTCTTTTATCACTCCTTGGTTCCAGATGGCCGCTCATGGGCACGTGATGCGTGGCACGGATGGCACCTCCCACTCCATGTGCCTACACTTCGAGGGTTTTCCCGCTATCTTGTGGGACACCTTGAGGTGGTTTGGGTACCAGTCGCCGCCTCTTTATGCGGGACGCGAGTACCTGGAGCACGGGGTGCAAAGGTGCAACGTGCGTGTGGTCGTACCTCCACCCCCAGTGCAGCCACATTGGCCCCAGCTTGAGGTTTCGACATATGGTCATACCCTCGAGGATACTTGGGAGTCCGCTGCCCTGCAGGCCCTCACTCAGTTCTGCAGACTACACCCTTTCGAGGTCCTTTTGGATCCGATTGGCTTGTTCCCCGCTAGGGACAGGCTGGACGTAGACTGGCTTGATAGGGTGAACAACATGGAGGTGTTGGTCACCTCACACCCGCAGGTCACCCTCTCCACCGCAACGCGTTGTATGAATGCGTTGTACCGACTGGTCGAGCTCCAGGGGAGAGCTATGGCTGTCTTGGCTCGGATAGCTGTGGACACCCAGGAGCATCTCAATACCACCAAGAAAGATTTGGTGGAACAGTCGTACCAGCTCATCCAGAGGGGTATACGGATCTCTGACATGGAGACCCGGATCACCGAGCTAGAGGAGGAGGTAACAGATATGGAGCACGATATGGTATTGCTTGCAGAGGAGAAGCTAGAGGTTGAGATGGAGCTAGCTGTTGCTAATGCGCACTTGGATGAGCACCACGCTGAGCTCAATGCCATCCATGCGCAGGAGCAGCAGGGGGAGAATGACCCGATGGAGGAGGAGGAGGAGGAGGAGGACCCCGAGGAGATCGAGGGTGTCTCGAGCATGGACTTCGAGGGCGTTCAGTCTCCGCCCCGAGTTGGTGACGCCCCTTCTCCGGTGCACAGCGCTTCCTCCGTGGGCAACTTAGATGACTTCTAGGTTTTTGTTGTAGCGAGTTGGTCTTCTGTTGTTACTCCTCGGCAACCTATATTTTGGATGGCGATGTAATAGGTTAGCCTCGAGTTGAGTACTCTTGCTGCCATAGACTTGTTATGTATGCATGGACATGCTTTTGTCATGACTGGCGATCTAACCGAAAACTTGGCAGAAATATAGTTGCTGTTTGGTCTCAGTTTTAACCCTATCTCCACTCACTTTTGAACTGATTTTTAAATACCAAAGTTGTGAAAAAAAACTTGTGTTCTAACCGCTCGTAAAATTTCAGCTCCTTTCGATCTGTTAAACTCATGTTAGAAGCCAAAACTTCACCGCTCAGATTCTGAAAAACAGCCGGACAACGACTCACTCAGCTCACTTTTCAATCTCTTTATCTTATGTTTTGGTCAGCGAGCGTAATACAAAAGTTGTGGCATATGAAATGCGCTAACTACTGACCAAAGATGAGAAACAATGTGCATACAGAAGAAGAGATATGCACCTACTCAATAAAAGGATCTTATTGTTGTTTTTCTCAGGATCCGCAAGATTTATGTTTATGATCGGCACATAATTTTTCCTTGTTTTTAAGCAAGCTTTCGAATTATGTGACTAATGGAAAGATACCCTCTTGCAGATGGTGCGCACTGTGCGCTTAAGCTCGATCCCAAGTGGTAGCGAGGATAATCGAGCACCTCCGCCACCACCGCCTCCCCCGCCTTCGCTAGAGGCGATCTTGGCTGCACAGACAGAGCTCTTGCGACACATCGTCCAAGGGCAGCAACAGCAGCCTCAGGGAGGAAGGGGTCATCAGCAGCCCCAGATCGCTCGTTATGAGGATTTCTTAGGGACCCAGCCCCCGCTCTTCCACAAGACTGAGGATCCTCTCGATGCTGATGCATGGATTCACATTCTGGAATCCAAGTTCGAGCTTCTCACTACGCCTTGCACCGATGACAACAAGGCACGGTTCGCAGCCCAGCAGCTGCGTGGTTCTGCCCGCCTCTGGTGGGACCACTACCACGCCATGCTGCCGGCTGACCACATCGTCAGCTGGGACGAGTTCAAGACCGCTTTCAGAGGCCATCATATCCCTGAGGGCCTAATGGAGCGCAAGCTCAATGAGTTCCTGGCTCTCACCCAGGGAAGTCGCGACGTCCTGCATTACGCGCAGGCCTTCAACGACCTATGCCGCTATGCCAGCTATCACGCGGATACGGATGAGAAGAAGCGGGATCGGTTCCGCAGGGGCTTGAGTCTCAAACTCAAGGAAAGGCTGAACCCCATCAAAGTGGATACCTACAACGAGCTGGTGAATCTGGCCATTTCCCAGGAAGACTGCATGAAGGCCCTCAAGGCCGACCTGAAGCGGAAAGCTCCCATGATATCACCTAGCCCGCCTGCTCGGAAATTCAGGATGGTTCCCCCTTCAGCACCTCGCAGGCCCGCGCAGCCTGGGAGATGGGTTGCTCGCCCTCCACCACCGGCAGCACCTCGTTTCCCCGGTTTCCAGCCGCAGGCGCCTCAGCGCAACCTTCCACCGCCGCCGCGCCCTGCAAATGGTAACCGCTGCTTCACCTGCAGCAACGTGGGACACTTTGCCAAGGACTGCCCCAGAAACAAGAATCAACGCCCCGGCCAGAGCAATGCAATGGTGAACAAGGGAAAGAAGCCCAAAGTACAAGTTCGTCATGGCAGGCTAAACTTCACCAATGTGGCAGAACTCCCAGAAGGCGCACCGGTGATGACGGGTACATTCCTTATTCATAATCAACCAGTTTTGATTTTATTTGATTTTCCGGAGCATCTCATAGTTTCATCGGAAGTAAAACTGGTGCTAGATGTGGGTTAAGGTTCTGTCACACCAAAGGGTCGTATATGATCTCTACCCCGGGTGGGAAAATAGTCTCAGATCAAATGAACCTCAATGTACCTATCAAGTTAGGAAGAACCCTCTTTAAGGAAAATCTTATTATTCTCGGTCTAGAGGGAATAGATATTATCTTGGGTATGGATTGGATGACTCAACACCGAGTAATGCTAGATATCTCCGCCCGAGTTGTCCACATAGACTCACCACTGTATGGCACCTCCACTATCCACTTACCCCACCGAGAGTGCGTAAACTCCTGTGCTTATCCCATGGTTGAAGCCCAACTGGAAGATATCCCCATTGTTTGTGAGTATCCAGATGTATTCCCGGATGACCTGCCAGGCATGCCACCTGATAGGGATATTGAGTTTGCTATTGAGTTGCAACCAGGTACGGCACCAATATCCAAGAGGCCGTATCGAATGCCACCCGCAGAGCTGGCGGAACTGAAAACCCAATTACATGAACTGTTGGAAAAGGGTTTCATTCGCCCAAGTACGTCACCTTGGGGCTGTCCAGCACTGTTTGTGAAGAAGAAGGACGAGAGTCTACGCATGTGTGTGGACTACCGCCCTCTCAATGCGGTGACGATTAAGAATAAATATCCATTGCCCCGCATTGATGTCCTATTTGATCAGTTAGCTGGAGCCAGAGTATTCTCCAAGATAGACCTTCGCTCAGGCTATCATCAGATCAAGATCCGACCGTGTGACATTCCCAAAACGGCTTTCTCCACACGGTATGGACTCTATGAGTATCTAGTTATGTCGTTTGGGCTTACTAATGCACCTGCTTATTTCATGTATCTCATGAATTCGGTGTTTATGCCCGAGCTGGACAAATTCGTCGTGGTATTCATTGATGACATCCTAGTGTACTCGAAGAATGAGAAGGAACATGCCGAGCATCTTCGCATTGTTCTTCAACGCTTGAGAGATCATCAGCTGTACGCGAAGTTCTCCAAGTGTGAGTTCTGGTTGGAGAATGTTAAATTCTTGGGACACACTATTTCTCGAGATGGCATTGCAGTCGACCCCAGCAAAGTGCAAGAGGTCATGGACTGGAAGCCACCCACTTCGGTTCATCAAATCCGAAGCTTTCTTGGTCTAGCAGGCTACTATCGGCGATTCATTCCGAATTTCTCAAAAATAGCTAAGCCTATGACTGAGTTGTTGAAGAAAGGAGTCAAATTCACATGGAGTGACAAATGTGAAGAAGCTTTCCACACCTTGAGAAGACTTTTAACCTCTGCCCCAGTCCTAGCTCAACCTGACACTACTAAGCCGTTTGACGTGTATTGTGACGCCTCCGGCACTGGACTTGGGTGTGTTCTCATGCAAGACAACCGAGCCATTGCCTACGCCTCACGAGCGTTACGGCCACATGAGCTGAATTACCCGACACATGATCTTGAATTGGCAGCCGTGATTCATGCCTTGAAGATGTGGAGACACTATCTTATGGGCACTCATTGCAATGTCTACACTGATCACAAGAGCCTCAAGTATATCTTTACTCAAGCGGATCTTAACATGCGTCAGAGAAGGTGGTTGGAATTAATTAAGGATTATGATCTGGAAGTGCATTATCACCCCGGCAAAGCAAATGTAGTTGCCGATGCTCTCAGTCGCAAGGCCCATTGCAATTGTTTGTCGGCAACTAACTTCGCAGAAACCATATGTCATGAGATGGGAAAACTTAGTTTGGAAATTATTTCCCATGGCACCTTAAGTCATGTTTCCATTGAATCTACCTTAGAGGACCAAATTGGGCTGATACAATTAGAAGATGAGGAAATAAAGCTAATTAAGGAGAAAGTTGCACAGAGAGATGAGGGGTATAAACATTTCCGACAAGATGAGAAGGGAATAGTGTACTATGAGAACCGACTTGTTGTCCCATCTAACCCCGACCTTAGGAAGCAAATACTGGATGAAGCACATCTCTCCAAGTTCTCGATTCATCCTGGCAGCAATAAGATGTATCATGACCTCCGTCAAACATTTTGGTGGAGTGGAATGAAACCGGAAATTGCGCGCTATGTCTCGGAATGCGACACGTGTCAACGTATCAAGGCAAGCCACTTGAAGGTAGCAGGTACCTTGCAACCGCTACCTATTCCATCTTGGAAATGGGAAGATATCAGCATGGATTTCATTGTGGGATTACCCGTTACTTCTCAGCGCCATGATTCTATCTGGGTTATAGTGGATCGTCTTACCAAGACGGCACATTTCCTTCCTGTTCACACTACCTACACCGCTCGGAAATATGCAGAATTGTATCTTGACCGTATTGTGTCCCTACATGGTGTGCCGAAGACAATCATCTCTGATCGAGGAGTTCAATTCATCGCACGCTTTTGGGAACAACTACAGTCCGCACTTGGCACTAAGCTAATCCGTAGCTCAACATATCACCCTCAGACTGATGGCCAAACAGAAAGGGTGAATCAAATTCTAGAAGACATGCTACGTGCTTGCGTCATACATTATGACAAGAATTGGGATAAATGTTTGCCATTAGCGGAATTTTCCTATAACAATAGCTACCAGGCTAGCTTGAAAATGGCACCATTTGAAGCCCTATATGGTCGAAGGTGTCGAACACCTTTAAATTGGTCACAAACAGGAGAAAGACAAACCTACGGGCCTGATCTAGTAGTTGAAGCCGAAGAGCAAGTTAAAATAATTCAGGCAAATCTTAAAGCCGCCCAATCACGACAGAAAAGCTATTTTGACAAAAGGAGAAGACCCTTACAGTTTGACATTGGTGATCATGTATACCTCCGAGTCTCACCGACTAAGGGTGTACAACGGTTTGGGATCAAAGGAAAATTGGCTCCCCGATACATTGGTCCCTATGAGATCGTGGAAATATGCGGACCAGTCGCATATAGAGTTAAACTCCCTAACAGACTTTCAGCTATACACGACATATTCCACGTATCGCAGCTCAAGAAGTGTGTACGAGTTCCCACGGCAATTATTGAGCAAGAAGAGGTATCGATAGACCCGGATCTTTCCTATGTGGAGTACCCAATCAAGATTGTTGATCGCAAGGTAAGAAAGACCCGGAACAAAATAATGAGGATGTTCAAAGTTCAGTGGAGTCATCACACAGAAGCCGAAGCCACATGGGAAACGGAGGAGTATCTTAATACCCACTTCCGCGGATTTCTTTTCGATCAGGGAGGTACGATACCCAAGCCACACTAGTTCTTTTTCTTTCACTCGAATCTCGGGGCGAGATTCCTTTAAGGGAGGTAGGTTGTAGCAAATGCGCCAAAATTTACCTTCTTTGAGCTTAAGTGAAGTCATTAGAGCTTAATGGAACCAATGAACAGCCTTGCACCCAAGTAAAATGACCCCTTTTGCCCCTCACGAGCTAAACATGTGTTTAAGCCATAACTCAATTTTTTTCTTAAGAACTTAAAAATATTCCTAACTAAGAGTTGTATAACTCACAAATTCTAACAACTTTTGTAATTATCTTTTTGCTTGAAACTGATCAGAAAAGGGTCAAAATATCGAATTACAAATCTGGGCCGAAAGGTGCAGATCAAATAAAGTCAGAACTTTGGAGCCCTTTTTCTCACATTTTCGAATGTATGCTCACGACAAACCTTTTATGAAAGTTTTAGTGCTACGAGTCCTTAACAACTTTGATTTTTGGGCTTAGGCCAAAATCTGCACAAAAGGTTTTCAAAAATGAGGTCAAACGCAGCTTAAATGGTCAACACTGTCGAAAATGGCTGAAGTGTTCAAGTCTGAAAGTTTCGGATTTTGCCAAACTTTGAAGCGTTTTATCTTCAATTCGGGTTCGAATTTGAAATCAAGACAATTACAAGAATTGAACTTAGATCCTAGGCCTACAACTTTTGTAAAGGGGGTAGGGGTTGTGCAGTTCAAAAATCTGGAGAAGATCGCGCTCGAAGATTGCCCTATCATCCGATCCCGCAAATCCTGCACCAGAGCTCACGCCGAGCACGCGTGCGCCGCGCTCCCCTCGCCGGCCGCCCCGTGGCACGTGCTCCTCATCGCTGCCCCGTCAAGTTGCCCCCCCTGCCGCTGCTCTATCCGCACGCGCCCTGCGACGCTCTGGCACGCCACCGCCGCCGTGCTCGCCAACGTACGCCCGAGACAAGACGCAACAGCTCCTCGGCCTCGCCTGCAGCGCCCTGATGGAGCCGTTCACCCGTGCATGCCTGCTTCGCCTGCGGCGCCCGCCTGCAAGCACGCCCGCCAAGTCGCCTCCCCTATCCGCCAATGGTGCCCGCCGTGGCCGGTCCACCCCGCAGCAGCGTACTAGCGCCCCATCCTCCAAACCACCCTCCTCAAGTATCCTGCCTCCTTTCCAAGCCCCAGTGCCCTCCAACAGAAAGTTCTTGCCCCAAACCGGCAGCTCGAGAGGTTCCCGTTCCCCGACGAAATCTGGCCAGCTCCCTCCGCCTCTGTCTAATAGCCCACGCCTGAGGCTCCTCCACTTCCTCAGCCACACCCTCGGACACTCCTCGTCGCCTGCCATCCACCCCATCGCCCGGAATCCCACTTTCCCCAACTCCAGGAACTCCACCCGCCACCCCCACTGCCTCACCGCGGAACACCATCTTCCAGTCATCCTCGTCGTCAACCAACCACTCAAACGGAACCGCGGTAAGACACTGATCATCATGCTCGCGCTCGATTTCCTCTGGGGTCAACTTTCCGCGCTCGTTCCCGCTCATGTCGACGGCGTTCCTCGCCGCCCGCGGAGCCCCTTCTGCGCCGCCGCGATCCGCGTCTCTGGACCTGCTTCTGGGAGCCGTTGGCCCTGCGTCGCAGCCCCTCCTCGCCCCCAAGCCGCCCCGCTGCCCTCCCCCTACCGCCGCTGGCCCAATCCCGAACGCCGGCCAAGCCTGTCTGTTTTGCTGTGCTGTGCGTTCTGTTCCAGAGGAAGAAGAAGGCCAGGGGTCTAGTTGCGAGTGGAAAAGAAAGTCAGGGGGTTATGGGGAAAATCGTGGGATTTATGTTTGAGGTGGGTTTTTGTCCAGGGGTGTAGGCGCAAGATCCAGGGGCCTCTACGCATTTAACCCATAGACTGGAGGGCTAGATTGGAAGATTGCCTCGGTTTTCTTTTTTTTCCCTAGATCTAAAAAGGCTGAAAGTTTAAAAAGGCATAGAAAAGTGTAGAAAAATGCTAAAAATGCAAGATAAATTTTGTTAGACTCAATATTCTGTGTAGTTTAATATAAAAATAAGTTTACACATGTCTCTGTTAGAATTAATGTTATATGATTTAATCCTTGTTTAAGCTAGTTTAAATCATAGCAAATCACAGAAAAATGCTAAAAAGGTAAATCCAACTCTCAAGTGTTTGTTTTAGAGAATAAAAGCTTAGAAAAATGGTTTAGAGCCTAGCTTAGACATTTAAGTTACTGTTTTAGTTTATTAATTGAAATCTACGGGTAGATTTTTCTTTTTGCATAATGATAAATCTAGAGATGATAAAAATATGAAACCACTTGGAATAATTCAGGAATGAGGTGTAGTTCACAGGAAAATTATGAGACTTGGTTTGAAAGTTAATGAAAACCTCTTTCCTTTTTAGAGAAAGATAAAAAGGAATAATATATGAAATGCCTTTCAGACTCTTGGTTTTGCATGTTGAATCATTTGCACCTTCATGTAGAAGTTAACATCGCCGACGGTACATACGAGCTGCACCCGACGCCCGAAGAGGAAGCTGTAGCGGATCTACACCACGCTGGAGTCGAGCCCGTGCTAGAGCAAGCCGAGGACCAGTTCGCTAACTCCGAGTGTGAAGGCAAGCCCCGGATCATAAATTCCTATGTTTAAATACTTGCATTATATTGGTTGTTTTGATTATGCATTTACGTTTATAGGAATTGATTGAAACCATAGATGCATGAATATAGTGCCCCTTGATCTGAACACTAGTATAAGAAGTCGAGTAGTTGCAATGCTAAATAGGACTCGGTAAAAGTCGAGTGATTTCCTGTCACTCGCGAGTTATAGGAGTTGAATGATTTTATTTTCGTTGCAACTATAAGGATGATGGACGGGGCCGGGCTTATGTTGGTACTCGGTGGTTTGCCCCGTTTGTCTACTTGAAATTGGACTAAGGTCGAAAGGTGATGGTGTTCGTGATCAAGTGTTTGAAAGTACTAATCTCATACCTAGTATGGGATGGGGAAGCCTAGTACCTGATTGAACTGGGACGTGGCTTATACCCCTGCTATCCTTGGAACGTTGTTCCCATGGTGCATCATGTGGGTGCAATGGCGGTCATAGTACGGTAGAGACCGGGACTGTGGAGCATTGCATGCCAAAGGAAGTTTGGACCTGACACGTACCTAGGGATCGATGGGGACGGCTGACAAGTGAAGCGACCCTTCGTGGTGCGCGGATGTCGTGGGATTAGGTTCGCCATGCATGGTTAATAAATTCGAATCGATTCGTCTGCCTCTCACAGTGTGGGACTACTTGATCGCTATGCTACACTGAGTAAGAATGAAAGATGATGATGATATAATATTGTTACTTGTTATTAATTGCTTGGAAAACTATGCTTGTTTAGTATAGTTGCTAACTTAGAATGATAAACAACAGTAGAACTGGTGGCTAAAATGTTGAAAGTAAGGACCTACACTAGTCGCTTTTGGCAAAACAAAACCCAGAGCCAAAAAGCTTACATGTCTAGGTGTTAGTGGATTAGTACCACAGGTCGGTTAAGTCTTGTTGAGCATAGTTGCTCAGCCTTGTTTGTGGCACCTCTTTTCAGGTGAGGATGATGTTTCTGAGTTCGCTGCTAGTTCTTCTTGGTCTACCCAGCTCCCTCCGGGTTGGACGGTCGAGTGGGATCCCTCCTCGGACGGCGAGGACAGGGGTCAGTGATGTCATGATCGGCTTCTTCATGATATCATGCATCGACGTTTAGTTTCCGTTCGTTTTATTTCCGCTGCTTGAACACTCTACAAACTATGTTTGAATTTCTAAACTTTATGTTGTAATAAATTGATGCACTTTGTTTAATCTGGATGGACTGTTGTAATCTCTGTAACCACTCACCATCGTGTGAGTTTTGCTTTCTCGATCCTGCGTTACGTGGTTTTATCGGAGGAAATCCGACGGACGACCAAGTTGACTTGTTTAAAGTACATGATCGCGTTTAGGCGACTTAAGTGTGCTTTAGCCAAGTTAATTTAGGCGGTTCCGCCACACCGACGCTAAAAACTTTATTTTAGTGCCGTGTGTATGGAAAAGGCTATATACTGAAATGAATTAGAGCATGTAATGAGACTAAGATGGGAGTAAAATTGAGTGTACTACACCTCGAGCGCGTGGCATCGGTTAAGCGGGGGTATGGCAGCCCCTCCTAGTCTCCGTCTTCTCTGGCAGGGAGGCAGTAGTCCACGTATTCTTCCTCGTCGTAGTGCTGGACGGTGGCAATCTCACTGCGCCGATGATTTCTTCCCTACTCCATCCTCGTACGAAAGGAATCGATGGTTGTAGCCTAGAGGGGATGAGGTGAATTAGGTAAACTTAAAAACCATAGCTTATAGCTTTCGCTACTTGCATCAAAATATAGACTAGATCATACTATCTAGATGTGCATCTATGATTGATCTAGTGAAAACTTCTCACCCACAAAGAGTTTTCCAACCTAGAGCTAATCCTAACAAGATACTAGTCTAGAATGTAAGGCACTCAAGTTCCAAGTAAGAAATGTGGAAACGTAAAGGAGTGAGTTAGAAAGATGCAAACGCGGCACGGCAATTTATTCCGTTGTATCAGTAGGCAAATGCCATCCCTACTACACGTTAGAGCTGCACAAGGATATATTTCCAGTCACCAAGTCTCTTCCGGTCAAGATCTTGAACTCACCCCAAAGACTCCTGCCATGCTGGATGAGAAGCTTGCCACAAAGGCAAAGCTCACTGCTCCCTCCCTCTCTTCGGGTCATCTTGATGCTATCTCCACCACAGAGCTTCTCCACAAAGGAAGGGGCCTCTCATCCCCTGCACATGATCGTCATCATCACTCCATCTAAGCTCGAGAGGGTCAAAGACTTGCCAGCGAGCCACCAAGACCCCAAGGTGCTAGCGCACCAAACTTATAATGATGGTCCACTCCTTGTACCAATCACAGGGGAGGCTCCTCAGGGATCGTTTGGATACCTGCAACCTTTTGCACCGCAAACATATGGTCCTGGATGATTATTCTTGTGTCCTATGCTCATCAGGAATGGAAGAGACTTTGTTTCACTTATTTTTCACATGTCTCAGCGCAATGCTGGTTCTGGATTTGCAAAACCTGGGACCTATCTCTTCTTACATCAGATACGATCATTGATGTTCGACAGAAGTTCGGGTCTAAAGTCTTCAGGGAAATTTTAATTGTTGCCTGCTGGTGTATTTGGCTGCATTGAAATGGGATTGTTTTTTATGGTGGCTCCCGGCCTGTCTCTAGATAGATGGAAGTTGGTTTTCAAAGAAGAGTTTGCTTCGATCATACATAGAGCTAAAACCTTCTCGGAAACAGGAGTTGACTCAGTGGCTATGTAATTTCATATAAGATGTCTCTTCCCTCCCCCTAGCTAGGATCTTCTTTGGACCTGTGATCTTGTAATTTGTATATCTCTTTTTTCATATTTATATAAAAAATCCAGTAGGGGTCTCCCTTGTTGTTCAGTTAACAAAAAAGGTAGCAACACCTTATACTCGCTCACTCTAGGCCTATCCTAGCACTAATCACTATTCTAAGCTTGTGCTAAGCCTTGAATGATCACTTTTCCACTCTTGTTTGTATGGATGTATTCTTAATGAGTCTTGATCTTCAATAGACTTGTGCACACAGCAGCATCTCCAAATGGATGAGGTAGCACAAACTATCAAAGAAGTTGTTGCTCCAACAGCTAGCTAAAAACTGTGAGCACCGAATGATCCGATGGTCACATGGGGTAGGCATCAGATCATCTGTGCCCCCTCTGACACAAATAGCCATTGGACCCCTCACTGCCAAATTCGTCTCACGCTTCCTTCAGTGCCCTTTGTTTTCTCCAAACCGAGCCAGCACATCTCCCAAGATTCATCTAATGCTTAGTCTGACACCCCTCAATCCTAGCATCAGATCATCCTAGGGTTCACTTGTTCACAAGGTCTAAAACTCGGACGCTCACAAAAATCATCCTGTTGGATCATCTGGTGCGCATGGGGGTTTTGCCGTTGTAACAAATGCTCCGACGTTTTTGTGGGATGCTTCCGCTGATGAACCGTCAGATCATCTAGTGATGTGCATTTTTCTTGTTGAATCCAGCTATTTGAATAGCGTTACTTGGCTGCTCTAGAACACCATGACTTGAATGCCGTGACTTGAATCTTGCATTGTTTGGTTTCCATTCTTGGGACTTATAAATTCTACAAAGCATATGCTCAATAAACCATTAGTCCCAATAACTATATTGTCACTTAATCACCAAAATCACAAATTATACCTTTATAGGACCATGTTTATTTCATCATCGGGTTGGCCATACTGTCAGTATCCTTTCAGGCACAGGAGGACGGTTGGAGATGTGTGCTGTGTTGCCTTTGCCATACGAATCTTGATGACTTGGTTGAGCCAGGATGTCAGACCAAATTGGTCAAACCAAACCACCTACTGTGGCCCTTTGATTATTTACTTCTTCGTTCTTCCCCACCCAAATGGCCAGTCGCCGGAGCTCATAGTAGACATATGCTATATTTGAATGGGTTAGAGCTAAACTTTAGTAAGGGCTAAACTTTAGCTGGTTAAACTTTAGTCCATACATAGCTAATGGGTACAGCTAAACTCAATAAAGTGTCACTTTTATTCTTGTTTCTCTCTTTTCCTTCATAAAGTTAGGGCATTTTGGCCTTTTCCTCATAGCTAAAGCTTTTTCACCTTTTTGGAGCTTGACTAAAGTTTAGCCAATCCATTAGCCCTCCTATTTGGATAGGTAGTACTAAAGTTTAGAAAGCTAAACTTAACCCTTGGATCCAAACATGGCCATAGTCGGTGATATGAACCCGCTAGGGTTGATTCCCGATCTTTCGATGAGAGAGGCGTGGATAACTCGATTGGTGGATGGAGATGACGTTCACGGCCCGAC
Organism: Setaria viridis; assembly: GCF_005286985.2. NCBI lineage: Eukaryota > Viridiplantae > Streptophyta > Magnoliopsida > Poales > Poaceae > Setaria > Setaria viridis. The sequence goes on along the minus strand of NC_048264.2, from coordinate 1,805,724 downwards.
TACAGCCTTCCAAGCTGCGCCTTAGCAACCGATACACCACCTCCAATGGCTACCGCGATCTTGTGGAGCGCGTCACCCGGCCACTAGGGCACTCGTCCTGCAAGCAATCGAAGAACAAGCAAGAACAAGTAGAACAAGCAACTAAATTGCAAATATGGAGATGAAAACAAATCTGAAATCACAAAGTTGGGGTTCTGAATCGAGTAGAACGGATGGTCTAGTCGACACACGCGTCTACAAGGAAGTAGCAATGGCTAAACTTTCAACAAAACAAAACCCAATCTGTTCGTGGTGGCTCTAATCCTTATTAATACCTAGGAGGACGACCAGGAGGGTGTTGGGGTCGTGCTCCAACCCTAGGACACGTCCCTAATGGACCCAACTTGATACACGGCCCATTGGGCCAAAATAAGGCGACGCAGCACCTGTGGACAGAAAACCTCTCGGTAGTATTTCGATGATTACGGCCGACTCCGAATAGATATGGATATGAGTCTAGATCCATATGAAAATAGATTTCATAAGGATTCCAAGGAGTACTTGAACGCCTAAAACGGAGTCCGGATGAGGTCGTGGCGGCCGTTGCAAGTTGACACAGAGCTGCAGTCCGAATCCAGCCCCAAAACGTGTTGGATTGGAACTCTTTCTTTTCTTGGGGCAAAAGTGACGTGGTGGCCTGGTGGAGCACGTTAGGAATACTTGGACTTGGCCCCCAATCTACTTCTTTGGTCCTCCATGCCTTCCATGTGTGTTTAACACTATTTTTTATCCATGTATGTATTTCTGAAATTGACAACGAATACACATCATGGTGCAGCATCAATTCATCAAATGTGTCACATATAATTATAATAAAGAATTGTTTCACCTCGGAGTCAAAAGATGCCAATATGGTTGTATCCAAGCATGTGATGTCCTCATCAGTCGGTGAGATCAACGACAATGAGTCTCTTTTTCCCCAAAATATTGCGGTGAACAGCTACTAGGAAATGTATCTGCAGCTGCAAGTTTAGTCCTGAAATATTATTGGTGTTCTTCAAATATAGTGCATTACTGCTCTAAATCATATCGATTCCACATCCTAGCTGTGGCTATGGAGCAGCTGCCAATTTACATAAGAGATATATGATTCAAGCCTGTTGACTGTGTTGATTCCTAGATGTGATAATTCTTGGAGTGGAGATTCGGCAGCTGCAGAGTGACGATGACAAAGTATGCCGCTCTGAACTTCCAGCCGTACGCTGTTCTGGATTCTTCCGATCTAAACGCAACTGAGCTTCCGTAGCTGAAACACATATGTCATCATGGCAGAATTCTCGCATGTGCTTTTGTTCCGGGTTTGGGGAAAAACTTGCTCATTCAGTTGGGCGGCAAAAATCCAAACAAACTGCCTACGAAATCTCAACCACCCTCGGAATTCCTTGCTGTTGGAGGTTGATGTTTAAACCAGACCAACGAAATCTGGTCAAATTGGACCAACTCGATTTCTCGAGTACCCTGAACCATCGACCCGGCGGATCGGCGCTGGAGCCATGGCGCCGCCCCGGCAGCCGCCGGAGCTGGTAGCGGACATTGTCGGCGAGATCCTGCTCCTCCTCCCGCCGGCCGACCCCGCGTCCCTTGTGCGCGCCTCCCTCGTCTGCAAGCTCTGGCGCCGCCTCCTCTCCAACCCGGCCTTCCGCCGCCGCTACCGCGCCTTCCACGGCGCGCCGCCCCTGCTCGGCTTCCTCCACGACCACTACGCCCACGGCGCCGTCGCCGAGCCCCGCTTCGTACCCACCGTGGCGCCCTCCCCAATCCCCCAGCCGGCGCTCGGTTGCCGCGACTGGTCCGTCATCGACTGCCGCCATGGCCGCGTCCTCTTCGACATCTTCGGATACAGAGTCAGCCTCGTCGTCTGGGACGCCGTCACCGGCGGCCACCACTTCCTGCCGGATCCCCCGATCCTGCGTCTGCTCTACGGCGCGGCGGTGATCTGCGGCGTGCGAGGATGCGACCACCTCGATTGCCACGGCGGCCCGTTCCTTGTGCTGCTGACGGCCCTGGACGTTACTGGCAGTGTGATGCAGGTGCAGATGTACTCGTCGGCGGCTGGTGCCTGGAAGCTATCTGCTCATCAAGATCTGCGTCACCATGTCGCACGAAAGCCGAGCACGCTTATCGGAGATGATATCTACTTCAGGCTAGATTCTGCTAGCACGGCTCTTCTGAGGTATGATCTGGGCAAGAATCGCCTGTCCACCATCGACGCGCCGGCATCGCACTCGTATGAAGGAGGTTTTGCAATCATGCCAATGGTGGATGGTTCCCTGGGGTTTGCCGACATTAGGGGCTCAGAGCTTTGCCTGTGGTCAAAGAATGTGGATACGGAGGTAAGTGCTGGGTGGGAACAACGCGCAGTCATTGAGCTTGAGACATTGATCCCTGAATCCTTCAACCAAGCATGCGTAGTTGGTTTTGAGGAGGGTGGGGATGTTATGTTTGTGAGCAATGACGTCGGAGTTTTCACAATTGAACTCAACTCAGGACGGGTGGAGAAGATAAGTGAGCCAGGGCACTATGACGCTGTCTTCCCCTTCATGAGCTACTACACCAAGGTAAGGTTTACTAGCTCTTTGCTTTACCTAGCTAATTCTTCAGTGTATAGCTTCTGCTTCTATATACGCTGTTCTTATATATATATGTGGATATTTACTTGTACATAAATAAATGACACCTGTACTTGCGAAAACAGAAACATCTGACAATGTGTTGTTATCAGATTCTATCTCATTCTGGTCGTGTTCAACTTGTTAAGGACCCTTCTTGATATATTCAAAGATGTGCCTAGGAATTAGTAGTTGATTTTTTTAATAATTATACTCGCAAGTTATTGATGTGATATTTTGAAGTCTCTTCTTTGGAAAATCTGAAACTCACATCACAAAACTCAACCTTAGCTTGTGAACTTTTGTAAATTCTGATAAATCATTAGCTAATTTTCTTTGTAGCCCTTTTTGGTTTATTCATTCATATACTATCCGTGTAAGTATTATATACACAGTAGGTGCTCTGTACTGTTTCATCTTAAAAGATCGTATATAGAGCTTGAAACAATTTTAACTTTCTTTTGCTTGGTACTTTCCGATTTTCAGATTATCTAGCAGAAAATGGCCATCTCCAGCGGAGGCAGATTATTAATCACTACTGAGCCCAAATTATGTTACACTCTGGACAGTTCACAAATCCATCAAGCTGAGTCTGCTAATGTTGGCATTTTGCAGGGCTGATGCTTTGGAAGGTTTATTAATGTGTTGGGTAGTTTAATTAGTTTGTTTAAAGAGTATGCCACCATGCATGGTCAGTTGTAGATATTATGTTTCTCTTCTCTAGTTGGCTGGCTGGCTGTGAGGACTATGTTTCAAATTTGTAGTTAAATCTTACTCTGGTTAGTGTCTCATTGAAGACTCCTTGGAACTAATGTGGTTCTTTTGACTGAAGAATGAATCTGAGTGCTTCAGTTAATTTGATGGTTGACAGTTCCACTTTGAGCTGAAAGATGCATTGTGGTTGTTTTGACTAACAACTGAATTTGAGTGCTTCTGTTCAATTTTCATTTCTGGATTGAGGATGGCTGATTTATCAGGAATATATCTATACTATATAAGAAACGAGAGAATTGAAAACAATTCTCACCCAGACTAAAATCCCCCCCACCCCTCATAGAGAACCCACATGGCAGGCCAGGGTGGGCGAAAAGGATTGACGAAAGGGGGACGTAATTTTTGGATGATGAAAAATGTTTATGCCAAATCGTGCCTATTTTTTTCACTGCACCAGCAGCTACCCACCCGCCGTACTCACGCCTATCCGGCCCACCAATCACGCCGCCCATCTCCCTCAATCCGCCCCCTCCTTTCTTTCCTTGCTTGGATGCCGCTGCCTCCACCGCAAGTCACGCGCCTCCCACCTCGCCGCCGCCGCCATCAGTGCGCTCCAGGCCTTCCTCCTCCTCCGTCCACTCCCCTCGCCGCTTCCCCGTGGTGCCAGCTGCTGAGGACAGTATTGAGTGGTAGCAGCACAACAAGCCATCGAATGCCAGCGTGATGCTCAAATTTATTTGGTTTCTGAGGACAGTATTAGTCGTTTATAAGACTGCACTAGAATTTCATAAATATGTATTTTCTGAAACCTCAAAGCACTCACCAATGCAAAATGCAATTTCCTCTGTTGTAGATCAACATGTATTTTCTGAAACCTCAAACCACTCACCGATGCAAAATGCAATCTCCTCTGTTGTAGATCATGAACATCATTGTTGCAATGGATAGCAAAATATAAATTTTGACAATTTTTATGCGCAAGTGAGCAACCTGAGTTAGAACAACTGAACAAGAAGAGAGTGACGATGGTAAAGTCAACCGCATTGTCGTCATCTCTCAAATTTGTGCAGAGCTTAACTTGGTCGAACCAGATCGGGCAGCAGGTCGAACCCTCCTATCCTTTCTCCTTGCCATCTTCTCTCCTCCTCACCCAAACCCACTATACCACAACCCAAGGGTCAGTATAAGTACGTCAGTAGCGATTAATAGTTCGTCGCTATAGGTACCTTACAGACCATTCGTCAGTACTTCAAGTTATCCCACGGAACCATTGGTCGGTATAGTGTTTAGATATGCCATACAACCATTCGTCGGTATATGTGAGTAGCACATCTAACTATCCGTCGATATACATGGAGCCGAGTAATCCAAACCCATTTTCCCTTCTCGCATGCCTTCAGCCCATCTCACTTGCAACTTTGTACAGGAGTCCCATCAGTCAGATTATTAACTCCAAAATGCTAAACCTAGTTTCCCTTCCTCCCTCTCCCTGCCGCCAACCCTCCATTCATTCCCCACCATCGCGCGTGCTTCCTTTTCCTCCGAAATCAGCTGCCCCACCTCGGCTCGCATCGTCATCGATCCACAGCCCTCCAGCGGGCGCCATGGCACCGCCATAGCCGTGCCAGCCATTGGAACTGATGGCCAAGCTCGTCGAGGAGACGATCCTCCTCCGCGTCCCACCGGACAACCCCGCGTGCCTCACGCGTGCCTCCCTCATCTCCAAGCCCTGGTGCCGCCTCCTCTCCGACCCTACCTTCGGCCGCTGCTACTGCGCCTTCCACCGAGCACCGTCCTGCTCGGCTTCCTTCACAATCACATAGTTGCCTGTGTCGGCCACATGCCACGATTCATCCCCACCATAACACCCTGCCCGTTTCCTAGCACACGTTTGATGATTGCGCCGGTTGGCGCGTACTCGACTGATGCCATGGTCGCGTCATCTTTGAAAACCCCGTCGAGGGTGGGAACCTTGTGGTCTGGGACCCCACTACTGGCAAACAGCAGAGGCTACCAGAGCCCCCAGTCGAGCTTGGGGCCTACAATGTGGCGGTGCTCTGTGCCGTGCGCGGCTGCGACCACCTCGACTGCCGTGGTGACCCATTCTTCGTCGTCTTGGTGGGCTACAACCAGGTACTGTGGTTGCACTTGTACTCATCGGAGGCTGGTGCTTGGATTGCATCTTCTCATCTAGGTCACATTTTTTATCTTGCCAACCGTAAGCATAGCATGCTTATCGGAGATGATATCTACTTGTAATAGTCCCAAGGGACACAATTCTCAAGTACAACTTGGGGAGGAATTGCTTATCCATCATCAACCCTCCAGTGGAGCACGATACCCATGGAGGCATTGCCCTCATGCAAATGGAGGATGACTTGCTGGGTATTGCCGGTGTTCTATGTTCAAAGCTCTGCCTGTGGTCTAGGAATGCTGAGGTAGTTTCAGGATGGGTACAATTTAGGGTCATTGAACTTGAGCCGACACTGATCCCCTTTAGGCGTAGTTCTAGCATAAAAGTGGCTAGTTCTGCAGAAGGCTTCGGTATCATATTTGTGACCACAGATGTTGGTGTCTTCACATTAGAGCTCAAGTCAGGCCAGGTGAGTAAGGTAGCAAAGCCTTCTTTGGTACCCTATACCGTCTTCCCCTTCATGAGCTTCTATACACCAGGTATTGTGCTGGTGTTTTAGTTAGATGTATTCCTGCACTTTACAGCTTCACATTTGCTTAGTTCTGATTTGTAGATCGATATCTATATATGTAAACAATAGTTACATATTGAAAATATCCATGGAAATGTTGGTTGATGACTTGATGTTAGAGCAGTCTGAATAGATGTTACATTATTGGAATACCACACTTGTTGTTGTTATGTTTGAATTATTAAACAGTTTCTTGGAAATCGGCAGGATGTCCTGTACTAGCAAGTAGTGGACCTTATTTCACAAACCAGAAGTTGTTGATCGCTCATTTTGATCTCCTATGGCTTATTCTGAACCTCTCACCCTTTGAAATTGAACTCAATAATCATAAGCTAATGATGGCCTTTTGCTTTGTACATCTTTTAGTCTCCTTTTGAATACTAGACAACTGGAAATGTCCACTATTTCTTCTTAAAAATCAGAGCTATGAAACCAATTTTGACTTGTATGGTAGCAGCATATTGCCATCGCCAGCGGAGGCACACTAATCATTGTTGAGCAAGCTGAAGTATACTAGCACCAGAGTTTCAGGATGAGTCTGCTTCTGTAGGCATATGGCAGGGCTGATGCTTTCAAATGTCTAATCTTCTATGGGTAGCTTAATATATGGAAGTGACCATGGCCAGTTATGGGACCTTATGTTGTTCTTCTCTAGTTGGTAATGATCATGTCTGTGAAGACTGTTTCAGGTTTACTGTAGTCAATCTTGTTTCAGGTCTACTGCAAGTCTTTACTTTTGTTAGTGGTATGAGGTGATTGTCAACTCCACAGAACTGATGATACATTGTTGTTCTTTTAACTGAAGTATGATTCTGAGTGCTTCGGTTCTAGTTTCACTTCTGGAATGACCGAATGAGTATAGCAGTTTCAGCATTTTCAGGAATACATTTGGAATGCATGTCATCCAATCGCATACTGTTTTAAGCCGACTGTAGGAGCAATGTCGCCCCATTTTCTACCTGTGGAATTTCAGAATGCATCTGCAACTGTTGCTTGCTTTCATCTGAAAGGGAGCTAACCATTACAGCTTGTCCAAGAATTAGCTTCTGTAATGGACCTGTTGCAACTGACGAAAAAGAGCAGATAGACAAAGGGACCTGTTGATGTGCTGCTGATCATGCCTTGTGATCAGCAGCAAGAGAGGTGGTGAATCCCTCATGACATTTTGACATGCTTTATCAGGTTGGATATGACATACGCTGTACTCTAGTGCTGAAACATATAATCGAATTTGATTCTGCTGCCTAACTGAAACAAACTGCAAGCATCAGTTCTGCAATATGCTAACATGAAGAGGAAAGCTCAATTTAATCGAATCAAGGGATTACTGATGGAATTGAGCCCTTTGTCATTAGTGGCAGCTTGACAGTAGCATGCCGAAAACAGGTTGGCGCCGGCTTGAGATGACGTAAGTACAGCACGTTTGTAATCTGTAATCTGTGATGGCTAAATCTCATCAGTGGCAAAATGTGTTGTACTCTCCTAGACTCCTAGCCGGCTTTGATCGTGCGCGGAATATCCTATGATCACACTTGTACTCATCGGAGTCTGGTGCCTGGACTGCCTCCGCTTATCTAATCAATGTCTATTACGGTAACAAGTCTCTTGACCGTGAATTGAAGTTATAGAAGGTAACACGGTGAGAGGGGATTAATTTCAACCCATTAATTTTAACAGTTAGTCTCGCGGTAGCAAGACCTCGCATGTGCCACTATTAGCTCAATGACGTCATCATGCTTCCGTGAGATTTGGATAAGATCCGACCGAAGTATCGGCTCTCAATGGTAGCACGCTGACGTCAGATGCCTGACGGTTAGTAATGCGAGGGGCAAGGGTAAAGATTTATCGAACCTAGCATATAAGGTAATAAAAGCATGCAAAGTCTATCAGCCGATACAATCTAATAACTGTGAACATTTAAACAAAGCAAGGGAGTCGATGAAGACAATCTAGCCAGACCTAAACTGTTCGGTAACTTGAGTAACATCAAAAACAAGCCGAATATTGGCCAGGGGTGCATATTTATACCCTAGACTAGTGACTACTGGTTGAGCTGTACCAAAACTTGTCTAACAATAAATATCTAAACAAAAGAAAATATTAACATATACATAAACTCTAATTTCCCGTAGAGTTCTTGGTAATGAAACTTCCTTTTCCTTGAATCTGTCTCAGCCAAGGCAATTGAAAATATTTACTTCCAATAGGCCTACAAGTACCATCACGTGGCCGTATCTGAGCTTCTTGTACTCCAATTATTTCCTTTGAGTTTCCGTGCACCACTTTTGTTGCCATGTCCTCCTTACGTGCACTTTTTATATTTTGATTACCTCTTTTCTATTTGGCCAATCCCATCAAGCTGATGTCTTTTCTTACTCTGGATTTTAATTACCCAAAATACGGTGTCAACAATTACGGAATTACCCACCCGTACCCTCGCGGCCTTGCCTCGTCCCGTGCCGCTCCATCGCCCACGAGCGCGCCATGGCGCCGCAGCGGCCGCGCCAGCCGTCGGAGCTGATGGCCGAGCTCGTCGAGGAGATCCTCATCCGCCTCCCGCCGGACGACCCCGCGACCCTCGTACGCGCCTCCGTGGTCTGGAAGCGCTGGCGCCGCATCCTCACCGCGACCCCACCTTCCGCCGCCGCTACAGCGTCTTCCACCGCGCGCCGACCCTTATCGGCTTCCTATATGACTGCCACACCTTCGGCGGCGGTGAAGGCGCCACGCCCCGCTTCGTCTCCACCCTAACGCCCTCCCCGTTCCCCCACCGTGCGCTCGTCGATTACGACGGCTGCCGCATCCTCGACTGCCGCCATGGCCGCATCCTCTTCAACACCTCCGGCGAGAGCGTGAACCTTGTCGTCTGGGACCCCGCCACCGGCAGACGGCAGCGGCTGCCGGAGCCACGGGTCCCCTGCTGGCACTACACCGCGGCGGTGCTCTGCGCTGCCACCGTGCACGGCTGTGACCACGTCTGTTGCCACGGTGGCCCGTTCCTCGTGGTCCTAGCCGGCTTTGATCGTGCGCGGAATATACTGCGATCACACTTGTACTCATCGGAGGCTGGTGCCGGCCTGGACTGCGTCAGCTGATCTACCTTACTGTAATATCACCTCCCGAAAGCCTAGCGCGCTTATCGGAGGTGATCTCTACTTTGTACTTGTCCCCCGTGACATGATTCTGAGGTACAACATGAGCAAGAATTGCCTATCCATCATCCGCTCTCCGGCGGAACACGAGGTCCATGGGGGCGCTGTGCCCATGGAGGATGGCTCGCTGGGCTTCGCAGGCCTTATATATTCAAAGCTCTACCTGTGGTCCAGGAATGTCGATCCAGAGGTAGTAGGTGGAGGATGGGTACGATGCTGGGCCGTTGAGCTTCGGACACTAATTCCCTTTGCATCCACCATAGAAGTGGTTGGTGCTGCAGAGCGTTTCGGTACCATCTTTGTGGCCACAGATGTTGGTGTCTTCACGATAGAGCTGAAGTCAGGCCGGAAGAGGAAGGTGGGTGAGCCTGGGGAATACTCTGCCATTTTCTCGTTCATGAGCTGCTTCTACGCTCCAGGTACTGTGCTAGCGCTTTCCTTTGAGTAATCCTGCACTGCACGGATTCTATGCATTTGCTTACTTCTGGATGTGTAGCTGATATCTATAATGGAAAGTGAATAATATTAACATATTGAAAATATCCATGACAATATTGGCCGGTCTGTTGGTGTCGGTGCTAGACTGAAAACTGAATATATGAAATTATTCCGAAGGCTTCACCTGTTTAACTTGTGTGCATGTTACTCTCAGATTGTGCTACCAGCGAGTTGCCATCTTCAGCGGAGGCACACTAATCACTGTTGAGCAAGGCAAAGTATAGTAGCAGATGTGCATCAAGCTGAATTTGCTGCTGTTGGCATCTGGCGGGGCTAATGCTTCGAAATGTTTAGTATTCTGCTGGGTCGTAGTTTAATTTATGAGTGTTTAAGCCATCATGGCCAGTTAGGGACCTTATGTTCTTTCTCATTGTTTAAAACTTTATTTCAGGTTTACAGCCAATCTTTACATTTCTTGTGTTCTATTAATGATTGCCAACTCCATTTAGAACTGATCATACATTATGGTTCGCCTTTGGCTGTATTGTGAATCTGAGCGCTTTGCTTTAGTTTCATTCTGGAACGAGGATATAGCAGTTTCAGCATTTTCAGAAATGCATTTGGAACTGAAAGTGCTCAAATTCTGGTTCAATTTCTGTACGCAAGGTTGCTTCTCAGTTTCAAGTGGACTGTGGTAGTTTCAGCATTTTCAGAAATGCATTTGGAACTGAAAGTGCGGAAATTATGGTTCAATTTCTGCATGCAAGGGTGCTTCTTAGTTTCAAGTGGATTGTAGCAGTTTTAGCATTTTCAGAAAAGCATTTGGAACTGAAAGCGCTGAAGTTCTAGTTCAATTTCCGTACGCAAGGTTGCTTCTCATTTTCAAGTGGACCGTGGCAGTTTCAGCATTTTCAGAAATGCATTTGGAACTGAAAGTGCTGAAATTATGGTTCAATTTCTGTAGGCAAGGTTGCTTCTCAGTTTCAAGTGGATTTTAGCAGTTTCAGCATTTTCAGAAATGCATTTGGAACTGAAAGTGCTGAAGTTCTGGTTCAATTTCATACGCAAGGTTGCTTCTCAGTTTCAACTTTCAAGTGGACTGGCAGTTTCAGCATTTTCAGAAATGCATCTGCAACTGTTGCTAGCTTTCAACTGAAAGGTGTCTAAACGTTCCAGCTTATCCCATAATCAGTTTCTGAAAGCTAGCACTGTTGCAACACATCTGCATGACTTTATAGTAACTTGTTGATCTGGTAATATTACTCTTTTACCTTGTTTCAGGCTGAGCTGAATTTCAAAAGTAGCATCCCAGAAACAGTGGCAGTGTAGTAGACCTTTAGGTTTGGACTCAGGCTCACCACCAAGGCCTATGGGTATCTCTAGGGAAGCTCGACAAAAATGCAGCTAGAAACTTGCGATCTCTGTTGCATTTGCAGCTCCTTGGTCACAGAGCAGGGAGTAACAGATCGAAATACATTCCTATATGTCAAAGCTTGAACGATTTGCATTACAAAAGTTGGTTTTGCTTTGGTGCTTATGAATCACGTAGACATAAATGATTTTTTTTTCGAAACGAACCAGGCAGGAGAGCTCCCAAACTAGCAAGGAGAGCTCCCAAACTAGCAACAACGACAGAGCCACAAAAAAAGAGAGATCCCAAATTGGGAACAACAACAAAGCCACAAAAGTAGCTCCCAATGGATAGTGCCGACTCAACTCAACTCAAAACAAAAAAGAACTCGATAGCCGGTCGGATTGAGACATCAACACAAGCCACTCTAACGCTAACGGTTGGATTGAGACATAAATGAATAAACTGCCTCCTGAGCGGCAGCTTGATAGCAGCATGCAAAAACAAATGATCGATTGTGCCCAGCAGCCACAGCCCTTCGCCGGTGAGTGAGCACGGGGACGCGCCGAGACGCCACAATGACGCTGGCCCAGCTAGCTGCGGCACCGCAAGGCAGCGCAGCCACGACAACAGCCGTTCTCGCCGCGTCGGAAGCATGCCCGGCGCAACATGGGCTGCCTCAATTCCAATTGTGCTCAGAAAGACTAGCATTTTTCAATTCCAAGAGTGTGCTCAGAAAGCTGAAACTACTACTGCTTCTTGCTCACGAGCCAACACAGGAACATAAACACATCGACTTTCTTTCAGAACAGAAAACAAACCATTCCGATCGCCTCTGTGTGTCAAACAGAACTGAAAATATAGCTGCACCAAGCAGAAGATAAAAAATGGAAGACAATTTTAAATCACGATCACGATGAATCCATAAACAAACCATATTATCCATTGATGAACCACAATTCAAGAAACAAACAGTTTGCATTCAGTTGCTAGTGGATGGCACCACACACAAACCGAACAACTCACGACAGCAAGAAACTTAAACATAGTTTTTTGATTCATAATTCACATAGAATTTGATTCGAAGAAACCTAGCGAACCAAGATAAATGATACTGTTCTTCACTGAAGCTCTCTCGAGATGTACCAAAGTACTGGAAACTAGAAAGCTAGCATCAGCTCTGCAGGATGATGGATTTGCTGAAATGTTGAATAGGGAACAAAACGCTGGAAGGCATCGCCACCGCACGGTGATGAATTTGCATTCCATTTGCCTAGTCAATCCTCATTCGCCGCAGGTGGTGGTGGCGGTGGCGGGCCTGGTGGCGGTGGTGGCACAAATGCAAAATCTGAAAATAAACCGAGCATAAATGTTATAAGTGTCATAGATCAGCACTCATATTTGCAAGAGCTTGGCAAGCAATGTACTAAATTACGAAGGTTTACATCCTAGGTTTTGGGTTATGATATTCAGATTGGCCACAATGAAAAAGATCAACAGCCTCTTGAGTGTATGCAATTTACCGCAAACAGAAAAACTAATTATGAACTGGTAACTAAATACTCACGTATCAGAATTAACCAAGCATGGTGAAGCAAGACAAATTTTACCTGGAATGCAGAAAGCAGTGAAGAGAAAGCCAGAGTAGGACATGTCCTTGTTGCAGATCTTCCTTGTCTTGTATGACTTGAGCTCAATGGTGTATACTTCATCTTCTGTTGTCACGACAATGCAATTGATGGCATGCACAAAACCAGTCAGATATGGTGACGCATGGCGAATCGGGGGGAGCAGCAACTCCAGAGGAATGACCCTGCGCTTCTCCCATTGGGGGTTTCCATCAGGGCCTGCCTGCATCGACCACATATGGAGCCTGTGAGCCTCCACGTAGGCGAACCCCAGCCTGCCGTCCGCCTCCGGCATGACGACGACGCCATCACAGCAAGTCTCCACGCCCGGCGGCGGGTCGATCGCCGTCAGGCTCGGCTCCTCCGGATCGAACTCATACTTCAGGATCTCATTGCCGAAGTCGCCGATGAAGTAGAGTGCGTTCTCCATGAGCGCGGCAGGCACGACGTCGACGGTGATGCAGGTGGTGGTGAAGTGATCCGGCGCGATGTAGTCGAGGTCGATGGAGGTCAGCCCGCTCCACTCGCCGCTCTCCGACGAGTAGAGGCAGGCGTGAATCTGCCCTTCAGCGCTGGCGCCCACTAAGGCCACGAGGAAGGGCCCGGTGTGGCAGGCGAGGTGGTCGCAGTCGTCGTCGGCCGCGGCGCAGAGCACCGCGCCGTTGCAGACGAGGGAGATATCTTCGGGAGCCTCCGGGAGGGTGTACTGGTCGCCGGTGATGGGGTTCCAGACGTCGATGTCCCCACAGTCGAGGTTCTCGAGGAGGACGCGGCCATGGCGGCAGTCGAGCACCTGGCAGTCGCGGTAGCCGGCGGCGGCCGGGCAGAACGACGTGGTGGGGATCAGGATCGCGTCGGTGCGGAAGATGCCGAGGATGGGGGGCTTCTTGTGGAACGCACGGTAGCTGGCGGGGAAGGAGGGCTCGGCGACGGCGCGGCGCCAGGTCTTGTTGACGGCGGAGGCGCGGACGAGGAGTGCGGGGTCGTCGGGCGGGAGGCGGAGGACGATCTCGCCGACGGTGTCTTCCACAAGCTGCTGTGGGGAGCGGGGTTCCTCGCGCCTGGGTTCGCGACTTCGCCGGCGGCGGCGAGCCTCGGGCTGCGACATCGCGGCGCCCGCGAGGTGCGCGACGGGGAGGAGCTAGCGGAGGGGTGGACCCTATGGGCCCACCGTGGGCCTTACTTGGGTTGGACCAGCTTTGACGGTGCAGACTACTGGAGGACCCGGACGAGACGCCGAGGTGAGACTCTGCATGTGGGGCCGGGCAAGGATGCCATGGTGGCACAAATCATTGGCATGGACATATATACTCAGATTTTGACATAATACAGCATTGACATCATCAACATGTAAATCCACATAAGATGAAACCAACATCATTTTCATCACATAAATAGCGTCCAAAGCATGCAAACTTATACAAGCGCAATCTCAAGATTCATAAGGAGGGGTTGGGAGGAGGTGCTTATGAATTTCTTACCACAAAAGGAGCAGCAGGAAGCTAGATAACAGCTGACAGGACAGAGGGGGAAGGGGTGGATCTGCAATCCTGCACAAGGGAATTGATTTTAACCATTAGGATCTCGGGAAAATAAAAGTAAAGAAGTATAAATCGAATTCCAGAGAAAAAAGCTTGCCTTTTTTCCCTTTAAACAGCCAAACAACTCATATCCGGTTCGAGAGCCATCGAAGAGTTCGCCTTTTTTTTTTACCTTCAAACAACCAAACAATAAACCAACATCATTTTCATCACATTAAATAGCATCTGAGCACACAACACATTTACATGTGCAATCTCAATATTCATGGAGAGAGATTGGGAGAAGGTGTTTATGAATTTCTTACCACAAAAGGAGCAGCAGGATGCTAGAAAACGGAGGATGGGACAGAGGGGAAAGTGGTGGATCTGCAATCTTGCATAAGGTAGAATTGATTTTAACTATGGGGATCTCAGGAAAATAAAAGGAAAGAAGTATAAATCGAATTCAGACAAAAAGAGATTGCCTTTTTTTAACTTTAAACAACCAAACAACTTAGATCCGGTCGGAGAGCCATCGAGATAAAAAAAAACTGACAAGAAAGAAGTCTAAATCGAATCCAGTGCAAAGAGCTTGCCTTTTTTTACCTTCAAACAACCAAACAATTCAGATTCAGTCGTAGAACCATCGGGATCTCAGAAAACTGATAAGAGAGAAGTCTAAATTGAAATATAGTGCAAAGAGCTTGCCTTTTTTAACCTTCAAACAACCGAAAACCTCAGATCCAATTAGGAAACCATTGGGATCTTGAGGAAATGATAAGAAAGAAGCATAAATTGAAATCCAAAGCAAAACTCTTGCCTTTATTTACATTCAAACAACCAAACAACTCAGATCCAGTCGGAGCTGCACATTTAAGGTGTGAAAAGTAAGGATCCCGTGCCTTTAGGTGCTCTAGGGTTAAGTGATGGGAAATCGAAGAGGAAGGGAGAAATCACTTGCCTGCACACACCGACTCCTTGAGATCTAGGGTTAAGTGATGGAGAAATCGAAGATGAAGGGAGAATTCACTTGCCTGCGCGCACAGACTCCTCGAGAAATCTCCGCTGCAAAATAAAGAACACGGGAGAGAGAAGAGGAGTTAGTGCCTTAGGGATTCAACAAGGAGATAATCAGAGAGGAAGAAGAGATAAGAGGAGTGTGGAAAAATTCACCTACCTCAGGGAGAGAATGGAGAGTGAGAGAGTGGGAGCGGCGGCGGTGGGGATATATAGGTGGAAAGTTCCCACATCTCAGTCGGGAGCCAGGCTTAGGAAGCCTTATGCACGATGCGGACTAGGCCCAAATGTTATTCGAGGCAATCGATCAAGCCAAGCTTGCATCGCAAGGGTCTGACTGGGCCGAATCTAGAAACCGATCACACCCTTAGCGACACTGCTTAAGAGCGTGTTCTCCATTTACATTTTCTCATAAAAACATAGCCTTTTTTGGCTCATGAGTCATTTTTCAAACAATATTTAGTGAAACCACTAGCAATAGAATATGTGTCATTGTTTGTTCTTGAAATTTAGAGAATGTTTCCCTAGTATCAAATCACTGATAAGTGATGACTAATTTGGTCCTGGTTGTATTCACCACGGTCATGGATTTTGAAGCATCTAGGCCCTTTCACACCGTTGGTAAGGGTGTGTTCTGGTGATAAATGACAAATGTATGTTTGCGACTAACTAAGTTGTTTTGAATGATATCTTGTCTTGGTTGAGTCATCTTAAATTAAATGGAATGAGACCCCTCATATTGAATTGACAAGCAAGCAAAAGGACATAAGGACCTTTCCAGAGACAAGTGTCATTAGGAGATGAAGGACACTTTGGAGTGGTACATGTTTTCTAGTTTCTAGCTCTTCGATCGTACTATTAAGAAGGGCTTTTGAGTTATTAGTAGCTATCACATGAGTCTAACCACGAAAAAGATGTACACTTGATAAATTCTAGCATTTGGTAGCTCAAACATACCCTGATAACACTTGACAACAAAGAGATAGGCTAGGGTCTTAAAAGAGTTTGCATTGAATAAGTCCCAATAAAAATTTAAGCACTGGAATATCCGACGCCCCAATTTTAACATGTGTTGGAGCAATATAGTTGAAGTGATGTTGGAAATCCTTAACCACCGGAACATCTGATGCCTTGATTCTTGAATAGCCAAAGCAACAAACAGAGGCTACAATCCAAACCTAGGGCATCGGAACATCCGACGCCTCTCTTCAATTAGTGTCAGAGCTAGCAATCAACGGATATATGTCCAGATACGGTGTAACAGTCCCTAAGGAAAACTCTTAACTCTTAAGCACTGTATTATCCGATGCCCTCATCTAGTCAACGTTGGAGCAATCATCGAACATATGTGCAAAGATGGTGCAACAAATCCTGGGAGAAAACTCTTGAGCACCGGAACATCCAACGCCCCATTAGAGCAAAGCGTCAGAGCAACTTTACTCTTGGTGTTTGATGGCACCTAGACAATCTTGGTGATTGAAGAAGTTCTTGATGAGCTCTTGGAGATTGTGAGAGCCCAAGGAATGAGTACTTGTACACGGTGTGAAGCTCGCCATTCCGAAGATGGAGAGAGGGGGTTATCTTAAAATTTACAAGAGTCTTTATGACTTAAGGGACCAAAGCCCTTAGTAGGTGCTCCAATGTGGTTTAGGGTGGGTGGGGCGGGGGGCAAATCCTTGATACCGTGAAAAAATGGTGCCTTTGTGTCCACGCTTTTACATTTCTTGCATTTATTTTTGTGTATTTTCTTTGAGCTATTTCCTTTGTTGCATATTCTTTCCTAGATTTCCTTCTTGTTAGTTTGAATTTTGCATGGGATGACGATGGTCATATTACTGCGCTCTCCTTGTTAGATTGATCTTGCCAGTATGCTTAGAAGTAAGCCTTTTCAAACTTGTAGATTGGGCAGCACTAGAATTCTAGGCTAAGACTTGTTTTCATTGTTCTAGAAATTAAAAAAAGTCCCAATTCAACCGCTCTCGGACCATCGTTCCCTTCATATTTGAGAATCTTTTTAATGTTTTATGCTTATGCTAGGTTGAGCTGCTGTTCATTCCTGTTTGATACAACCAATCTAACCTTTTTCTCATCCTAGAAAAACTAGGCATAATGCATCAGTTTCAGCTTGACTTTCCTAAACTATGGGCCCCTTGGGACAATCTATGAGCAAGCTCAGCAAGGTTGCTCAAGCGGTGTTTTGTCTTCTCTTTTAGCAGAACTTAAATATGTTGGAGCATCGGCTATAGTTTGCTAACTCCGGAGGTTGCTGTTTTGTGGAGGTCCTTGTGGATTTCGACAGAACTCGTCTAGCACACCCAACACATTCAGGCCATGCCACA
Source organism: Setaria viridis (assembly GCF_005286985.2). Classification (NCBI taxonomy): domain Eukaryota; kingdom Viridiplantae; phylum Streptophyta; class Magnoliopsida; order Poales; family Poaceae; genus Setaria; species Setaria viridis. The sequence continues at coordinate 1,788,212 of NC_048264.2, read as the reverse complement.
TTGCCACGCATCTGGCAAGGAGTTGAGCCAATGCTGCTTGTCAGACACAAGCATCTCAAGCCGCCCTCGGTTTACGTCGCTGCATCCTGCCATCAAACTGCTGGCGAGGGTGGCCACAAGCCCACACTCGTGTTCGAAGATGGCTTCTTCGTATTTCCAACTGTATGACCATTGACCAAAAAAGTCTGAGGCTAAACGTGTCTACAACTTGACAACTCTCTAGCTTGAAGGTCAACACATTTTCAAGAAAGGGGAACGACATATACTCAACATAATAGGGTTCCATGCAGGCGAATCGAACATTAACTAAACAGTAGCTTGACTCCATTCTTGACTCAACTTTCAACAATATATGACCGGGATGGAATCGACAAGACAACCATAATAGTCTGCAGCATTCTCTACTTAAAACCGCTCAACAGGAAATTAAAGGGACACCTGAAGCATTTTCAGAATAATACTAGATTGAGCTTACAACTCAGCATGCCAGAAAAATATCATAATGCATTATAAAGAAAACCTGAAGCAAGGTAACAGGATAATACTAGATCGAGACCTTTGTAGCATTCCAATTTCCACCTATGCATGGTCATTAACAAGTAAAGTTTCTGCTTCACAGTCCAACTTCACAGTGCCGATTCATTCATCAGCTGGTACAGGCAAATTCATGGTTGCACATTGGCCAGGCCAGGATCGGATTTGAAGATTTTGTCACAATACCACGGGGGAACTAGATGGTGGTAATGCCGGACAAGTTGGAAGAGCTTTTAGGCTGCAGATGCATTATTCTTGATTCAACATACAGACTTACAAAGAATGGGGCAACGCAAATCCCACAAGTCAACAAAATGACTCTTCAAACAGTATGCAGTCCTATTGACAACCCCCAACCTAGTGCATAGAAAGCGGACTGAAATATTTTTTTTTCTCAAGCACGCAGCAGACCTGCATAGTGTGTACCATTATATTAAGAAGGAAAAGTAGACTGAAATATGAGACTTTTTTGTTCACAAGTGTAGCCCTGAAAAGGCTGAAACGACAATTCTCCTTCCATATACAGAACTAAACCAAAGCATCTGCATTTTATTTTCAGTATAAAGAACCCCAATATATTTTCAGTTCTGCTCAGACTTGTTAACCATCAATATAACACAAACCAAAGTATTATTTATTAACAGTAAACATGAAACTTAGTATTTATAGTCATGATCATAAACAGGTAGATAGGCCAGACATATAAGGGTCCATAACTGACAACTGTGGCTTACAATTCCTTAATTTAAGCTAACCAACACAATACAGAGAATTTCAAATCATCAACCCATGAAAGATGCAAAACATCAGCAGACTCAGCCTGATGGATTTCTAATGCATCAGATTCTACCATAACTTGCGTTCAGCAGTAATTAATTTGTCTCCTCTAGCAACGGCAATTTGGTGCGAGCACAATCTGAAAAGTACCAAGCATACATGTTAAAGCTTTTTCATAGCTCACTATAGATGGATTTATAAGACGAAACAAGTTGAGATGCCTGTTGTTTAAAATTTACAAGAGTGAAAAAAAGTAGAGATCAAAATATTGAACCAGCAAATTGCGATGGACAAAAGAAACTAACTACTTCCTGCACATATTGCCAATAACTAATAAGAATTATCCTTGACAAGTTAAACATGACCGAAGCTAGATAAGATGTGATGTTGCATCATTAGATATGCAGCTCTCAAAAGACAAAGGTACCATTCATTTCCAGAACTAATATCTATGTACAAGAATGACACAATAGTCTCAAGAAAAATAATGTGTCTCTGCTGGCATTGGCACTTTCCTCCTAGTACAATACGAAGAGTAACAGGCATAAAAAGTTAGTGTTCCATAGATCTATATATATACAAATTTTTAAGATGGAACAGTAGGGAACGTTCACACCTAGTGCTAATGCAACAAGCTAAAAGGCCACTAAAATTAGATAATGCTAATCAGTGCAATTCCAAAGATTCACAAGGATATATATATATGATGTGACACTGACATTGCAATTCCAAAGATTCACAAGGCTAGCACATATATCATTTATTCCATTAAGATAAATATCGACAAATGAGCATCACAACAGCATAGAGAGGCTGCCAGGGCAGGATTAAAAACAACCAAAGATCTGGAACCATACCTGGAGTGCCGAAGGTCATGAAGGGTACGACGAAGTAGTACCTAGGCTCACTTACCTTCTTCACCTTCCCTGACTTGAGCTCCACAGTGAAGGTGCCCACCTCCGTGGTCACGAAGATGACACCGACACCTTCAGCGAAACCAATCACATAAGCTCGCTTACAAGGGCTGTCAATGGGTAATAGTGCCTGCAGGTCAACCACCCTACATTGTACCCATCCTGCAATTCCATCTTCATTAACCTTCCTCGACCACAGATGAAGGCAGGAGGCACTTATGCTGGCAAGCCCAAGCGAACCATCCTCAGTAGGCATGGGGACAATGCCCCCGTCATCTGACTCGTCGGGTAGGCCAATCACAGATAAGCAATGGTTGCCCAAATCGTACTTCAAAATTGCATCATCCTCCCCAATTATTACTTGGTAAATTTCATCACTGATAAGGGTGCCACAATATGCAGTAAAAAAGTCATTGTAGCCTATGTGAGCAGACACCATGGTGACCCAGGCACCAGACTCTGATGAGTACACGCATGCATGCACGATGGGCTGGCTCTCATCGTTGCCCAAATATACAACGAGGAAGGGACCGCCATGACAGTCGCGGTGGTCACATCCGGTTGCGGCGCAGAGCACTGAAGCAGAGTAGAACGAAGTTGCCCGGTCACCGGTGATGCTGGGCATGTGCAGCTCCTCCTGGTCACCGGTGATCGGATCCCAAACAACGAAGTTGCCCCCAGCTTTCTCCTTTTGGAGGAGAACGCGGCCGTGGCGGCAGTCGACGGCGGCCCAACTCCGGCGGTCGAACGCCGCCTTGGGGAAGGGGGAGGCTGGAGTGGTGGGGACGAAGCGGCGCTCGGGTGCCGCGCCGTACAACTCGTTGAAGAAGCCGAGCAGCGGAGGGGTTGGGTGGAAGCGGCGGTACCGGCGGAGGAAGGCGGGGTCGGAGACTATTCGTCGCCACGGCTTGCAGACGAGGGAGGCGCGGACGAGGGCCGCGGGCTCGTCCGGCGGGAGGCGGAGGAGGATCTCTTCGACGGCGTCCTCCATCAGCTCCGGCGGCGAAGGTGCCCGCGCTCGCGGCTTCGCCATGGTGCGCTCGTGCTCGGGGAGGCCGACGAGGGTTTGGGACTTTGGGTGCTTGGTTGGGCCGGGCCAGGCGGTCATAGCGATTGAAGTAGAATTAGGGACCCGGCCCACCTGCCAGTTACTCAGATTGAAAGCTGCTAAACCTCCTGGTGTAAAACCTCCCGCTTCCGTCAATCTGTCATGGCCCTCGCGCTGCGCCTCTGGTGGGCCCTCGCCGCCGCCGCCTCCACCTCCTTCCCCCTCCTATGCCCGGCCGAACCCGCCTCCGGCTCCCGGCTCCTCCGGCCGCTGGCGCCCTTCATCCCGCGGCCCTGGATGCTCCCGCGGTTGGGGTTCCGGTCGACGGTGGCGCGGCGAAGTGGCTGAGAGGGCGTGGCAGATGACGGATAGATCACCCTCTATCCTGACGGGTGCGGACGCGACTACAAGCACTGGCTGATCACCATGAGGTTCCCGGACCCCAAACCTTCCCGCGAGGAGATGATCGAGACCTACCTCCATACCCTTAGCATGGTCGTCGGAAGGTATCCCAACGATTTTTCGAGCCATTTATTATGTGAATTAACGGTTGTACTTTTCCTTTGAGGATTAGTAATCAGTACTCCCTCTGTTCTTAAATATATGACACTGTTAACTTTTTTCATTTGTTTGACTATTCATCTTTTCTACAAATTAAATATTTTTGCAAATAGATAAACCTACAAGTTAAATCTAAAGTACAATTGACAATAGACATAATGATACATATTTTACTTTAGTTAACTAACTCGTTCAATAGATATTGGTGGTCAAAGTTAGAGTAAAAATTCAATGGCATCATATATTTAAGGCTAAGGACGGAGGGAGTACTAGTTAAAACATAGAAATTGTAGCATATTATCTATGGTTTATTTCTCCTTGTCATATAAAATTTACCCAACAGGAAACTGTAACATCCATTGTCACATCATGTTTCCGCGTAACGGATCATACACCATCTATCTATGGCTTCTGTTTCTGCAGCATTTTGATGTTCATATTATTCTGTGTTACTCTAGCTGGAATATATTTTTTCTAGTTATGAATTTTGGTGAATTGTCCCAGAAGATCGTGTTGTATTCTACATACTTGATAAATTAGTTCTTACCTCGTCAATTTGTTGTTCTTTAGATACCTGAGGCCATTATTCTATATATTTGATGATAACTCTTAATATGGTCAAGTCGTTGACTTATTGATCTTAATTAGGCTCTGCTTGTATCTGAGATCAACAATTTAAATTCAAGCAACCGCATGCTTCGGGTGCTTATTCCTAATATCAACAATTAATTTAAATTCAAGCAAACACAATATATAATTTGCCTCATGTTTTGAGCTAGCTTCCTTCAGTTATGAGGAGGCTAAGAGGAGGATGTATGCTTTTAGTACAACAACTTATACTGGTTTTCAGGCTGTAATGACTCAGGAAATGTCAGAAGAATTCTATGGTGAGTGAACAACATAACTGAAATTATGTTTGTCCTGTAACGCTTAAACGTTATACTAGTTCTTAGTTCTTACCTGCCCTCTTTTTTTTTTATTTTTGGTCAGGGTTGCCTGGAGTGGTTTTGGTTTTGCCTGATGGGTATGTATATCCAGATAGAAAGCAATATGGAGGTCTGTTCCTATCTTTCCTGAATTTGCAATTTATTAACTTTAAAAAATCTTGATTTTTTCCCCTTTGGATGCTGTGAGTGAATCAGCAATCAATTCATTTCTTTGAGTAGCTAACTGGGCTTTAATTAAATTGTTTCCTTCATCTATTACAGAACACTTCATAGAAATTCATATTGTATGTATTGATTGATTTCATCATCAGGAGACAAATATGACAATGGTGTCATCACTCCTTTCCGACCACATTATGATTGGGGCAAATCATCAAGGCCTGACTGGACTAGGAAGCATCCAGAACAGCCCTCCTCTGAAATGAAGTGACCAGAACAGCCCTCGTGTGCAAGGGAGTTAGCTGAACAGCCTTCTAGTACACGTGTGATATTAAACAATGATGATCCAATGATTAAATGCGTCACTGAAGCTTTTAAAAATATCGCAGATGCTATCAAGCAGCTAGCTCCACCTTCTGCTCCGACAATTCCCCCAAACCTTTGGAATGTGATGAAGGAAATTCCCAACTTTAATAAGGATGATCTTGCACACTATTATGCTTATCTTTGTGAGAATCCAGCACTTGCTAATGCCTTTCTAGGTCTTGCACTCAATGATCAGATGGTGTGGGTAGCCAGGTACATCAAGAAACATATTTCTGATTGATGCACCTCATCCCTACAACATGACGCTCGTTTGTGCATGCTTTTGCTCCATACTTGCATGATTTTAGATGAACCTTTAACAAACTGAATTGTAGTAATTTATATATGATATGCTGAACGCCTGTAATGTTTATGCTCCCACCATATATGCACCTTTTGGGACAAATTAGATATTTGGTTGATGCGTCGAATATTAAGCTGAGATGGATGCATGTATGAATGTGGTGATTATCTTTGATCTTGTATTGTATGCATGAGATGCATTTTTCTTTTGATGAGAAGGATTCTTGCAACATGTGCGATACCTCCATTTTTCTGTATGCAATTGGTTAAAATATCACCCCATTACTCCATTTCTCAACCCAAAAAAGGTGCTATTGCTAGTCCACTCCATTCAATCAACCAAACAATTAAAATTTAGACAATACGATCCTAGACGACATCAGACGATAGGGTCACTCAAAGCTATCAAGCTGCAACTAACAACAACAATATTAATTCACACATGAGCATTGCCTCAGTAGTAGTTTGATTAGCAAAGAAATTTTTTATGATATTGATTTGGAATTTATTTGCCTTTCTTGTATCTATTTTTGCTAAGAGGAGACAATCTATATATGTTCTCTTTGGTGAACTTATATTATTTGTTTCAAAAACTAGACAATTAATTCATGGCAGGTGACAAAGTTTGCTTGGCCGATTCAATTGGCATTCTGTGAATTTGTGTAGCCCTTTTCCAACAATCACAATGCGGGCATTGTCCCTGTAATAGTGTAAGCATGCCTCAGGCTTTTGCAACCTAAACGCATCAGTAACCCTGCTTCTGCAATATGCAATTGTGTAATTGTGTAAGCATTCCTCAGGGTTTTGGGAACTAAACGCATCAGTAACTCTTCCTTTACAACATGCTCACTGCAAAAGTGCAGGAGGATGCTGCCCTTCTCGTGCATCTAAAAACCAACCCAAGTAAGCTTAACTGCAAACCTGAAACAGAGTCATCAGTCATGATCACAGCCAGCCAACTAGACAGTAAGGGGGGGAAAGGAAACGTAACAGGCAAGTGGCCATGTAGCCTTACACTTTCTTAAATTTAACTGCCAAACAGATTACCGAACATTTCAAACCATCACCCCCTGCAAGATACAAACAGCTGCAAACTGACTCTCAAACTACCAAGGAACTGCTATAGTTCGGATCAGCAGCTATTGATGTGAGGAATGGCAATTTGATGCCAGTTCAATACAAGTTCGAAAGGTATCGTGCATACAAGTTCAATGTTTTTCACAGTTCAATATATACAGTTTTGTAGGATAAAGCAGCAGCGACTATTGATCCACACCTAATATCTACAAAGAGAGCAAAATAATGAAGATAAAGAGAAGCCCTAAACTACTTCATGATAGAATACAGAATTGATACACATGTTCCCCTGTAATGGCTTCATGACAAATAATGCAAACATACTTCAGATAAAAAAAGAACCACAATACGCATTCAGCTCCGAGTGGACTCACCAACCATCAATGTAAAACCAGCCATAGTAAGATTAGCTCAAAACCTCAAACATAGTCTTCACAATCATGATCTTAAACAACTAGCCATGAAGAACATAAAAACTGGTGACGTGGCTTACACTACTACTAATACTGCAACAACTCTTTTAGTTCCAAGCAAGTTGGGGTAGGCCTTGACCATGGTGGCTGACCCTATAAGAAATTAATCTAACAAACTGAATACTAATAAACATTTCAAAGCATCAACCCTCCAAATGCCAACAGTGACTGATTCAGCTTCCTGGATTTTTAAGCTGGCCAGGTATCTCAGTAGTGATTAATTTGTCTGCTGGCGATGGCAATTTGTTGCAAGCACAACCTGGAAAGTATCAAGCGTCAAGTTAGAGTTGCTTCATACCACACTATATACTGTTTCAAATTATAAGAGTACAACAATAACATGTAAATGAAAAAAAATTGGATCATCAACTTGCAATTAAAAAATAATCAACTATTTCATAGGTGCATTTTGCTAATATATCAAGAACTATGCTTAGCAAGTCGAGCGTGACCAAACAACTAGATTAGATGTGACATTGCATTTCCACATATTTAATTTTTAAAAGAAAAGGTATCATTTATTCCCAGAACTACATGCACATATCGGAACAACTGAATTTTCACAAAGAAATGAAAATTAAACCAAAGTACTCAGCTTCATTTTTCAGGGAAAACAACCACGTACAGTATAGCTTCTGCTCAAAGTGGAACTGTTAACCATCAACAAAACACTATCCAATGTAAGATTAACTAAAATTGAAATGTAGTCATCAATCTTGATCATAATATTAAAGGCACCATGATGGTTCACAGAACCATTAATTAAATTGTCAAGAGAGTAGTAATAAACATTGCAAAGCAACCGCCCTGCAAGATGCAAACTGCAGCAGATTCAGCTTGGTGGATTTGCAAATTGGCCAGGTACTACCATACCTCATCTCAGCACTGATTAATTTATCTCCTGCATGTGTGGTGGCAATTTTCTGCTCCCACAATCTGCAAAGAACCAAGCAATAGCATACAAGTTAAAATTAATTTGTAACTAACCCAAACAGTATTTAAATATGAAACAATGCAGGCTACCTATTGTGTAGTATTTACAAGAAGGATAAATAATGTGCAAGCCAAAATGCCATAAAATTAGCTAATGAATTGTTGGGTAAAATAATGTGCAAGCCAAAGGCTCACAAGGTTGAGGTTTTGGCATGTGAGCTTCACAGCAGCCATAGGAGATATCAACATAATAGATCAGAACCCTCTGCTTTGTGAAGAGAGGAAAAAAAACAACTTCTAGGGCATATCATACCTATCTCAATAAAATAGCTTTTAAAAGTTCAGACAGAACCGAAACCAGGTGCAATGTAGGTTGTGTATTCTGTTTTCTGGCCAACATCATCATCAATATTCAGTTTTATATATAGATAAATATTATTTGCATTCCATTGAAAATATACAGATCTGAACTAAGGAAACTTCAGAAATTTTAGTGCGGGATTACATTAGGCAATGTGCTAGCACTGTACCTGGAGTGTAGAAGCTCATGAACGGGATGATAGTAACAATAACCCTGGACTCGCCTACCTTCCTCTTCCGACCTGACTTGAGCTCCATCATGAAAACACCAACATCTGTCCCCAAAAAGATGACACCAAGACCCTCAGCAAAACCAATCACCCTAGGTTGGCTGCGGGCGTTGTTAATGGGGAACAATTTCTCAAGATGATGACCCTGCATTGTACCCATCCGGCACTTCCCTTTGGATCCAACTTCCTTGACCACAGGTGAAGGCTTGAACACTTGATGCCGGCGAGCCCAAGCGAACCATCCTCCATTGGCATGAGGACAACACCGCATTGGTACACGTCTGGTGTGAAAATAATAGATAAGCAATTCTTGACCAAACCAAATTTCAGAATCCTTTCACCCCAGGTGAGGGCGAAATAGATGCCATCTCGGACAACAGCACCACTCCTTTTGTTGTTGACATTGCCACTGACGCCCAAGTCAACAGAGGTGGGTGTGCCCCACGCACGAGTCTCTGATGAGTACACGCACGCCCGTGCGAGCCTGTCAGTGGCAGGAGCACTTACAACGGGGCAAGAACCCACGGAGACCACTAGGAAGGGGCCTCCGTGGCAATCGAGGTGGTTGCAGCTGCCCACGGCGCAGAGAACCGCATAGGACTAGTTGAAGCACAGCCGCATTCTGGGCATGGGCAGCCTCTGCCGAAGGCGCGTGACGGGATCCTAGACAACGAGGTTCATGCCGATGGACCCGTGGCCGACGAGGACCCGCCCATGGCAAGAGCTGAGCACTTCCCATCCCGTGGAATATTCGAACGCCAGCTGCGGCAAGGGGGGTGCTGATGTGGTGGGGACGAACCAGGGTGCGTGGACGCGGTCGGCGGCGGCGAGCTGATTTTGGAAGAAGCCAAGCATCGGAGGCGTCCGGTGGAACTCGCGGTACCGGCGGACGAAGGCGGGGTCCACGAGGAGGCGGCGCCAGAGCTTGCAGACTAGGGAGGCGCGGACGAGGTGCGCGGGCTCCTCCGGGGCGATGCGGAGGAGGATCTCCTCGGTGGCGCCGTCGATGAGCTCCGGCAGCCGGCGCGGCGGCGCCATGCCGGGCGAGGGTTTGGCTGGGGATTTGGATTGGGGAAGAACAAGGGAGGACGGGGGAGCGACGGCGATGATGAGAGGCGGCGGCTGCCACGTGAGGACACGCTTTTTTTTAAAGCTACACCGTCGGCATTTTTGTTAATTTGATTTCTGGAAATTTGCAGGCAGCAAAGCATGTAGTACTCCCTGCTGACTAAACTAAATCAATTTACAAGAAGATTTGGACCGTTTAGTATTACTCCATGCCCTCGATTAATCATGTCCCAAAGATTGCCTTTGACGTTCCAAAATTTAGTTCGTTGTTCATGGATCAATGCACATTATTTTAGGACAAAAGATTTGGTTACAAATTAATTTTATTTTAGGAGAACGGGAGTAGGACCTTATTATATACCAGTGACTATTAATTTTATTTATGCGGATTAATATCGAACAATTAAGCATATTATGGTAGGTTGTGAACGATGTGGGTGGATTTGGAAATTTGCTTGTATTTTGCTAATTGCCTATTCAGTAATAATGTTTGTGATACAGAAAATAGAGGAAATTCGAGTGTGCAGGTCACATAGAGGACACCAAGTTAGTAATTCCATTATATTTTACCTATTGGTTCTCACAAAACACTGTCATTGCCCACAAATCGGTGGCATAGCGCAGGAGGACAGCGACTCGGTGGAAGCAACATCTAACGAGGATGAGTCGGTGGAAAGCGCGGATTTGGTGGAAGGCCCGGACTATCTCGAAATCTTGGTGGCGGAAGGCGACTGGGAGCATGACGCATGCTTTGCATTCGTTGAAGTGGAGCCACCGATGGCGGCCGTCAACCCAACGCCGCTCATTCTCTCCGCTTTCAACGTTGCGACGCCACAGCTTCGCTTCCCGCTGCTACCCTCCTCCCTTGGGGTCGCTCTCCTGCATTTCAGAATAGAGGCGGCGTGTGAAGCTGCTATGGCAGTCCAGCCCATCTGCCTCAACGGCACGGTGGTCCACTTGGAGTGCGTTGAAGACACGGATGACCGTTTCCTCCGCGAACCCGCTTGGTTGGCGCACATCACGGCCTAGAACCTGTCGGAGGAACATTGGGAGGCGAAGAAAGTCCGGGATATCTACAGGTGTGTTGGATCAGTGATGGAAATAGATCCCTTCTGCCTGCCTAGATTTGACCGGTCCTGCATGAGGTTCGTCATCGAGCTGCAGCACCCCCACGTTCCCAGTCGCATCGGCGTGCACACACCGAGCGGCCGCGGTATCGTCCTCCACTAGAGCATCCTGGCCATCTGGCCGCACGAGTAGCAGATCTACGCCAACAGGTAGTGGATCCCGTTCTTTGGCCCCGCCCTGCTGCCACCACCAGCTCCTGGGCATACTCTGGGCAATGAGCACCTCCCGCCAGCACCAGCACAATTCACACAACTACCTGCCGCCCCTGCCCCCGCACAACACGGTCCTGCACACCCCGCTAACCTCCTGCACCCCATGCCTCTCTGCAGCAAGCGCCGCCGCTCCACCCAGCTACCTTCCTCGATGCCGCCATCCTGTGCCATGGATTCATAAACGCGTTCCCACTACCCCACCTGCCTCCGCTCCCCATCATCATCCACCTACCACACTCTGTTGTCCCCACCACCAACACCTGCCGTGCTCACCCAGTCCTGCTCTTCACCTGGCATGCGGGTGAAACCGTGCCCATCCATGCCATGGCCATGCCAAACGCCAGTCCATCCTCCCACCATCGCAGCCAGCAGCTACCTCCCCCCAACCAACTGCTCAAGACGCACCGGCGGCTCCAGGGCACACGTGCTGCAAACCACGCGCCAGCCATGGGCCGGGCAAAGATTAGCACCTGTAACAACGAGTGCCTTGCTGCCAAGGACGGCGGTAAGTTCGTGGATGCCACGGCAGCTTATGAAGAAAACAAAGAAGCCAATTGCGCCTGTGGATCTCGCCAAGCTTGCCGACGCAATGGGACTCGGCGACGCCACCGTGCGTGCGCTGGACCGGATCCTTGACATTGGCGCTGCCACAACTCGCCAGCTGAACAAGAAGAAGCTTGTGAAGCAAACAAAGAAGCCAATTGCGCCTATGGATCTCACCAAGCTCGCCGACGTAGCGGGACTTGGCAACGCCACCATGCACGCGCTGGACCGGGTCCTCGACATTGGCACCGCCACAACTCACCAGCTGAACACGGTGCTCCCCAGGACTGATGCTTGAACTCGAGATGGCCAATGCGCGATCTGCTTTGACCACTTCTGCTAGTAGACACGCTCTGATCTGGGGATACAATCCCCATCTGCCTCCAGCTCGCTCTAGCGTTCCCAGTGTTGCCTTGTGGTTCCCCGATCTCCTTTGTCTATGTCACATTCTCCTTAGAGCTAGAACTCTTTCTTTCTCCGTTTGTTGTTGTGTCTGTTCTACCTTTCTGTCGATGAACTGGTGTCCTTGTGTTAGCCATGAACTCTAACAATGTTTCGTTTTCTCTTCTCCCTTGGAATGTTGGCGGTTTGGGTGATAAGATCAAATGTACTGTTGTGCACGATGCCCTCTCCTCCATACGTTTGAACATTGCTTGTCTTCAAGAAACGAAGCTCTGTCACATGGATCACTGGAAAGCTCGCAATTTCCTCTCGGCAAACCTGGACGCGTTCCAGTGCGCTGACGCTGACAACACACGCGACAGCATTATAACTGCTTGGGATTCTTCTGTCTTCTCCCTCAACACCTGCTTTGCGCGGCCACATTCCCTAACAACCATTCTGTCCTCCACTGCTTTAGATTACTCTTTTGCCGTCACCAATGTTTATGCGCAAGCAAATCACTGGGACTCCCTCTCCTTCTTGGGATCTTTGGAGGAAATAGCCAATCTCGTTACTAGGTGCTGGACTTTGGCAGGAGACTTCAACCTCACCCTGGGTGAGGCAGATAACAGCAATGGCGCCTCCAACGCCACCCTCAACACCGCGTTCAACAACACAATTGAGCAGCTCCACCTTATCAATCTCCCCCTCCTTGATCGATTGTTCACCTGGTCCAATCACCGAAGCTCCCCCACCCTTGCCCATCTCGACCGCATCTTCTTCAACCTACCTATGAGCACCACCTTCCCCATTTCTTCCTAGAACTCCCTACCCAAACCAACCTCCGATCACACCCCAATCCATCTGTGCATGTTCACGGTCATTCCAAAAGCTAATCTCTTCTGTTTTTAAAAAGGCTTGGCTCAAACACCCTGATTTTTTGCCCGCGGTTCTCCCGATCTGGCACGCAAGCTCACCGCACGGCGCGGCGGCGACAATGGTTCACTCTTTGAAAGCGGTTTGATGCATGTCAAAGGCGTGGGTTCGGCGTAAGCAAGCACCGCCCTCTTTCCTCCCCAGTTGCAAGTTCGTTAACTACCTGCTTGATGTGCTTGAGGAAGTGTGTTACCTTTCTGCAGGAGAGCTTCAGTTGTGCCGTGATTGCCAAGACAGACTGGAGCTCGCCGTGCGCGAACGTGTGGCGTACTGGAAGCATCTCGGCAAGTACCACGCCATCCGCGAGGGAGACGCAAACACCCGCTTCTTCCACGCGCAAGCTATGCAATGACTACGGCGCAACAACATCCGTGTGTTGTTTGTGGATGGGGTTGTGGTGTCCTCACACCGCGACAAAACATCTACGCTCACCGCGCACCTGCAAGACCTCCTGCGTGCACGTCCAGTGGACATGGGCGCCGCCGACTTCAACGCTCTCTACGCCAATACGGAGAAGGTGAACGCAGCTCCGCTGCTGATGCCGTTCACGGAGTCGGAGGCGCATGTCGTCGTGCGGTCCATGAACCAGTCCAGCTCTCCTGGACCTGACAGCTTTGGACCAGCCTTCTACATGGTGGCATGGACCACCGTGTCACCATCGGTCATGCAGCTGGTGCGCGCGTTCCAGGAAGGGGAGGCTGAACTGGAACGGCTCAATCGGTCTTATGTCGTCATGATTCCCAAGCTCGCTACCGCCTCGACACATGGCGACTACCGCCCCATTTGCCTGCAGAATTGTTCACTGAAGATTGGCTCCAAAATGCTCACAACAAGACTGCAATGCCAGATCTCGCGCCTCATTGATCTGGACCAAACAGTCTTCATCAATGGGCGTTCCATCTCCGAGAACTTTGTTTATGCCATGGAGCTCGTCTAGTGCTGCCATCGGCGCAAGCTTCCAAACTCGACTTTTCCAAAGCATTTAACTCAGTGAACTGGAGCAGCCTCGTCGATGTCATGGCGGCCAGAGGGTTCCCGACTATGTGGATCAGCTGGATCCATGATTTGTTGCAAACCTCAAAGATGGCTGTTCTGGTCAATGGAGTTCCTGGTCCTTGGTTCACATGTGGGAGGGGTTTATGTCAGGGCGACCCATTGTCCCCCTACCTCTTCCTCCTGGTGGCCGACGTCCTGCAACAACTGATAAAAGGTGATTCACGGATTTCACACCCAGCAGCACCTGGGTAGCCGTGCCCAGTACTCCAGTATGCGGATGACACACTCCTGCTTCTCCGAGCTGACCAAGACGGGCTGGAGGCGCTGAAGCAAGTTCTGGATCATTTTTCAGCAGCAACCCGTTTGCAAATCAATTTCTATAAGAGCACGATGGTGCCCATGAATGTCTCGAACTCTTCATCGGCAAACTTCCAAAGCATCCTCGGATGCAAGCTAGGCAGTTCCCCCAATCCTACCTGGGATTGCCACTGTCAAATGGGAAGCTTCGGGTGTCAGCTTTCACCCCACTCATTGCCAAGGTCGACAGGCAGCTAAGTGGATGGCGAGCTTCACTCCTCAATGCAACATGCAGAGCAGTGCTGATCAACAGCGTTGTGGATAGCCAATTCACTTATGCCATGTCGGTACTCCTTCCCCCTGGCATCGTATAGAAGCACTTAACAGCCGGCGTAGACAAGGTCAGTGGTGCCCAATGTTTAGTCGCGTGGGAAAACACTTGCAAGACAACGGACCATGGCGGCCTCAGCCTCAAACATCTGTCCACGCAGAATAAAAGTCTCCTTCTCAAGCTTCTTCACCGGCTTCATCACCCTGACGACTCCTCCTGGGCACGCTGGGTGCGCAGCCTTGTCAGGCCGGTGGATCTCCATGGCGAGATCAATGGGGCACACTGGAATGATCTTTAGGGGCTGCTGCTGCTGTATCGAACACTAACCTGCTCTGCAGTTTCGGATGGCTCATCAACCAGTTTCTGGCACGACCAATGGCTGTCTACAGGCCGGCTACTTGACATGTTCCCAATGCTCCTCACTCATGCCGTTGATGAGAATGTTTCAGTGGCACAGGTGTTGGACGATGGTTTGGAAGCGCATCTTACCCCACGCCTATCACACCAGGCTTCTGACGAACTCGAGAAGATCAACAACGTGCTCACCAGTGTTTCACTCCGTGAAGGAGAAGATCAATGCCTGTGCCCCTTTGGCCGCGAGACCGCTAGTCTGTCATCTGCTGAGGTCTACTCCAAGCTCATGATATCAGCTGGTTCGTCCCCGTCCCCTTTCGCCAACTTCGTTTATCAGTGCAATTGAAGGTTTATCAGTGCAATTAAATAGGTTCAGAAGGTTGGGTTGTGTTATGTGAGAAAATCTTGCCAATATCAAGAATGGTCCACATGAACAGGTTGAACCTGACAAAACATTATGTGTAACATTGCATTGTCCTAATACTCATACCATGCATTCAATTTTCACAGGCATATGCATCATATAGTTTCCATTCAACTGTAACCTACAAACCAGTATTAGAACAATGCAGGATTACAAACAGGCAAAGGGCTGGGACAATACCTGGTGTGTTTCTCATGAAGGGTATGACAGGATAGTATGTACCAGGCTTAGCTACCTTCCTCGCCCGCCCTGTCTTGAGCTCAATAATGAAGTCACCAATATCGGTGGTAATGAAGATGACACGCACACCCTTCAGCAAAACAAGTCACAATAGTTTCTTTAAAAGGGTTGGCAACAGGCAGCAATGGCTGTAGCTCAATCCCTCTGGATTTGCTTTCCTCGACCATAAGTAAAGGTTGGAACCCTTAGTGCCAGAGAGC
Source organism: Setaria viridis (assembly GCF_005286985.2). Taxonomy (NCBI): domain Eukaryota; kingdom Viridiplantae; phylum Streptophyta; class Magnoliopsida; order Poales; family Poaceae; genus Setaria; species Setaria viridis. The sequence goes on along the minus strand of NC_048264.2, from coordinate 1,772,420 downwards.
CCAAGAAAACCATCATGCGTGAGCATGAGGACAATGCCGTGGTCGTAAGAGTCATCAGGCGTGTAAATGACAGACAGGTGATGCTTGACAAAGTCATACTTTAGAATTGTATCACCCCTGCCAAGTTCGAAGTAGATTTCATGTCCGACAATGGCACAGCGACTCTGGTTCACAAAGGTTTCGCTGCTGACGTGAACAGAAACCGACGTGCTCCAAGCACCAACCTGCGACGAGTATGTGCACACACACACGAGCCTGCCCATACAATTGTCATAGGTGGAAGGGGCACCCATGGCAGTCGCAGTGGTCGCAATTGGTCGCCGCACAGAGCACTGCGGCGGGCAACCACTGGATGCAGGGCTCCTGCACGTCCTCTCGGTCACCGGTGATTTGGTCCCAGACAAAAAAGTGGTCGGTCTCCGGCTTCTTGAGCAGAACGCGCCCGTGGCGGCAGTCGAGGGGGAAGTAGCTGCGGCAATCGAACACCGGCTGGCGAAAGGGGGAGTCATCCGTGGTGGGGACGAAGCGGGGGATGTGATTGATAAGGTGTGACCCTCTGAAGAAGCCGAGCAGCGGAGGGGTTCGGTGGAATCGGCAGTACCGGCGTGTTGGAACTAGCTCTAAGATCACTCACGCTCACGCACAGACGCAAGGAGGAAGATGAACAGTAGTTTCCGGCGACGAACGCCACGGCCACCGAACGACCTGCAGCCTGCTATTCAACTCAAAATGGACTCGAACAGAAGTTTACACAAGGATTACATGGCCATATAAAGGTCCAGTAGAGTCACAGCGCCCACACAACCCACTACGGCGAGCTCGGTGCGTACTGACGCACCACCCCGGCGGACTCGGCCTTCTCTGCGTTCCGAGCACCAAACTCCTCCGCAAGAACCGGTCCTCAACTCCACTCGCACGCCAGATCGCACTCCCTTCCGCTATTGACGCCATGGCCAACGATTCAGCCATCCCTGCAAGTCTGCAACTGCAACCCTAACAGAAACTGGCCACGACGGGAACGCGAGCCCGTACACGCGCACCATCTGGCCGAACCTATTACGATAGCTTGAACGCGGCCACGGCCGTCCTAGCCTGACACGGACTCTCCCTAAACAAGCTAACTGACTCAAACGAGAACGCACACACACGCACGCGTTGCACGCGACACACACATATGTGCTAAGTCAAGATTAGTGCTAACAATTTCCCCCCTAATCTTGACTTGCTTATTCTACTTTCTAGACATACTTCAAAGTAATGTTGGTTCATCATCCGCCGTCGCAAGGACCGCTTCTTCCTTCTTTGGCTTGGGACATTCCTTGGCAAAATGTCAACGGACGCCGCAATTGTAGCATTTACCTTTCTTTCCCGGAGACTTGAGCTTCTCCCGAGCCTGCCACTCGGCCGCCGTGAGCAGGAGCTGACCATGATCGGTCTCGCTAGCTTGAGTGCGCCGTTGAGAACGCTCGTCGAAGGCCTTCAACCTCCCAAGCGCCTCCTCAAAAGGCATCTTCTCCACGTCACAAAACTGCTCGATCCCTGCAACGACTGGGTAGAGCCGATCTGGGACGGTGTCGAGGAGCTTCTTAACCATGGCGGAGTCGTCAAGTGTTGCGCCGAGGTTGACGTACTTCGCCGCCATACCACTAATTTTGCCGGCGTAGTCATCCAATGGCTCCCCCTCCTTCATGCGCAGCAAGTCGAATTCGCCTTTCAAGGTTGAAAGACGAGCAGCCTTGACGCGGTCGGCTCCGACAAACCTCGTCTTGAGGCTATCCCAAAGCTCTTTCGCCGTCTTCTTTTGTGACACCTGCAAGAGAATGTCCTCCGGTAGCGCTTGAAGAAGTTGTGCCCTCGCCGTCTTGTCCTTCCGTGCGTCCGCCACCTCGCCTTCCGCCGGATTCACGGCCTCCCAAAGGCCCTGAGCATCAAGGATGGCCTCCACCTTGATCGCCCACGCGGTGTAGTTCGTCGATGAGAGCAGCGGGTACGCGAGCGAGACACCGCTACTTCCCCCGACACTGTGCGGAACCATCGCCATGGAGTCGAGGTAGTAGCGCAGGATCTTGGGCATACACGGCTCTGATACCAATTGTTGGAACTAGCTCTAAGATCACTCACGCTCACGCACAGACGCAAGGAGGAAGATGAACAGTAGTTTCCGGCGACGAACGCCACGGCCGCCGAACGACCTGCAGCCTGCTATTCAACTCAAAATGGACTCGAACAGAAGTTTACACAAGGATTACATGGCCATATAAAGGTCCAGTAGAGTCGCAGCGCCCACACAACCCACTACGGCGAGCTCGGTGCGTACTGACGCACCACCCCGGCGGACTCGGCCTTCTCTGCGTTCCGAGCACCAAACTCCTCCGCAAGAACCGGTCCTCAACTCCACTCGCACGCCAGATCGCACTCCCTTCCGCTATTGACGCCATGGCCAACGATTCAGCCATCCCTGCAAGTCTGCAACTGCAACCCTAACAGAAACTGGCCACGACGCGAACGCGAGCCCATACACGCGCACCATCTGGCCGAACCTATTACGATAGCTTGAACGCGGCCACGGCCGTCCTAGCCTGACACGGACTCTCCCTAAACAAGCTAACTGACTCAAACGAGAACGCACACACACGCACGCGTTGCACGCGACACACACATATGTGCTAAGTCAAGATTAGTGCTAACACGGCGGAGGAAGGCGTGGTCGGAGAGGATGCTGCACCAGAGCTTGCAGACGAGGGAGGCGCGGAAGAGGTGCGCGGGATCGTCCGGCGGGAGCCGCAGGAGGTTCTCCGCGATGGCGTCCTCGATCAGCTCCGGCAGGCGCGGCGGCGCCGCCATGGTGGGCGGCGCGCTCGGGGTCGGTGAGGGTTTGGGTGGGGAACTGGATTGGGAGAAGACGAGAGTGAGAGAGAGAGGCCCGTCGTGCTTGTTGTGCCTTCATGGGCCTACTCGGGCGGAGTTAGTTTGGAATGGCCCAGAAAGATCAGAGGCGGCGGCGGACTGCCGGCCGGAGAAGCGGCGGCGGCGGCGCTGGTTGACGGAAGAGTCGAAGACAAGAAGAGGCAGCACAGCGCTCGAGTTGAAGTGCACCTCCAATCTGATTGAAACTTGATTGTGAGAGCATGTCATCTCCTGCCCTCTCAGGTTGCACGGGAGTGTCATTTGATCGCGGAATTTTGTTAAGATTTGATGGAAATACAGTAAAGTCAAGTGTTCCTACGAACGAAGGTGTAAGTAGTCAGGAGCGGAGCTAGAAACTTAAAATTTTGTTTTGTTAGTAGAAGAGGAGCAATAGTGTTAAAATTTTCAAAAGTTAATCAAAATTTGATTTTCTTTTCTGGAAAGTTGCATGACTTGGGTGGGGGCGGCCGCCTTGGCCCCCTTATTAGTGATGTTGATTCATCATGCATGACAGGCTAGCTTCCTTCAGATTGAAGAAAAAGTGGTTGATAATTGTGAGCCCCCAAGTCAGGAATTGAAGGCAACAATGACTTGGTCTTGGACTTGGACAAAGATTAGCTAGACTTTTGGGGACGACTTTACTGCTTTCAACTTGTCGTATAATGCAGCTTTGACACTGACGCTTCACACATGCCACACCACAAGAATCGACTGATACCGCTTGTTCGGACCCGTAAGAATGAACAGAACCGAACTATCGCTGGATGGATCACCTTCTCCCATCTATTTGTGATCATAAACCTCGATCAGCTCCACATCCCTCAGTAAGCACCTGCTAGTTGTGCTATCAGCAGCTAGCTGAGCCACACGCGGCCGCGGGCAAGACGAAGAACACTAAGGTAAGGACAACTATGCACATTTCATCATGATCAATACTATTCTTGTGCGCATCAAATTAAAATATACAGATGCTGTTCTCTTCTCCTCGGACCTCAGATCATCACCAGGTATATCAATTCCTTCCCCCGGCTCGGCCGGTTCAATTCACACATGGAGGACTTCATGGCGGTAGCGGCACAAGTGGTGGGTGGAGCCGTTCTTCAGGAGATGGTGAGCAGAGGCGCCTCCTTGGTGCTGGGCAAACGCAAGGACAAGGCCTCACAAGGACACTACCTGGAGAGGCTCAGGAAGGCCATCCACGAGGTGGAGTTCGTCCTGGAGAGAACAGCGAAACTGCCGATCACAGAGGTCTCTCTGCTTCGCGACAGGATTGAGCTGAAGCGTGACTTCATCCAGGCCGCATCTCTGCTCAACAGGAACAAGAAGCGGCAGGCACAAGGCCAGCAGGAGATCTCGCAAGCGGCAACGAGTTCCTCCTCATCTCAAGAAGGTTTGGTTACTCCTACTTCCATGTTTTGCTTCTCATCTTTCATCAGCAGCAGCATGATCAAGGATGAGTTGTGGTTGACCTGCGACGATGTCGAGAGATTTGAGCAGTTTGCAGATTCTGCACGAAGCATACTAACAAAGGTGGAGTCTGGTTGTTCACTCCGGCGTTGGATGTCTTTCTCCAGCCCTCTCGTCAGGCACCTCTTCGAATGGAAAACCCTGATCTACACAAGGGTGCAAGCAGGCCAAGAGCGCAGGTTCTCCATGTGGCCCGCACGTCTAGAAGAAGATCAGCGCGGCGTGGAGGCGCATATTGAGTACAAGTATTTGGATCGCAAGAGGCCTGACAAAAGTTTCTCTCTTTGGTTTGTGCTGAGGCTCTCAGAGAGCACAGACATAGCTGGGGTTGCCATGGATTGCCTGCAGTCGTTGGCATCCCAGTTCAAGCTTGATGAGGTTGACACTGCAATGGGAGAACTCACCCTACTAGCTAATCTACAAGACGTCTCCCATTCGAATGCTCCTCCCATGCTTGGCATTCAGGAGAAGCATTGCAAAATCATTCAAACGTGTCGCCCCAATCCATTATGCTGCATAGAAAGAGGGCACGGACGACCTTGTGTTAACAGCATCGACTCGACAGAGCTATCACACGTACTCCCAGAGGCAGTAATTCTTTTCAAATTCAAGTGCTACATTTCAGCAAAAGATTGCAACTTGCGTAGCTCATTTCATGGAGTGGCTAAAAGAAGTCTCATGAGAGACCACCAGAGGCCACCTTTAAAGCTGACGGTTTCCTTGCATCCTCACTGTGTGCAGGAAGAGCAGCAGCTGCAGGCAAGTTATGCAGTCGAGGTAATTGGAAAAAATGATGAAGAATGTATAGATGTTAGCATACAACATGTCGGTGAGACGATAAGATCAAATGCTATAAATTGTTTTCTACATCAGCCACAGATCATGAAGTACTCGATCAGGTGGGTCACTAAACATGGTGTTGCCAAGTTTGATGCTAAAAAGCGAAAGCACATAAGGAGCAGGTGCACCCAAAACCAGCAGGCAGGTCCTAGACAAGAACAAAAGCAAAGACAAGGTGGTTGAAGAAAGGACATCAATCGACAAAGGAGGCCCAAATAAGTGACACATAGGTTCAATAGATTGTTTTAGTAAGTGGCGGTCAGATAAGGCCGGCACCAGAGTTTTCTTGAGCTAACAATGTATTTTCCTTATCTTCTTATTAATGAAAGATGTAGGTTGATGATGCTGTCCCTAGACAAGTTGCATTGGTTCAAGGCACTAGCTGAACTCAATTTACTACTTTGTCCACAACATGAAACGCAACAATATGATTTCCCATGTCTGAACCGTGATGTAAACGGTTGATGTTTGAGATTTCAACCAACACATGGCTGAAAGTTCCACGAATAAAATTGCAAGCCACGAATATTATTGAATCTTCATCTATATATGCTAGGCAAAAGAACTCCATGAGCCTCCAAGTGAAAAATCGTTCTGCGATTTGCCATGATATATGAAATATACCAATCTTTCATCTTGAAGTGAAGTGTGAGTCATTGCAGTGCTAATAAATCCAACAGCGACGGCCAAGTGGTCAACAGCCACACAACCTTTTCAAGTCACAGCGTCCAGAATTCACAGTGCGGTTTCCTCCAAGTGTCATCCTCCCCGACCTTTCCAGCTTAGCTTGTTTGGAGCCACCCACCATTTTGACTTTGTTCCCACAAGAATTTAAACTACACAATATAGTACCGTAACAAATATTTTAAAGCATCAGCTAATAGCCTTGCAACATGCCTCGGTGGATTTGCGAATTGGCCAGATATCTCAATAGTTATCAATTTGTCTCCTCTGGCAAAAGCAATTTGCTACAAGCATGCATGATCTGGAAAGTACAAAGCATACAAGTCAAAATCAAATATGATACTGTTTAACATTAACCAGAGAGCAAAAGAATGTACAAGCCAAAATATTATTGCACCACCAAACTTGCGGTTAATAAAAAAATGAAAATAAACTACTTCTCGACGCATGTTGCCAAGATAAATAATTATCCTCAACAAGACAAACATGACCAAATGTAACACCTAATTTTCAAATTTCGCAATTAATAAAATTTCTTAGAATTTAATTGCATGTGTCTAAGGATTTTGAGGTTGTATTTAAATTCTTAGGCACTTAAATTTTTTTCAAAATAAATTAATGAACCATAAGAGTAGTTCATTGTTGCATTCATACTGGTGCATTGTTTTTGGTTGCTTGAATTCAAATTTGTATTTTGAATTCATTTGTTTGCATTCCTTTTAAACCTTTCTTCTTCTTTCTTTTCCTTTTTCTCTTTCGGCCCGTTTCTTCCCATCCTTTTTGTCTTTTGGCCCGTTTCTTCCCATCGGCTTAGCCCGGCTCCACCGCAGCACCCCAGTAGCAGCAGCTCAGCTTGCTTGACCCAACAGCGCTCAAGCCACCCAGCAGCGCCCCTCCATGCCAGCTCCCTCCCGTCGCACCCGATGACAAGCAGGGCCCACCTTTCATCTCCTACCTCCCACACACGCCCGAGCTCGACTTGAGCTCAAGTCCGGGTCATGTTGCACCCCGCCTCCCTTGGCCCGCAAGCCAAGGCAACCCCCCGGCCTATATAAGCAGCCGCCGCATCCCCTCAACCCCACCTAACCCTAAACCCTAGCCGTCTTCGAGCCTAGCGCCACCCCACCTGAGCTCAAGTCCGTGCGTGCATCCGTCGTCACCGATATCCCGCCTCGCCGCCTCCGGGTCGACGACAAGTAACTCAGGAATGAGGGAAGGAGGTGAGGAAGTTATCCGTCCAGGCTCCGTGCACCCTCGTGCCATTTTCCGCTGGCTTCGGCTCGCCGGAGTCGCTACAGAAAGAAAAGGACCTAGGTCTAATTACTTTTGAACTGCGCAGGACTTTGGGTGCAAAAACTAGAAAATTCAAGGTCTCTTTAGCAAAAAGCGGCGTGAGCGGTGCGGTTGACTGGTATCTAAATCGGAAGGGCTAGACGGTGCGGTTTTGAAGGATGGGGTGTGGTGTTACAAATGGTATTAGAACCGTCCCTCGCGGTTGCACGTACGGGTAAGTGTTCGAGCATATGGCACATGGCGCGTGTAGGCTTTGGATGGGACACACAGCATGGCATATGGCATCGGTACTGGATGTACGGTTGGGACACACAACATGGCATATGGCGTTGGCATTGGACGTACAGGCGTGTCCTGAGAGGGAACATTCATGTACATTTGCCCAAGTGTGGGTGAGTTGGACCGACGAGTATGTCGAGTTCTTTGGGGTGTATGTGACATCCGGCCCAACTTTGGATGGCCTAGTAGTGGCGCATGTTTAATACCATATTGCTAGTTGAGCAAGGGTGAAGGCAACTTATAAGCCTTTGTCCACCAGCCATAGCACCTTCGGATTAATCCTTTTATACGAAGCGAGGACAAAAGTATAAGCAAGGTATTATGTGTTAAGCAGGGTGCTATGTGTACGCATGTCCGCCCCTCGGAAGGGTTGGACGGTGCTCCTTTGGAAGATGAAGTGTTACAACGAGCCTCCGATTAATACAGCCATGCAGATGAGCACCTAGGTGGAAGGCGCGGTAGCGGAGGATGAAGGTGGGTTGGACGGTGCAGATTTGGAGGACAAAGCACCCCCACCCCGGCCCATCACTCATGCACGCCCCACCGGCCCCCATCTCCCTCAGCGCTCCCTCTCGCGCCCCCTCCCCTCCTCACGCCGGGATGCCGCCCCCTCCCCTCCTCAGCTCTTGTCGGACCGCCGCCCGCTTCCCTCCTCAGCTCCCACTGGCGACGACCCCTCCCCTCCTCACGCTGGCGCCTGTGGCGGAACTGCCCAAATTAACCTGACTAAAATGCACTTAAGTCGCCTGACACATGATTATTCACTTTAAGCAAGTCAACCTGGTCGTTCGTAGGATTTCATCCGATAAACCACTTTACTCAGGATCGAGAAGCATTGCTCACACGAAGGTGAGTAGCACAGAGATTACAACATTCCCATCAAGTTAACATAGTTCAACAATTTATTATATCAGAGTTTTCGAAATTCAAACAAGTTTGCAAGGTTCAACAAAGACGAAGTAAAATAAGCGGAAGCGAAACGTCGATATACGATATCATGAAGAAGCCGATCATGACATCAATGATCCCTGCCCTCGCCGTCCGAGGAGGGATTCCACTGCGCCCTCCTTCTTCCTCATCCCTCCCCTCCTTCTCCCGCCGCCCCCTCCCTCTCCCCACCGGCGAGATCTGGCAGTCGGGCGAGGTCCCTCCCCCTCCCTCTCCCCACCGACGAGATCTGGCGGCTGGGACAGGCGCCTCGAGGGAGGGGGCTCCGGCGGCGGCAGCTTGAGGAGGGGGCTCGGGGGCGGCCAGATCCAGAGCTCGATGGCAGCTTGAGGGGAGGGTGCTCCGGCAACGGCCAGATCCGGGTTCGGCGGCGGCGGCTCGAGGGGAGGGTGCTCCGGCGGCGGCCAGATCTGGGCTCGGCGGTGGCGGCTTGAGGGGAGCAGGCTCAGCGGCGGGGCTTGAGGGGAGGAGGCTCGACGGTGGGCATGTGCATCGTGGTGACGGCATGTAGGTGGCAGTGGCCGCGGTGTTTTTTTGTTCAAAAAGCTTTGCCTCCTGGCTTTGCCGTGTGAGCACTTGTTCCCCGTAGCGGGACTGGACGATTGGGCCGTACATCGAATAGGTATGTGCTGGCCTAGGAAATGATCTGGTGGGCCGTGGTGCTGAATGCGACCCACATCATCATCTCGGACGTCGGAAGGCCCATATCCGACATGCTGATACTCTGACGCACAAAGCAGAGTCTCCATCTGATCATGTGGCTCAACTCAAAAAAAAAAATCTGATCATGGGGCTACCATCTGATGACCACAATCTCAGATTGGCCGTAAATGACATAATTAGCAAAATACAGGCTATACACTAATTTTTTATGCGACGACATGTTGACCAACATTGCAACTACGTAAGTATAAGCTGGAGCATATGAAACTGGTACTTACTAGAGCATGTATTGTACATGGGCTGTATGTGTATGCGTGTATATGGGCCTAGTTGTGCGCCAGGCCCAGGCCAGCATCCCTGCCGTGCCCTAGGTGATTAGGTCAGGCGCCTCCTATGGCAGCCTATATATTTGTACATGTTATATAATCCTAATCAATCTATTATTCCACGCAATCTCCATTGCTCTCATGGTATCACAAGTCCGGGTTTTTCCCATATTCCCTACCTTCCGCATCTAGCACGCCACCACTGCAGCCCTAGCACACCCCTGCCGGCGCCGCTCCCTTGCACCGGCCCCTCCAGCGTCGCTTCTCCCATGGCTGGCACACTGCCGCCTGAATCCTCCGCCGCCGTGGCTAATGGCACCGCCGCTGAGGCTGCCAAGTGCGCAGCTGATGTCGGTGCTGCTCAACACTGCACCCCTGAAACGAGGCTCGCACCGCTGCCCTCGCCCGTGCCATCACGGCTGAACAGGAAGCCGCCACCGACGCCCGTCTTCGTGAGGCCCTCGCGCACGCCGCCCAGGAGCGCAAGGGCATCTTGCCTGACTCTGATGAGGAGGACGCCCGCGATGACCTCTCAACGTCTTCGATCAGGCGCTCGATGCCCATCAGGCCATGCTGCTCCACGAGGCTGCCACCATCATCAACCTGCACGCCCAAGCCGTCGCCGTGCAGAACATCCGGAGCCTCGTCCCTGTCATCCTCGACACCGCCGCCGACAACTAGTCCCGATGGCGCAAGCAGTTCCTCCTCACCCTCGGGAAGTACGCACTCCAGGATCACGTTCTCCGTGACGTCCCCACCCTGGCTTCATCGGACTGGGGCTGGATGGACTGCGTCGTTGGGTCTTGGCTCTACGACACCATCGCCAATGACCTCATTGCCGTCGTCATGGACCGCGGCGAGCGCGACGCCATTGCTAGCGCCACTTGGCTTGCCATTGAGACCCAGTTTCTTGGCAACCGAGAGACGCGCGCCCTCTACCTCGATGCTAAGTTTCAGACCTTCATCCAAGGTGATCTGTCCATCACAAATTACTGTTCTCGCTTCAAGAACATGGTGGATGCCCTCGGCGATCTCGGCGAGGCGGTCTCCAACCGCACTCTCATCCTCAACATCATCCGCGGGCTCAACGAGAAGTTTGTCGCCGTCGGTCGCAACATTCAGTGCTCTCGCCCCCTTTGCACCTTCTTGGAAGCCCGCGATGACCTGCTCCTTGATGAACTGATGATGGCACCTCCCTCCACGACTCCATCCATGGCCCTCCTCGCCAGCACCAACTCTGGCTCCTCCTCGTGCCCCTCCGCGCCTCCCCAGTTTGGTGGCCATTCCAGCTCCAAGGGCTGCAAGGGGGGCTCTTCCGGCGTAGCTCCTCCAAGTAGAAGCGGGATCGGGGCCACCAAGGCAGGCAGCAGCGGCAGGGCGGCAGCAACAACACCAAAACACCTGCAGCTGGTGCCCAGGCCCCTTCTCCTGGCGCTACTCAGGGGGGCCAGCAACCTCCTGGCCCTCCTTCTAGAACCCTTGGACCGGTACAATTCAGATGTACCCGGGCCCTGTCCAATAGGTTCAGTAGCTTCCTCACCCCGCTGCACCTCCCACGGCCCCCCAACATTAGGCACAGCAGGGCCTCATCACCCAGCAGCAGGCCCTCTACGCTCAGCAGCAGCAGGCGCACCTCTAGGGACAGCAGGCGCCGTACCTAGTCCAGCAGTCCTCCTGGGATCAGCAGTCCCTCACCTCAACGTTCAGCACCATGACCCTCAACCAGCCGTAGAACAACGACTGGTATCTCGACTCAGGTGCCACCTCCCGCATGACTTTAGACACCGGTACACTTTCACATTTTTCTCCACCGCGGTATGCCTTTCCTTCATCAATTGTTGTCAGTGACGGTTCCTTGCTTCCTGTCACTGCCATTGGTGCAGCTCATTTTTCGGGTTCCCTATCTCTTAATAATGTTCTAGTTTCACCTAAACTTATTAAGAATCTTATTTCTGTTCGCCAGTTTACCTCTGAAAACAATTGTTCTATCAAATTTGACCCCGCTGGCTGTTCTGTGTAGGATCTGGCATCTCGGAGGGTGATCATCAGGTGCAATAGCTCTGGGCCCTTTACCCCCAGCAGTTTCCTGCTGCTCATGCTCTTGCTGCGGTCTCCACCCCTCTGTGTGGTATCGTCATCTCGGGCACCCTGGCCATGAAGTCATGTCTCAAGTCGCTTCGGTCATTCCTTTGTGTAATAAGGATGTTCACACCATCTGTCATGCGTGTTAGCTAGGGCAGCACACTCGCCTCCTGTTTCAGTCATCGAGTTCTAGAGCTTTGAAGAATTTTGATATTATTCACTATGATTTATGGATCTCGCCTATTCCCATTGTCTGGTTTCAAATATTACTTGCCTATTCTCGATGACTGCTCTCATTATTTGTGGACGTTTCTGCTTTGTCTCAAGTCTGACACTTTTGCGACTTTGGCTAACTTCTTCTCCTTTCTGCGTACTCAGTTTGGCGCCATTGTGAAGGCCGTCCAGTGTGACAACGACCGTGAGTTTGACAACTCAAGTTCCCGCACCTTCTTCCTCACACACGGGGTCCATCTTCGCATGTTCTGCCCCTACACGTTGCCACAAAACGGGCAGGCCGAGCACATGATTCAGAGCATCAACAACATGGTTCGCTCCCTCCTTTTTTAGGCTAGTTTGCCTCCCTCCTACTGGGTTGAGTCCCTGCACACCGCCACCCATTTACTCAATCTTTTGCCCACCAAAGCACTTAATTCCTCCACACCGCACATGGTTTTGTTTGGCGTTGCGCCATCCTACACTCACCTTCGGGTATTCGGTTGCTCTTGCTACCTGAATTTATCTGCGACCGCGCCACACAAACTCGCTCCTCGTTCCACCCTGTGCGTTTTTCTAGGTTATTCTGCTCATCACAAGGGATACCGCTGCCTTGACCTTTCATCGAATCAGGTTATCATCTCCCATCATGTGGTGTTTGACGAGGCCACTTTTCCCTTCGTTAAGCAGCACTCACCACCGACTAACGAGGATTTCGATTTTTTGGTAGAGTAGCCTGATGTGGTACCGCCCCCTATTAGCTCGGCATCATATTTGTTACATGCAGATCCTCGCTCAAGCATCCCTGGTGCTTCTCCAGCCCCCGCACAGCCACGTACGGCTGCATCCTCTAATGGCTGCTCGCTGCCTGGGGCAATTTCAGGCGTGGCTGGCACTCCAGGCGCTGCGCCTAGGACTCTTCCAGGCGTTTCCGACGGGCTAGGCACCTCTGCCAGTCCAGGTGCACCCCCTGAAGCCCTCCCCGCGCTGCAACGCACAGCCTCTAGCGCCCCTGGAGTTCCTGGCGCATCCCCTGGTGCTTCTCCCACGCTGCCACGGCTTCTTCCGCGAGTCCCACCGCTGCCTCGCCAACCCGACGCCTCGGTGCAGGATAGCCGCTGCTGGTGTATTCCAGGCGTCCTCGGCAACCTCCCGAGTCTCCCGCTCCGACGGCGCTCCCTTGAGGTGCTATCCCCGTGCGCCCGGTCACCAATCAGCACTCCATGACGACGCGCGGGAAGCTGCGTTTTCGTCTACCATCACTGTTCCACTTCTCCCAGCTGTCCCCCACGCCTCGGAGTTACCGGGGCGCCCTCGCTGACTCCAACTGGCACCGCGCTATGCAGGAGGAGTTCGACGCATTGCTCGGGAATCACACTTGGGATTTGGTTTCTTGTCCTGCTCGGGCAAATGTCATCACAGGCAAGTGGGTCTTCAAGCATAAATTTAAGGCAAATGGTTCTCTAGAGCGCTACAAAGCGTGGTGGGTGCTTCAAGGATTCACTCAGTGCCCTGGGATCGATTTCTCGGAGACTTTCAGCCCCATCATGAAGCCTGCCACCGTTTGTACAGTGTTGTCCCTGGCTCTCTCACGACATTGGCTGATTCACAAATTGGATGTGAAGAATGCCTTTCTTCACGAGACTTTGACCGAGACAGTGTACTGCGCTCAGCCGTCAGGTTTTGAGGATTCCAGCCATCCAGATTATGTTTGCTGGCTGAACCACTCTCTGTATGGCCTCCAAGCAGCAGACTGCAGTTTCTCACTCGAGCGCTGAGGCTGAGTACAGGGCGGTTGCCAATGCCGTCGCCGAGGTCTCCTGGTTGCGCCAGCTCCTAGTTGAGCTCCATGCGCCCCTTCGTCGCACCGCTCTGGTATATTGTGACAACATCAGCACCGTCTACATGTCTTCGAACCCCGTTCAACATCATCGCACCAAGCATGTGGAGATTGATCTCCACTTTGTTCGTGAGCGCGTTGCTACTGGTGATGTCCGTGTCCTCCATGTTCCAACATCTTCACAGTACGCCGACATATTCACCAAGGGATTGCCTTCTTCGGTGTTCACGGAGTTCAGATCCAGTCTGAACGTACGGCCTCCCGATGATCAGACTGTGAGGCTGTGTTAGAGCATGTATTGTACATGGGCTGTATGTGTATGCGTGTATATGGGCCTGGCTGTGCGCTAGGCCCAGGCCGGCATCCCTGCCGTGCCCTAGGTGATTAGGTCAGGCGCCTCCTATGACTACCTATATATTTGTACCTGTTGTATAACCCTAATCAATCTATTATTCCACGCAATCTTAGTACTGATCATTTCTTTGTGCATAGATGTTTTTAAAAATAAGATACCATTTCAAGCAGATGTACTGGACTACTGGAGTACAAACAGTCACAGAGCAAGCAGGACAATGGAGGGGGCAACAGCTTACAGGCAAATTGAACAGGTTCAAAGCTAAGGCCGACCAAAAAAAACCAGAACTAATCTCATGATGCTAAAAGTTAATCCCATCATACATCTCATGTATGTTATTACCAATATTACTACTGCCCAATTTTCCCTTGGCCAAGAGAAGCTCTCGCATGGACACCTTATGCCTTTCATGTACTTATGGCACCTGCGCTGGGTCCCTCGCCTGTACATGCTCCTCCTAGTGCTGCAGAAATTCACAAATTTTGAAAATGATGTCAGCTAGCTGATTAATGAATCAAATTTGCCTTCGATTCATCAAAAACAGGGATAGCAAGTGCGCAAGTAGCAAATGTCTAACCAAACAACAGTAACTTTTTTTATCACAACTATGGGCTATGGCAGTTAACAGCAACACTTGCACAGATGCATTTTGAAAAGGTGGACTTAAATTCAAGATAAATATGCCCCTTTCTTTACACAGTAATAATCACCCTGTATTTGGATGTTGTACGTATGCCGTGATCCGATCTGTTATTTCAGTATGTTTTCTGAGATAATGAAGTTGTGCTTATTATTACCTAGTATGTTAGAGATTTGCATATTAAGTTTTATTCTTGTTATGATAAATCTAGTTCAGAAATTAATCGTGCAGTTGTCTAATTTTCCAACACTGATCACCGGCGTACGGAGAGCAGGAGGAGGTTGTTGTGGGCACGAAGCGGGCGACCTGCATCTTGTGTGCATCGCAGAGGTTGCAATGGAATCCGAGCATCGGGGCGTGCGATGGAACTCGTGGAACCTGCGGCTGAAGCTGCGGTCGGAGATGAGACGCCGCCAGCGCTTGCAGATGTGAGGGCGGCGCGGACGAGGCTCGCGGGCTCCTGCGGTGGGAGGCGGAGGAGGATCTCCTCGACCAGCTCGTCCATCAGCTCCGGCGGCGGCGGCGGCGCGAGCTTTTGATTGGCTGTGGTGATTGGTGAATTGCAATCGAGTTGCGCGCGCGCGACAGGATTATGTACGTGTGGTCGGGCCTTCTTTCTAGGCCGCCATGAGCCTATGCTAAAATAGGTCAATGAGGCCCACCACGCTGCCGCCGATTGCCGGATGGGCCCAGGATGTTTTGCTCTTGTCGTGTGCCGGCCTGGCGGGGGGCGGCGACGTGGCGGCGGGGCGCCGCCGCAGCGGTTTCGCCGTCGCGAGCCACCGTGCGGGTGCGGCGACGAAGGGGAGGAGAAGCCGTGGCGGCGGTGCGCAATTGATGGAGAGGCACCGTGCCTCCTGCCTCGCTTGCCACCACCGCGCGGGCGCGCTCCAGGTGAACACCCGTCCTATACTCGATCCCATCTCTCTACATTTTCTGCCTGATTCTAGCCTTCTCCGATTTGAGATTGGAGAGTAGGTCAAGCTGTCACTCGAATCACTTGCTGGGCTTGCTACCATGATTAGATAGGTGGCAGATTCGATCTAGGCGTTAAGGACACCACCCACCATCAGGAAATAGGGGAAGCTTGAATACAATTTATTATAACCAATTCAACATTCACACCCTATAGGATTAGCAATTGAGCTTGTGCTAAGAACTAGTACTAATTCAGATGTTTTACAAGACTGGGTTCAATATGGCATGTGACCTTCAGATGGACCGAAAATAAGGCAACAAAAGAACACTAGATCGACAAGTCGCTAAGCATATATGCCATTACAATTTGGCAATTGTGACTCTGCGTTGTTCTTGACAGCTGGTTCAGTCTAGAAATGATTTTTCTTTCGAAGAAACTATAAAATATTATGTGGGTGAATTTTACTTAATAATTTACTTATGGGCTAAGCCTATATGTTGACCAATCGCAAGTAGCGAAACATGTAGAATCTGTCCAGTGTAACCTCAAGGAAGAACTAGAAGGCAGAAGCTCAATTATGGGGAAGACCCAAAGCTTCATAGAAGTTTCCTGTTTCGCTACCACAGTCTCTGTGCCGCACATTGATATGTTAAATCTCTTCCTGCATTGTTTTGCTTTCTGCTTAGAAGATAGGTGCTGAAAGCGATGCACATAGCTTCTGCTACCTTGTGATTTTGCTGAGCAGGAACTTGACAGGGATGTGGACATTTTTATTGTCTTTTCAGTAACTGTTGTCAACGAGCTTCAGATAAGATTCTGGTTGTTGATAAGGCTTCGACTCATGAAGTTTGACCAAGACTAAGCTAAAGATTAAAGGAATCTTATCTATGCAGCGTGCTGTGAAGCCATAGCATTAAGAATGCATAAATGCCCTTATCGTGGAAGACTTAATGCCATATGAAGATTTGAGCAGTTGTCCAGCTGAGTGTGACATATCAGGAACATTATTCCCCCTGCTTCGATGAGGATCAGTACAACTGTGACACCTCCGATCTTTTCGCAATCTCAACATCCAATTCGTTCCAGGAGGCTTGGCCTAGTAGCCATTGCTGCATGCTGATGCAGTAAGAAGTTTGCTAAGCTAAGGATCGTGCATTCCATGAGTAATGCGTTCTTCGGAAAACTTCATGTTGTCTGACTTGTATCCTTGATCAGCATGTAACTCAACCGCTGAATAGACTGCATATGCAGGTTTCTTATGGCAGAAAAGGTGGGTTCAACCGTTGTTTCAGTAGGGCCGTGAGCAGAGTCCGACCTGCTGCTTGGTTCCGTTCGGCTTGAACAACTTCATCAGTGTGCTGCAGGTCTGGTTCAACCAAGTTAGTACTCCCTCCATTCTCTTATAAATGACGTTTTAGACAAGTGTTACCTTCAGCAGCAAGGGGGTATAGGTAAGGACTATGTATTTCATCAGTAACTTGAGCATTCCTGTCTCTCTGTTGTGTTCATTCAAAAGAGTAACCCTAAAGATACTGCATTTATAGGTTCCTCATGGCTGAAATGGTGGGCTCAGCAGTTGTTCAGGAGGGCATGAGCAGAGCTTTCTCATTCATGTTAGGCAAGCATTTGGAGAAGGCATCCGAAGGCCACAGTGCAGAGAGGCTCGAGATGGCACTCTCTGAATTGGAGTTTGCTCTTGAAAGGACCGCAAAGCTGCCAATCACAGAGGCCTCGCTGCTTCGCCGCAGGAAATTGTTGAAGCGTGGCTACGTTGAGGGTATAGATCTGCTCAACAAGCACAAGCTGCAAGGCCACCAAGAGAGGCCAGGGGTAAAGCGTAAACGATGGATTACTTGTTCTAAGAATCTGTCCATCTCATCTTTTGGTGGGCTGAATACGGATGGTGTTAGGAGATTTGAGTGGTTCGCAGATTGCGCGGGCAAGTTTGTAAGAGATGTGGAGTCTGGATGTTCTCTCCGGCACCACACCTTCTGCAACCCTCTTGTCAGGCATCTTCTCAATGGGAAAGCTCTCAAATATGAAATGGTTCAAGGAAGTCAAGTACGTGAATTTTTCATTCGCCCTGCATTTTTAGGAGAGCGTGGTGTAGAGGCATCACTGCATTTTCAGTATATGGATCGCAGTATGCCAGAGAAGAGCTTCCGTCTACTGTTGTGGCTACGAGTATCAGAAAGCACGGACTTGGTTGCGATTGCTATTAGATGCACAGAGTCATTAACATTTCTGTCGAAGCCTGCAGCAGAATCTGCAATTGCAGAACTTACCCTACTACCAAATGTACTGGACAGTGCCTATGCTATGCCGTGGGTTGGCAATAACGAGCTCTATGTCCTAATAACAAAACTTTCTCGCCAAGATCCAGTATGTTGCACGGCAGATGGGCAGGGCTCTAGCAACATCATGTTGTCAGAGTTATCACAGATATTTCCAGAGCAAGTCATTGCATTCCGTTTTGAGTCCTTAATTTCAGCACCAAAATATTGCTCGAGTTGCTCATCTGACGGCTTGTGTTGCACCAAAGTACAGCCCCCAACTCTTCTGCTGTCAGCTTCTTTCTGGCCTCATACAGAGCTCATGATAGAAGCAACGGAGTTTAGACGTGGTAGCCTAGAAGAAACAAGCAATATGGCAAGGAAAGTGGCAATGGAGTGTCTTATCAGTCAAAAAGAGCTGAAGGAACATACAGTGCGCTGGGCCTCCAAGCATGGCGCTGCATTGTTTTGTGTGAAGTCAGTTCCCCATACTGCAAGTGTGCGCTGCCCAATACCTGAAGAGCTGCCAAGAGAGAAGGCAATAGAAGGTGGAGGTAGGTCACCTTTTTGTAAATGTCATGGATCACAAAGACAATAATGTGCCCTATGTATAGTTTCTTCACCCCTAGCTGCTAGATGACTGTGGTATCTTTAACTTTGCATCACTTGTAGTAAGTCATTTTTGTATCGTGTTTCTGTTGCTCAATGTAAAATGAAACTTGTTCCTGGTTGAGAAATAAAATTGCTTTGTTTACCAACTAGCTGCTCAATAAAATTGCTTTGTTTACCAATTATATGTAAACATCGAATTGCAGTTTGATGTTCAATACAATACACTTCCAGTTTTAGTCAGGGTAAAGTTGCTTAAACATTGACAAATCACAAGTAGTGAAATACATACGTGTCCACTGTAACCTGAAGGACTGGAAGGCACAAGCTCAATAATGGGAAGACCCAAAGCAGCAGAGAAGTTTCCCCTTTCGCTATCACAGTTGCCATGTCAGGGTGTTGATCTGTTAAATTGTTGCTGCATTGTTTTGCTTTCAGCTTAGAAGATTGGTGCTGGAAGCGATGCATGCAGCTTCTGCCACCTTCTAAATGCTGGCTAAGAACAGGCCCTTGACAGGGATGCAAACAATTTTATATACTCTTTTCAGCAACCATTGTCAACTATCCTTCACATAAAATTCTGGTGGTTGATAAGGTCCAACTCATAATGTTTGACGAAGACTAAGCTAAATATTAAAGGATACTTATCTATGCAACATGCTTACAGGTTCTGAAGCCATTGCATTAAGAATACAAAAATGCCCTACTCGTGGAAAAACTTAATCTCATGAGATTAAATTTTGAGCAGTTTTCCAGCTGAGTGCAGCACGTCAGGAACATTCCCCTGCTTCGATGATATTGCGATCTCAACATCGTATTCGTTCCAGGAGGCTTGCATTGGGTAGTCGCTGCTGCATGCTGGTGCAATAAGAAGTTTACTAGGGTAAGGATCATGCATTCCATTAGTTATCATCTAAAAGTGCATTCCGTTAGTAACGGGTTTCTCAGAAAACTTCATGTTGTCTGACTTGTCCCCTTGGTCACCAGGTAAAATCAACTCTCAAAATAGATTGCATATACAGGTTTTTCATGGCGGAAATGGTGGGTTCAGCCGTTGTTCAGGAGGCAGTGGGAAGAATATCTTCTTTCGTGTTTGGAAAGCGCAAGGGCAAGGCCTCCGAAGGACACAGCCTCGAGAGGCTAGAGATGGCCCTCTCTGAATTGGAATTTGCTCTTGAGAGATCTGCGAAACTGCCAATCACAGACGTCTCACTGCTTTGCCGCAGAAAGGTGCTCAAACATGCCTACGTTGAGGGCAGGAATCTGCTCAACAAACACAAGGGGCGGTTACAGCAAGAAGGCCAGGAAATTGGACGGGTTTGTCGTGGTCTAAATCTGTCCTTATCTCTCATTGGCCTAAAAAAGGACGAGTCACCATGTTTGAGTTGCTCTGATGTTAAAAGGTTTGAATGGTTTGCAGATTGTGCCAGCAAGTTTGTAAGGGATATGGAGTCTGACTGTTCACTCCAGCAATACACCTTTTGCAACCCTCTTGTCAGGCATCTTCTTCAAGGGAAAATGCTCGAATATGAAGTAGTGCAAAGGGACCTCCTGCGCCGTTTTCATATATGGCCCATAAGTTTGGAAGAGCGTGGTGTGGAGGCAGAACTAGCCTATCGCTATGATGATCGCAAGATGCCACACAAAAGTTTCCAACTACGGTTGATGCTACGTCTCTCAGAGAGCACAGACATAATTGGAATTGCTATTGAATGTTTGCAGTCTTTGGCATCTCAACACGTGACGAGATCTGCAATGGGAGAACTCACTCTACTGCGTGATTTGCAGTTTGGAAAAGACATATCACATAAGTATGCTCTTCCATGGGTTGGCATTCAAGAGTCACATACCCAAGATACTTGGATTTTTCGCCCGGACCCTATATGTTGCAAATCAAACGGGCAGGAATCTTTTTCCAACAACATCATCTCGTCAACATTCCCAGAGCAAGTTATTTTCGTCGCTTTTCGATGCTATGTTTCAGCACTGGAGTACAGCCTATGCCATAGCTCATCTGTTGAAGCAAGTAGAAATGCCATGAAAGATAGGGCATCGCCTCTGCAGGTCACATCCTGTTGCGCGCCTCACTTTGGGGAAGACCTGCAGCTGCAGGAAAGCAGCTGGGCGCACGAGGTGCTTGGTAGCACATTCAAGCACAAAATTGGAAGCATTCAAGAAATGGATGAGATGGTGAGAACAAAGGCAGCCCGTCAGCCGGAGCAAAGCTATTCAGCGCTTTGGCTATCTGCTCATGGATCTGCATACTTCTGTGTGAGGAAGTCATGCAGTGGAATGGCTCGTGTGCCGGAACCCAACGGCAGGTCCAAGACCCGGAGAGCTGCAAAGTGGAAACGTTAGAAGATTGAGATGATCTGCTTATGATTGCCCTACAAGAGATGTTTCAGCCTTTCAGGGTTCTATCGTTAATGTCTCTTAATAATTTGTTAGGGTCACAATTCGCGAATAATCAAGAAAAAAATATGTTTTATGTATGCTGTTTCTCCCTCTAGTCACTAGACTAGAGGTGAAGAACTACGTGGACCTCTGGTGTTCGCAAATCATGTACGATGGTTTAATTTTCGCCAAAAAAAATCATGTAAGATGGTATTATTTACTTTTTAGTATCTTGTTTTGCTTTTCTCAATGAATGTAACGCATGCAGACCACGAGGAAGGGGCCGCCGTGGCAGTCCCGGTGGTCGCAGCCGGCCACGGCACAAAGCACCGCAACGGTTTAGTCCGTGTACCTGATGTCGAGCTTCGGCAGCTCCTCCTGGTGACCCGTGATCAGATCCCACACAGCGAACTTCCTGAACGACTTCATGATGACGACGCGGCCGTGGCGGCAGCCGCGGACCGACCAATTGTGGTCGTCGTACGCCGGCCTGCGCAATGGGGGTGCCGCCGTGGTGGGGATGAAGGGAGGGGAATAGGTCGGGCACCCGACGCAGTAGAAGAAGCCCAGCAGCGAGGCGCCTCTTCTTCCTCTCTGTGCTGGCGCCTGTCTGCCGCTCGCCCAACCGCTGAGGCCCCGACCTGGGGCGCGCCGTCGCGTCCGCTGCCCATTTGCCCGACCGTCACCCTCCGTGGCCCCAGCTCTCCATGCACCGCCGCATACCCTACAGCTTGCAGCCCGGTCGCGCTGCTTGCTGCCATGCTGACCACGCACAACCCCCTTGCCTGGTCATCAGTTTCAAAAGCATTGCATCTGGTGCTTGACTTAATGCATCGCTAATTTAATTCAATTCATCTCTTCAATCGAACTCGTTCCTTACCCAATTTTAGTTCTAAATCTTTAATTGAATTTTCCCTCATTTGATTCATCTCTTGAATTGAACTTGTTCCGCTGAGGAGCTCCGGCTCCACGGTCGCGGCTGGATTGCGCTGCTGGCGGCGGTTATGCTCACGAGGCTGAAGGCTAGGGGGACGGGGGCGAGCCTCCGGCTGAGTGGTTGATCGTGACGACGAGGTTGAGATGCCGGTGAGCTCACTGCGGCACCCCGTCCAAGTCCGCCGCTTCTGCGGCCGCAGCATCGCCTCCGCCCTCCCGTCACCACTCTCTGCTACAGATATGCTCGGAATCCTCCACGCGCCACCACGCCTTGCATTCGCCACTCACCCTGTTGATGCTCGCATTTGCCGTGTGCGCTGTCGCGGCACCTGCCACCGGCTGTCCGTTGGACCTGCCGCTGCCTGCGTTGGGCCATGAACTGCCACCAAGGTTCTAGATTTTGTTTTCACTTATTTTTTGATCCTCACCAAAATCATCAAAATTCATGAAATTTCAGCTGAAATCTGGATTAAAAAATAACCTTTCGGTGAATAGTACCGTCGAAAAGACCTAAGATTTCATGAAATTCACAAAATTTCGGTCGAAATTTTAATCACTACCTGCCAAGGCCTGCGTTGGGCGAGTGACGGTGGTTGAGAAAAAAGAAACACCAGAGTTACGGCCTGCACCCATGGAACAATCAATTTTTGTGTTCCATGCGATGCAGGTTACTCCATCTTTTTGCATCTCGTGGGAATGGCCTAAAACTCCAACCAGGCTACCGAACATGGCTACTTGCAGCCCATTAGCCTGGCTAAGCCCCGAAGGAACAAAGGCTCACATGAGTATGACACCATAACTGGTAACCTTGATGCAAGTGACAATATGCTATCCTTGAACATTGACGTCGCTAATTGAATAGATTACTGACTCCCAAGTCCCAACTGTGTTATACAACAGCTGCTTTGCAATTCACATTGCTGGTATAATAAAGAAATTCACGATCAGGTCATCAGCTGAACCTTGCAGATTTCATGCTGCACGGCTGTGCTAAGGTACGCAACCTACATAAATGGCACCTCTTTTTAATGAACTTTTTTTTTCGTGACCGTTTTTTTAATGAACTTTGAGGAGCTAATTCTCTGGAACATGCTTTGCATTGAGGGGCTAATTCTGAAACATGCTGACGGAATACTCAGGCCATTTTCATCTTTCAGAATGAACCAAGCAACAGCTAGCATATGCATCCAAGTGTTGTACAAACAAAAAAAATGAGCATCAAAGCACCAAGTCCAAAAAAATGAAGCTTAAATCAGTACACGAACCCCCTGACAGCATCCTTGCCTACAGAAATTGTACTGAATCTCAACATTTTCAAGGTGTATTCTAGAGGGAAAAAAAGCTGAAACAACCAACCTCGTTCAGGAAGTAAAAAGCTTAACTCAAGCCATCAGATTCAACTTTCAGCCAAAAGAACCAAAATATATGCGCAGTTCCGAGAGGACTCTCGTAACCCATTAATATAACACTAACCAAAGTAAGATGAACTCTAAACCTCAGACATAGTTTTCACGGTCATGATCATAAACAAATACAGAGGAAGAACATCAGGTCCATATCTGACTATTGTGACTTACGCTACAAGAAATTAAATTAACATAATACTGACAAACATTTCAAAGCATCAGCCCTTTAACATGCCAACAGGGGAAGATTCAGCTTGGCAGATTTGAAAATTTTGACAGGTACTACCATACTTCAGCTCAGCAGCAATTAATTTGTCTCTAATGGTAATGGAAATTTCCCGCAAGCACAATCTGAGAAGTACCAAGCATACAGGTTAAAGTAATTTCATAACTTACTATATATACAACTTTGTAAGATGAAATAGTAGTGATTCCTACTGTTTTACATATACAAGAGATCTTAGTGAAAGAATGTACAAACAAAAAAAATACTAGAACATCAACTTGTGGTTGATAAAAAATCATCAACTAGTACTTCCAATGCGCACATTGTCAGTATCAAGTAGATGACCAAAAACAAGATTAGCTGTGATGTTGCATTGTCTTTGTCAGATGTTCATTTTCAAAAGCAAGAGTAGCATTTATTCCCAGAATTAATTTATGTAAACATCAGGACAACGAAACTTTCACAAGGAAAATAAGGTGTCACCGCTGGCAATGGCAATCAGCTGCTAGTGCAATCTGAAGCGAGATCAATATATAATACAGAGTTATGATCATAGTAAAATAACACACAAGCTAAAAGGCCATTAAAAAAGTGAGCTAATGGCTATCATCAGTGCAATTCAAAAGATCCACAAAGTCAGGTTTCACAATGTGAAAGAATATTGCCAATATCAAGAATGGTCCCCATGAACAGGTTGGACCTGACAAAGAATTACATGTGATTTTGCATTGTCATATTTTCAGTTTTCTTAAGCACATGCCTACAAATCAGCATCAGTACACAATATATAGAGGATGTACAATATATGCAGGACTCAAATTAACAAGCAAAGTTCCAGAACCATACCCGGTGTGTAGAAGCTCATGAAGGGTACGATGGGATAGTAGATCTCAGGCTCGCTTATCTTCTTTGCCAGTCCTGAGTTGAGCTCGATAATGAATATACCAACATCCGTGAACATGAACATGACACGAGTACTCTCGGCAAAACCAATCACAACAGCCTTTGTGAAAGGGTTATTGCCAACTGGTAACAGAGTCCGAAGCTCGAGCACCCTGCACTGCACCCATCCTTCAACTCCCTCTGCGTTCGCCTTCCTCGACCACAGGTAAAGGCTCGAACCGCTGATGCCAGCGATCCCAAGCAAATTGTCCTCGGTTGGCACGAGGTAAATGCCCTTGTCGTACATTGCCGGCGGGTCAATCACAGACAAGTGATGCTTAACCAAGTCATACTTGAGAATTCTGGCACTCATCGTAAGCATGAAGAAGATTGCATCTCCGACAAGGACACCACGACTGGGGTTGATGAAGTCATCAACGGCGACGTTAGCAGAAATCGACGCTCCCCACGAACCAACTCGCGATGAGTACACGGACACGTGCACTGGCCCCTCCGCGCTGTCTCTGCCAATCCAGACCACGAGGAAGGGGCCTCCATGGCAGTCGTCATGGTGGCATCCGGCCGCGGCGCAGAGCACCGCCGCGGACAAGGACCTGTACATGAAGTCGCCGCCGCCCAGCTCCGTCTGACCACCGGTGATTGGATCCCAGACGGTGAGGTTCCTCCCACCCTGCATCTTTTGTAGGAGAACTCGCCCGTGGCGGCAGTCGATGGCGGACCAGGGGTGGCAATCGAACACCGGCCGGGGGAAGGGGGAGGCTGCCGTGGTGGGGACGAAGCGAGGGATGGCTCCGTCGCAGCCGGAGCGGGAGAAGAAACCAAGCAGCGGAGGGGTCCGGTGGAAGCGGCGGTACTGGCGGAGGAAGGCGGCGTCGGTGAGGAGGCGCCGCCAGAGCTTGCAGACGAGGGAGGCGCGGAAGAGGTGCCGGGGCTCGCCCGGCGGGAGGCGGAGGAGGATCTCCGTGACGACGTCGTCGATCAGCTCCGGCGGTGGGCGCGGCGGCGACATGGCGATCGTGGTTGCTGGGCGTTCAACCATGTTACGCGACGGGCGTTAATAACCTCTCAACGTGACTTTCTTGGATTTTTCCTGCAGATTCCCCATCTTTTTCTTGATAGGTCTGTACTTCAATGGACTTTCTCTAGCCCACGGTCGAGGTCCAGCAACTGTTTGAGTTGTTGCATACTTCATTGTAAACAATTTTTGTAAGATGGAACATCAGATAGATTCCTCAAACCAAAAAGGCTAGAAACAAATTAGTTAATGATTTCTCCGAGAATTTCCCAAATGTTTGTAACGTTAGATTTGTGATGTCACCTTCAGATTGGCCAGATATAAAATATGAAAACATATGAGAGCAACAAATGGGATTAATAGGATATGGTTGAGGAGGAATAATTACACTTTAGGCCGTAGGATACAGAATTACAGATATACACCTTGTTCGTCGCATCTCATAACAAATGAGGTCAATTGATCATTCTCAAAATCTTATTAAATACTGAAGGACCAAGAGAAAGGACCAAGAGAAATAAAGGAAAGTTTGAGTAAGAAATAAAGAGTAACCCGTCGTGGTCAATAAGTCTCTACCTTATTAAAGAAGTAAGGCTTATGCCTCTTTTTTTTCCGTCCCTCATGGTCATTTTACAAAAAAGTCCCTCAACTTTTTAGTAATCAACCCGCAATCCAAATGCTGAACAAATGGGGGCTCGGGTGGAAAAAGGAGGGGGGTTAAACCGAAACAAACGACCCCGCCGGGGTCGCAGCAGCCCACTCTCGACCCATGCAGTGCCAAGGCCGGCCGTCACGCGCCCCCTCCCTCCAAGCTGCACCCCGCGCCGGGTCTGGATCCGGTGGGAGTGGGCAGCGGCGGCGGAGAGCAAGGAGGGGTGTTGGAAAGCAGGGAGAGGCGGAGTGGGGAAGCCGGGCGGCGGGGAGCGAGGGCGGGCAGTGAAGAGGTTGTGGCGGAGTAGCAGCGGCCCACGCTTGGCCCGTGCAGCGCCGTGGTCGGCCGGCACACGCCCCGTCCCTCCGAGTTGTGCCCCGCGCCGGATCTGGATCCGGCGGGAGCGAGCGGCGGAGAGATTGGAGGGGCGGTGGAAAGCAGGGAGGGGCGGAGTGGGGGAGCCGGGTGGCAGGGAGCGAGGGCGGGCGGCCGGGAGCCTAGTGTGCGGGCGGCCGTAGTAGATGGGAGGTGTGCGGGGTGCACCTGGTGTGCTGGCGCTGCCAAGCCCGCCATCCACCTCGCCACCGCAGCAACAACAGCCTATGCTAACCATGAAGTTCCATCCTCGACAATCCCAGTGTGAGCCGAGTTATGCGGGTGGCCGGTTTCTCCAGCGCCGCCGTCAAGACCAACCTCGAGGAGGAGAGCACCACAGACATATCCTCGACATGGATTACGGCGGGAGGGAGCATCCCTTCGCCCAATGTGTGAACAGCTAAAGGGAAGCCCCGCCCAAGTACACCAAAAACGCACCAGATCAAAAGGGCATGGGCTTGTGTTTTCTCATGTACTCACATTGGCCATTCTCATCAATGCGCTCAGTGTTGTACGTACAATGAGATCAACTTGATCTCAGTGGTGAATGTTATAAAAAGAAGAGGGATGAATGAACCCATAAATCGCTTATACAGTTGTCCACTATATTGCGGATTCGCTTATATAATCCTCATATACTTTAAGATTAAAATTAGAATGCTTGCATGGTACGATATATTATGCTTCTACCTATTTTTGTTACTAGGAATCACTTGCTTAAATAAAAGTGTAATAAGTATGAGTAGAAAAAGTATGTTAAGTCAAAATTCTATTGATTTTCTAGCAAATGTATAGAGATCCGTTATAATAAAATATAGTAGTAGAAATATAAAAAATACACGAGGTTTAGAAAATACAACCACATTTCACCGTAGCAAAACGCACGGGCATCTTGCTAGTTATATTTAATTTGTGCAGTTTAAGGAAACAAAGGGTTAGTAACTGAGATCATTTATTACTCTGTCTATCTTCAGCAAAGAGTGTACCCTTAGTTATGTCCTAAGTCAAACCATCTTATGTTTGATCAAATTTATATAAAAATATATCAATACTTTTGATATCTAGCAAGTTTTATTAGATTCATTATGAAATATATTTTCATAGCATACATATTTAGTGTTATAAATATTGATACTGTTCATTGTAAACTTGATCAAACTTAAAACAGTTTGACTTAAAATAAACCTAAAGCGACACTCTTTGCAGGATGGAGCTGAGGGAGTAAGTAACAAGCAGGTAGATGTCATGATCAACTAATGTATCTCTTCTCGCCCAACAAGTTCTATGTAAGGTTCTCACGTACTATCAACAAATACATCGTCTCTTCAGCTTTTAGATTTTCCATTGGTTAAACTAGGGTTTGTGGGGATCAACAGCCGCAACATTAGACCTTAACCACATCGCAAATTATGGCAAGTGGAAGCTCCCTAGCTTCTGAAGATATAAGTGGATGCATGAGCACAGCAGGTTCAGTCTGCGCCGGCTCCAATTCCTCTCTGAATGTGGCAAGTGACCAAGTGTCACTGTCAGGACTTCTTCACGGAGTTGCCACACTTGCCATAGTGCGACTGCGAGGATGCCGGCGGCAGCAGCAGTAACGGTCAGTCACGCACCGCCGCCGTGGGCGCCGTAGATGACCCACGAGTTCGCACGACGCCATGTTCCCGACCGTCGCACGGCACGCCGCGGAGGCAGTGCCGCTCGCCGTGCGCGCGTCCACCTGGACGTCTACTACGCCGCGGCGCATCGCGAGGCCAACGCGGCGGCGAGCGACGTGACGCACGCGCTCGCCCTGGCAGGCTGGCACCACCGCCGCCGGCGACGGCGGACGCGCACGCCAGGAGCAGTGGCGCCACGCGGCGGGCAAGGCATGTCCAGGGAGAGCCTCCTGCAATGCCTGGCCTCTGGCGCACAAAACAAATCCGCCGCATATACTATATGCCTACACTTTTCAGTATCCACGTAACATAAACGATGAGGCACCTGGCCATCATCACCTCCAGTATCAAAGGTATATTAATCTTAACATCTTTGTGACAAATATAAAAAACGAAATACACGACTGATCCAACATATAACATATCATCACTGATACCAGACACGTTTATCTCGTTCCAGAATACAACAGTACTTACCCAATATTGGCACATACAGTCAACAACACTGATACATTCAGTGATACACGTTTACTTTGTGCCTCAGCAAATAACAGTATCCATTTCCGCAGGGCGGGGGACGCATGGTAGCCTTTTCTATTCCCCACCATGCCTATCTTGTTCTTGGTCAGTCGTCGGAAACACTAGGTTTCGATGTTAACCTCTTCGTCCTCAGTTGCTTCATCATCAAAGGCACTGGATTTTGCGGGCTTGCCGTTGGACTTGCTCTTTGTTGCTGGCGTTTTGTCCTTCTCAAATTGCAACGACTCAAGCCCCTTCATGGACAGACGCCTCACCCGCTTTGAGATTGGCAGTTCAGCTGGGTCTTCAGCAGCAGAGTAGTTCACTGCCAGAGGAATAAAAAGCCAAGAACATTAATTCCCCGTGAATGAAACAGTTACCTTTTACACTGAAGGTATTACTTACAAACAAAACGAAATGATCAGGTTTTCAAGATTCTATCCCTGATCCCAAGTGCTCTGGCGCTAGGAATGCCACTCACACCAGTCTGAATATGCTGTAACCTCTAGTTTTTCGTTGGTGCATCATCATAGCTTCACAACATTTATATCTAGTTCCGTAATTTTCTATGACCTAACCTGAGGACCAAATTCCTGTCAATTTTTCATCATGGTGGATGCATGACTTAGTTTTCCTAGTATGGTAGTCTGCAAGTTCCTTTATGTGAATACAAAACTAACCACACCGCTAGCAGAGACTAAATGGAAAACAAACCATAGGCACAAGCAGGACTATATTGCAGAGTCAAAGCAACCGATACAAGAAATTGCAAAAACGAATACCTTCCATTGGGCTTGATGCCATAGGAATAGCTTGACCATCCTGTACAGCAGCCATTGAGGATGGGGAACCAGAATGGCTGCTATCCTCCAACTTTGATGAGCTTTCAAGGCATTTCACTGGCTGCTCATCAGGAACATCTGGCGAAGGAATTGCTGGTAAGAAGACGATCTCATCCACTGAATCCTCCACATCACTGAACATTGCATTCTTCTCAAATGTCTCAATATCAATATCAGCATCCTCGTCTATTGATACTTCCTCAGCCTGCATAGAGGATTTACGGAGAAAATGCTCAAGTTGCATGCCATGAATAAGAATAACAGTTAAAAAGACGAGTAGAGAAATTTTATTCACCTCTTCTTCACGTGGGTTCAGGTCAAACTCGTCCTCTCGTTCAGCATACTCTTCATTTTCTTCTAATTCTTCAAAATCAGGAGCAAACGCACTCCAGTTCTCCACATGCTCTTTGGCCCAAATGTATACAAGGCCTGTTACAGATACTGTAGCAATTGTAGGTTCAGCAGGATGCCAGGCAAGATCAATGACAGCTTCCTTTGGACCATCAAGGATCTTTACAAGGGGCCCTGCTTGGTCCCATATTTGCAACCTGTGCTCACCTTTGTTTGCAGAAGCGCCAACTATCCACTGACCATTACCACTGAAACATGGTGTCTTCCACTGTGTCTTGGTGATGGAATCAGAAAGTTCACAGGAAAGAATAAGGCAGCTAGCACCATTTACTTTTAACTTATCATAGTGACTTTCATAGTCATTACTGTTGCTGCTTATGTTTCTAATCTCCTCTCCAGAACCTTTAACAGGCAGAATATTCTTGTAGACTCTAATGACCCGATCATTAGAATTTGTCAGCAGATATCGGCCATCCCGACTTAAAACAATATCCTTAACAACAGCTCCACCAGGGATCGGAATTACTGCATGTACCTGTATGCTTTTTGAATCTACGATCAAAATTTCTCCCTTGGAGTTGCCCACATATATCAGATCCCCATGCTTATCAAATATTGCAGCTGTTGGTGTAAAAGGTGGGGTACCATCCGCAAATTTATTACGGGGATTATGTGCAGAGGGGTTACTGTTCTCAGATACAGAAACAGGGAGAAATCTGGTACTTCCGGTATCCAAATCAACAAGTAGAGGTGCAGAAGACAGAGGACATGCCAAACAAATAGATGGTGTTGGACAACTAGGTTGAAGACTGGCATGCAACGGAGTCTTCTCAAGAGTTATTCGGGAAATCTTTTCCCCAGATGACACATCCCAAAGTGTCAATGACTTGTCAGTAGCAGAGGCGAGCAAACGGTGGCCATACTTGGACCAGGACACACTTGTTATAGATGCACTGTAATCTTTATCATGAAATTCTCTTGCTAGCCCCTTTGTTTCGAAGTCCCAGATAACACAGCTACCTTTTGAGCATCCAGCTGGAAATATGTACTAGAAGTTGTTATTGACCAGTGCAAAAATATTTCAAGGTGACCATCCAAAGATTTGCATTTCAAAAACAATGTTGACATACATATCACAAGTTTTGCAGGAATGCAGCACCAACCTCATATAGAATTAATATTAATATTATTATAATAAAGTAAACAAAGCTTCTGGATTTAACGAATGTACGCAGCATTCCCTTTTTCACACCAGCACTCTGTATCATGGTATTGCAATAGCCAAAACCTATTGAGCTATGCCTTGGCCAAAGTGGGCCACACGCCCTCCTCCTCGCCGCCCCCCCCCCCCCCCCCCCCCCCCCCCCCCCGAGGATGTCGCGAGCAATTGAAGGCTGATCGATTGGCTGCATGAGACTTTTGTGCATCCTGTTCTCGTGCAGTTTGGTTTTGCTAGCACCAAACTGCCAAGGTAGTACGAAAGAGTCCCAGGAGAATGGATTTTTGTGCAAGGGCAGGTTGTTTTGGTCTGATGGATGCAAATTTGACGCATCTAAACCTGATGTTGTTATATTTTCCAATGCAAATATGAACTAGGGCACTTAAAACTGATAAAATTTGAATAAGTAGCACACGCATTGGCTTTGGTCGAATTGCCCCCCCCCCCCCCCCCAAGCATTGGTCCTAGCTCCTCTACTGCTGCTAAAGTGAACCACAGAAAACTAAAGGTGCATACAAAGCGCAAGGTTCCTTGCTAATTTAACACAGATTCTTCACTCCCATTCTCTGGCACCCATCAACAGAACCCAATATCCAGTACACCTTCTGTTTTGGTGCACATGATACAACTTAGTGTGATCACACTATGAGGAAAGCATGAGTAAAAGGTTAAAAGAAACAGTTTGTCCTGAATTATAGATTGTGGTCACCAAATGTTCCACATTGACAGGAAAAGAAAATGATGGTGATCTTTTCATGTGTTAGAGTAGGAAGAATAGATTGGGTATAATGGATGGATTGTATAGCATTGAGACCTCGGTCGGCATATATAGAGGACAAAGACTTGGGGGGCAAGGCTCTCCCGGATACATATGACAGCCTACGATACGTATATCTACAACTATCAAATATACTCTAACATCCCCCCACAGTCACAGCGGGAGCACCACAGACGTGAGACTGGAGAAGAAGCTGAAAGTAGAAGACAACAGACTGACATCCCCCCCGAAGTTATAATGTCGGCGTGGTGCGGATGCTGCGACTGGAGAGAAGACCAGCAAGTAACTCATGCGGATGATAGCCCCCTTTAAACCGATGTCGAGGTAGCCTAGACAAGGGTGAATAGCCATGGTCGAGGATGTGCGTAGGGTAGCCGTGGTCAATGTAGCTATCGAGGTTGCCGAAGATGAGGGAGACGCACATGAAGCCGCGGGCGCACGAGGAGGCGCCGTGAGGATGGTGGCGCGTAGGGGAAGACGCCAAAGACGAAGACGGTGATGCGTCGAGGCAATCGTAGAGGAGGGTCGATGCTGAAATCAATACAGTCTAACCACCGGGCGAGACATTCCCGGGTTTGCCAGGCCTAGGAACACATAGGGGATGATGGCACGCACCGGTGTTGCCAATACCGGATGTGCAAGGGAGAGTGCACAACCAGGCGCCGTTGTCTGAGGGACTAGAAGAGAAGGCCTCCATGGCAGTCGCGGGCATAGAAGAACGATGAGGTAGAAGATGCCGAAGCAGCCCGTAGTTGTTGGAGTAGATGAACGAGGTGGAGATTATACGGCGACGCTGGCGACGAGGTAGTGCTGGATGAAGTGAGGAGGCTGACTCGGATGATCTGACGCAAGGCTTGATGATCTGGATGACGCGGCGGCGGAGCTCGAAGGAGACGGCGAAGAACTCAAATAGCCTAATGAAGACCATGCACGTAAGGCACAACGACGAGGTCGTTGATGTGGTTGGTGGCGGTGAGGATGCAACGGTGAAGGAGACCACGGGTGGCGCTGCTGCTGCCCGAAGAGGCAACGCAGCGGTAGCCCTCCATACTCGGGGAAGAGGTGCGCAATACAAGGACAAACGTCACTTGAGCCAGGTGGATCACGCACATCGGCTGATCAGATCAAGTATGCGGGCGAAGTCGGCGGAGGCATCCCGATCGCTGGAGCCGACGACAAGCCGGCAGAGGTCGACATACGGACGAAGCAGCGAGGAGGGCGATGCACATGGGCGTCCCCTAGGGCGCCGTCCATCTCGCCAAGCTGCACAGTCGGAGATGAGGCAGGAGCTGGTGAAGTCAACACCGATGTCAAAGTAGAGGCGAGAGGTCAACGGGCGATGGGCGACGCAATCCCGATCTCTTATCATGCAAAAGAAGAAGACACATTTTCTTCTTCATGCATTAACGCACAGGAATGTTGCCACAAAAGAAAAAAAGGATTAGAGAAGGGGAGACGAATGACGGCGAAGGCACGTCCTGGCCGGCGCGACCCACCATGCAGGCACCAAAGGTCCAAAGCGAGCCTGCTATGGGAGCATGGCTCCAGACGAGCGAGTGTCGCCCAAGCTTGCGGCCCCTGACGGTTGAGGCCACGGAGCCCAACCCAGCGGTGGATGACCCAATGGCGATGTCTCCAATCTGCTTTGCTGCTTGACAATGCTTGAAGAAGACGGATCAACGGATCCGTTGAAAAAATTGTGGCACTGCCCCTGGCGGAGATTGATCTCCCCGGGGGCGCGCGGTGCGGAAGCGAGCGACGGCTAGGGTTTGTCGCCGAGAATTAGAACCTAAACTCATGATACCAAGTAGGAAGAACAGATTGGGTATAATGGATGGATTGTAATGCATTGAGGCCTCGGCCGGTATATATAGAGTACAAAGACTGGGGGGGAAGGGGGGCAAGGCTCCCCCGGATACATATGACAGTCTACGATACGTATATCTACAACTATCAAATATACTCTAACAGTTAGGGAAGCCAATAGCTGCAGTAGGGGCCAGGCAATCCACTACAACTATCAAATATACTCTAATAGTTAGGGAAGCCAATAGCTGCAGTAGGGGCCAGGCAATCCAACTGGCCCTGCCAGTAAAACAGAAAAGAAAGTGCCTAGCCAGACTAAAAGAAATTGCAATCTATGTTAACCAAAATAAACTTCAGCAAGTAACACCAGTCAAGAAGTATAAAAGAAACCAGCATGTTCTATATGAACTAGGAAGATAATTACACAATTCACTTGAATTTACTTGAAGACTAACAAGCTCAAATAATTACCAGCAAGAAGTGTCCCTGTACGGTTAAACGCGATACATTTCATGGTACCATGCTGCAAGTACTCCTCAATTATCTCCGGAAATTCCCCCTGATATGGATCTACAAGAATACAGAGAATAGAGCACTTCAGTATCTCAGAGATATTTCAACACGTTTCTTGTCAACATAGAAATAAAAAAAACACAATATATGCTAAAGTATTTCACAGATATATGATTAACTTCCTCTGATAAATTAAGGAAAAAATGGATCTGTGCATCGATTGATCGCGCCCGTTTAGAAATATGATACTTAGTGAAAAAATTTCCATCCAACAATCATCTTTTCCGTTGCATTGCTTTGCTATCTTTCTACATATAGCACCTCTGCGTCCCTACCACACACACCGCCGCACCCAACACCTACACCTGAAGCATCTGCATCGCGGCCCACCTCTACTCGAAGCCACACCACAGCAGGTCACCTCCATCTGAAGCTGTCACGCCCCAGCTCAGCTCCACCCGATGCCGCCACACACCGTACCACAGCATAAATCATGCCTGTGCCCAAAGTCACCGCCGCTCACCAAACCACACCACAATTTCAAAGGATCTCCTCTTCCTAAATTGCCTCCCTCGGTTAAGTGCGGCAAATCAAACTCCACCTTGCCCAAATCACCTTCATGCTGCAGATCTGTGCTGAATTGAACTCCTCCCTACCCAAAATAGGGCAACATGCTATAGCAAATTGCACATAGAGCATGCTAGCACTCTGCCGAACAAGCACATCGCGGCGACAGCTAGGGACGGATTCGATTGGAAAATAACATAGATTTGTTTTTGTTTGCTCCCTAATAAAGAAAAGAAGGAAGTAATCCGAGGCCAGATAGATCTGTGCTCCTAGGGCCAGGAGAGGGGAAGGAGCGGCGATAAGAAGTGACGAGCGGGAGAGGGCATGGCATGGTGTCAAGACAGACCTTTGGAGTCGCATGGCGGTGACCCTGGCATGTCGCAGCGGCGGTTCTTGGCAAAGACAGCACGGAGGAGGAAGGACTCAGTCGAATGCCACTCGAAATAATAAAGTAGGAGGAAAGGCAACAGGTTGGCATATCTTTAAATAGCCTGAAATTTTGTTGGTATTATTAAAATAAACCGAGGCAGATAAGGTATTCTAAAATTGCGATATCTCGGTGGCACAAATCCAATTTCCCCTAAAATAAAAACTTGGCCAGCTGGGGAATGACCTCCCCAGGACATTGTCCCAAAAAGGTAAATGAAACCTTTACCATTGGTCGAAAAAACCCCGAAACCCAGCTTTTGCCAGTGAGGAGATTTTCTTTTCTTTTCTTTTGCTGAGGAGAACCCAAACCTGGGTTTTGCCAGTGAGGGGATGATTTTGTTTTGTTTTCTTTTGCTGAGGAAAAGGAGTTGAACGAACTACCGACCTGCAGCTTGCATCCTTGCTGTGTGTTACCACTGCGCTATGCGCATGGTCTCAACTTCCCCTGAAATACTACGTTTCTGCAGACAACATATGCAGATTAGAGCCTACTAACATTGAGGTGGGTACTTGAAATGGCAAAAACGAATTAGAACCTTTCTAGTCCGAGCGTTCCAATTTCCCCTGAAAGGCTGAAGCAATCACTCATGACCAGCTAGCAACCTCTTGGGGTGGGGAAGACAAAGAGTAAATCGCTCATCGAAATCCGAACCTATACAAGTCCTAAATCACCTAAACGAGAAGAAATTCGGGACCGAACCAAACCAGCCCTAATCCCCTCACTCATCCCCCCTAAAACCCTAAGATTCCACCTCCAATCAGCGGAAGGACGACCCGAATCCGCGACACAGCCCGCCCCGAACTCGACGGAATCATCACGGCAACCGAATACGGCCAAATCCCCATGAGAATCGGACGACAACTCACCGACGATGGGCGCGTTCATCGCGCTGCAGCCGCCGCCTCTCGCGCAAACGGGAGAAGTCAACGGGACTTCCCATGTCTATGTGTCGCGCAGGTCCATAAACGGCCCACCTTACGGCCAGCCCAAACTAGCAGCTTATTTAAAAAAAATTGCTACAAAATGGACAGCCCAAGCGGCCCAACCCTCAGCATTACCAATTCATTGTTCTTATGGATTTATTATGACTTTTTTTTCCTCTTTGCAACAAAACCAAATAAACGGCAGAATTTGTTCAACACTTGTAAGTTCTTGATTCAATATTTCTCAAAACCAAATAAAACATTTAGGTTATATTAGTTCAATATTTTATGTGAAGAGTGTTGAAATAGTATATATTTAAAATGTTCAATTAATTCTTTCAAAATGTTTCTCGGGTAAATTAAAAATGTTGAAATAGCATAGAGCCATATACTAAATATTGAACTAGTGCATTAAAATTTTTGTGATAGCTTATTCAATACTATGAACTATTACATTCGAAATATCCAAATAGGACATTGTAAATGTTGGAAGATTTAAGATAGAAAATACATATTAATTGGATCATCTTTTTTCTTTTGCATTAATTCTTAACAAGATCAGGATTGAAGCAGAAAGCATGAGATGCCCAATTTGTGAGGAAAATACAATTGAAGTTTGAGATTTAGGTTAGATTCCATCAAGTTTGACATTCTACCTAACCATTTCCAATCGCATAGACAGATCGATCAACACAAAAGAAAGATAAATGGACCGTAGAATTGGCGGAGGAGAAAAATATAAATGGGACGTGCAAAGCAAAACGCCGGCTGGTGAGCTATGAGAAAACACTCTACTCATCTAGAAGCCAACAGTAGCACACTGAGGGATGGACTGTTGCATCTTCATCGCGGTGGCAGTTTTCCATTAGCAAGATCTGCAAAGATGCGATGCAGAAAATTACAACCATGGTATAGCTCAATTGATGTTTGCACATGTTTGAGATATGTACTTATGGATGATTATAAGAGAAAGCTTGGTTCGATGAGTAGTATATCGCTAAATTTCTATAGATATCTAGCAAATTTCAAGAATTTTTTTTAGTAAAACAAATATCAAGAATTATTAAAACTTTGAACCAACTAAAAGAAACCATAGTTAGTTATCTTGGTTCTTATGAGATTGCAAGCTTTCGATTTCATATATCAATTCTCTTACCTAAAAAGTCATGCATCATTTGTACATTTTGATTGCTCATCTGATTAATTATTCATGGATCATGACTACTCAAAACATATAGAAGTCGAGTGGTACTTAAAAATATAAGCGAGTAAC
This sequence comes from Setaria viridis, assembly GCF_005286985.2. Taxonomy (NCBI): domain Eukaryota; kingdom Viridiplantae; phylum Streptophyta; class Magnoliopsida; order Poales; family Poaceae; genus Setaria; species Setaria viridis. The sequence goes on along the minus strand of NC_048264.2, from coordinate 1,735,296 downwards.
TTGGTGCATATGAAACTGCAAGATTCTAATTGCCCAAACCTATTGGTGCTAACCTGGTGCATATGCTTGAATAGAAGTATGTAAATAACAAGAAGGAAGACATGCATGTGTAAGGTGACGACGTTAAGAAAGGCACAAGTGAGTGGTACCTGGAGCGTAGAAGCTCGTATAAGGTAAGACATCATCATCCCATCTTTCGGCGACCATCGTCACCTGCCTTGACTTGAGGTTGAGTGTGAAGACTCCCAAGTCTCTGTCTCTGTCATTATTACCTAAGCATAATAAGACAGTATTTGTTCCTTCTACGAAGCGAATCGTGTCAACTGGGTATAGCAAGCGATGCCATGTGGGGATCACTGTCTCGAGCTCATCAGCAACATTGCGTCGCACCCATACTCCAACCCCATTCAAATCAACTTGCCGTGACCATGTACAGATGCAATTGCCATCATATTGGACGATCCCAATGCAAGCCCTCCATCAACATCTATGGGAATAGCCTGCTTGTGAGACACTAGTGGTGTGTCGATCACGCACAGCCCATGGCTGCCTAAGTCATACCTGAGGATCCTTATCACATCACGGACAGTCCTGCTTGTGAAGTAGAGCGCGTCTCCGATAAGAAGACTGCGTTTCATGCAGCCCCCAACATCGTAATAATAATCATGAGTAGTGCAGGTTTCTGACGAGTACACGCTCGCACACGTGTACGTGGCATCATGCTCCGCGGCGCCGGCATCGTGTACTGACTTCACAGAGACCACGAGGAACGGACCGCCATGACAGTCGAGGTGGTCGCAGCCATGATGATGGCGGGCGCATAGCACAGCCTCATTGGAAGAGAAGTAGGTCTGGTGATGGTGCGCGCAAGGGCGAGAGCTCAGGTGCTGCCGGTTGCCGGTGATGAGGTCCCAGACGATGAAGCCTGGTGAGTCGTCTTGGATCAGCACACGGTCATGGCGGCAGTCACGGGCCCTGTAGTAGCAGCTGGTAGGCGGCAGTCACGGGCCCTGTAGTAGCAGCTGGTAGGCGGCAGCGGCGGTGAGAAACTAGTGGTTGGGACGAACTGGAGGCATGCGTCCATGAAGACGCTGCAGATGTAGCCCATCAGGGTAGGCATTCGGTGGAACCGGCTGTAGCGGCGGCGGAATCCAACATCAGAGAGGATTCGGCACCAGGCCTTGCAGACCATGGCGGCACGGATGAGATGCGCCGGCTCCTCCGGCGGGACGCGGAGGAGGATCTCTTCGACGAGCTCCTCCATCAACGCCGGCAGCGCCGCCATGTCGCGCGATCGGGTTTGTTGCATTGGGAGCGAGAAATCGGGAGGAGCAGGATAGGATGATGATGAGTCGGTTCCGTTCCGGACTTGGGGCTGAAAGATAACAGAGGCGTTTGCGCTGCGTGCAACGTCGCCCCAACCTCAAGGGTGCGACGGTTGCGTGTTATTGTGTTGTGCAAAAACAGCATACAGGAAATTACAATATACATACAGGACCTCTAGGAGATATCTTTGGCCAAACTAATTTACAAACACATATCTGTTACAACTACAACAATAACCGGTCAGGTAACCTTATTCTCTTCTTGCGTTAATCATGTACTTCAAACTAGCTCAATGTGTTGTGTGGATGTTCCACTTTGAGCATTTGGTCAGTAACATATGTCGCAGTATTCATTTTGTCCCTTTTTGGAGAAGGGCAAAGATCAGCTATATACATGACGGCGACATATTAGGCTGTTTGGTGTGGGGCTTAAAAGAAATAGTAATTTGGATCCAAACTAAACTTCGTCAAATTTGGAGCGTGTTCAGTTCAAGGACTGCAGAGTCCAAAGCACGCATTTTTACTCCAACTAGCAAAGGTACATCATGCCCCAGGCACGTGCTTTTAAAAAAAACATATGTCAGCGCGGTCATACCTAACAATAAAGAATGTAATGGGAGAAGTCTATCGACGATGTGGTCGCGCTACCGAGCTATCTCGTGACCCGTCGTCGTCATGCCACCGCTGCCGGAGAAGAAGGGGCGCCCCTGGTTAGGGCCAGGGGTTGGGCCGTGGTACAGCAGTGCGGCGAGGTCAGTTGGAGGGCGGTGGACGGCAAATAGGAATGGGAGGTTCAAACCCATAACAAATGCAGCTTACAAGTAGAGCAAGGTTTAACAAAGACAAGTCTATTTATGACATAAAACATGACATACAGGGTGTGTTTAGACCACAGAGAGTAAGACATTCAACAATTCCACAACTAGCATAAGTAAATGGGTACATCGCCGAGACAGTGCTTAGGCCTTAAATAGGTCTTACATTACCATACACTGAGTGCATCACACTGCCATAGTCAGGACAGCAGTAAATCCCAGGCTATTTAGTCACTACCGGAAACAGTAGCATTGTCTACCGGAGCGTGAGCCGTGATTCACACATGTATAGGTTCATATTCTTCTCCTTATTTTTTAAAATAACTTTGCTTCACCTACAAACTTTCAGTGCATGTATAGGAAGTAAAATATTTAAAATCGAAGACGATATTTATTACTGTTTTCGAGGATGATGTCTTATTCTGAAGCTTATGTCTGCTCACAGCACAAAGATGAATGCTGAGATCGTCTGTCATCACTTAGGGTCGACGGCGCCTTGCTGGTAGAATAATCCTGAGGCAAGTCGACCACCACCAGATAATGTACTTAATCCTATTTTTTTAAGGGAAATTCCAAGTCAATTCTCTTCGGACAAGTCTCCGGTTCAACAGGGCGAGTACACGAAGTACGATAGTGCACTCTCATCGTGCGAGCATGATGACCATAACTTTCTGCCCATGTATTGAACCTTGGAGCTACTTCAATGGTACGCTATAGATGATAATGATTGAGATGCAAGGAGATGACCTCGTGGTAAGGATCGAATCCAATTATAGGGACATTGACACCGTAGTTTCTTTGATCCACATCCTGAACGTCGATGTCGGGTGCATCGTCAGTGTCGAGCTCCCATTCCAGCACCCCTTCCTCGATCCCATCTTCTTCTTCGTAATGTTGAGTGATGTGGAGCATTCTGTTTACGAGATCATCTTCTTACTAGCAATTCCTTCCCCAGATGTTCCTGATGAGCAGCCAGAGAGGCCTTGGAAGCTCATCAAAGTTGGAGGACCATTCTGGTTCCCCATCCTCACTGGATGCTGTACAGGATCGTCAAGCTATTCCTCTGTCGTCAAGCCCAATGGAAGGTATTCGTTTCTGCAATTTCTTGTGTCAGTCAGTTGCTTTGATTCTGTGCAATATAGTCCTTCTGCTTCTGATTTGTTTTCCAATTAGTCTCTGCTAGCGGTGTGGTTTGTTATGTATTCATATAAGAAAGACTTGCAGACTATCATACCAAAAAAACTAAGTAGTGTGTCTACCATGATGAAAAATTGATGGAATTCGGTCCTTAGTTTAGGTCATAGAAAATTACGGAACTACATATACATGTTGTGAAGTGATGATGATGCACCAACAAAGCTAGAGGTTACAGCATATTCAAAGTAGAACAAGTTGCATTACTAGTCAGGGATAGAATCTTGAAAACCTGAGAATCTCATGCTGTTTCAAGTACTACCTCCAGTGTAATGCTAATTGTTCATTGTTCCATTTACAATGATGTTCTTGGTTTTATTCCTCTGGCAGTGAACGACTCTGCTGCTGAAGACCCAGCGGAAGGGCCAAACTCAAAGCGGAAGCAGCGCCTGTCCACAAAGGGGCTTGAGTCGCAGCAGTGTTGAGGACAAAAAGGCAGCAACAAAGAACAAGCCCAATGGCAAATCCACAAAATCTAGTGCCAAGCTGAAATGGAAAATAGGCATGGGGAATAGAAAAGGAAGGCATCCTGTATTCCCCTAAAATGGAAAAGTACTGTTGTATGCTGATAAAAAATTAAACATATCAGTGTTGTTGACTGTAAGTTGATATGGATATGTACAGTTGTATGCTGAGATAAGATAAACAGGTCTAATATTGGATTGTATGCTGATACTGTAAGCTGATATTGGATTATATGCCAATAATAAATGGTGTTCCAGTCAGTTCAACTAGTGAACTTTGATGAAGTAATAAGTGTGGAGTCCCAATTCACAAATGGGAGAGCACTCTCATGTTTACTCCAGCAACAGAACACAGAGAAGCAAATTTCCCACCAAGCAACAATTCAGTAATTTCTCAATGTTTACCGTGCGGACAAATCAGACACTCAATGAATAGAGAAACTGATAGCAAAACTAATTCACTCCTCCCGAGCAAAACTGATTCAGACATCGAGACAATGAACAGAGCAACTGAATCGCAAAACTAATTCAGACTCCTCTCGGGGTGTAGAATCCCATAAACGGAATCAGAATAAAGGTACCCTTAGGCTTGGGCAACATATTGATCCTGTCGGTCTCTAGGTACAAGCACGGTGCCTTGGACACCTAGGATGGCCAGTGGCACCTCGATGTAGGACAGGCGGTGCGCCTCGCCGACGAACTGATACCGAATGATAGCGCTCCCGTCGGTCCCAAAGAACATGTTGTCATTGTCATTCACCACCGTGGTTGCCATGTTCTCCATGCAGGTGGCAGCGGCAGAGGGGCGCAGGGGGGGGGGGGGGGGGGGGGCGGGGGGGGGGGGGGGGGCGGGCATGCCGATGAAGATGACTCGGTACGGACCGACATGGCAGTCGACGTGCTGGCAGGGCTGGACGGCGTCGCAGAGGATGCCCATGCTCCAATTGTTGTTGGCGTTCGGGAACACCATGGGCTAGCGCACGTCCTTGTGGTGGGCGGTGAGAGGGTCCCACATAACGAGGGATGGCCTTCCGCAGCGGCGGCGCACCCTCGGAAGAGGACGCGCCCATGGCGGCAATCCAGCATGACGAGACCACGCCCATTGTTGGGCAGGCGCGGGACGAGCGGAGTGCGGATCACCGGCACGTAGTCAGCCGCAGTAGGTCCAAACCTGTGGTTGTAGAAGCAGCCGAGCAGGGGGCAGGTGGTGGTACTCACTGTACCAGCAGAGGAAGGCGGCGTTGGTGAGGTGCTCCCGCCAGGCCTTGGAAAATTATCTATTTGTAAAATTATTTGTGGAAAAGATGAATAGTCAAATGTATAAAGAAAAAGTTAATGGACTGACTCATCAAGAGGCAAGTCGCTTCATGGTACTTGGCGTGACAATTTTCAAGTCATGCCAATATGTTTGGCGTAACTCACCTCTTGAGTCTCGCCAAATAGGGATGTTAGTTCCAAATAGATTGGTGTAACCATGAGTAGTGATGTCAAATTGATTAGCACTACTTACAAAAAGTTGAGTTTTGCTCGAGATATTATTAAATTTTAAATTAAAAATGTTAAAATAAAAAAAATCTCTTGCCACTAACAGGATATCTACGACAACGCATTCAACTTATAACCAACTTGAAGGATTAAGAATTTTATTTAGCAAATTGCAAGTGTGTGAGAAGCTGCTGCCAATTTGGTCGGCTCCTTTTTTAGTTTTGTCTAGACGCTACGGAAAATGGACATAAAGTTCAGGCATGGAAGTGAAATGGTACTAAAATTAAACTACGCAGCTGCAGGATAACGATGAGTTGATGACGTAACAAGTTGGATGCCAATAACTACATGCATAATTGATCACCATGATATTACCAGCTCTTACTTAACCCGCCCACCTGGAAACAAGAGATATATAGTCCACTGTCACGATGACAAATTATTGCTGCCCAAATGAAATCTAACCATATAATACCATGAGGGCCTACTCTTTTCTTAAACTGTTTGATCGAGAACAAAACATTGAATCATCATCTCTGCAAGAACCAACAGTTAGTAGCAGATCTGAACATAACTGCATCTTCAAGGCGGTGACAATCTGCCCTTGGCAAGATCTGAAAAGATGATATGCAGAAAACTTACAATCATGATCATAGCTCACTTTTACACATTGAATTTGATAACTTTAAATGACTGTAAGATTGAGGTTGCTATAAGTGACCATAATATCAGTACATCAAATTGGCCATATAAAATAGATCATTGATCAAAGTTCCTTAAGGTAGTACCTAGCCAATTTCAAGATTTATTCAGCCCTCAAAAATAAATTTCAAGCTCATAACAACTTATATACTGATCAAAAAGTTATCTTCATGCATAGGAGACTGCAAGCTTTCATTTTCATTTACTTGTGAACAGATATCTCCAAAAAAATAAAACAAAACTTATAATTTATAAATCAACGTCAAGTTCAGCTTACTCTTATAGTGTCACCGAATATTCATAAATCAATGATCAAACATGTAGCAGAAGTTGTGTAGTAATGTCTAAGCTTCTAGGGTTAAAGATTTGAATGCAATCATCTAATTTCACAAACCCAATTGATGTGACTCCTGAGCACAAACACCATCTTTCGTACTTCTATGATACTAACTAAAATATCATATGCATGTCTAATTAACCTAGATCAATAACAAAAACATGTCTAATGCATACATAATGGTGAAGAATATGGCACAAAGCTAATACCTGGAGTGTAGAAGTTTGTGTAAGGTATGATGCTGTAGTAGGCATCTCTTTTGCCTACCTTCCTCACCAGCCCTGACTTGAGTTCTAGTGTAAAGAGTCCTGCATCTGTGCTGATGAAAATAGTGTGTGTGCCCTCAACATAACCGATCACTTCATGAGGGTATGATGGGTCAAGAGATTTGGGGAGCAATGTCTCCAGCTCAATAGCCTTTTGTTGTGCCCATCCACCAATGCCATTAGCACTAGCTTCCCATGACATCAGATAGATGCAATTCTCTAACACGACAGCGAACCCGAGTCCTCCATCATCTGCCTTCATCATAATGGCCCTAGACATTCTCGGCGTGTTGACCAAGGACAGACCATGGCTGCTCAGGTCATACTTGAGTATGCTTATGCCATGCTCAAGGGGGACATAGAGTGAGGCACCAATGAGAAGACAACGTGTCCCATCGATGTGGTTATCAACATTAATGGAGGTCGAGGTGCTCCATGTACAAGTCGCCGAAGAGTACATGCTCGTCCATGCGACAAGCACGCCATTGACAATGTATGTCTCCACAAAGATGACGTGGAATGGACCACCATGGCAGTTGAGGTGATCACAGCCATCCACGGCACAGAGCACCGTTGCAGTACAGAAGTAGCTGCGCTCCATTATAGTGTAGTAGGAGTGATGGTATGTGGCAGGCACCATTATTAGGTGCTTGTCACCAGTAATGGGGTCCCATATGATGTAACTCCTTCGGGCGTAAATATAGATAGCACGACCATGGCGATAATCGAGGCATGTCCGGTCATCATAAGCCTCTGGTGGGGAGAACGTGGAGGCAAGAGATACAAATTGGGGAACAATGCTGGTGTTGTAGTAGAATATGTAGCCAAGCAGGGGCGGTGTTTTGTGGAACTCACGATAGCGACGGAGGAAGCCACGATTGGAGAGGATGATGCGCCAGGCCTTGCATACAAGGGTAGCTCGCATGAGGTATGCAGGCTCATCCGGTGGGATGCGGAGGAGAATCTCTTCAATGAGCTCCTCCATCAATGCCTCCATCAGTGGGTACGACGAGTGAGGGTGGAGTGGTGGCTCCATGTATAGGATGCGATCGATGTCAGCGTGGGAAGGTGAACTCAGCATGATCCTTGAACAGATGGTGGGAGTCTGACCACTGGTAGGGCCTGCGTAGTGGGGTGGGGCCAAATAATTAGTAAGATGGAAAGCCAAAGTTATTATGGAAGTTATAAGGGTGAAGTCTCAAGACCAAAACTTATGGTTCTTTTTCTGCAGTTTCTAATCATTGATAATGAAGTGACATAGCACACAAGTAATCACATTCTTCATCGAAGTCCAGATGTGAGCTGTTAGACGACAAGCCGTTAGAATATGAGGTCTTGATCATTTCCTAAAGGGCTAACCTTCACTCATGTGAGCTTATTACAATGTCCTCAGTGATTGTAGTTCTAGAAACTATTGTAAACCATATGTTTAAAGCAGCATTTAATCTTCAAATTGGTGCATGCTCAACTAATTAAGCTGAAAGGTAACCTTTTCAATACAATGAAGCTAACCATTATTTTTACATGACACTTCTTGTTTAAGATTCCATTTTTTCAAAGAAACTAGCATAACTGGACAGAGAACATGTTCTCATATTCTCAACCATTTGGTTCATTCTAATACAATCTTTGCATGCTACATTGCTTCCTACTACCTATGGCAGTGCCTCTACGATTCTATCGATTGGCAATAAGCAATAAATATAAACAACAGTGAATGCATTTTTTTTATAAAGGAACAGTGAATGCATTTATCTTATACAAGTAAATTTCCATCATAATTTGTCTCAAACTCTTTTCAGACAGAAAATCCAAGTTTGTTCATTTTAGTTGTTCTCGATGCATATATACCATAATAAGTATGCCAGTATTGATCAGGACAGTGTACTGCTAACATATTCAGAAAGATAAGTCCTAAAATTGTATAAGATAATAAGCATCAAGGATACAACTATGATAACAGTGGCCTAGTTGACAAAATAAACTTAACAAGAATAGCATCATCAGTTGAAAGCAATACCACATAATCAGTCAATCACGATAGGGAATCCAGCAGGGAATTTGACCTATTCCTTGTTGAAAACACTGACAAGTTAAATCTAACCTTGGCTAGGATCTTGAGAAGTAATTATTCTTATATCACCAAGTGAAGCTGGTGGTTGAGATGAAGACCTTGTACATGGTGATATGCCCGGTGTAGCTGATGGCGACCCATCCCTTCTCACGGAAGGGGGCCTCAAGCGTTTTGCTCTAGATTGGCCCATCCTCGGCGACAGTAGCATCCTCTTCAGTTGTGGGGACCTCATAATTGGCACGATCGAACAGGAGGACTTCTTCCTCCGCTTCCTTGCTGGGTGCTTTAGCTTATTCACACCATATGACTTGCGATTCAATGACGATGAGTTTGCTATGGCTGCGCTCGTTGAAGCTGAAGGATCTCCAAGTTTTGTTTGCATACTCTTTTGCTGTCGTGCTTCTTGACCAGCCCTCTCTAATGGTGGGGTTGCCATAAATAAACACACCTCTGGTTGATGCTACAATCTACATGTGCAAAAACATGAACCATTGAAGAACTTAGCAATATGTGTCCACTGTAATAAGAAGATGTACAACTAAGAATTCAAATTAGAAACTGAGAAACAAAACACCTGATAGATGTTCAAAAACTAATGTGACCAGAGTACCAGACCATGGGAAATTATCTTCAACCTTCGGTCCCCAAATCCTCATCTATCCTACCCAAAATTTCCCATATTCCATGACAAATCAGGATAAGCGAAAAATATACATAATAATGCGCCACACAAGATGAAGAGGGTTCACGAATATCTCACGGCGATGGAATCGGCCTCAAGCTGGCAGCGAAGAAGCAGGTAGATGAAGCAGCGAGGAGGAGGGAGATGACGGGACGGAGGAGGGCGGCGGCGGTAGCTCTAGGTTTCAAGACTACTCGCGACTTGCGAGGCGACACCAACAAGGGAACGGAACTGAAGGTTCTTCCGTTTTTTTGCTCTTCTCTGGTGGGCTCTCGGCAGGGTGGACAACATGGGCCAAAGAATTTTGCAGCTAGGAAAAAAAAACAATAATTTTGTGGGCCGGGCAGCAAAGCGGGCCCGTAGAACCCACGCCGCTTGCATTAATTCCTGAGAGAAACCTTGTTTAAAAAAAAACTACCTTCCAACGCATGACATGGTTGTAAACTTAAAGGAAGATTTTCTCAAAAAAAAATCTAATTGGAAGATGGAAAACAATACATTGTTCTTTGAAAAGCAATTAGATGTTGGCATGTATGCAAGTTGGAACTGTGGATAGAAGTAAAACAAAATATGAACTCCGAATAGGTTTACAATTTACTCCAATTCACCACGCGTTAAGAAACAAAATAATTCATAACCTTGGTCACCACACCATAATGTTGATGAAAAAACAGGAAGGTAAATAGATTCACCAAGAAGATACATCTCACTGTGTGTACATGTTAGACAGGACTAGCCTCGCTCGCCTCATCAACAATTCAAAAATTAAAAGATGTAGCTCTTGACAATGGCGGTAAGCAACTTCATCTCATCTTACCAGGGCAAAATTTTCTGAGCCCGCGCATACAAGGTGCTGAGTGCTGGCATATAATATTTACCAGCCAACATAACATCCCTCGAATTTTCCACCAATTTGTACACGTGACTTCTATGATGCTATCGCCTTCGCTCGATTATGCAAGCTTGAAGAGCAAACATGTCGTCCATCAGCCGGAGGTGCCATGTCGCGTGCCGATCGACCGGAGCATAGGTCTGACATGTAGAACGACTAACATTCCCAAACAATTCAAAAAAAAGGGGGGGCAAGAATTGAAGATGTCAACAGTACAAATTAAACTAAATTCAATATGAGATAAGCAGTATGAAAAAATTGTCAAAACTCTGATGACACGTTATTGAGGCATAGCTAAAGGCTACTCACGCCATGATTAAATATTTACTTAACAAGTAGGCTCCAAGAAACTCTAGGCAGACATAGCTTACACTATCTTGAAATGGGACAATCTCATACTATACCTACACAGTCAAGTACAGGGGTCGGATCACCTGTTGATATTTCTATTAATTTCACCATCGTCTCACTCATGGTATGATTAACTTCTCGAAAATCTTTGCTACTATGTCATAAAAAGCTCAAAGTACTACTTGGTCAAACTTAGAAACAAAATAAGAAGTGACTGAAAGATTGAATGTTCCAAAAGATGAGAGGATTCAGTATGTTGGTTCCACTTAAGCTTGCCAAGCATGAAGTGAGCGTTCATGCACATAAATCAACACAGAAGTAAACTTGGCATAAATCTTGGGCCACATAAATCTTGAGCGTTCATGCAGCCTCTATGAGTGGATGCAGGAGGCTTATGGTAAAATGTTAGAAGCTTCTCTAGTTAGAAGCTTGGTGTCCATAACTCAGCCTCTATGAGAGTCCCAAAAGGCTGTTTGGTAAAATGTTGAGTTGAGTTTGTTCTTGATTCGCGTTAGGAATCTAGCTTGGCTGTTGAGATCAAACCCAGAGCTTGTTGAGCCTGAACCTTTTGAATAGTATTAATTTTCAACATTCTATTGAAATTTTGGATTGGAAATCTCATCTGTTTCTCATTCCCTGATCCTAGCTTGGAAATTTGGTTCTTGGTGCCCACCTGGAACAACTCTGCAATTGGAATTTGCTTATAGTGAACTAATTTTGCAACTTTCATATTGTTAATTACTACCAGTCTGTTGACTCGTTTGTTCATTTATGCACGCAGATGACTGTTCTAACTCTGTATATCTTCTTGTACGGAAGGGTTTATCTGGTGAGAACTTTGAATTTTCAATGTGTTATGCTCCTGGTTCATGTTGTTTTCTCCGAATGTTGTTTCCTTTTCTTTTGCAGTATTTGAACGAGACATGCTATTCTAACAGGCACTCTCTGGACTTGACTATTCAATATCTCAGCAAGCTAGGTTTTTGGGGAACGCTGCACTTGATGCTGCTTTAAATGCTCAGTTTTTGGTCCAGATTGGTATTTTTACAGCAATACCAATGATAATGGAATTTATATTGGAGCTGGGGCTGATGAAGGTGGGCTCTCTGTTTTTTTTTTGGAAAAATACACCTGCTCTTTACTGGGATATTTTAATCTCATCATATTGTTCAACCTTGTGCAGGCTGTTTTCAGTTTTACTACAATGCAGCTCCAGTTTTGCTCAGTCTTTTTCACATTTTCTCCTGGAACAAAAACACATTACTTCAGTAGAACAATCCTCCATGGTGGTGCAAAGGTACAATTGTATTATTTGTTATTACCATTATCACTTCCTAGATTTTTTTCTAACAGTTTCCATCATGCAGTATCATGCTACTGGAAGAGGATTTGTTGTTCGCCACATAAAGTTCGCTGAAAATTATAGGCTCTTTTCTCGAAGCCACTTTGTTAAAGCGTAAGTTTACTTTCCAAAGTAATTATAAATTCTTACAGGAAGTTGACCTGTAGTCATGCAATTATATTTTCCATAAATGTATAAGGACAGCTATCTTTTTATGTCAATCGTATTGCTTGAAGTATCTTATATTACTGTGCGACATGCCTAGTGCATTAAAGAGGCAGAATCTATGTTTCAAAGTATGGTGTCCAAAACATGAAGACTGTAACCTATGTGTTGACAGCTTAAGGTTATGAATCACACCTGGAAACACCTGATATATGTTTTCCTAGGCATTATAAGGATCTGACACAGCAAGTGGAATCCTTAATTCTAGTTAAGTGTACTTCTTTTGTTAGCTGATGGTCCATCTGAAAGGCATTATTATTGCAGGCTTGAGGTTGCTCTCCTCCTCATCGTTTACATTGCGTATGGCTACACGAAGGGTGGCTCATCTTCATTTATTCTTATCAGTAGCTGGTTCCTTGCTATTTCTTGGCTTTTCGCACCCTACATATTCAACCCCTCTGGTTTTGAGTGGCAAAAGTATGTTTATTTCAATCCCATCTTAAAGTTCTTCCTTGAATATAGTTGGCTGTTGGCATTGAATTATGGTGACCATTGATTGGGAGAATTGACAGTTTAGTGAGTTTTTCACATTATGGAGAAACACAACACAATACTTGATGAATTATTTGCTCTGGAAGTATAGGGAGATAGTATGCACTATTATTAAAATTGGTTTGAAAAATATGTTCGTTTTTTCATGCATAAGATACATGGATGCTTTTTAACTTAATTTCTTTTTGTTTTGGTACTAATGCATTTTGTTGATGCGTATGTATTTACTGTTGCATTTCTTCCCCCTATTTACTGACTATGTTGTTGGAAATAACAGGACTGTGGAGGACTTTGATGACTGGAAAACCTGGTTACTTTATAAAGGTGGAGCTGGGGTAAAGGGTTACAATAGTTGGGAATCTTGGTGGGATGAGGAGCAGGTCAGTAACCATGCACTGTGTTTGAATTATACTTGTTTTAACACTTGGTAATTCGTTCTATTCAATGAAAACCTAACACCGTTTGAAAAAAAAATTATCTGAATATGTTTATACAGGATCATATCCGGACATTCCGAGGACGTATCCTGGAGACAATCCTTACCCTTAGATTTCTCATTTTTCAGTATGGCATTGTGTACAAGCTTAAGATTACAGCCCATAATACATCCCTTGCGGTAAGTCGAGCTCTCTCGATTTGCCATTCTTCAGTGCAAGTTCTTCAATTGCTCAGCCACTTGTTATTAACTAATTATACATTGATATTAAATCTTTATCAAGATTTGCATATATCATATATGTCTTATTTCACCTCTCACTACTTTGATGTTGATCAAGCTGACTGATGGTAGCTCCTCTGCATGCGAGTAGGAGTTAGTATAGCCTATCCTCATCCAAAGGAAAGTAAGAATCTACAAAGTGAGAACTGTGTAGGAATCCTGTAGCTTCATCTTTCAAGGTCATAAAGAATTCAACCAATACATTTCAAAAGTCTGGAGCAACTCCACCGGACCCCTAAACAGGCCCCTACAAAATATTCAGGAGCCAAGGCAAAAGATCGAGGTTTAGTCCCCATACTATATATAGCCCCTATTTCGGGGAGGCCTCCAAATTACCCCTCTCCCAAGCCCCTAGACTTGGCATGGCATGCTTTACTAAAATTCCTGCCACCAAATTTCTTTCTTTCAAACATATTTCTATATCTAATGCCTTTTATTACTGTCCAGGTCTACGGTTTCTCATGGCTTGTTCTCCTTGTTATGGTTCTCCTTTTCCAGGTTATTTCTGTTAATTGTTTGGACTTTTCACATGTTGCACGTTTTTAAATTATGGGGACGAACTCTAACCTCCTTGCTATTGGGATTATTGCAGGAATTACCTTACTTATTGTATTCACACGGTTCACTATTGTGGATTTATTTGCATGTGCACTTGCTTTTATAGCAACTGGTTGGTTTGTTTTATGTGTGAGTACAACAACGCCCTCTGTTCGTTTTGATTTCCTAAATGCTTGTATTACATCAGTCTGCTACTACTTATTGATCACACTGTTAGATTATATTCACTATAGCTTTTTCAAACTTGTCTTCGTTTCAGTTCATGTGCTGCCTTTTCCAGCTTCCTTTTTTTTAATTTGTAAACATATAATTGATTCTGAAGAATGTCTTCCAGTTACATCATCTACCAAATTTGTCAATTAATATAATGATGATCCGTGGATAACTTTTTACTTGTCATGGCAGCTGGCCATCACATGGAAGAGGGTAACGAAAACCCTTGGGCTATGGGATTCAGTCCGGGAGATGGCGCGGATGTACGACGCGGTAATGGGCGCCATCATCTTTGTGCCCATCGTTCTCCTCTCATGGTTCCCCTTTGCGTCGACGTTCCAGTCACGCATCCTGTTCAACCAAGCCTTCAGCCGTGGCCTGGAGATCTCCCGCATCCTGGCAGGAAACAAAGCAAATCAGAAGGCATGAGAAAAGGCCGGCCTCGATCGTCTTTGTATCGTCAACTGGACGTACGTTTCTGCTGTGCATTCTTTGGAATTAGCTAGTGAGGGTGATGAACAATTTAGCGAGGGTTATTTTGGACGACAGCCTCTCTGCACATAATTTCCGGAAATCTACTGTTTCCGGTAGTGTTTCCGGTAGTGTATGTCCTCAGTTGTTTCAACACTAATAATGTAATTGTGTGAAGAAAGTTTTTTTCTTTTGTTCCGATGGTCTAGCAGCAGTATGTTGCATCCATGTTTAACTGTTTCATGTATCAGGACGACTGTTAGTTACTGAGAAATGCCAAATGTTCGGTTGATGGATTTTCTTTGTCACTGTTGTTTAAAGCTCGACGCCAGCTCGAGACATGAGCGACGGGAGCGTCTGTGACTGCGTTGTGGGACCAACAAGTCAGAAGGTTGGTTTGTAGCCACCACATTCTTGCTTGTGGGCTCAAAGTTTTGACGAACTTTAACAATTTGGGTGTGCCAGCCACGTACTGGGCAACATTTTTTTCCAGCGGCATTATTAGTTGGAGCATCACGCCGGCTAGATCGAGCTTAGCTGACACCACATGGGGCAACAATATTTTGTACAAAATATGGTCATAACTATGGTCAGAAGGTTAGTTATCAAGACCAGGGTTCTTAATTTCGTTTTCACCCTTATTTCGGTCCTCACCGAAATCTATGAAATTCACGCTTATTTTTTTCTCTTAAGTATCCACATCATCAAGATTAGAATTTATGTAAATTATTATGGTATCAAAAAGTCAGAAGTTTTGGCATCACGACAATATAGTACTTGGGATTCAAACCTTAAAGTCAGAAGTTCCAACATCACAAATAGAGAATCTCTTTCATTGTTTAGGATAGGACGTCAGCGAAGCACCTAGGCGTCATCTAGACTCTTTCGCGCGTCATCTAGACTCTTTCGCACCTTTGGTAAGGGCGTGCTTTGATGATAAATAATAACCATTTAATTGTGACTAACCCTTGTGTTTTAAAGCGGATATATATTGGTTATAATATCATAAGTTTATTTGAATGTTGCCCCTCAATGTGAATTGGAAAGCGGCATGGAGCTAATGCGACAAGGCTAAGGATCTTTCTAGTAACAAGTGTTACAAGGAGATGAAGGACACTTATTGTAATATAGATTTTTCTAGTTTGTAGAACATGGACCCTACTATTAAGAGGGGTTTGATCTTGTGAAGCTAGCCATGAAAATGATGCACACTCAATGCTCTCTAGCACTTTTATTGGTACGGTAGCTCAAAAAACTCATGTAAGATCTTAACAAACATTAATCTTTGCCAAGAGATATGGCAGGTACATTGCATACACACAGACGGGCATGGCTTATTGTTGGAACAAGCTAGGTGTAGGCGCAAGTATCACCCGCATTCTGGACATATATGCTGGCAGTACTCGACGCATTCGCAGTTGCAAAGGTCACATATACAATTCGCCGCAACCGTCATCGCCATGGCAAGCATGGCCAGCATCAGCACGATGGCCACGGCCATCCTCTTGTTCTTGAGCGCCGCCATCATCGTTTCGACCCTCCCTGCAAAATTGAAGATTGATTAAAGAAGAAGGACAGCATCAACAGAAAAATCATATTAATTCCAGCACCAGATTATTATTAATTTGATTAGAAGAAGATGCATGATACCCTGATGATCTCACAACTGCGTCGTCGGATCCAATTGCGACCAGCTGATCGACTCGGCTACGGCGAACTGGCCGGCTTGCATAGCTAGGGTATATATAGGCTAGGTGGCCGGAGAGATTATTTTTTATGACGCCAGTGGCATTATTTAGTTGGGGCATCACGCCGGCTAGATCGAGCTTAGCTGACACCACATGGGGCAACAATATTTTGTACAAAATTGTACTTGTCCAACAGCTTGCAACAAAGTCAAACTTCCAACGATATGCAAAAGGTCAGCAGCGTGTTGGTCTGGCTTTGACGGATAAGGAAGAAGGAAGGCTATACGTAACACCACGTCCTCCAACACCGCACCGCTCGGTCCTTCAGAGAGGCGGGCACGCGTACACATAGCATCCTGCTTACACTTTCATCCTCGTTTCGTGTAAAAGGGTTAACCTGAAGGTGCTATGGCTGGTGGACAAAGGCTTATAAGTTGGCTTCATCCTTACTCAACTAGCAAGGTGGTACTAAACATGCGCACCTGTGCTCATGGGCTACACTGGGCCAACCAAATTAGGCTGGGTGTCACATTCACCCCCCTCAAAGAACCCGACGTCTTCGTCGGTACCGTATGTCCAGTGACGGCGCCATATGCCATGTCGTGTGTCCCATCCAGAGTCTACATGAGCCATGTGCCATATGCCCGCACACTGACCCGTACGTGCAACCGCGAGGGTCGGTCCAACTCACCCACACATGGGCAAATGTCCAGGAACGTTCCTCTTAGTGCACGACCGTACGTCCAATGCTGGCACCATATGCCATGCCATGTGGCCCATCCAGAGCCCACACGAGCCATGCGCCATATGCCCGCACACTGACCCGTACGCGCAACCGTGAGGGTCGGCTCCGATACCATTTGTAACAACCCCGTCCTCCAAAGCCGCACCGTCTAGCCCTTCCGAGGGGCGGGCGCGCGTACACATAACACTCTGCTTACACTTTTATCCTCGCTTCGTGTAAAAGGGTTAACCCGAAGGTGCTATGGCTGGTTGACAAAGGTTTATAAGTTGGTTCCACCCTTACTCAACTAGCAAGGTGCACTAAACATGCGCACCTGTGCTCATGGC
The DNA here is from genome assembly GCF_005286985.2 of Setaria viridis. Lineage (NCBI taxonomy): Eukaryota > Viridiplantae > Streptophyta > Magnoliopsida > Poales > Poaceae > Setaria > Setaria viridis. Next base: position 1,717,931 of record NC_048264.2, on the reverse strand, counting down.
CATACTGGGCCAACCAAATTGAGTCGGGTGTCACACTATAGTACTAAGGAGGTGGAGCAAATAAGGAATAAAAGGGAACAGAGGTAAAGAGAAAAATATATAATTTAAAAATAAAAAACACATCATTACTGGAAAACATATCATTTTTATTCCATATGGACTAAATTTCTAGGAGAATTGATGGTCAGAGATATAGTTATGTGACTTAGTGCAAAGCTAAAGTGACGAGTAATTTCGAAACGGTGGGAGTAGGAACCAACCATGATGCATGCTTGTGCTGGTCAACTCAAATTGTTAAGGGGGATGTAACACATGATAGGATGATTACTTCGAGGGCATCAATCATTGCTCAAAATAATTATTCTGCCAGCCAAACTATGGTCAGAAGGTTAGTTATCAAGACCAGGGTTCTTAATTACGTTTTCACCCTTATTCGGTCCTCACCGAAATCTATGAAATTCACGCTTATTTTTTTCTCTTAAGTATCCACATCATCAAGATTAGAATTTATGTAAATTATTATGGTATCAAAAAGTCAGAAGTTTTAGCATCACGACAATATAGTACTTGGGATCCAAACCTTAAAGTCAGAAGTTCCAACATCACAAATAGAGAATCTCTTTCATTGTTTAGGATAGGACGTCAGCGAAGCACCTAGGAATCACTAGACTCTTTCGCACCTTTGGTAAGGGTGTGCTTCGATGATAAATGATAACCATTTAATTGTGACTAACCCTTGTGTTTTAAAGCGGATATATGTTGGTTATAATATCATAAGTTTATTTGAATGTGTCCCCTCAATTTGAATTGGAAAGCGGCATGGAGCTAATGCGACAAGGCTAAGGACCTTTCTAGTAATAAGTGTCACAAAGTCACAAAGAGACGAAGGACACTTAGTGTAATATAGGTTTTTCTAGTTTGTAGCTCATGGATCGTACTATTAAGAGGGTTTCATTAGCATATTGGTTTATATTTATAGAACAGAAAAGTTTTTGGAGGATGAATAAAAGTACATAAATGTTGAACATTACTTGGCCAGTCGGTGAGGTGAATCTATAATACTCGAATTATATTGTTTGCAGGTACTATAAAAGAGGAACATGTATTTGGTAACCACAAGCATATAAACCCAAAATAGAATCGGAGACACAGAAACTGATAGGAAGTAACTTTCCTTGTCCTCATCAACCTTGTCCTCGATGTCATAGGACAGCTCCCGCACTTCCCTTGCCCAGCACTTTGCTTGCTCATCAGGCTCCTCTATATCCGACATCTTTAGGAACGCATGCATGCTCTCTCTAGCTAGGAATTTGACCTCACTTCTTGGCTCCAGTAAGCAGGCTTGTACTCGTCAATCCGAGCCAGCAGCACACCAAGCTTCCCAAGCAGCTAGGGTGCCCAAGGCGCCCTTGCCATACACCCACCACTCCCACCCCCATCGCCTCCCTTTCGTTGTGACTTGCTTGCCCTCAAGTTTGCAGCATATGGATGACTTTTTTTTGAGAGAACAGGAGGGGTGCGAGCCCCCTACTAATTATATATTAATAATAAAAGATAAAAGTTCTAGTTATTACACACGGGAGGGGAAATGACCCCTAGGCGGAAAGTTAAAGAAAGGGTTAAACAGAGTGTAGCCACACTTCCATTTGTTGAATGCGTCTTGCTCTGGCTTTTAACAAAATATCCTTAAATTCCTAAACGAATTTCCTTTTGCATTGCTCTGGCCTTGGATCCAAGTTATTAAACATCCACTCGTTTCTTGTTGTCCAGATGCTCCATGTCATAAGTACAATGATTTCCATGTAGAATGATACTCCTAACTTTGTTTTGATTTGGCCAATGATGTTCATTGTTGTTCTTGTTGCAATGTAGGTGACTCCTATGCTATTCCAGCATGCTTTGGTGAAGTTGCAAGAAAAGAATAAGTGCTTTACCGTTTCCTTTTTTTGCCGAATGCAAAGGTCACAAGTGTATGATTCTAGGTGCATTTGTCATCTTCCTAAGAGATCCCTTGTACTTAAATGGTCCTTGAGCAGAAGCCAAAAGAAAATTTTGTATTTTTTTGACACCTTGATCTCCATAGCCAACGAAAAGTTGGATGGATGCTCCTTGTTCCAATAATTGTTTGATACGCTTTTTTGGTTATGAATGCTGGTGATCCCCAGATGTAGGACCAAGTGTCTTTGTCAGTCTGTAAGGTAGCTTAGAGATCCATTGTTGCAAAGCGATAGCCTGATTATGAGCTTGTGTGGTCAAAGGCAGATTGAAATTCTGTATGAACTGTGGTTTCCCCATTACTATTTTGAATGTGCTCTTGGAATTCGTAGCAAAGGAAAAAAGCTCTGGGAAATCTAATTTTGATAATACTCCATTCCATAGATCATGCAAAAACAGCGCAACTAACCCTTTGTATCTGTCCCGGAGCTTGACCACATCTTTCCACCAGAAGGAACCTTTATTCTGTTCACCTGGTAATTTGCCATTATGGTAGTAATTCTCCCAGAGAAGATGAACCCATGGAATATCCTCCCTGTTGAAAAACTTATGTAAAACTTTAAGAACAGGGCTTCATTTTGGGCACTTAAGTTGATGACTCCCGGTCCACCACTTTCCTTAGGTAGGCATACATGTGGCCATGCAGCTTTTGAAGGCTTCTTAGAACTGTGATCTGATCCTCTCCAGAGGCAATGTTTTCTGAATTTGTCTAATTGTGTTATGACCCCCTTGTGTAATTTGATTGTTGAGATGTGAAACACCGCTGATGACGATAGTACCGAGTTTACCATTTCCAGTTTCCCTCCTTGACTTAAGAACATGGACATTGAATTCAGTCTTCTTTCCACTTTTTGGATTAGGGGCATGAAATGTTCTATCTTCAATTTGACTGTCCCCAAGGGTAAGCCTAAGTAAATGAAAGGTAGGGAACCTATTTGACATTCAAAAGTTTGTGCCAAGCTTTGTAGCTTTTGTTCAGAGATGTTTAACGGCATCATTACTGACTTTGCATAATTCACCTTCAGTCATGTGGACATGGCGAAGATATGTAGTATTTCTTTCAGTACCATTAACTGACGTGGGCAGGCTTCCATAAAGAGTAATGTATCATCAGCATATTGTACAATTGGAAAGTTTGTCCCTGCTCTCTGTGGTATCGGTAGATTGATGTTCCCTATGTACTTTTCATGATTTAGCACTGTTTGTAGTAAGTCCGCTGCAAGGACGAAGATGAGAGGTGATAGGGATCACCTTGTCTTACCCTCCTTTTGCAATGAAAAACCTTCCCCAGAACTCCGTTCAAGAGTATCGATGAAGTTCCTGACCCAAGTATCGCTTTAATCCATTTCAACCACCTGGTGCCAAAGCCTTTATGTTTGAGAATCTCAAGAATTGCTTGATGTTGAATCCTGTCAAATGCTTTCTCAAAGTTCAATTTCAGGATGATCAGCTCTCTTTTCGAGGCTTTGCAAATGTGTAAATATTCGTATGCCCATGCTAGACAATCCTGTATGCTTCTTGTTTTAATGAACCCATATTGATTATGGTGTATGAGCCTCCTTATGACCTGCTGCAGGCGTTGTGCTAAAAGCTTCGTGATTAACTTCAGTGTGGAGTTAAGAAGAGAGATGGGTCTGAAGTCACCAACATAAATGGGACTCTTTCTTGGGCAGTAGTGTGATAAAGGAAGAATTGATGCTTTGTAAGCAGAAATTGCCCTCATAGAAATCTTGCACCAATTTATAGAAATCATGTGCTATAAGATGCCAGCATTTTTTGAGAAACTGTACATTGAACCCATCTGGTCCAGGTGATTTGTCATTTGGCAATTCAGCAATTACCCTATCTATTTCTTCTTTTGTGAACGGTTCCTCTAGGCTGAGAAGGTTGTCATCTTGTTGCAATAAATCCTACAGCTGAAAGTACATATGTGTATAATCCGATTCACCCATCCTTTGTTTGAAAGAGTTCCAAAGAACTTCAGCCTTGGCCTCATGTTGGGTTACCTGTGTTCCTCCTTCTGTCATCAGATGCGTTATTGTATTTTTGGTGTTCTTGATCGAGGCTTGTGCGTGAAAAAACCTGGTGCATTCATCTCCCTGTTTGATCCATTTTACCTTTCCTCATTGCTTCCAGTATACTTTCTGTTGATGCAAAAATTGCTCCAAATTTTTTCATACGATATGTCTGAAGTTCCATTCTTCGAGTGTCAAATCGCTTGTTTCTTCAACTATATCCATGAATTGTAAGATTATTTTGTTGTTTTAGATTGTCGTTGCCAAACTAGGTAATTGTGCCTTCCATGTTTTAAGAACTCTTCTCAAGTTTTTGAATTTCCCCGTAATCTTTTTAGCTTGATCCACATGGTGCAACGGTAAGTTCCAAGCATGTTGAAAAACCGGTAAGAAATGCTCGTGTTCTAACCAGTAGTTCTCAAATATGAAGGTTTGTGGTTTTGGCACATTTGTTTGGACTGAAACCATACAAGGTGTGTGATCCGAGGTATCTCTCGATAAACCTGTGGCAAAGGTATTGGGAAAGGTGGCTGTCCACGCCGGTGAGATAAAGAACCAGTCCAGTCTTTCTAAAAGTGGGTTTCTCTGTTTGTTGGTCCAGGTAAATTTACAGGTCCAGGTAAATTTACAGCATTTGAGTGGCAATTCCACTAACCTTAGTTTGCTGATGGCGTTGTTGAAAGCCATTATTTTTTAACAATTAGCTCCTGGTTTATTTCTATCCTCTAGCCTCCTTAAAAGGTTGAAATCTCCCGCTACAAGCCATTTATCGTCATCTTTCATCTCAATCTCTTTGAACCAATGAATGAATTCCATTTTTTCTTTTGGAGTACAAGGAGCATATACATTTGTTAGTGTTGACACCGAATTTTGGTCGATAAACCCGGTGAAGTCCGGAGTGGAGAAAAATCATCGGCTATCAGTATGCATTGGCAGGTATCCTGTAGATGGCATCAAGAGGGAAAGCTAGCGTGTCATGCAAGGATGATTAAAATAATTGAAGTCTCAGGTAGCCACGAGATGGCGTTCGAATTGTTGGAATTAAATATTTTCTAATCTAGATGCCTCGGCCGAAATCAGTATAAGTAGAAACTTCATCGTGAAAGACTCTGCGGAAAGGAAATTAGAGTCCATGTATTTTAGTATTTCCTTTTATTTAAATATTTTGTATTAGGCAAGTCCCGTACGACTCATGCTAGGAGTGATTAGTTCATGCTAGGAGTGATTAGTTCGGGGTATAAATATGCGCCCAAGGTTATTATAATTTTTATCACACGATCAATAAATAAACATATTTACTTTTACCTTTCGTCTTCACGCCATTGCATTAGGAGTAGGAGTAATATAGCTTCTCGACGAGTTCCTTCTAGCAAGCTGGGCTGCATCGTCCTCGATCTCCGGAAGCTGCTAGCACCCGTCATCAGGTGTTCTAGACTTTAACTACCGGGCGCATCGTTGTGGTTTTGTCTAGTTTTATCTACCAATTATCGAGTATCTTGGATCTTTGACTTACGGCGCATCACTTCTATCTCGATCTACGGTATTCACTAGTTATCCCACCTTGATTAAGCTTACATCGGCTGATATTTATCTGTTTTATCATCTTGCCATTTACGACACATTAATTGTTATTAATTCTGTCGGAATAGATGATAGATCTGTTTTTAATAACCTGGTGCATCTTAATCTTGGCTGCCCCTCGAGTGCCGTTGGAATTGAGTTCTATTATGATTGGATTCATCGGCTGACGAGGTTTAGATTGGTGTCCTGCTGAGTGTTTATAGGCTGCAACTACCGAGCGCATCACTGTGGTTTCACCTAGAAATATTGGTCGCGATATCAGTTTAGATCTCATTTGGCTTGTGGCTCTGGTTGTGGTGGAGCGAGAGCTCGACGGCGCTCTGTTTCCTATCGACTTTCTAGCCGATGGTTATCGTGAAATTATATTGAATCGGCTGATAGCCGGTGAACTACTCACCCTCGTCAAGAAGGATTATCTCTACCTTGTCAGTTGAATGGTTAAACTGATTGTCACGTCCGCGCACACCATGCGCACCAATTTGGATTCCGCACCAGAGTTTAGCATATCTTCCAGGTCCTCATGTGCTAATGCAGGGTCCACCACCGTCAGAATTTTGCATCAACACATTTTGACACGCCCAGTGGGACATAAGATAGAAGACTCACATTTTTTATTCAGATGGTTAAGTATCTACGACAACTATCTCAAGTTTATTAGTTAAGGGAGTATTCATCGGCTTGTTGGAGTTACTTCAAGTCAATATAATATTCCAACGAGAAGAGCCGATTGATGATGTTAATTTCAATCGGCTGCACATTGTACAGATTAATTTGATGCCAGATTAATTATGGAGGAGACCGATAAAATGTCAACACAATTAATTCTTACTGCCGATGTTATATATGGGCCAGTTTAGAAACAAGCGTAGGTACCAGTTTTCTCCTGTCACTCTGCAGGTGAATGAGACCCATTGGGCGTAAGCATTCTGAAATTCTAAAGTGCCATTGAACTTTGCCTTGTTCCAAACTATTATTGATCCCCCCGAATTCCCAACCGAGGGCAGAAAAACAAATTCATCCAATGAGTGAGGACAAATTTTTTTTGATATATACTTGATCAAACGCTTCCCTTTTGGTTTCCTGTAAACATAATATATCACATTTGGACTCATTTATCTTACTTTTAATCGCGTCCCATTTTTCCACCGAGTTGATCCCCTGACATTCCATGACAGCACTCCCCAATTTTTTTTGCCTTGAGTCTGATTCATTATGAACTCTGAATAATATTGGTTGTGCAGCTTCTGATCACAACACCGTCATTTCTATGGAACAAACCGGTCATATAAAACACTGAAAACTCCCCAATGTTTGCCAAAGTACATAACGAAAAAGCAAAATGAAGCCAGATAATCCAACTAATTAACCCAAGCATGTTTACCCACCAATTCACGACAAACGATATTGTTTTGTGGGCCCCATCCTCCCACTAGACATCACTGCAAGGTGTCTTACACTACGGGAAATAGGGAAGATGCCGAGTGCCAGGGGTACTCGGCGAAGCCCCAAAAACACTCGGCAAACGACACATGGCAAAAATCTTGACGGCAAACACTGATTCACCGAGTGTTTTGTGTCGGGCACTCGGCAAAGACTTTGTCGAGTGCCCAGAAAACACTCAGCAACCTATTGTTGAAAAAAATAAAAAAAAAGTCATGCTCCGCCACCAGCACATCCTGCTCCGCCGCCGCCGCCGCCACCTACTCCGCCGCCGCCGCCGCCACCACATCCTGCTCCGCCACCGCCGCCACCACCGCCTGCTCCGCCACCACCACAGCACCACCGTGGATCTGTAGAGGAGGCCGGCTCCACCGAATCCGGCGAGGGGAGGGCCAGCACCGCCGGATCCGTCGGAGAGGGGGGGAGGGGAAGGGGAAACAAGATCTTTGCCCCCCACTCTCTTGGCCGGCCACCACCTCCACCACCGCACCTGCCGGCCACCACCTCCACCAGCACACCCGCCGACCACCACCTCCACCACACCTGGCCCGCCACCACCTCCACCACCACACCGGTTGAAGGGAGCCACCGGTTGAAGGGATCCGGGGCGGAGTCCCCCCCCGGATCCGGGGAGGAGGGCGGGCGGCGGCCGGATCCGGGGAGAGGGGCGGGCCGGCGGCCTGATCCGATCGGATCCGGGGAGGGGCGGCGGAGATGGAGTGGAGGGGGTTGGGGCAGAGTCGGGATTAGGGAGGGGAAGGGTAGGCGGCGGCGGAAATGAGAGAGAGGAGGGAGGGAGGGGCGGACGCCGGCGGGGTAGAAGAAGGGGAGGGAGGGGAGGGACCGGCCGGCGACGGGGAAGAGGGAGAGGAGGGAGGGAGGGGATGGCGGCACAGGGAGGGGCCAGGGGTGCAGGTGGGGGGAAGAAGGAGAGGAGGGAGCTGAGGAGGGGGCGGGTGCGGGGCTTGCGGCCGGGAGGAGGACGACTGGTGGAGGGGGGCGTGCGGGGGATTTTAGGAGCGGCCTGTTTTTTTGGTTTTTTTTTTTGCCTTTGTCGAGTGTCTACCCTATGACACTCAGCAAAGTTTTTTTATAAAAAAAAATAAAAAATATCCAACAGTTTCAAAAAAATACCAAATTTTCACACGAAACAATATATGTTCTCTACTGACTATACAAAAAGTTTTGTAGTCAAACCGAACTCGACCGTCAGTTCGACTCTAAATTTTATCGAATCCTTCTCAAAGTTACTATTCTTCTTCTGAGATGCTTCGGTTTGTAATCATCGTACATGATGAAATGTGCAAAACCTTCTCAATTTTTTTGCACAGCCTCCACGTATTATATCATCACATCATGACAAATCTCATGATTTTCAGACTTTGCTTGTTTTTTTACAATTTAAAAATACTACTACCACACGTTCATGGTCGTGTTTCCTGAACAAGATGTTCGAAATTTCTTTTCATTTCATGGGTCAGGTCTCAAATTGGGCCAAATAACATGAATATCATTTTTCTACTCATTTTGTTCCATAATTTGAATCACTTGCGGTTCAAATTTGACTTATACCAAAAATTTCTTTGAAATGCAATTAATTAAATAAATATAGCAAATAAATCCAAAAATATACCAAATTTTAACATGGAGTACCACATGTTGTATGTGGGGAGTAGAAAAAATTTCAAGGTGAAAAGAGGAAAAAAAATTTATTTTTTTGCCGAGTGTCAAAAAAACACTCGGCAAACCCCCTCTTTGCCGAGTGTTTTTTGACACTCGGCAAAGAGGGTGGTTTGCCGAGTGTTTTATATTAGACACTTGGCAAAGCCCCGATTTGCCGAGTGTTCTTTTTTTGCCGAGTGTTTTTTGCTTGGCACTCGGCAAAGAGCTTGTTTGCCGAGTGCTCGAAAAAAAACACTCGGCAAAAAAAATACACTCGGCAATTTTTGACTTTCCGTAGTGTTAACATCATTATAAGACAAAAGATGATGACGAAGGTCCCAAATCAGTTCTCGGTCCTCCTTCCTGTGGCCGAGCATTCTCCTTCTTCCACCTCCTTGATGCTCTCGTTGCCCTTCTGTCTCTTTGAACTGGCCCCTCTCTTGTCACCTATCAGGTTGGCTGTTGGTGGCTTGGTTCGGAGAGTTGCTTCAGATAACTTCTCTTTGCTTATCTTGCAGAAGTCCTCCCCAATGGCCACCATTGCCTTGGTCGTCGTAGGTGGTACAGCAGCACAGGCCAGGCAGTTCCTTGAGTTGCAGCTCGTATGCTTGAAACCAGCATTGCGGCTCCTTATCCTGGGGCTCCTTCTTGCCCGTGTTTCCACCAGTGGCGTTGACATTTTGATCTTTCTCTGAACACGGGGACCAGGATTAGTTGAGTCATCATGAATATCGTTATCTTGAATTTGAGTATTTAAACATGCAGGTGTTGCATTTTGAGGACAGGCAATTGGAAGTGATAGAGACATTGTTGCACTGATTTTGCCTCCAGACATTAACAATTCACGAGCTTTTGAAGATAAGAATGAACTTGCCCAGTCAAACTTATTAGGTGTGAGCAGCTTAACAGTAAAAAAAGGTGCCCATTCATTAGAGATAGTGATCACCTGTTCAGGGGAGCCCTCCATGGAGAAGAATCTAGTCCAAAGTTGTTGCAGATCTGGGCTAGAAACTGGCTTGTTGTAGGCCTCGTTCAACCTTGCAGCCCACCCTGGATCAGCATCATTACTGTGTCCTGATTCAGCTCTGAACATGTTTACATTTAAGTCTATGTTGAACTGTGCTTCTGGCCCACCTTACTGATTTAACTGAATTGGGTGGAGGAATTGTCCACCTCCATGTGTTCATTCTCCTGGTTTGGCCCCATGTTCTGGACCCCCTGAACTGGAAATGGCATGTGCTGCGCATTCTGTTGGGCCACTGGAATCTGCCCATCTTGAACATTCTGAAGCTGCTGAATGGTGGGAATGGCCAGAACAACCACCTGCTCATTTTCTTGCTGGACTTCTCCTTCTTGCACTTGTTCCACTTGGACTTGCTGCTGCACACTTTCCCCAGAACTATTCCCCTTTTGTCCACTGACATCTGGGGTTGAAAAGGAAGGGAGAGGTACAGACAAACTCAGTTGCAGATCCATCTCTTCCTGATGCTGGTCCTGTCACTACGGGAAACCTTGAATTTGCCGAGTGTAATTACTTCGCCGAGTGTATTATTTCGGGCACTCGGCGAAGGACCGGTTTGCCGAGTGCAATACCAAAAACACTCGGCAAACATAATACACTCGGCGAAGGACCGGTTTGCCGAGTGCCACCACAAAAACACTCGGCAAACACCCACGAGGCACTCGGCAAACACCCACGAGGCACTCGGCAAAGATAAACACTCGGCAAAATGCCGAGCACGTGACTTCCCCGTGCCGCCGCTGTCGCGACTGTGTGACGGACGTTAGGCTTTGCCGAGTGTCTACGGGGGGCACTCGGCAAAGCCACTAGTTTGCCGAGTGTTGTGATGGGACACTCGGCAAAGTGGTGAGTATGCCGAGTGCTAGGGGGCACACTCGGCATACTATTGGGTTTGCCGAGTGTTTTTTGACACACTCGGCAAAAGTAATTTTTTTCCCTCCTCCACCCTCCAAACTTTTTACACTCCACATGTATGGCATTTGGCACTGCATGGTAGAAGGTGGACTATTTTTTGACCTGTTTGCTATATTTAATCAATTAATTTCATTTAGAGTAATTTTTTGATTTAAGTCAAATTTGAACTGCAGGTGGTTGGAATAATGGAATAATATGAGTGGAAAAATCATATTCATGTTAGTGAGTCCAAATTGAGGTCTCACCCATAAAATGAAAAGAAATTTCGAACATTTTGCTAAGGAAACACGACTACGAACGTGTGGCCAAATGATTGTTTAATTCTCAAAAATACAAACGAAGTTTGAAAATTATGAGATTTTGCAAGATGCTATGATTTCATATGCAGAGGCTGTGATAAAAAATTGACAAGGTTTCGCACAAGTTTTGACATATGATGTTTAGAATTCGAAGCATCTCCCGAGAGGATTCGTAGAAGTTGGAAGGATCCGGTAAGATTTTGAGACGAATCGATACATGTATTTCTCATTGAGTCCAATTTTTTTATAGGCTATAGAGAACATAGATTGGTTCATGTCAAATTTTGGGAATTTTTCAGATCCGTTTGGTAATTTTTATTCATTAATTGCACGTATATGAATTTAATAGATATAAATTTAATATGAGCTATAAATCCATGAAATGATGGAACAATATTACTTAGAAAATGAAATACGCAATGTTTAGTGAATTTGACTAGGTTTTTGCAAACTTTACAATCTTTTAATTAATAAAACTAGTTTGACATGAAATAATAGTACTCATTTGCCGAGTGTCAAGGGATGGCACTCGGCAAAGAGCCGATTTGCCGAGTGTCAAACTTGGGACACTCGGCAAACATAGCCGCGGTCCACCTGCCAGTCGCACTCTGAAATCCAAAAAAAAATTGAAAAAAAAATGTTTGCCGAGTGCTCCTGATCTAGCACTCGGCAAAGCCTTTGCCGAGTGCTAGATCACAAGCACTCGGCAAACATAGACGCGGTCCACCTGCCAGACGCACTGCGAAATCCGAATAAAAAAATTAAAAAAAAATGTTTGCCGAGTGCTCCTGATCTAGCACTCGGCAAAGGCTTTGCCGAGTGCTAGATCATAAGCACTCGGCAAAGTGGCCCTATCCACACTTAACGCGCGCCTGACGCCCGGCCACACGCACGCCAACAGCCACGCACGCACACGCCCGCGCCCGCAGCCGCCCGGCCCCCCGCGCCCGCGCCGCCGCCGCCGCCGCCCGGCCCCCCGCGCCCGCGCCGCCCGGCCGCCCGCGCCGGGATAAGGCGCCGGCCGCCGGCCCCCCGGCCTCCCCTGCGCCGCCGCCGGCTCCCCGGCCTCCCCTGCGCCCCCGGCCGGCCTCCCGCGACGGCCCCCCGCGGCCGCCCCCGTCCGGCCGCCGCACCGTCCGGTAAGTTGAAAATGTTGAAAATATTAGAGAATGCATGAAATTAGAAATTAGAAATTAAATGTTGAAAATATTAGAGAGGTGGTAGGATGTGGTAGCATTTATTTTAGAAATTAGAGGCATGGATTTAGAAAATTCGAGAAGAAGGAAGAGTAGAAATTAGAAAATGTTGAAAAGAATAGAGGTGTGGTTGGTTGTGGTTGTGGTTGTTGGCCATCGTGCCAACTCTTTGGTGAGATTGTGGTTGTCGGCTATCGTGCCGTTTATTATGTTGCAGGTTTTGGAAACTTCCCCGTGCAGGGGAGTTGCTGCCGAAATTTTGACTTAAACAATGCTTTGTTTCTTTTGTTGCAGGAGAGGCTTACAAGGACCGTCCTCGACTCGTCACTTTGTAGGATAGCAAGGTGAGGCATGCTACACCTCTCTTTCCGTATAATGTTCGTATATCACGTAACCTAGTTAGGCGTCTCCCGTTCGAAAGAGATACGGTTGGAAATATGCAGATCTTTGCATATCTATAATCGTATCTGTTTCGAATTGTCCACGTTTTTTGGACAGCCCGAGGATGTGTAGGTGGGTTTAGTATCCATGGTCTACTCCGACCCGAGATAAAATTTCGGCAGCACCTCCCTGTTGTTCTCCAGATACACAATCTCCTATCAAGGACGTGTATTTGGAGAACAGCGGGGAGGTGCTGCCGAAATTTTATCTCGGGTCGGAGTAGACCATGGATACTAAACCCACCTACACATCCTCGGGTGGGATTAGGACCTATCTTTACCTAGTAGACAATATAGGAACGTGTATATGCAATGTGAATTTTGTATTACTTATTTAAATGGTAGAGGATGGAGGATCGTCAGTGGATGTACACGGGTCGCACTAGTCAGAATACGTTGACCAATGAATGGCTTGACAAGACGGATGCTTTCTTGGAACGGGCGTTTGCAAGTGTCAATGGAGCTCGATCGACTTGGTGTCCGTGCAGCAAATGTGGAAACATGCGTCGGCAAACCAAGCTAGACATGGGCAAACATCTGGTGAAGAACGGATTTACGTCAGACTACACCAGGTGGATCTACCATGGTGAATCTGACCGTGGGAGAGAGGAGGTCTTGAGACAACACATCGAGGAATTTGATGATGATGCCGGGGTGGGAGACATGTTAAATGACTATCATGAAGCACACTTCGAAGAGGCACGTGGGGAGGAGGAGCCAGAGGCTACCGCTAAGGCTTATTACGAAATGTTGTCTGCGGCACAGCAACCCCTTCACGTCCATACCAAGGTTTCTCAGCTAGATGCCATTGCACGCCTAATGGCTGTGAAGTCTCAGTTTAGTTTGAGTCGAGACGCGTTTGATATTATGTTGACAGTTTTTGGAAGCCTGCTTCCGGTTGGTCACATCTTGCCAAAGAGCATGTATGAGGCACAGAAACTCCTTCATGCACTTAAGATGCCATACGAGCATATACATGCTTGCCCGAAGGGATGCATCTTATTTAGGAAAGAGTATGCGGAAGCAAAATACTGTGTGAAGTGTGAATCGTCTAGATTTCTGGAGGTTGACTATGGTGACGGTCAGAAAAAGCAGCTCGCAATTCCTGTGAAGGTTCTACGGTATCTTCCTTTCATACCGAGGATCCAACGGCTTTTCATGACTGAAGAATCCGCGAAACAGATGACATGGCACAAAAATGGCCGTCGCTATAATCCTGAGAAGCTGGTACACCCATCCGATGCTGAAGCCTGGAGAAGCTTTGATGCGATTTATCCTGCAAAAGCTCTAGAGGCCCGTAACGTACGCGTTGCGTTGGCAACTGATGGGTTCAATCCTTATGGAATGGCGGCCGCCCCGTACCTCCCCTTGCTCTAGTGCTTGGTTTTCCAGGTCTTGAACTAGTAGTTGCATCTGGGCCTGTATGTGCTCCTCCTCATCAGGGTCCTCATTTGAGTCTGGCAGTGGCTCATTTTGCAGATTGTTTGGATTCTGAATTCCCAAGAGTACAGCCTTTTGATTTTAGGTCTTTCAAGCACGGCCTTCAGGTGGAGGCAGCTGTCTGGCAGGAGATCCTTCTCATAGATGCCAGATATCTCCTCTCCTGGGGGAAAAAGTACAAGAAACACTGTGAAATAAACTTTTTTAAAAAATAATATGATAGGTAAATAAGTATATAATATGGTCCTTGGGTGATCCCGGCCCGAGAGTTCACCCAGTTGGTGCTGGAAATAAAAATGCAGCAAAGATAAGCTGATGGTCGTCAGACAGCAACACCACCCACACACCCTGCCATATGCTACTGCATGGCATAATTACTGATTACATATGCCAACAATCCGCCATGGACAAAGCACATCGTCATGTACTTCCTCCGTTCTTAAATATGACACTGTTTACTTTTTACTCCAACTTTGACCACCAATATCTATTGAACGAGTAAGTTAGCTAAAGTAAAATGCGTATCATTATGTCTATTATCAAATATACTTTAGATTTAACTTGTAGGTTTATCTATTTAAAAAAAATTTGTAGAAAAAATGAATAGTCAAACGAATGAAAAAAGTCAACGGTGTCATATATTTAAGTATGTGTATTATCAAATGTACTTTAGATTTAATTTGTAGGTTTATCTATTTGCAAAAAAAATTGTAGAAAAAATGAATAGTCAAACGAATAAAAAATAGTCAACGGTATCATATATTTAAGAACAGTATATTTTAATTTGCACAAATCGACACCCGCGGGGCAGATGTCTCGATCCTAGCCCTGCACAACCAGGCAAGCATCATCCAACCATCACAGAATGTTTTCATCTTTCACGCCATGGGATTATTCCCCCAGGTCAGGCGCCTTCTCGGCAAGCACGCGGCCGTTGCGGGGCAAATCAGTCGCATTGATTTATGTTTATTGGGCAGCCAAATCCGTTGGGCTCAATCAGTCCCGAATTGCAATGCAGTGGTGCAACGCTAGATCGATATCTACTGGTCAATCCTACTTGCACAGCAACCAATATAATTATGCCAAAGAAAAAAATGAAAAGGAAAATTAAGGAGAGAAGAAGCTCACCGGCACCGTTGTACAGCGGCGACTATGGAGGTCGCCAGGTTGGCTCTGTGTGTGTGTGGGTGGGTGTGGGTGGGGGGGTGGGGGGTGGGGGCTTCTCTCTTTCCCGGACATCGACTCCCCGCCTCCCCGGCAATGGTCGGCGGTTGGTGGTGGGCTGGTGGTGAGGCGGCGGAGCGCCGCCGGCGGATAGGCCAGGGCGAGGCGGGGGCGTCGCGCCGGTGTGATTCGCGGAGGACGGGGGGCGCCGCGGTGGCGGGTGGACGGTTGGCGGCGTGACGAGTCAGCGGCAGCGCCGGCGCCGGCGTCGAGAGAGTCAGGTGTGCCACCGCATATTACAAATCCGTTCGGCCCAATCACCCAACTTGTGTTTGCGCTCAGCCCAATTAACTATGCCGCCTGCCGGCCCGCCGCCCACACACTTTCTTGGAATTTTTTTATTTTTTTATTTTTTATTTTAGCATTTTGCAAAAATATATAGTGAAAAAAATTGCAAATCTAGACCTACGCCGCCGTTTGAAACGGCTATAGCCAGATGAAACGACGGAAGAGGTACTGTAGCATCCTTACCACCGTTTCAACCGGCGAAATCTCCCACCACTCGGCACTACACTTTCAAAAAATTATAATTAATTCATATCAATTCGGATGGAGATAAACTTTATATAAAAATTGTAGATCTCGATGAGATCTACAACTTTATGGTTTAAACTTTTTCATTTTATGTTATATTGGTGCTCAAATAATCGACACAAGTTTCAGTTCAAAAAATGATAAATGATTCATATGAGCTCTAATAAAGATAAGTTTTATATGAAAATTGTAGCCCTCTACGAGATTTACAACTTTTTAGTTCAAACCGTTTTCATTTGGAGTCATTTAATTGCTCATATAATCGATACAAGTTTCAGATCTAAAATTCAATTTTAGATCTGAAACTTGTGTCGATTATTTGAACACCAATATGACATTAAATGAAAAACGTTTCAACTACAAAATTGTACATCTCGTCGAGATCTACAATTGTCATATAACGTTTATCTCCATCCGAGTTGATATGAATTAGTTATGATTTTTTGAAAGTGTAGTGTCGAGTGATGGGAGATTCCGCCGGTTGAAACGGCGGTAAGGATGCTACGGTATCTCTTTCGCCGTCTCATCTGGCTATAAATTTGTAAAAAAAAATAACTATATATTTTTAAAAAATGTTAAAATAAAAAAAATAAAAAAAAATTCCACGTTCTTGCCTTCGCATGGGCTTTGTTGGTCGGAGAAAGGTGAGGCGCAGAGGCCCACCACCTCTTCTAACGAAACTGAATTTGTGGACAAATTCAAAGAATCAACAAACAGATGCTGAAACGAAACCCATTATGATTATACTCTTATCAGACCTCAGTATGTATGTTCTCCAAAAAAAAAATCAGAGCTCAACATAGCAAAATTTGAATGCCCATCACGATAAGAAACCAAATACGGAAATAGCCATGGTCAACAGCAAAGCAGTGAACCATAATTGGAGGGTAACCAAGAACCAAACGGAGAAATAACCAAAAAAACACACCAGATAGCACATCTCACCGAACATACATTGACAGTATATCAGACGACTCGCCATGCTTTGCTAAAACGGCCAACAGCAGGCCACATCAAGTGAAACATCCAGCAAGTTAAACTTAGGGGATCTTTGGGAGATAGGGGCTAAAATTTTAGCCCCTATCACATCGGATATTGGACACTAATTAGAACATAAACTAATTAGAAAACTAATTGCACAACCGCTGAGCTAAATCGGGAGACAAATCTATTAAGCCTACTTAGTCCATGATTTGACAACGTGGTGCGGATATTTGGACATTAATTAAAAGTATTAAACATAAGCTGATTACAAACCTAATTGCACAACCCCTAGGCTAAATCGGAAGACGAATCTATTAAGCATACTTAGTCCATGATTTGACAACATGGTGCCATAGTAAGCGAATGATGGATTAATTAGATTTAATAGATTCGTCTCGTAATTTAGCCTAGTGTTATATAATTAATTTTATAATTAACTCATGTTTAATCCTCCTAATTAGCATCCGAACATTCGATGTGACGGGGAGCTCCTGGTATCCAAACACACCCTTACCACGCATACTACGATATACTAGGCACGAGTCACCACGGGTGATAAACTTCTCAGCAATTTAACCTTACAAGTTACAGAGCTCAGGATGAGTTCATGGCTCAAACAGTACTCTTCTCAAACATTTAAAAAGGTTAGCTAAAACAGCTAACAGCAGGGCACATTAATTGAAGCAGAACCACATAGACATAGGCCACTAGCAGATTCCAGCAAGTTAACATGATAGGTAGGGGTACCGAAATTGTAATCTACTTCGATACAGATTCATCACCGTTCTGTGCCGTAGGAAGAGGCTCCGAGCTGTTGCTGCTATCGCCTTTTGAGGATGCTGAATCCACCGCAGGCTTCTTCGGAGCAGGTTCAGCTGAGATCGGCATGATGTTAGCTCGCTTGACGCCTCTGCCTACAACGCCAAGGTCAGTCACAGTACTTCCGGTGCTTCCGGTTGTTGCTGCCGTAGACATGACGGAGGAGTCAAAGCCATTGTTCGAAGTGGCCATCTGGGAAGAGGTGAAAGATGCAGCTCTTGGCATCCCATCAGCAGCTTTCTGCGCAGCAGCTGCCCTGGATGCAATCACCTTCATGACCTCTTCCATAGGGTTTGGGTGCGACATGGCTTGCTCCAGGTCTTCAAGCTGAACACAAAACAATTCAAAGATGTTGTTATTCCTTTAAAGCAAGACAAATCATCTTCACTACTGATACAGTTTAAGGCTCATGAAGCAAAACAAAAATGAAACTAAATCATTTTACCTTCTTCTCAAGTTCAGTCAATATGCCAGTAAGCTGCTCTATCTCAGCTTCACGAGCTGATTTTTCTGAGCCCCCTTCAGCAGCAGATTCACCATCTTTACCAGGCAAAGAAGCATCATTGGAATTTTTCAGAGACTGTATGCGTGACTTGCATAGTGAAATCGCTTTTGCACAATATGGGATTGCATCTCCAATCTTGGATGCGAGCTCATAAACCAAACATATGCGGAAGTTTCTAGGACTGAATCAAGGAAATCGACAAAGGAAAAGCAAGAAAACAATACAGGGTGTGAGGATGTAATTTTATCATCTACATTAACAAGTGCATTCAAGTAAAGCTACAAGCGCATTATCTGATGAACCAAAATGAACTGAACTAATATATAGACTTTTAAAGAAGGCACATCTTTAGGCAAAAGTCTTCCGTTTTACAGGCTACAATGTACCCATAAAGAGAGACCAACAGACAGGTTGCAAACTGGATTTATATAATAGTATGGCACACAAGATTGTATAACTGTCACAGAGGATACAGTTCCACAGTTCGACGATGATCAGGCTCAACCAATTGCTCCAACATGGCTAAAGCTTTCATGTAGTCACTGAGTGAGTTGTCTATGTCCTCTGAAATTAAATGAGGGCCATGAGTATTAACAGCTCACCAATCAAATGCAAGACTGTAACAAGGAAACCGCGACTACCTCTTTCCAATGCAACTTCACCAAGAGCAGAATAAATTTTTACTTTCTCAATAGTGTTGTCTGGGCTCTTCTCAACTATTGCCCTAGCAATGTCCAACATTTTCCACGAAAGATCCAAATCAGAATCTTCTTCATCTCCCATCTTCTCATCATCGTTATCGTCGTCATCATCGTCATCCTTCTCGATTTCACCATTTCCATCCCCGTGATCTTTGCCATTTGAGCTTTCACCTAATAAAGGACTATATCAATATCTACCAGAGCCAAAAAAATACATGGAACAAAACCATCAATTTAATCATTATTAGCTCAGCTTAGGTACTGTTAGTATTGGACTGTGTGTTAAAAGAAACAAACACATTAACACCAAACTACAAAGGAAAATTGTATCTTAGTAGAAGTTGGCCCATGCAAGCACACTGATCAGGCAGCTAGTTGCATGAGGATCAAATAAAGTTAGTGCTCCAGTGACACCTAACTGTTTATTCTAGCATCGTTATTCAAGTACACAAGATAAGGACACCACAGAATACACAAATCTAGAAGAAAAATAACTGAATCGCACCCACAAGACAAAGCTTATATATGAGCACTCAAAGTATTTTCTATTGTCTAGTAACTCATTTACTATTGATAGCGAAAAAGTGGTTTGAGAAAAACAAACCACTTTGAAGAATGAGGTGCTTATGGAAATTAAAGACATTAGTTCTACCACTTAACTATTGGAGTACTTTGCAAACACATCGGAGCAAATTATTGATAAGGGAGGAATTCCACATAATATTAGCAGGTGTAAACAGATGAAAAGAATATTTCATACTTAGTGTTTAGTTATAAATTATCAAAATAAACAGAATCATAGTGAGTTTCAGTGGACGTTGCTACATGAGGTCAGAGTATACCTTCTTCAGCACCAACTTTCCCAGAAGACACAGCATCCTCAGCATTGCTACCAGAGGCCTTTGAGCATTCACTATCAGCTTTAGCAGTTGTACTCTTCACTGATTCTTCATTTGGTTCACTCTTGGGAACATTGCCCAAAGGATCAGTCTCCTCCTGAGCTTTGTATAGCAGGGCACATCCATATTTGAAATATGTGCTGGCACACTCTGGAGCGAGCTCCCCATAATGTGCAGTCCTAGTTGGTAACATAGGAGGAATTTTTTCAGTGCACCATTAAAAAGGTTCTTAACAAAACTTACATCAAGCCAGAAGAGGAAACGTAAAACAAGTCAGAACAACACAATCGAGAACTGAGCTGCAGAGATTTTCATCAGCAATGTTAATGGTACTATCTGTTCAATGTTGACTTTGTTCACTGTTGATTGAACTTTGAAACATTTGCATATTCTCACACAGACAACACGGTTTTCTTAACTATTTGCGCTTTAATTGATTGTGAAAACAATTTACGCATTACTACCAACCAACACAGGGCTCATGATCTAAAATAAAATAAAATAAACAAACACAGACACAACGCTCACAGCTTGATAGCCAATTCCACTAATCCCTGATAATGACAACCATCCTCCTTCTCGCTCACTAACAAAACGAAACGAAACCACTCTTACTAGGCAATTTACTGTAGAACCCCTTAAACCCTAGTGAACAGAATCCCCGAATTACACAAGCGCTCGTGCCAAATCCAGCAGATCCAGAGAGAAACGCACCGCACCAACCACCAATTACTCCAAAAACTCACCAACACGCGGGTTCGCTTCAGGCAACTAGGTCGGAGGGGGGGGGGGTGAGGGGAGGAAACGAAACCCTAACCTGATCTCGAGCGCGCGGCTGAGGCAGTCGACGGCGTCGACGAAGTCCTCGTCCTCGATGGCCTTGGACCCCCTGTCGAAGAGCTCCTGCGCCCGCTCTAGGGTTTTGGGCTCCTCCTCCCCCTCCGCCACCTCGCTGGGGTTCGGCGGCGGCGGGGCCTGGGGCTCCTCTAGCGGCGCGGCCGCGTTCTCCGACGGGGAGGCCATGGGCGGATGGATTGCTTCGCGGCGGCGGCGGCGGGTTCCCCTTCTCGGCGCGGGGAGCGGTGGGGGGGAGGTGGGGAGAGGGGAAGGGAATGGGGAGATTTTGGGGGCACGGAGCGCGAATTCTCGGGGATATCTTGGCAGGTTGCCGCCAACGGGGGTTTCAGGATGGGCCTACTTGGGCTCGATGAGTGGTGGCTGTGGGCTGTCATGGGCTGTTTGGTTGGCCCAACATGTTGCTTATTCTTTGTTCTTTTGTTTTTTTTACCCTCGTTTTTTAAGGGGAAAAAAACTCACACTTTTCCCTCAATTTGAGCATATGAAATTTCGCATCGTTTTCTATTACCTCCTGCTTTGCGATTTTCCTTGTTTCTCAGATTCAATTCCACCATTTTTCTTTTTGGAAAAAGAAAAGGCAAAGCCCGTTCCCTACTTTTTGGATTGCAGCCCATATTGTGTCGGATACAAAAGCCAATCACGTAACAATTCAAATATCAGTGTTTTGCATTTCGCGAAATATAATATCTTTTCTCATCCACTCCTGCATAATATGGAGTACTTCCTCCATGACACCGTTAACTTTTTACTCTAATGACCATCAATATCTATTGAAATTGAACGAGTTAGTTACTAAAGTAAAATGTGTATCATTATGTCTATTGTCAAATGCATGAACTCTAATGACCATCAATATCTATTGAACGAGTTAGTTACTAAAGTAAAATATGTATCATTATATCTATTGTCAAATGCACGAGTAATTTTGATCATCAATATCTACTGAACGAGTTAGTTACTAAAGTAAAATGTGTATCATTATGTCTATAGTACATTCAAATGTGTATCATTATATCTATTGTCCAATGTACTATTGAACGAGTTAGTTAACTAAAGTAAAATGTGCATCATTATGTCTATTGTCAATATCATTATATCTATTGTCAAATGCACGAGTAATTTTGACCATCAATATCTACTGAACGAGTTAGTTACTAAAGTAAAATGTGTATCATTATGTCTATTGTCCAATGTACTATTGAACGAGTTAGTTAACTAAAGTAAAATGTGCATCATTATGTCTATTGTCAATATCATTATATCCATTGTCAAATGCATGAGTAATTTTGACCATCAATATCTACTGAACGAGTTAGTTACTAAAGTAAAATGTGTATCATTATGTCTATTGTCCAATGTCCTATTGAACGAGTTAGTTAACTAAAGTAAAATGTGCATCATTATGTCTATTGTCAAATGTATAAAATATGTATCATTTTATCTATTGTCAAATGTACTATTTTATCTATTGTCAAATGTACTATTGAACAAGCTAGTTAACTAAGTAAAATGTGTATCATTATGTCATAATTGTCAAATGTACTTTAGATAGATTGATTGAACCCGTAGGTCTATCTATTTGAAAAATATTTGTAAGACGAACATTGAATGGAAAAAGTCAACAGTATCACGAAGGGAAGTACATACTACATGCATGTAGTATACTCCTATATGCTAAGGTCAAAAGGGGAGACTGCCGACTGGGTCCGCATGATGAGGAGGAGGATGCCATGATGATGATCTCAGCAGTAGCCGAAGCAGTCAACGAGGATGGCCACAGCGATCTCGGCGCTCAGACGACCCGGCGGCGACGCGCCGGCCGCAACCGCACCAGCGTCGCCGTCGCCCGCCCCCGCGTCCTTCGTTCCCGTGCCGCTTGTACTTGGACCCGCAGCAGCCGTCGACGCGCCGTCCTCCTCCGATCCTCCGAGGCGGCGTGACGCCGTGGCGGCGGCGCGGCCCCGGCCCGGACGTCGTCTCGCTCGCCCTGCGCGCGCGGCGGCGCCCGAAGAGGCGGAGCCGAGGTCCTGGAGCATCGCCTCCCGCCCCCGCAGCCCGATCATCTCCACCGCCGCCGCCGATCACCAGCCGCCGAACGCGCTCGACATCGCGGCCGGGATGACGGCCGAGCAGCTCGTCGTCGGAGTTGCCAAGAAGATGACGATGGATGGAGATCTCGGGGCTTGGTTAGTCTTGTCCCGTTCTCTCGCCGAGAAGGCGCGGTCGGTGTGGTCGTTTTTATAGTGGGACTGATGGTGTGGTCGGCGGGCGGTGATCAGAACGCGCGCGAGAGGAGACGCAGACGCGTGTCGGGCTGGGGGCAGGAAGGAAGGCGCGCGCATCTGGAACCGGGAGAGATGTCGTCTCTGGTTTTGGCCCCCGGGATGGGGAGAGGAAGCTTCTGCATGCGGTTTTGGAGGCCCAGACCACAGCTTCGGCTCGACCTCGAGTAAAATGCATGGGCGGTAAGTAAACTTGGCAGCTAATGTCGTTCTACTTTGAAGTTCTTAAACTTACTAATTGGTTCATGTAAGGTTCAAATCACAGTTGCTTAGATTAAATGTCCACATGTCTGCCAACGTGGAGCTAGGTGGAACCCCTCACCTTCTAATTCTCTCTTATCTCCTCCTCTTCCTCCATGGCTCTCTCCCGCAACAGGAGTAGCAGCAGGGGGGGCTTAGTTGAGGCAGCAGCGGCCTCGCGTGGGTGGATGGTGGGTGTGCGCGGGCGGGCGGCGGCGGCAGCGGTCTGGTGCGGGGGAGATGGTGGCGGCAGACTTGTGCAGGCACGCGACATGGAGGAACACAACATGCATGATCTCTTGTGACGATATTTCCTTAGCTCTTGTTGCTCATGATGCATAACCCACTTACCCACACACACCTCAGTACACGCTATTACAGTCTTACAGATGTGCTATGCTATTACTGCTGCACTTTGGTCCAAGCACATCACAAAAAGAGCATTTGAGTAGCAAAAACGACTGTTCCAGTTACGTGTCCCTGAATTTTTTGGTGGTGTTCGGGTCGAAACGGCCCAGCCATCCGGACGAAATTTCTTTGTTTCTTCTTCGCGACGTGAGCCCACGAAGCTGGACGGCCCAGTGCCCACGCTTGTTCCGTAAGATGAGAAGGATCTCGCGTTCTCGACTAGCAACGACGACGAAAGCGCGAAACCCTAGCCGCGCGTGACGCGTCGTGTTCTCCATCTCCAGCCACGAACGAGGTGGGTGCCATGGCGCTGCGCTATGTGTGTGTCACCGCCGACGACGACGGGCACTGGAGGACCTCTCGCCTGCTGACGACGACGACGACGACGGTACACCGCTGTTGGCCAGACCGATCGGCACCAATCAACCAAACCTGCTGGATTATTCTTGCATGCAGCAAGAGAATTAACGATGTTCTTATCTGGCATTGGCGCCAATCAACCAAACCTGCGTGGCTCGATCTAGCTATTGACTGTTATAGGTATCAATCCATTGAAAAAAAGTTAGTTCTTGATCATTGTGCTCGATTTGTGCTGGCTAGCACAGAAAGTATCTGTGCTGGAGGGTGGCTAACATCGTCCGTCAGCACAACCCGCTCTATGCTGGCAGACGAGCACCCACTAACACAGACGCTATTTGTGCTAGTTCAAAGTTGCTTGCGGTGCACCGCAAACCGTACGTGATATATTGTTTCTTTGATCTTAGGCTGCTGCTGGTTACTTGAGTGGACCTGCTGCTGCTCGGAAGATGGTCGTTTGCTCCCGTCAACAACAAGCGCAGAGAACTCCCGTCAGTTGCTTGTCCATCAAGGTCCTCTATACTAGAATTAAACAAAGATCACCATCGTTGATTAATGTCAGTGTTGTGCTATTACATTCCCTTTTGTCAGGTGCTTTAATTTTCCACGGGGACGTAGTAACAATGACATGTCACCAAACTGGCAACACCGTTTTCGCTGCCTTGGGAGTTCTTGCTGGGTGCAGTAAATAAAACTGATGCACACGCCCTGACTGCTTTGCGAATAAACACTTTCTGATCGGCCAGTTTCTTTTAATTTGTTGCAACTGCGTGTGTTTGTAAGCATACACGTACTTGGTAAGGTTATTATGAGAGGAGAGAGAGGTTTCATCCCCACAACACCTAACATGCACAGTTACCAAGTTTCCAGTCTTGGTAACAATGCATTAATGAAACTGTGCACTAAGACCGGTCTTACATAGCTTGTCCGCTTGTAGACGGGCCTTACATAGCTTGTTCACTTGTAGGGAACGCAACGCGAGCTGAATTTATGGTGTGGACCTTGCACCACACATAGGTATTTGTAAGGTAACCGAACTACCGAAGTGGTGTGCTACCAAGCTCTCTCTAAATCTGAGGAACTCACTAGCACCAATAATTGCAAATAACTAAAAAAATCTTCGAACAAAGGATATGGTCATCTCCTTTCCATTTGTTCTTCCAGGATTCTCTTCTGCTTATGTGTATTGTGTCATCGCATGCATTCCTGAGCACACGCGCTTCAGGTCATACTGAATGGTAAGATTAGAACATAAGGAAGAAGAAGATAGTGAAGTACAAGACTTTCAGAGCGAAAAGAAGCATAAAAGTCAATAATAGGAATATTATGATAATGATGCGTGGAGTGGATAGGAGGAACCCAGTATAAGCTATATGATTTTGCACAGATTGTCACAGTATTATGATTTTGACTTAATAGCAATATGAGATATATATTGCCATTATGCGGCAACCTGTACCGCTTTGCCTGAAAATCAAATGGTGAACAGGAAAGTCAACATCTTTAATTAACACAGCAGTGTACAAGGAGCTCAGAAAAGCTATCATATTTGTCAGATGAAGGATATAAATTTTGGGAGGACCTAAACTAGTCGCTTGAACACTGGTATCTTCCGTCCAGCGTTTTTAGTCCCGGTCATTTTTTGGACCCGGGACTAAATAGTCTTTAGTCCCGTGTCAAACAACCACCACTGAAGGCCACCGACGACGGAAGTTTTAGTCCCGGTTGGTAATATCAACCGGAACTAAAGAGACCCTTTAGTCCCGGTTGTAACGGCTAGTGGGATGGTGAGGCGTTTAGCCCACCTTATCATCTCCTCTCTCTCCACCTTATCATCTCCCCTCCCTTGTCTCGTGCAGGCAATCTTTCTCTTCTTCCTTATTTCTCTCCTCCTCTCCCTTTCTTCCAGGCGAAGTGGGCGGCGCGCAGGTGGGCCCATTTTTTTTAACCCTTTAGTCTTGATAGATTAGTTCTGGTTGGATTTTCGAGACCTATGTGTCTCTTCAACCGGGACTAATGCTCACTTTTCCACCGGTGGAAGCAACCAATTTATGTCCATGGTTTTAGCCCCTGGAAAATGGCTGCAGTTTGGGAGGCACTCTGATGCTGCACGTTGTCTGCATCTCAAAAACTGCAGAAAGAAAGTGTGCAATCAACCACCATCTCTCCAGTACGAAAGGATGTACATTCAGTGAAACGCACTCGGATAAGATCTCATAATAATCTCTCTTCAACTTAATTTGCCCGTGGTACATAGCCACATGCTCAATGTTTGCACACAAAGTAAATATGGTCTATGCTTACAACTTACAAATGCATTGATGTAGTAAGCCATGCATGCAATTCCCAGCACATGATGAGCAAAATGATAAGATGCAAATAAGATATAATTGAGACCATATGAAAAGGACATTTCAAACCTAAAAAAGCGGCATACTGCACTGCACTTACATAGATTCCTAAAGTAGAACATATTTTTTTAGCTAAGACCAACACAGAAAAAACTGTTTGCATATGTAACTCAATAACCTTCATGCTGCAGATATTCTCCTCTCTGTCTTGGGACCTATATGGAGATTTTATCAATATTCTTGCACTGAGAATGATGTTTTGAAGGACATGTCCACTGTTAAGAAGAGCTTTCAACATTTACTTACTACCCGGAAAATTTCTGTTTTCTTTTAAATCTTATCTCCGTTATCGATCCATGTTAAATGATCTAGAGTTTCAGGCGTAGCGGTGAAAATGCTAGCTTATTTTTTCCCTCTTTCTGAATCCAGTCCACGATCGAGCCTTGCAGCCTGATGGGTGCATGTCCAACCCATAAGTTGAGGAACTGAGGAACCACATGATCTCGCTCCTGTTGTTGCACAATCTTTCCTCCCCGAATCATTCGTCGTGTGCTCTGCATCTTCGTGCTTCCCTTCACAACATGAATATATGCAGTGCCCTGTTTAGACTTCCAAAGCATCTGGTAGACTAATGCGTCTGTGTTTTGGCGAAAGTACTCTACCGCCTTTGCAAGTGTGATCTCTTCCAGCTGTGTCAAGGTAATGTCTCTATGCATGCAATGTTGCTCCTCACTGTGATTCACTGCTATAGCAGAGCTTTTATCCCCAGGCGACAGGTTCTCTGAAGAACCATGGGGCATAAAGAGGAGTCCAGCTATCAGATATTCAGAATCTTGGAGACAAATTTCGCCTCCATCCAGTGAGACTTGGCACTCCAAATGCGCTTCAATAACTGGTTCTAGAGAAACATCTGACGTGTCTGTGTTGCTACAATGGTGAGCTTCATGCTGGTCAATCTTCTTGCAGCATGATGGGTCTGGACGAAGCCACTGAGAGACACAACCAACTAGATTGTCCCAATGTTCTTTCTGGCGTGAGTCAACAAACGGCACCCATGAGAAGTCTTGTGCAGGCAGTTTCATAATT
The DNA here is from genome assembly GCF_005286985.2 of Setaria viridis. Classification (NCBI taxonomy): domain Eukaryota; kingdom Viridiplantae; phylum Streptophyta; class Magnoliopsida; order Poales; family Poaceae; genus Setaria; species Setaria viridis. The sequence continues at coordinate 1,690,679 of NC_048264.2, read as the reverse complement.
TTGTTCCTAATAACTTCAACTTTAGACTTGAAAAGAGGTGTAAACAGCTGCAAGCACTTCATTGCAATCCCAACTATGTCCGTACTCTCAGAAAGTTGTAGCATGATGCTGAAGTAAAAATTGTTCTCTGGTGCATTACCATCTTTCTGGATGAAGACTAGGGAAACCTCTACCCTATGCTCTGCAGTAATGAAGGGTAACCACAGTATAAAAAAACTGCTCCCATTTCCCTGGTCGATTTTGTGCTGCAGCTTCTTCCCTGCAAAAAAGTTCTTGATGAAAGGGTTGAAGGGCATGTGACAATGCGGTGTGCAACCAAGCTCGATGAACCTCAAGAAGTCGCCAGCACCATCTGCATACCACTCAAATCTTCTAACAATAGATGTTCTTAACTGGTTATCATGGCCAAAGGCAGAGGAGATGAGTGACCTGGTAGCATGTGCTATCCGTTTAGGAAAGGCTGAATTCCTCACCTCCTGTTCGATCTGTTCTTCTTCTAGGATCCTATTCTTGCATCTGTGCAGCGTGTCGTCACACTCTTGAGCAGCACGCTTCAGCTTTTTACGCCAGCGCAACAAGGATGCACCAGTGATTTGCCACTTTTCAGATGTCTCGAGAGCAGCCTCCAACTTAATGTGCGCCATCTCTAGCCTCTCCAAGTTTTCGTTGGCCTTTGATTTCTCTTTCCCCTCATGCCTGTTAATGAGGTCAGATAAGATTTGGCTAACTGCTTCATGGACAACAGCAGAACTGACCATATTCGCCATTAGGATTCAAGCATCTATAACATTCCTTCCCTGCTCAGGAATTGCAACATATAACAGTATGTAAGTATACATGAGACTAAAAATATATGGACTTTGGATCACAAGCAAATATTTAGCTTACCGGTTGTAAGAATCTACCTTCGATAGAATCGCAAGGAAGCGGTGGTCAGCTATCCTGTGTATGAAGGTATCTATCTACCTTTGAACTGCAAGGTAAGATATGAACTTAGAGAAGAGGATAGTGTGGACCAAGATTTATAGGAAGCAAAAGGAGGCAGACAATTCACTAACAGAAATGCACTATCAGAGGGTCTGAGGGATGTAAAGGATTTGGTCTCTGCAAGAGGAAAATGTTGATTCAAGAAGGGACATCTGACTTCAATCAGCAGTGAGAGTCTCCGCATTTTTACGTGCTTGGATATAGTTGCCTAACATGTAGTACGTGATGGCAACTGGCAAGTTGAAGGGGGTGCATTTAAGCTGTGTGAAGAAAAATCAAATGGCGGCTGCTATGCTAAATGGTACAGGTGGAGTACGACGTAAAATATGTCAACTTATTAAACATCTTATTCAGCAGCTGTACTGGGCAGGAAACTCAGAAATATCTTGGCCTTTGCCAGATAAGCGAGGCAACTTAAAACAGGACACAACTTTATAGTAGATGAAGCAAAAATATCCGAGTCTCTGCAAAAAAGTTCCACGGTGTTCTAGCCTGGCTGATGTCTAATCTCACTGATATTTTTCCTTACATATTCGTTTTCTATGTTTCCTGCCCCTCATTTCTTAACTTGAATTTGTTAGTCAAAAGGACTGCATTTGATGCATCAAAGTACAGAGGACTGGTTGCCATGGGGAAAGGGACTACTCCTTTATCTGTATATGCTGGTAGCATGTGCTATCCGTTTAGGAAAGGCTGAATTCCTCACCTCTTTTTCTATCTGTTCTTCTTCTAGGATTCTATGTTTGCATTTGAGCAGCATCATCACACTCTTGAGCAGCACGCTTCAGTTTTTTACGCCAGCGCAGCAAGGGTGCATCGATGATCTGCCACTTTTCAGATGTTTCGAGAGCAGCCTCCAACTTAATGTGCGCCATCTCTAGCCTCTCCAAGTTTTCGTTGGCCTTTGATTTCTCTTTCTCCTTATGCCTATTAATGACATCAGATCACAAGATTTGGCTAACTGCTTCATGGACAATAGCAGAACCGACCATCTCTGCCATTAGGACTCAATCTATAGCATCCCTTCGCTGCTCTGGAAATGCAACATATGACAGTACGCCAATAAACATAAGAGACTATAGAAATACATGGTCTTTGGATCACAAGCAAAGATTTAGCTTAGCGGCTGTAAGAATCTAACTGCGACAGAATCGCAAGGAAGTGGTGGTCAGAAATATCCTATGTATGAAGGTATCTACCTTTGAAACTGCAAGGTAAGATACGAGCTTAAGAAGAGGATAGTGTGGTCCAAGGCTTATAGGAAACAGAAAGATGCAGACTATTCAGTAGCAGAGGTCTGCAGCAAAGTGTCCGGAGGATTTGGCCTGTACATGTGGAAAATGCCGGCTCAAGAAGGGACATCCGACTTCAATCAACTATGAGAATCTAACAGAAAACCTCTTGTACCCTTTCATGGAGGCTGCTCTATATGCTAACTGTGGACAATTGGAGCACCCATGAATTCGGTACCGTACAGGGGCAGGGAACTAGGAAAAGTCGGCAGCTTGAAACAGCCCCTCTTGTCTCGTAACTTTGTAGTGGATGAAGCAAAACTTTCCAAAGGCGTTTCTACCCTGGCTGACGTCTAAGACTCACCGACGTTTCTCCTTACATCCTCTTTTTCTCTGTGTTCTGCCTGCCCCTCATTGCTTAATCAGAAGGACTGCATTTGATGCATGAACGTCCAAGTACAGACTACAGAGGACGGATAGCTGGGGGAAACAAAGGGAGTACTGCTGTATCTGTATATCCTGGAAGCTGGATGACAACAAACTGACTGATTTTGAGCAATTGATTTAGTGTCTCTCCTAGCCCAGCTCCATCCAACGACTGGCTCCAGACGCACTCGACGCGGGACAGGGGCAGGGGAGTAAGTCGAGGTTACCTCTAATCCCTGAGCGGTGAGCGCGGCAGTGGTGGCGGACGTCGCCTCGGCCGCTCGTCATCATCCTCGTCCTCCACGGCGCCGCCTCCGCTCCCGCACCGCACCCCCATAATCGCCGGTCGCCGCCTCCTCCGCGCCTGCGGCGGCGGCGGCGGCCTGTCGGCCTTTTTTTGGGCTTTTGGCTGTCTCTCCCTCCGGCCACACACCACAACCACTTTTTGGCCCAGAACCATAACATTCCTGCAGTGCTGTGGCGTTAGCTTGGGCCGGAGGGAGAACGAACCCCGCGACAGCGGCCGTAGTGGGCCGTGGACGGCGCATCGGCCGCTCTCCCTCGTCCTCCACGGCGCCGCCGCCGCCGTGCACCCTCCTCCCTCTCCTCCCCGGCCTCCTCAACACGGCGGCACCGGGACAACCATCGCCGGAGGCCCGAGCGGCGCGTGGCATTACTTCCACCGTTCCACGAACGAACACGTCTGGCCGCGCTCGCGGCACGGTTTGCCGCCCGGCCAAGGCCACCAGCTGCCGCGAGCGCCGGCCTGACGTGGAAGACGCCTCCTGCGATGCGCCCAGATCTCGGCCGCACGGTATCGATCGGGCGGCTGGTAGGTGCCCAGGGGGTCCACCCTTTGGGGCCATGGTGGCACAGCGCGCCGGCCGGAGCGGCACCACACTAAGACCTCAGCCAGTCCCTAGCTGCCATCCTCTTCCTCGTGGACACCTCGGAACCACGCCCTCTTGCATCTAGCCAGCGCCACGCTACCGTCAGCCGGCCGGTGTGAGAGGCAGCTAGCTAGCCTGGAGGCGAAGGGGCCGACGGGCGGGATGCTGGGCGCGGCATGACATGGCGCAGGCACAAAGCTCTGCTGAGACGTCGGCCAGCTCATCTGCGCCATTCAACGCCGCTGTGCGGCTGTGCCCGCCGGCCGGCCCCGGGAGAGAGAGAGAGAGAGACGAAGCCGTCGCGGATGCGCGGGCGCCACCAGTCGACCGGAAACTAACGCTTCTGTCCTGTTGACGACGCAGACGCTGGTTGCAGAAACAGGCTGATTCCAGTAAAACACGGCAACTGGCTCAAGTAACAGGCATACTATTTTGCAGTTTCCTCCCATCAATTGTAATGGTTAAAAGGACACCTCTACACTTACAGATAAGTTACAGTGCAACTAAAATAAAAAAAATCTTTTACGGTACACAATACTACATTATACTACTGTTCGAATGTAACCATAGAATGGAACTGCCACTATACTGTACACACGTTCTCCGCTTTCAGGATGCTATATACTAAAATAGATTCCTAATTCAGAACATTTTTTTCCGTAACAAAGACCAAAACAAATACAAGTTGACGAAGATAGGAACTCATTGGTCCTGACCCTGTACCAGGAGCATTTAACCCAAATTCGAGCTCTGAAATCATTTGAACCTCGATGTTTTGACAGATCTGTTAATTCTCAGTTATGAATCCTAACTCCAACCTGCATGCGATCCTCCCTGGAACACTCCTTTTCCATTTTCACTTCTGCCTGTTCCCCCGATCGATCAATAATGGTGCACGGTCTAGATTTCCGCCGCAGTGATTGTGGCGCTAACTGCTTTTCCTTTTCTTTCTGAAGCCAGTCCATGATCGAGGCTTGCAGCTGGATGGGAGCATGCTTAACCCATAAGTCGACAAAATGAGAGACCACGTTTGTCAGATTCCCCAACTCTACGTCACTTCGGCGAAATAGCTTTCTTTTCCTACCTCCAAGGAATGTTCTCCGTGTTCTAGGCATGAAGATGCTTGCCTTCTCAACCTGAATGTATGCTGTGCCGGATCTGGACTTCCAAAGCATCTGGTATACTGTTGCTTCAGTGTTTTGGCTGAAGTAACCTATTGCCTTTGGCAGCATGATCTCCTCCACTTGTTCCAAGGTCATATCTGTGTGAAGACAATGTTGCTTCTCACCGTTGACCATAACAACAGCAGAACTCCTATCTGCAGGCAGTAGGTCTTCCGAATAGTCATGGGGTGTAAAGAGGAGTCCAACTTTCAGATAGGGAGAATCTTGCAGAGAACATTTCCCTTCTAACATTGAGGTCCTCTGTTTGTTATACTTGGAAAATGAGACTTGGCACTGCAAATTCACTTCAATAACTGACTCCAGAGAAACATCTTGCAATCCTGAACTGTCTGCCTTGCTACTATGACAAAACTTGTGCTGTTCATGCTGCTTGCAGCATAATGGGTTTGGGCGAAACCATCGAGTGCTAAAGCTATAAAGATTATCCCAGTGTTCTTTTTTGCCCCAGTGTTCTTTTTTGCATGAATCAGCATATGGCACCCATGATAAGTCCTGCGTAGGAAGTTGAGTAAGTTCGTTCCTAATAGATTCAACTGTAGACTTGAAATGAAGGGTATATAACTGCAAGCATTTGATTGTGATACCAATAATGTCTGTACTTTCTGAAATCTGTAGCATTACAGTAAGGAAAAAGTCATTCTCCGGTGCATTACCATCTTTTCGGATGAACATTAGGCTAGCCTCTATCCCATGCTCTGCATTACGGCAGGGAACAACTGATAGTAGAAACAAAGGGTACTTGTTTCCCCCATCAATTTTATGATGTAATTCACTGCCAGCAAAAAGGTGCTTTATCATGGAGTTGACAGTCATCTGACGGCGTGGTGTGCCACCAAGCTCCACGAACCGTAGAAACTCGCTAGCTCCATCTGACAACCACTCAAATCTTTGAACAATGGATCTGCTCAACTCATTCTTGTTGCTGCTAAAGGCAGAGAAAATAAATGACGTAGTAGCATGTGCCATCCGTTTAGGAAAGGTTGAATTCCTCACCTCCTGTTCAATTTGTTCTTCTTCTAGTATTCTCTGCCTGCATTTCTGCAAGGCTTCATCACACTCTTGAGCAGTAAGCTTCAGCTTCTTGCGCCAACGTAACAATGGTGCATCAGTGATGAGCCACTTGTTAGATATCTCAAGAGCAGCCTCCAGCTTGATGTGTGCCATCTCCAGCCTCTCCATGTCTTCTTTTGAATTTGATTTCTCTTTCCCTTCGCACTTGTGAACGAGATCAGATATGATTTTGCTAACTGTCTCCTGGACAACCACAGAACTGACCACATTTGCCATTAGGATTCAAGCACTTGTAGCAGACTAGCAGCCTTCCCTGCTCAGGAAATGTCACATGGACCAGTATGAATAAGAAACTATTTACAGGAACAGACTACAAATCGATGCATAATTAGTTTAGAGAAATCTCTATCTGCCAAATTGAATATGGAACACGAAAGAACTTTGAATCATAAGCAAAGATTTGGCATACCGTCTTCAAGAATTTACTTGATGATGGAATTGCATGGAGGTACTGAATATCCTGAGTATAGGGCTGGGATAGCTTGGAGGTGCAAGGTAAGAAAAAATTGCTGCCCAAGACTTTAATAGGAAAAAGAAGTGGTCATTTCCATAATCGGGTCTCGCTGATAGTGAGGGGTAGGGAGGAATTGGTCTCCACAAGTAAACATTCGTTGGCTAAAGAAGGGTTTCTTTTACTTCAAGTCTCCTGAAGGTATTTTATATTTTGACATGTGTGACTGGACCTCAGTACGTGTCTGTATATAATTTCCCAGCAGGCATCAATTGGTCAAAAGTTTCGTGGGAAATCAAGTGGAGTGTGTGGTTGGATGACTGACAAGGTCCAAGAACAAAACAAATCAGAATACAACTCTGCACATCTTTTTCATGTGCAAGTGTTGGTGGAATATTTGGAAGGAACATAATCGGTGAGTATTTCAACAAGAACCTAAAGAAGTCGTGGACCTGGCTTACCTGATTAAAGAAGATGTCCAACTCTTTCAAGCTTCCATGAGATTGAGGGGGAGCAAGGGAAGGGTCACCGAAACTTTTTTTTTAAAAGAACAGGAGGGTGATCCCCTACTGGTTATATAATAAAAATAAATAGGAAAAAGAGTACAAGGAGTCTACGGGCCTATTACACAAACAAAAAAGATGGAAAGAAGTCCGAGGGCTTCAGGTAAGGGAAAGCGTAAGGTAAGTCAAGTTACAGGGGATTTAACCGGACCTCCATAAGGGTAGGTACATTGCTACACGTCAGGGGTCTCATAAGTCGTCTCATATAGTGCCACGTAGGATTTTTGATGATGTGGAGGAGAGAGAGCGAGGAGAGAGAAAGAGGTCGTTGCTTCGCAAAACAACCACCTCATGAGCTAAATTGTAGGACTACGAGACAACTTAACAACCATTGTACGAGTTATTGTTGCCATGCAACTCATAATATTTTATTTTTCTTATGCACAAATTAAGGAATTATATACCACTATCAGACAACTTATAGGACAACCCATTGTACGGATTGCCTGTTGAATCGTCTCAAGATTACGTGTCAATGCATGAGACCGCCTATTAGACGACACCAATGCACTTGCCCTAAGGGGGAACATGGTTTGTTTGACTCTATGACGGAGCATTGAAAACTCATGTGTGAATTTCATCTTGCATCGTTGTACTATCGGATTGATGTTATTGAACATCCAATCATTCCTCATTGTCGAGATGCTCCAGGTCATGAGAATGATAATTTCTATAGAGAATGGTAAATCTAGTCTATTTCTGATTTGTTTGAGGATTTGCATAACTGTCCTTGTTGGGGTAAAGGATATGCCAATCGAACGCCAGCAGGATTTAGCAAAGTTACATCTGAAGAAGAGATGTTCCATCTTTTCCATCTTTTGTAGAATGCACAGCTCACAAGTATATGAGTCCAATTCCATTTGCTTCCTCCTTAAAAGATCTTTCATGCTCAGCCTATCTTTGAGTAGCAACTAGAAAAAAACTTTATGTTTCACCCCAACCAAAGTTGATTCGAAGTTACTTCAATTATCCTTTTCTTAATAAGTTTTAGAAGATAGCACGTGGAAATAGGTCGAAAACTTTTCACAACACTAGCATCGGAAAGAGGACAGCTAGAAGGTCCTTATCGTTGTGCAACCTTTAAACTCATATGCGAATCGATTTTCGTCCTTTTAGTTTCACAATTTTATTTCATGATGCATGCATTTCCTAATGGTCCTCACAACTAAAATAATTGCCAAAAAGTTTTGGACTTACGCGGTTAGTGCCAGTGGCAAGGCAATAATTACGTCCCTCGCTATAATAACTAAGCGATTTTCTAATATCGTTTCTTACGTAAGCGCAGTTAGTGTACCTGCAGAAAAAATTACATCACTTCTTAAACCTTTCGTGCCAGCACTCACGAAAGTGTCCTCATACATTACCGTTCACTATAGAAAGGCACCCATGCGTGCAATGCTGCATGGACAGCGCAACAACCAGATATAGGTTCTTTTGAATAGAACCGTATACCCCTTCGCATACTCGTGATGCGGAATCATGCGCACGTATAATAGATGTGGGTGAACAACTGTGATGATAGGCTCGTTGGAATCGAACCATACCACCCTTCGCATGATTTACATACGGAACCTTGCGCACGTATAATAAACGTGGGAGAAACAACCGTGATGATAGGTTCGTTGGAATTGAATTCTATCACTCTTCGCATACTTGCGATGCGGGACTCTGCGCACGTATGATAAACGTGGGCGAAGTGCTGGAAGTTAGTATAAATAACCAATAGTTAATAGCCACCTTAAAATAATCCGAAAATTTCCCTAGGGCTTCTCGTACTAAGCCCATCCTTATCGAACTTACGAATTTTCAAACTCATTTCTTGCAAAAAAAATTTAGAAAAAGGTGTTCAAGGTCCGTTGTTTTCTCTGTGCTACTTTCCAAGCTCTGATGCCAGGTGTGGCAGAACCGTCCAAATTAACTTGGCTAAAGTACATTTAAGTCGCCTAACACGCGATCATGCACTTTAAGCAAATCAATTCGGTCGCCTATCGGATTTCATCCGATAAACCACTCAACTCAGGATCGGGAAAGCGAGTTCACACGAAGGTGAGTGGTTACACAGAGATTACAACATTCACATCACATTTAAACATAGTTCAACAATTATTACATCAGAGTTTTGGAAATTCAACAAGTTTGCAAGTGTTCAACAGCGAAAGATAAAATGCGAGCGGAAGCTAAACGTCGATACACGATATCATGACGAAGCCGATCATGACATCAACAATCCCCATCCTCGCCATCCGAGGAGGGTTTCCACTCAACTGTCCAGCCATGAGGGAGCTGGGTAGGCCAAGTACCACCTATAGTGAACTCGTTCTCATTACCTGAAAAAGAGATGTCACAAATAAGGCTGAGCGACTACACTCAATATGACTTAACCGACCGGTGGTACTACTTCCACCAACACCTAGCTTTTTGGCTAGGGGGTTTGTTTTTGCCAAAAGCGACTAGTGTAGGTCCTTACTTTCAACTTTTTAGCCACAAGTTCTAAATTCATTAACCAACCTAGATTTGCATCCTATACTAAGCAAGCATAGTTCCAAACAATTAATTGACAAGCATCAACATTTATATCATCACCAAGTTCCATCTTTACTCAGTGTAGCATAGTGATCAAGTAGTCTCAAACTGTGAGAGGTAGACGAATCGATTCGAATTTATTAACCATGCATGGCGAACCTAATCCCACGACATCCGCGCACCACGAAGGGTCGCTTCACTTGTCAGCCATCCCCATCAATTCCCAGACCCGTGTCGGGCCCACCTCCCTTGATACAAGGCTCCATAGACCCGGACTACGCCGTACTATGACCGCACTTGTCACCACATGATGCACTAGGGGGAAACTCAGTTTCTAGAGACAGTGGAATGATCCGCTCACATCCCGGTTCAATCAGGTACTAGGCTTCCCCATCCCATACTAGGTGTGAGATTAGTACTTTCAAACACTTGACACGAACACCATCACTTTTCGACCTTAGTCAAGTTTTAAGTAGATAGACGGGGCAAACCACCGAGTACCAACATAAGCCCAGCCCCATCCATCATCCTTATAGTTGCAACGAAAAGAAAAATCATTCAACTCCTATAACTCGCGAGTGCCAGGAAATCACTCAATTTTTACCGAGTCCTATTAAGCATTGCAACTACTCGACTTCTTATACTAGTGTTCAGGTCAAGGGTACTACATTCATGCATCTATGGTTTCAATCAATTCCTAGAAACGTAAATGCACAATCAAGGCAACCAATATATTGCAAGTATTCAAAGATAGGAAATTTATGCTCCAGGGCTTGCCTTCACACTCGGAGTTAGCGAACTGGTCCTCGGCTTGCTCTGGCACGGGCTCGACTTCGACGTGGTGCAGATCCACTACGGCTTCTTCTTCGGGCACCGGGTGCAGCTCGTACGTACCGTCAGCAAGGTTCAGCTCTACATGAGGTGCAAATGCAAATGATTCAAAATGCAAGTTCAGAAGTCTGAAAGGCATTTGATATATTATTACAAAAGAAACTTCATTTCAAGACATACTTTTCCTTAGACCAACACATACATCAATTATTCCGCGAGAAAGGTACTTCACAATTTTAAACTCTTGGCTCACTTGTTGGTGATTGCGTTCATATATAACCCAAGCTATTTAAACTTAAGATTGGAAAGTTATCCTGTCTCTAAATGTTTTCCTGTACCTCTTCCAATGTACCATTTTTATCCATTTCATAATTTATTGTTTTCTTTATTGCCTTTAAACCGGTTCATCTTCCAAATTTAGTTTGACAAACCAAACAGCAACAAAAGAAGGTGAAACTTTACCATCAACTTAACTTTGTCATTACTAAGCTACTGTAAAAATTTGGGATCCCTTAGAGGTGTACAAAAATAATTAAAAACATTTCATTACCCTAAGGTAGAATACACTTAACTATTTTTAACTCACAAACCATAACGAATCTGGAGATGAAATTTTAACAGGGGGTTCTAGGGGTGAAACAAACACTTCTGTGAATTGTTTATGATTTTTAGTGAAGGATATCTATTTTCCATATATTACTCCTATTTATCTTTCATTAAGTGTCAGCCAACGTTTCATATTTTCATGTAAACTACACCTCATTCCTAAACTATTCCAAGTGAATTCAAATTTTTATCATCTCTGGATTAATAGTTATGCAAAAGAAAAATTTACCCTTAGATTTCAATTATAAAACTAAAATAGTGACTTAAATGTCTATTCTAGGCTCCTAATTATTTTTCTAAGTTCCTATTCTATGTTACATACACTTGAGAGTTTGATTTACCTTTTTTTCATTTTTCCTTGATTTATTATGATTTAAATGAGCTAAACAACAATTAAATCATACAACATTAATTCTAACAGAGACATGTGCCAAAATTATTTTTATAAGAAACTACACTTCATACAGAGTCTAGCAAAATTAATTTAACATTTTTTTGATTTTTCTACGATGTTTAGTGCATTTACAAAGTTTATTCTATTTCTGCCAAAAACAAAACAAAACTCCGAGGCAAACTTGCGATCTAACCCTCACGTCTATACTTTATTTGTGCAGGGGTCCCTGAGTTTTCCACTAAAGCCCCTAATTCGAGTTTCTCAACCACAATCGGGTCCCCGGGCGCGCGTGTGGCGGCGGCCGGCCGAAATTCCGGCGACTCGCCGGCGGCCTTGGGACGGTAAGCACGTGTTTCGTTTGGAGACGAGATGGGATGGGTTGATCCTATCCCAAGTTTTTGGGATGGGATGGTCCCAACTCATGTTTGATTGAGAAGGACAGGTTCATCCTCATTTTTTGTTTGGTTGGAGGTTTTACGGTAGAGGGGACGAGCACCGTTTGTAGCTTCTGTTAGCTCCCGTTAGCGGGCCCCACCAGTCATTCTAACAACTTCATCTTCTTCCTCGGTGTGATGGCAGCCCGCAGTGGGAGCTCGCCCCACCGGCACTGGAGCTCGCCCCACCCGCCAAGGGAGCTCGCCCTGCCCACCACGGACCACGCCGCCGCCAAGGGAGCTCGCCCTGCCTGCCAGGGACCACGCCGCGTGCCACGAGTGGAGCTCTAGCCCCTTGCCGCGCCGCCAGGGAACCTCGGCCCCACCGCCCCCGCCCGAGGACCCGCCCCCGCCGGCCTCATGCCCTGGCCGCGTTGCCTGGGGAGCTCGTGCCCGCCGCCCGCACTGGATCTTGTCGCCCGAGCTCGTCGCTCTGCCTCGCCAGCGCCAGATCTTGTCACCCGAGGACCTGCGGCGAAGCTCCCGCTTGCCTTGCCGGTGGCGCAGCGGTCGCCCCAACGACGGCGCAGCGGTCGTCCTGCCGCTAATCCCCTCGAGGCTCCTCTCGTCCCTGCTGGTGGCCATCCCGCCGCTCGTCTCCACTCGCTCACGTTGGTAACGGAGAGCCGCACCATCGAATCGGGATGACCCCGTTTGCTCGATTTGGAGGGACGGGGTTGTCCCGCATATTAGAGGAATATTCCTCCAAGGGGATGACCCCATCCCACTTGACTCCCATCCAATACCTCTAAAATTGGAACCATCCCATTCCGTCCCGTCTCGTCCTTGAAACCAAACACACCCTTGAGCTTACGGGAAGGCTTACGGGCTCACCTTGAGCCGATTTGAAGCAGTTGGGGGCGACGGGGAGGCTCGGCCGGGGCAGAATAGCGGCGAATGGCTTGCAGCAGAGGCGGAGCTTGGGCGTCGGTGTTTCCCGCGGCGTTCTGGCGGCGCACGGGCAGGACGGAGGCAATGGGCGGGCACAGTAGCTTCGCGAGGGGGAGGCAAAGCAGCTGGGGGTGGTGGCGAGGGGCTTCGTAGCTCGGAGACAGGGGCTCCGCGGCGGAGTCGCTTGGCGGCGGTGACGGTGTCGGGCGCTGGCGTTCCGGCGGTGCGGATGCGGGGAGCGGCGAAGGGGAGTGCGGGCGGGCTGGTGGGCGTTTTATAGCCGCGGCGAGGCATGCGGCTGCAGCTGGGGCTGAAGAGGTGTCGCGCATGTTGCTGCTTGGCACTCATGGTGGCGGCGCCATTGGCGGCGGGCGTGGTAGGTGGCTCGGCAGGCGAGGTCACAGGCAGCCGCTGCAGCGAGGCATGCGTGCGTGGCGGACGGCATTGCCAGGCACTGCAGGCAAGGCGGAAGCGTTACCGTCTAGTCGCGGGCGTGCGTGCGCGCGGAGCAGCGGCGGTGGCGTGCGGGGCTTCGCGGCGTGCGCGTGTGGCAGCGGGGCAAGGCTGCAGGCGAGGAGCGACGGCAGGGGCCGCTGCGGCGCCAGGAATCGCATGCCACGGGGCGCTGCAGGGAGACAGGGGGCATGCCACGGGGCAGCTGCAGAGCGCGGCTGCAGGGCGCGGTGCACGGGTGCGGCACGGGCGCGCCGTCGTTCCGTGACAGGCGCGAACAGAGGCATGCGACAGGCTGGGTTTTGGGGAGAATTTATGCGCGAGTTTTGAACTGGACGACGTGCACTCCTTTTACAAAAGTTGCAGACCTTAGAACTAAGTTCAAACTTTATTAAAGGAGTTTGCTCAGATTCGAAACCGTTTGTGAGATAAAATGTGTCAAGGTTCGGCCAAATCTGAAAATTCAGACTTAGACAGTTTTCAGAGTTGTGACGGTGTTGACCCTTTTAGCCCTATTTGACCTCGTTTTTGAAGCCCTTTTGTGCAGATTTTGGCCAAACACTAATAACCAAAGTTGTTCATGGCTCGCAGCTCTAAAACTTTTGTATAGAGTCCAGCTTGAGTTTACATTAGAAATTTTGAAATAAAAGCTCCCAAGTTGGGACTTTTCTTGTTTTGCAATTTCAGCACAGGTTTTGTATTTCGAGTTTTTGGCTCTTTTCTGATCCGTTTCCAGCAAAGTGATAATTACCAAAGTTTTTAGAAATTGTGAGTTATACAACTCTTAGTTGGACATATTTTCAAGTTCTTAAGCAAAATTTTGAGTTATGGCTTGAACACTGATTCAGCTCATGAAGGGCAAATGGGTCATTTTACTTGGGTGCAAAGCTGTTCATTGGTGCCATTATGCTCTAATGACTTCACTTAAGCTTAATGAAGGTAAATTTTGACTCGTTTGTTACACCATGGCGATAAGAAAAGAGGGAAACAAAATGGGAAAAAAAGAGGGATTCGCCAAGAACGACAACCGATCTCGCGCTTGAGCGGCAAAACGGAACGAGGACGATGTGACTAATGTGTTGGTGCGCTCACCTTCGGCCGAGGACTGATGGTTTCGCTGGATTTGCTTGCTGGAAAACTCGCTGAAGTTTAACAGATCCATATGTTCGGCGTTGAACCGCGGGAGCTAGGGTTGTCCAAACGAGATGTGATTTACAGTGTTGGAAAGAGGACGTCAAAGAGATCACCGGAAAGTATTTATAGGCCCAGTTTGAGTCCGAATTTATTTTCCTCTTTTTTCTAAATTTGGGAATTAATTTCGGATTTGAAAACAATTCCAAAAATTCTGAAATCGTAATTAAATCACAACAAATACTCCGAAAGCTCTTAAAAATTCATGAAAATTTTTGGAGATGATTTGGGACACGAGGAACCCAAATAAAATACTTGGACCTCCTAGAAAGACCTATAGAACCATCCAAAAATTGGATTAAGCTCTAGGAAAATGAGAATAAATTCCAAAAAAAGCTGGAAAATTCTTAGAAGAACATGATTGTCGTCCAAACATATTTTAAAACCTTTTGCACTTAAAAAAACCAAGATGCACCGGCATGAATACACAGACACAGAAGAACATTATTAAATTCCGCAGAACAAACAATTATTTTTCCTATACTAAATTTCCTGTAAAGAAAAATAAATGTTAGGAAAAATTTAAAATTATGAGAAAATCATTATTTATTTATTCCTTTTAATCAAATCCTAAAATTCAAAAATTTTAGGGCGTGACAATTAGCTACATGCCTACATCCCATTTAAAAAAACAATATTTGTGCGTTTTCAAAATTAGTGAAATTTTTTTCTTATAGGTCATGGATACTCATATTGACACACTAATATTTTTATAGAAAAAACTGAAAATATGTGAGCTAAAAAAGACAAATTACTTATCATTTTTGTGGACGATTATGAGTCCACCTGAGGTATCTTTAATCCATTGCTTGTTCTGGAGTGCTTGGAAAGCTGTATCAGTGAACAAAAACCAGTCGCTTGTTGCATAGCAATTGCTTCAAGATTAGGCTAAGCAAAATGCTCGAATGTTTGTAACTTGAGGGGAATAATTTCCATGCCACGCTTGTCAGATCTATGGCTGACGTCTGATGAATTGTAATCTGTGCTGCTAAACTAGTTTCGTGTTACACTAGATGGTTGATGGTGTGTGCAGTTGGTTTGACACAGGTCTGTCAATCACGAATCCTGCTGACGAACTGACGAGGAGAAGCTATCTGTTCCAGTTCGATACGCACACGCGCAGGGACAAAAACAAACGTGGTCCAACATGGCCACATCTTTAGTCTACAGCAATGGAAGATCGTGGCGACGTACGAATTGCATAACCATTGCTTGTAAAATTTGGTTTGACCGACAAAAACAAACTTGGTTTGACCATCTTTAGTCAATAACAGGGTGATTTCAAGAGCAAGATAAGAAAATGATACTGAGGGTGGGGATAAATTGGCATATACATGGGGAATTTTTTTGACTAAATGAGTATTATATTTTGACTTGACTTCCTTTCCAAAATGTGTATTGACTTCAGAGCAAAGTGACAATCTGCACTTCAGTACGTGTCTGCACATAATTGGCCAGTATGCATAAAGCTATCATCATTTGAGGGTGGTTGGATTACTTCCAAGACCCGGTGAATAAAGCTATCATCTAATTTGCACGCCACTGTACAAGGAATTCAACAATGTCTTCTTCTTTGAAAGGTTCCAGATGAATGAACTGCCACATGTTAATAACAGAAAATATTCAAACATTAATTCCAAGTTTGCAGAAATAATTTTCATGCCGTGCTTAAGATGCCAACTTAATGTTACGAGGAAAGATGAAAACTTAAGAAGGAGAAGTGATGCCCAAGATTAGAGAGGAAAAAGAAGAAGACGAGTCACTAATAGAAGGGTGAGGCATAGGGAGGAAAAACAGAACATTGATTATAGAATGATCGCTTTTTTTTACTTCTAGCAGTGCAACATTGATTATAGTGTAATGTTCTATTTAACCTACTACTCTGTAATACTATCATACAAGAATCAAGCAGCAGAGGTAGCGAGATGGGAGTGGGTAGGGCATACACCTCGTTCGACGAGTGGTAGAAATGGGGGGAAGGGCAGGGCGCCTCCAAGTTTCCACCCCTGCTCCATTCTTCTCACTTCGACCGCCTTCTCTTTGAAGATCCCCTAGTTTTGAAAGCACAATCGACTTTGTGCGCCCTTACTATTTCAGTGCCTGATTTTTGCACCATGAAGTAGGCACCGCCATGTCCTGGCTTCAGAAACATTCCATAATCCGTCAGATCAGGTTGGCAAATGTAATGTTTGATTGCCTTTGATCGTACTGTCTCGTCCATTTGCTGTAGGCTATCATTTATAAGCTCTTTCTTCCCTCCGATTATTTCAACTGCAGTTCTACCTTGCGTGCGTTCATGGAAAAAGTGAGGTGCGAAGCCCACTCCAAGCTTCAGAGGTGGCCGGTCAGCC
Source organism: Setaria viridis (assembly GCF_005286985.2). Taxonomy (NCBI): domain Eukaryota; kingdom Viridiplantae; phylum Streptophyta; class Magnoliopsida; order Poales; family Poaceae; genus Setaria; species Setaria viridis. The sequence continues at coordinate 1,674,201 of NC_048264.2, read as the reverse complement.
ATGAGGTTTCTTGAATTTCCATCAGTCGTGCTATGCAGGCTGCTGCACTCAAAGGCTGAAACGTAGCATTCGATGTGTATCAGAATAACCTGCTCCGGGAATTTGCATGATAATTCTGATGGGATGTAGCTGGTAGGACACCCGTCTGGCTTGCAACATAGTGGATCCGGGCGCCAAAAGTGGGTGTCGTAGGAACACAAATCTTTTAAGGTGAAACATGAAGCAGCGTGTGAGTGGGAAATGTCTTCCTGAGGCAGTTGGGTGAGTTCTCTCACAGCTGCTTCAGTCACATCGTTCATCGAAGACGTGAATGATTTCAAGCATCTGATAGCAGTTCCGATAATGTCCGTGCTCTCTGACAATCGTAGCATCAGCGTGAGAGAAAAACTTGTCATCGGTGTCTTCCAGTCTTCATAGCGAAATTCCAGCGTCGCCTCCACACCACGCCCTTCCACACACATGCGCTGTATGTGTAGACACCGGAGTATACTTCCTTGCACCATCTTGTACTCTAGAGTTTTGCCCTCAAGAAGTTGCCTGACAAGAGGGTTAGAGAACACGCACAGCAGAGGTGAGCATCCTGACTCCACATCTCTGAGGAAACGGTTGGCGCACTCGGCAAACCACTCGTTTCTTCGAACATCTGAGCAGCTTATGTTGTCTTTGCGAAACCCAGTAAAATAGGAGGACACGGATGATTGTGTCACATGTGTGATCCATTTAGAGAAGGAGTGTCTTACTGGTTGTTCCAACTCTATGACGTCCATTGTTTGCTGCTTGATGCACCTGTGTAGCAGATCTCCGCAGTCTTTGAAGGCACGCTCCAACAGCTTCCTGCGCCGTAGAAGGGACACGTCTGTGATCGGCATCCTTGAAGATCTCTCAAGTGCAAGCTCTAGTTCGGTGTGTGCCATCTCAAGCCTCTCAATGTGATGCCCTGTGGATGCCGTCCTTTTGTCATGGTCACACTTGCTGAACAGGTAGGAGGTGATTCGGCTCACGGTCTCTTGCACAACAGCTGAACCCACCATGCCTGCCATGAGTGTTGCTTAGGAGGGGTCCCCTGTTCAGAAAACAAAGAGCGATCATGAGATGCAGAGGTGATTAAATCGTTTGAGAAAAAAATGAAGAATTGTGCATCATGTTAAATTAATTGATTGATCTCTCACCGACTTGCCAACTGAATGAGAGATGATGGTCATCAAAGAGGAATGCACGGTCAGTTGCTATACATACCGCGGTTGAATCACCGATGGTGAAGATGAGAGGATCGATTAAGAAGGAGATAGGTATAACTCGAAGACTTTGAGAGCTTAGAGGAGCACTAGTGAAGTAACTAGCAGGGTTTTGATGGTGAGGTGTTGGGAGGGAATTGGTCCCTACAATGCGAAACTTTAGCAGATGGGCATCTTGACCCAGTTTTGCTCAAACACAAGACTGAACACCACCAAACACATCAACCATCAGGACACTTGTTGAAGCGGGTTCCTAATATCGATGAAATTTCACTGAAATTTACCGAATTTCGGTGGTGACCGAAAGAAAATTCTGAAATTCAGTATTACACTTATACATTGCTTTATTGTAAATATGGTATTCTAGACTCATATTTTCTATTGTTTGTGTTGCAAATTCTTCAACTCAATAATTGTACAGCCATAAATCATAGTAGTCATTTGTTTAGATCCAGAAAATGTTCAAAAGTCTTATAATTTGGTGAAGACTATAAATGTTTTTTGAAGAAATCACACCGAAATTTCGTAGATTTCAGTAATTTTGGCAGTGACAGAAAAAGCCTGAAAATAAAATTGTAAAACCTTGAAGGTTCCTTGCCTCCTTCAGATGACTTTGTAAACCACATACATATGGAAGAAGCATTACGCCCACGAGCCTGGAGAGAATTCATTGTGCTTTGGCCTCTTGGATTAGACCCTACACTTGTAAGTCTACGCTTACAAATGCACTGCATTTTGATCTCCCATGTAATTGAGTAATTCCCAGCGTATACTCAACTGGTGAGAACCAAACATCACACATACAAGACACACGAATTGAAACCAAGAATAAGTGATGTGCTACAGTTGCATAGGTTCCCTTCTTCTTTAATGAAATGATTTAGAATTTCAGGTGTAGTAACTGTGGTGCTGCTATCAAAATTTCTTTTTCTTTCTGAATCATGAGTGACCTTTGCAACTGGATAGGCACATGTGTAAACCATGAGTCAAGCCAGTGACAGAGACGTATCCGATTCCTAATGAGCTCCTCATCATTTCCTTGAAACAGCTTTCTTTTCCTAGCTCCCCTAGAAGTGCTCTGTCTTCTCATGCTTGATCTCCATGCGCTCGTGCATGGCTTCTCAACCTGAATAAGTGCACTGCCATGTTTAGACTTCCAAAGCATTTGGTATACCATTGCTTTGGCATTCTAGCAGAAGTAATCTATTGCCTTTGGCAGCATACTCTCTTCCAGCTGTTCCAGGGTAATGTCTGTATGCAAGAAATGTTGCTCCTTGCCGACTATCGCCGCTATCTCAGAACTCCTATTCGCTGGCAAAAAGAGCCATGGGGTGAAAAGGTGATCCCAGCTTTCAGATATGGATAATCTTGCAGAGAAATTAGGTCTTCAGATAGTAAGGTCTTCTGTTTTCTGTACATAGCTAGTGAGACGTGGCAATGCAAACCAAATAGAATTACTGGTTCTAGCAAACCATCTGATGATCCTGCCATGTCCATGTTCCTAAAACATCGAACCTCATGCTGTCCATGCTCCTTGCAACAAAATGGGTTTGGCCGAACCACCTGATAGAACAAGCTATTGAATTTGTCCCAATGTTCTTTATGGTCCGAATGAAAAGAGGGCTCCCATGAGAAGTCTGCATTGTGTAGTTGAGTAAGTTCATTTCTAATATTTTTAAATTTACACTTGAAATGAGGGGCAAATAACTGGAGGCACTTAACTGCGATCCCAACTATGTCTATACTCTCCGAGAGCTGCACGGCCAAACTAAAGCAGATATTACCCTCCGGTGTACCATCATACTGGATAAATGTTAGGCTAACATCTATTCCATGCACTGGATTACGGATGGGACTCAACAATAATTGAAACAAAGGATACTCGTTTCCCCGAACAATTTTATGATGTAGTTCCTTGCCTGCAAAAATGTTTTTGACTAGAGATTCAAAGTGCATGTGAAGGCATGGTGTGCCACCAAGCTCTATGAATCTCAGAAACTCACTAGCACCATCTGCATACCACTCAAATCTTTGAGCAATGGATCTTCTCAAGTCATTGTAATTGCGTTTAAATATGGAGAGAGCAAATGACTTGGTAGCATGCACAATACGGTTAGGGAGGGAGGAATTCTTTACATCCCGTTCCATTTGTTCGTCTTCTAGGATTCTCTGCTTGCATTTGTGCAGTGTGTCATCACACTCTTGAGCAGCACGCTTCAGCCTCCTACGCCAACGCAATAAGGATGCATCAGTGATCTGCCACTAATTAGATGTCTCAAGAGCAGCCTCCAGCTTGATGTGTGCCATCTCCAGCCTCTCCAAGTTTCTGTTTGCACTTGAGTTTTCCTTTTAATTTCCTTGTACCTGTCAACCAGCCCAGACAGGATTTGGCTAAATGTTTCCTGGGCAACCACAGAACTCACCATCTCCGCCATTAGGATTCAAGGAAATGCAACATAGAATACTATACATGAGACAACGGATATATTAACTTTTGAGTACAAGGAAAGATTTACGGCTGACCTTTGATTGAATCACATGGAAGTGGTGCACAGCTATCCTTCGTATAGAGAACTTTTGGAGGGTAAATCATATTGCAAAGTAAGATGAGAACTTAAGAATACAATGTTGTCAGAGACTTTGAGAGGGCAGGAAAAGGTAGACAAGTCAGCAACTGGGGTCTGATATAGCGAGATGTGTTGAAGATTTGGTCTGTATACAAGGGTCTATTCAAAGATGACCTTTCGCTATTTTTTCCGTGGCGTGCTAGTCTCTTTTTTTTCCCCAAACGTACATGGCACGCTAGTCTGATCGGAGACAAACAAACGTGGTCCAACGTGGCCACATCTTTAGTTAGAAGATCGTGGCGACGTACGAATAGCGTAACCATTGTTTGGAAAATTTGGTTTGGCCGACTATGCGTGTTTTACTGTTTTTTTTCAAGAATGCGCAGAAGAGTTGTGTATCTTTGGATTAAGAAAATGGAAATAGTTACATATAACAACACGAGCCTACCTGGCACACATACATGGGTTGGAGATCATTGGGTACTTACACAATGATACCAATGAAACAGAGCTTAGGCAGCTAACATTCCTACTAAACTCTCTATCGGCCATCCCAGGGCGTACACCACTTGATAACGGCCCTGTTTGTATCCGCTTATTTCCCGCTTATCGGTGGAAATAAGCCATAAGCCCACCCAAACGCTTTGATTATTTCCCGCTTGCTACGTAAGCCGCTTAGTGCACAAGCTGGGAAACAACTAGCATCCGGCTTATTGTGTAAGTGGGGTGGGAGACGCTTCTCCAGTAAGCGAAGGAAATTTCCCACCGCTGCCCCTCACCCACCGACGCTCCAGCCGTCCGCCCCCGCGCCTTCCGCGACCGCCGCCGCCTCCCGACCGCCGCCGGCTCCTGTCGGTCGCCAGGTCCCGCCGCCGGGCTTGGCCCGCCGCCGCCGGCTCCCGTCGGTCGCCAGGTCCCGCCGTCGGGCTTGGCCCGCCGCCGCCACTCGGTTCCCGTCCGCCGCCGCCTCTCCCACGCCTCCCGCGAGCGCCACCGGCTCCCGTCCGCCGCCCGATCCCGTCCGCCGCCAGATCCCATCGCCAGTCCCGCCGCCTGCAGATCCCGGCGCTGGCGCTCGGTTCCCGTCCGCCGCCGCCGCCCCCGCGCCTCCCGCGACCACCGCCGGCTCCCGTTCGCCGGGCTTGCCCCCGCCGCCGGGCTTGGCCCCTGGCGACTTGGCCCCGCCGCCGGCTCCCGTCTGCCGCTGCCGCCCCTGCAACCGACGCCGGGTGCCGTCCGCCAGGCTTGCCCCCGCCGCTGGGCTTGGCCGCCGCCGTCGGGCTTGGCCCCTGGAGGCTTGGCCCCCGCCGCCGGGCTTAGCACCCGCCGCCGGGCTTGGCCCCTGGCGGCTTGGCCCCCGCCGCCGGGCTTGGCCCCTGCCGCCTTCCTCCCCTGCCCGTCTTCCTCCGCACCCTCACCGAGCTATTATCAGCCTTAGGGGCATTCAGGTCAATTTACCAACTAGGACAGACAATCGACACAAAATAATCAGAATTGCCAAACACCCTGCTTATTCAGACAGCAGATTCTCCAGAGAGCAGGCTTATCAGATAAGCTTGCTTGCCAGATAAGCGAGTTCCAAAAAAGCGTATACAAACAGGGCCAACAGAGCGTCCCTTTGTAATCACATTTACTGACAAGACGCGGTAAAGATTTGAGTGAGCTTGGGATTAGCTACATGCCTACATCCCATTTAGAAAAAACAATATTTGTGCGTTTTCAAAATTAGTGAAATAATTTTCTTATAGGTCATGGATACTCATATTGACACACTAATTTTTTATAGAAAAAACTGACAATATGTGAGCTAAAAAAGACAAATTACTTATCATTTTTGTGGACGATTATGAGTCCACCAGAGGTATCTTTAATCCATTGCTTGTTCTGGAGTGCTTGGAAAGCTGTATCAGTGAACAAAAACCAGTCGCTTGTTGCATAGCAATTGCTTCAAGATTAGGCTAAGAAAAATTCTCGAATGTTTGCAACTTGAGGGGAATAATTTTCATGCCACGCTTGTCAGATCGACGGCTGACGTCTGATGAATTGTAATCTGTGCTGCTAAACTAGTTTCGTGTTACACTAGATGGTTGATGGTGTGTGCAGTTGGTTTGACACAGGTCTGTCAATCACGAATCCTGCTGACGAGGAGAAGCTACTCTGTTCCAGTTGGGTATCAGGCCCGTATAAAAAGTGTTGTTTTAAAAAATTTCAGAGATACAATAGTAATTACGAGAAATGATGGTATTGCCTGTAATTAGTTGTTATTAGAAATCGTGCTATCTTTTTTTGTCATGCATTGAAACTAGAAAAATAATATCGATTAATCATTTGATTGGCTCTCTACACGTTTGCTTATGCAAACTTTTTCATTGGTGTGGATGTATAAACTCAAATTTTAGAGTATAATTTGATACTCTTTACGGGACGGACAACCGCATATTTCATATTTGAATTTCTCGCCCACTGAACGGCTGACTTTTATTTGAGCAAAATTAATTAGTAGGAAATTAAAAATAAACTCAGACAACAAAGTGTCACGAGTGACGTGTCCTGACTTTCTTTTTTGTTGGTGTTGGGGTTGAAAACTCGAAACGGCCCACGAAGCTGGACACGGCCCAGCCCACGGTAGTTCTGTAAGAAGAGGAGGAGGAGCTCGATTGACTACCCCGCGAATGTCTCTCTCCTCCTCCCCTGCGCTGCCGCCGCTGCGAGCGGCGTCTTCTCAAGATCCAGCAAGGAGGTGCGCGTGTGCCTGCCATGGCGCTGCGCTATCTGGCAACAAGGGTCGGCATGCACTACGGGAAACAGGGAAGATGCCGAGTGCCAAGGGCACTCGGCGAAGCCCCAAAAACACTCGGCAAAACGTTTGCCGAGTGTAACACTCGGCAAACGACACACGGCAAAAATCCTGACGGCAAACACTGATTCGCCGAGTGTTTTGTGTCGGGCACTCGGCAAAGACTTTACCGAGTGCCAAAAAAACACTCGGCAACCAATTATTGAAAAAAATAAAAAAAAAGTCATGCTCCGCCGCCGCCACCGCCGCCAGCCACCGCCACTGCCTCCCGCCGCCACGCCATGAACCCCGCCGCTGCCAGCACCGGATCCGCCGCCTACGAGCACCGCTGCCCGAGCTCCCCCAACGACGAGCACCGGATCTGGGGGGGGGGGGGCGCCGCGGGGAAGGACATCCCGGGGGCGGCGCCGCCGGTGACAGAGGGGAGGGGCGGGGAAGAAGATCCGGTGGAGAAGCCGGGCGGGCGGCGGATCCGGTGGAGGGGATGGGCGGGCGACGGATCCGGGGGCCGGGCGGGCGCTGGCGGATCCGGGGGCGCCGGGCGGCGCGCCGGGCGGCGGGTGGCGGCGGGGGGCTCCGGGCGGCGGCGGGAGGGAGAGAGGAGGGAATAGTGATGGGTGGGAGTGACGGGAGGGAGAGAGGGGGCCAGGCACTTAAGTCTTTGGGTGGCCGGGCACTTTAAGTCGCCGAGTGTCCTAGGGGTGACACTCGGTGAAGGGTTTTTTGCCGAGTGTCTACCGTAGGACACTCGGCAAAGTTATTTTAAAAAAAATTTAAAAAATATCCAACAGTTTCAAAAAACTGTCAAAAATTTACATGAAATAATATATATTCTCTATTCACTATACAAAAAGTTTTGTAGTCAAATCAAAACTCGACCGTTATTTTGACTCCAAATCTTATGCAATCCTTCTCAACGTTACTATTTTTCTTCGGAAATACTTCGGTTTGTAAACATCGTACGTGATGAAATATGCAAAACATTCTCAATTTTTTTCCACAGCCTCCACCTATGATATCATCACATCATGACAAATCTCATGATTTTCAAACTTTGCTCATTTTTTTTATAATTTAAAAATATCACTGCCACATGTTCGTGGTCGTGTTTCCTGAACAAGATGTTCGAAATTTCTTGTCATTTCATGGGTCAGGTCTCAAATTGGGCCGAAAAACATGAATATCATTTTTCTACTCATTTTGTTCCATAATTTGAATCACTTGCGGTTCAAATTTGACTTATACCAAAAATTCCCTTGAAATGCAATTAATTAAATAAAGATAGCAAATAAATCCAAAAATATACCAAATTTTAACATGGAGTACCACATGGTGTATGTGGGGAGTAGAAAAAATTTCATGGTGAGAAGAGGGAAAAAAATTATTTTTTTGCCGAGTGTCAAAAAAAACACTAGGCAAACCCCCCCTGTTTGCCGAGTGTTTTTTTTGACACTCGGCAAACCCCCCTCTTTGCCGAGTGTTTTTTATTTGACACTCGGCAAAGCCCCGATTTGCCGAGTGTTTTTTTTTGCCGAGTGTTTTTGGCTGGACACTCGGCGAAGAGCTTGTTTGCCGAGTGCTCGAAAAAAAAACACTCGGCAAAAAAAATACACTCGGCAATTTTCTTGTTTCCCGTAGTGATGGTCCCCGCCGCCCGTGTGTCACCGCCGCCGACGACGGGCACAGGAGGACCTCTCGCCTGCCGCCGCCGCTCCTCTCATCAGGTGCGCCTCTGTTATATTATACTACGTATCAATCCTTGAACAATTAATTAGTTCTTGCTGATGCATTGGCATGATGGCATCTCACAGCTTCGCAATGTTCTTTGATCTGATCTTATTAGGCGATCATGGAGCTGTGAGATCATGGTACTTCAATGGAGCTGGTCCTGCTCGGAAGATGGACAGAAACAGATGGTCACTGGCCGAAAACGAAAAGTGCAGAGGAGATAGACGAAGTGGTGGCTGAAATCAAATCTTCATTCCAGGAAGCAAGGTAAACACGCACTGATGTGAGATGATGACCATCTATTGAAATGATCGACGATGATCCTAAGAATTTCTTCATCATGCCTTTTCGACGACAGAGAGGCCATCGAGCATGCAATGCAAGAAGGATGGAGAAGCTCGCGTGGCGGTGTTTCATTGGGTCTGGCGTCGCAGGCGTTGGCCTGGGGCTCTACGCTTTTGCATACGTCGCTCGTAAGGCAGCACAAGCTGCGAGGAGATAAAGCACTGCATGTAACTATCTCGGTAACATACTGTCTCGGCTCTGTACGCAATGCTTATGTAAAGATTGGTTCGAAAAACCAGCGCGGGTTACACGTTTGTTGGGGTTGAGACGGCCCATCCAAATTTCCGATGGTCGTCGATTTGTTACGTGAGCCCACGAAGCTCTCGACCTCTCGCCTACCACTCCCGCACGGTGAGCTCGCCGTCCCCGGATTAGTCCTTTGCATCGATCGATCGATCGGTCAGTCGGTCTGTAAAATTGCTTGACCATTGAATTGCCCGAGAAACAAGGGTCACCATCGTTGATGGAGGCCTTGTGCTATTGCACTCCCTTGTGGATCAGTTGCTTCAATTTTCTTCCTGCATACGTAGCAATGCCATGCCAAAAGTGGCAAATTGGTTACTTTTTGCTGCAAAACGAACTAGCGCATTGCCTGATTCTGCTGCAAGAACTTGTCAGGAGCGAGCTTTTGTTGCGATTAGTTATCCAGAGCCCCAGACCCTGGTTAGAGGGGCCTTCGTCCACTAGTGTGATCGCCCACTTCTGCTGCTTTGTGGAAATTCCATCACTTTTTCCTTCAATTTGGTCCAGTGTGGGGTATATCCTGATCATACTAGCCAAATTAAACAATGTTATGCTAGGAACGTCCAAGCTAGTATGGGCTGTTATGCTATTGCAGCAATGTGTTTTGCTAGCATCCGCTGTGCCTGAAACCTGACTTCACGAGTGATGTGAGAATTTTACCCCTCCATTTGGGGATTTGATTTCTAATGACTGTCCCATACATGTACTGATATGATGTACCTCTATCATCAATCCTTGAACAATTAGTTCTCTTACTTATTCAGTGCCATCTCGGCTGTGTTTCTTTGACCTTAGCTTGGACACCGCCTTGGAACTATGATCGTTGCTTCTCGGAAACTGGAGTACCACATGGAGAAGGAACTTGGGAGATTATTTGGGGAAGAAAGCAAAAATACAAAAATGTATGGAAAAAAGGAGCTAGAAGAAATACTGGCTACAATCAAAGCTTTGGCTGAACCCGCAAGGTAAATGCACCATTAGCTGTGCTTATGATTTAACTCAACTGATTGAAACGATCCTAACATTCAGGCATTCTTCACATATTTCTGATAGAGACTCTGTCGAGCATGCATGAAGAATGGAGAAACTCAAGTGGTGGTGTTGCTGACTTGGGCTTCGCAGTGAAGGGATAAGTTCATACTAAATATCCTGGGTTTGCTGCCTGGCTATGACAATGGGATCATAGGAGTGCACTGTGTTTATGGTCTCTGAAACACAAGCACCACGTCTTGGTAACAGCTTGTGGTTAATTTTGTACTGTGTTGTGGTCTAAAGCATTTATATTACCTGAGTGAAGAAAATGGTTGATACTATAACAATCTACAAATGTTTCAGAGGAACAACATGGATTGCAATTTGGTTGACTCTCATACACAAAGCATTAGGCATAACCACATAAGTAAACTAACTCGAAATGTTCCTCTTCTGACCCTGCTTATTCCTGTTAACCTTAAAATCAAACTCTCAGATTCTGGCAGCTGTATGTTTTCCTGTGGTGCATAGGAATGTGAGATTCCCAAACTAGGATGGCAAATTTGACTTAGGTTTAACACCTGCTCCCAGTAAGGACATCTTGCAAAGTTGTTTTGGGAGCTTCTCATGCTAACCTGTTATGGTCGCGAACTACAGAGTACTGAGTAGAATCAACTACACAGGTGATATTCTCTCTGGGATGCCAGCTTCTGTTGCTCTCTGGGATTTGCACCTGCAAACTTGAGACATTCTCTGAGATTCTATTTTACCTTTACCGTCTCTTTGGGATGATACTTTGAGAAGAGTGCAACCTTGACCATGGGCTCTTCAGTATTCAGAATTAGTTGAAAATAATAATTAGAATTTTTTTTCACCATTCAAGTCACCATGTTGATACTTAATTGTTATCAAACATCAGTATATGGAAGTTTTCTGAACAACCGAGCCACCCATTTCCGTCAGTTGTACTCACTTTTTGGTGTTCCCTGCCGAGAGCCAAGAAAACAAAATGATGTCTCAATTTTAACACAGACAAGACAGTTCTGATTTCAACTGGCTAAGATGGAGTTCACAAGCGAAACAAATTGGGAGCTGGAAATCACTAACGGGGAGGCATGGTGGTTGTAATGATTTGTATCAAATTTGACTGCACCACAAAGTTACTTATAAACTCAGTGAAGAGTGAGAGGAAGATACTAAAACTAAGATATTATAAATATAAAATGGTATAACCAGAAGCGTTCTGCAGAAAAACAGAGGACAGTTAAGTGTGACACTGAGCTGCAGAATAACACACAGTTGCATATGGAATTAACCTTGCTTCGGACACTTGTATTTTTTTTTTGTTTCTGAAATAATTGTAGCATGTGAAGTTCACATACAAGATCGAGGATATACCAAACAGAAGTTATAGTCAAATAAAATAACATAAGTATAATCACTGTTTACAGAGAAGTACATAAAGAGAAGTTCACGATGATGGTGCATAATTGCACTCTGCACTTTGTGATCATGGAATGATGGAATTAGATTGCTTATGGGTACAAATAGGTGCATACTCTGCTGTTTACAAATAGATTGTCTGCAAGAGAGTATGCACTCTGCTGCAGATCTTGTATGCAATGGCAGCTGCAGCCTGCAGATCTCTAGAAGTGGACATGGGTGTACGTACACCCAATAATTTTGACTCAAAAAGGTACAAGTACTACACATATACATATGTATTTTCATATTCGGGTCAGATTATGTATATTTGAGCTCAAAAGGAAAGATATAGTCTGTTTCAAACTGTTCTAGCCTCATTTTTTGTATGGCCTCACCCTCCTTGTTTCAATAATTTTGACTAAAAAAGCTGCAAGTATTACACACACACATGTATTTTCATATTTGGGTCAGATTAAGTATATTTGACCCCTAGCTCGAAATTCCAATTCGTTTTTTCCTCCCAAGTGTTTAAAGGAAATCTGGAGAGCCCTTACAGGCCATGGCGTGCCAGGTGAGAAAAATCTTAACGATCCAAAAGTGGTATCTTCATTACTAAATTTGTTACCTAGGTCTTCGGCGCTTTGTTAGGCAACATAGATATGGATCACAAAAAATGATGTTGTGTTAATAAGTTGTAACAAGTTCTTATATGCTGTCTATGATAAGTATGTGATGGACTGTTTAATAGCTTTGGCTACATTTTGTAATAATCCTGGACTGATACCTCTGTTACGAAGAGGTTGAAGTCGGGAATTTATCCATTATTAATAAAAGACCTAGCTGGCTGGCTATCATGTTCCACTGGTATATGAATGAACTAAACTTGAGCAAGGATAATTTAGGGGCAACCTTAATTAATTGAAGAAATGAGGCTACGCTTCTGCTCCCAAATAAAACAGGAAAATAGAGCGCCGGAAGCATGTCCTCTAAAGAGCCATGGGGCTCAAAAGGAGATTCCAACTTTCAGATATGGATAATTGCATAGAAATTAGGTCTTCGGACAGTGAGGTCTCCTTTTTGCTGTAAACAGATAATGAGACTTGACAATGCAAAGTAAATTGAATTACTGGTTCTAGCAAAACATCTGATAATCCTGCCATGAGTTTGATTAGTTAGGCATGGGGATTGCTAGGAAAAGAATGTGGCATATATAGAAGGATTGTTCTTGGACTTAAAGTCGCCTCAGTTTATATATTGTCAACTTTAACGGCAACATGACACTTTGCATTTGAGTACTTGTCATCTGTTGTATATATATATATATATATATAACTGCCCAACGGGCATTATCTTACGTGATCAACATCTGCGTGGGAAATCATACGGATAGTGGTTGGATAGCTAGCGAGGACCGGAGAATGAAACAAATATAAAGCTCTGGACATCTCCCCATCATCATACAAGGAACTCGACCGCACCCAACCCTCACCAGACACCCTCATCAGCGACAGCCTGCCTTTCTCCTAGTCTCCAGTATTTCGTCTATGCATCCCGTTTCCCGGCCTTGAAGAAGTGTCACTACTAGAAAAACAACCTTTCATCCCTAGCCTTAGTACCGGTTGCATTTGGAACCGGTACTAATGATACTGTCCGGAGCGTGCCCCTATGACCCCTTTAGTACCAGTTGTGGGCAACAACCGGTACTAAAGGATGAGCATTAGTACCAGTTGTTGCCTCAAACCGGTACTAAAGGGCCACCCACCCTCTAGTACCGGTTGGTGGCATCAACCGGTACTAAATCCCTTTTAGTACCGGTTGCTGCCACCAACCGGTACTAGTGCGGCGCCATGCAGAATAGAAGGGAGATGGATTGTACATGGAGGGGGAACAAAGGGACAAAGGCAAATCATTAGCTTATTATCACATGGTAGACTAGTCTTTAAAACATGTTTAGGGCAGAGCACATTATGTTTATCTTGTTTTGCACAACAACAAATGTGACCTTTGGAAGATAGCCCTCCTCTAATTAAACTAGTGCACTACTACAGGATGGTATAGCACGCTTCCTTTTTCACTATGAAAATGAAGTTTTTAATGATCTGATAGCAGCTGGCAAAAAAAATGATTGTAAAGATGTTTGCAGATGATAATGATACTTATGAGCACTCTGATGATGAAGAGATAGAGGAACATTTGGCCCGTCAATATATTTCAAATTAACACGTCAAATCGAACTCAAGACCTCTCACCAACTCCTCCAGAAGTTGCCAAAGGCAAATCAACTTATTATCGCATGCATGGTAGTGTCTTTGAAACATGTTTAGGGCACAACACATTATGTTTATCATCTTTTGCACAACATTAAATGTGACCTTTGGAAGATAGCCCTCCTTTAAACTTGTGATGCATTGTAATGATATGTCATGTATATATGTCTCACTTGTATCATAGTTGTTAAAGTACCACGTCAAATCGCACTTGCATTGAGATCTCTCTGACCAAGTCCTTCACCACTTTCCAAAGCAAATCAGACAAAGTCCTTGTTATATTCCACATCTTGGTTTCATCCTTATATAGATGTCCATGTATACTCCTTTGTTTGTCTACTCAGCTTATCACATGGTCATAGTGTCTTTAAAACATGTTTAGGGAAAGTCCATAGTGGAGGGAAGTAAATGTCAAAGGGAGTTTGTAAGGATAAGACAACACAATATTTTGTAAGGATATTCTAAAGCATTTGATTCTAAACCATCCGTGATACCTCTCACCAACTCCTCCACCACTTTCCAAGATAATATACCATCCGATTCCTTGCAGGAGTTTGTATGTTGGACCAACGGGAAGTTGATGAAAGAGTGGGACAAAAATGTGACTCGATCATGTCATTGTGGGAAAAGGTCCTGGTAGCTCATGTAACAGATCATTTGAAGTACACAGGATAGGGAGACAATAGTCGACATAAGGAGAGGCATGATCAGAATCTTGAAAGAGGTAACCTTCAAAGCTAGGAGGAATGTTATTTTTGCTGATTCAATGTGTCTGCTCATAGATCAGTTCATGGATCTTATGTATTTGACCGTGATGATAGCTATGGAGCCCTCCCAGCCCCTTCGAGCCGATGCTAAGCCCAATCTAAACTGCACATGGAACGTGAAAGCTCTTTCTACAATGAGCCAAGCTATCAATATCCATCCCTGTGAGCCAACATCTCATTTCTGTGGCTACTGACTGAGGCATTTGTCGTAGTGTCTTTGAAACATGTTTAGGGAAAGTCCATAGTGGAGGGAAGTAAATGTTCAAGGAAGTTTATAAGGATAAGACAACACAAATTGTGTTAGGATATTCTAAAGCATCTTATTAGGGGATCAAGCTCCACGAGGACGAGAGCTACTTTTAGTACTAGGATATTAATCAATAAGTCAAACACCTTACAAGGGAATCAAGCTCCACCAGGATGAGAGCTACTTTCAGTTCCAGGATATTAATCAACAAGTCAAACACCTTACCGGGGGATCAAGCTCCATGAGGACGAGAGCTACTTTCAGTTCCAGGATATTAATCAACAAGTCAAACACCTTACCGGGGGATCAAGCTCCACGAGAATGAGAGCTACTTTAGTTCCAGGATATTAATCAACAAGTCAAACACCTTACTAGGGGATCAAGCTCCAAGAGAACGAGAGCTACTTTCAGTTCCAGGATATTAATCAACAAGTCAAACACCTTACCAGGGGATCAAGAACATGATGTTATGGTACAATAAATTAACATACAAGGAGAGGCATGACCAGAAGCTTGAAAGAGGTAACCTTCAAAGCTAGGAGGAATGTTATTCTTGCTGGTTCAATGGTGTCTTCTTATAGATCAGTTCATAGATCTTATGTATCTGGCCGTGATGACAGCTATGGAGCCCTCACATCCCTTTACTAAAGTGCGGTGTGCTTACCATGGACACCTTAGCCTCTAAAGGCATGAAATTTCACCAAGCAAAGACAGAAACCATGACTGCTTCCCAAGAGGAAGGCATAGCACTGGAAGAGCGGTTGATGGTGGTGGCCGGCGGGACGCTTCGTGTTCTCGTACAAAGGAAGCTCCATCGACTAGATTGGCCGTTAAGTTGCATGAAACAGATGCCATTGTGGGCAAAGGTCTGGTAGCTCATGGAACAGATCATTTGAAGTACACAGGATAGGGAGGCCGTAGTCGGCACAAGGAGACGCATGACCAGAAGCTTGAAAGAGATAACCTTCAAAGCTAGAAGGAATGTTATTATTGCTGGTTCAATGGTATCTTCTTATAGATCAGTTCATAGATCTTATGTATTTGGCCGTGATGACAGCTATGGAGCCCTCACATCCCTTTACTAGAGTGCGATGTGCTTACAATGGACACCTCAGCCTCTAAAGGCATGAAATTTCGCCAAGCGAAGATAGAAACCATGGCCGCTTCCCAGGAGGAAGGCATAGCACTGGAAGAGCGGTTGATGGTGGCAGATGGCAGGACGCTTTGCGTTCTCGTACAAAGGAAGCTCCATCGACTAGATTGGCGGTCAAGTCGCATGAAATAGATGCCATTGTGGGCAAAGGTCTGGTAGCTCATGGAACAAATCATTTGAAGTTCACAGGATATTAAGGCCATAGTCGGCACAAGGAGAGGCATGATCATAAGCTTGAAAGAGGTAACCTTCAAAGCTAGGAGGAATGTTATTCTTGCTGCTTCAATGGTGTCTTCTTATAGATCAGTTCATAGATCTTATGTATTTGGCCGTGATGACAGCTATGGAGCCCTCACAACCCCTTACTAGAGTGCGGTGTGC
Source organism: Setaria viridis (assembly GCF_005286985.2). NCBI lineage: Eukaryota > Viridiplantae > Streptophyta > Magnoliopsida > Poales > Poaceae > Setaria > Setaria viridis. Next base: position 1,658,074 of record NC_048264.2, on the reverse strand, counting down.
TTACCATGGACACCTCAGCCTCTAAAGGTATGAAATTTCACCAAGCCAAGATAGAAACCATGGCCACTTCTCAGGAGGAAGGCATAGCGCTGGAAGAATGGTTGATGGTGGTGGACGGCGGGACGCTTCACGTTCTCATACAAAGGAAGCTCCATCGACTAGACACCTTACTAGGACGAGAGCTACTTTCAGTACCAGGATATTAATGAACAGTCAAACACCTTATCAAGGGATCAAGCTCCACGAGGATGAGAGTTACTTTGAGTTCCAGGGTATTAATCAACAAGTCAAACACCTTACCAGGGGATCAAGATCCACGAGGACAAGAGCTATTTTCAGTTCCAAGATATTAATCAACAAGTCAAACACCTTACCAGGGGATCGAGCTCCACGAGGATGAGAGCTACTTTTTCCAGGATATTAATCAACAAGTCAAACACCTTACAAGGGAATCAAGCTCCACGAGAACGAGAGCTACTTTGAGTTCTAGGATATTAATCAACAAGTCAAATACCTTACCAGAGAATCAAGCTCCACGAGAACGAGAGCTACTTTCAGTTCCCGAATATTAATCAACAAGTCAAACACCTTACCAGGGGATCAAGCTTCATGAGAACAAGAGCTACTTTCAGTTCCAGAATATTAATCAACAAGTAAAACACCTTACCAGGGGATCAAGAACATGATGTCATGGTACAATAAATTAACGTACAAGGAGAGGCATGACCAGAAGCTTGAAAGAGGTAACCTTCAAAGCTAGGAGGAATGTTACTCTTGCTAGTTCAGTGGTGTCTTCTTATAGATCAGTTCATAGATCTTATGTATTTGGCCATGATGACAGCTATGGAGCCCTCCCAGCCCTTTTGAGCCGATGACAAGCCCAATCTGAACTGCATATGGAACGTGAAAACTCTTTCTACAATGAGCCAAGCTATCAATATCCATCCTTGTGAGCCAACATCTCGATTCTGTGGCTACTGACTGAGGCATCTATCGTAGTGTCTTTGGAACATGTTTAGGGAAAGTTCATAGTGGAGGGAAGTAAATGTCAAAGGAAGTTTGTAAGGATAAGATGACATAAATTTTTTTAGGATTTTCTGAAGCATCTGCTTCTAAGCCATCAGCATCTAAAGGCCTGAAATTTTGCCAAGCATGAAGCGTCTGACATATTTACAGTGTATCTCTAATAAACATGAAGCTACAAAATTGTTTTTATAATGTTTATGACTGTTACTTAATGTACTATGCAATAAATTAATATAATAGTAATTATAAAATAAAGAAAAAAAATAAAAAGATGGGCGGGAAATTGAAATAGGGATAGTAGAGGGGGCATTTCTCCCGCTTGGGGAGACCCTCTAGTACCGGTTGTACCCTCTAGTACTGGTTGTAAACTACAACCGATACTAGAGGCCCTCTCTAGTACCGGATGTTAATTAGAACAGGTACTAGAGGGTGCCTAGGGGATAAGAAGCGCTCAGAGCTCCTCTCTAGTAAACACTTAGCCATTTCCAACCTCCGCTTCGTCTTCCTCATGCGCGCATCGCCCAGCCCCCCATCCGCTAAGAATTTCTACCACCGCCCCCGTCCGTCGCGTCCGTCGCCTCCGTCGTCGACCCCGATGCCGTCGTCTCCTTCCGACATCACGCCCCCGCCGACGCAGTCCCAGCCAGCTACGATGCCACCCCACCCTGGCCGACCCCACCCCACCTCAGCTTTGATGACATTGCCGCACCGACGCTGCCACCCCACCGACGACGCGCCCCGCCTCCCCGTCCGCGCCCCGGCCCCGACGTCGCTGCCCCCAACGCCGCCCCTCCGCGCCGGCTCCGATGCCTCCCCACCGACATCGTTGCCACCTCACCGGCTATGCCCCCGCCGCCGCCTGCCCCACCCTGCTCTTGCAGACTCATGGCGGTCGCGGGTCGCGCTAATGTAAGCCCATCATCATGTTATTTACATTTTAATTTATGCATTAGTAGAGAATAGCTAGAAAATTATAGAAAATTGTTGGAGTAGATACAAATTATAGAAAATTGAAATACTTAGAAATCATGCCTTTTATTTTTTAGAATTAATTTTTCCCGTGAAGTGAAATGCTTAGAAAATAGCTAGAAAATTATAGAAAATCCGTACTTGTTGAACTTTCATACCGTGTTCATCTCGGCGAGCATGTTCTCCGTTGAGCGGTAATGGACGTCAAGGAGGAGCTCTGATTCTATGAGGGAGAGCGACAATGGTCATGGAAGACCGTGTCCCCTTTCTCGTAGAATCGGAGCTCTTCCATGGCCAAGTACGGTGCCGCCCGGTGGAGAAATGCTCGCGAAGATGATCATGGTCTGCAGGTTCAACTAGTATGGATGGTTATTTATTTAAACATATTTTTGAGCTAGAATTTGATGGATATTTGATAACTTCAGACCTAGAAATGTCATCTACAAATGTTACTACCCTCGAGGTGGCACGTCCTGCAGGAGTTCACTTCCCTACTTCCAGTATTGTCATGCCAAAAGGCAATCAAAGCAATGGAATAGTTCCAAACATAGTAATGTTATTTCCTTCTTCTAATTGGTTCTGTACTACACATGAATAATTTCTAATTCTACTTACATACAATGCAGATTATCGACGACGCTATTGGATGGCTTAAACGAGTTGTCGCAGAGCTAGGTGGTACCACTCCTAGAGTGCAACAAGATGTAGTTGGTCCAGTTAGAAGACTACACATCTCTTTTCAAATACCCATTCAAGGAGCACCACCAGGGCATCCTAAGCCGATGGTTGCAATTGACGCATCAGGTCGACCAACAGTAATTAAGACAAGTTATGAAAGGAGTGCTGTGGAGGCATGCCTGGAAAAGATAAAGGATCATGGGTACTTTGTGCCAGACTACTATTATTTTAAAATTAAGGCACTTGAGGAGGGAAGTAGTAATGTGATTATGACTGCTGAGAGGCTTTGTCATCTGAATCGACATGACATGGTATGGATCTAATTATCCTTTTATCTTTAATTATGTTACATCTTTTAAATTTCATAATAATGTTATTCTCTTCTTCTAGGATATCTATAGCCAAACCTGGGCGGCAATAAGCTTTCAAGTAATTCTGGAGCAAATCTTGGAAAGATTGGAATATATTTTCAGCGTTGGATACCCGACGCTTACTAGAGATTTCACGCTCCAGACTAAGATCTCTTTCTACGATGCATCTCAAGTGACGGACCCACCATTGTTTTAGATTTATGGTTGTCCAATTTATTTTTATTCTGAATTGCTAGAGAGTGCACTAGTTCATGCTCTAACTTATATTGATGAGGATCTAGACTTTAAGATTGGAGATATGAATTATATTTCATATCTTTATAAGGTATCCGAGCTAAGGCCGTAGTATGCATGAATGTAACATTTGTTTTATGTATTTGAACTTCTCTCTAAGACAAGTAGTGTTGTATCAACTTGATTACGTACTTACTTTTCTTGTGTAATTGAATTATTATCAGAAGTGGCTCTCTCTAAGATCTCCAATGTAATATTATAGATATATAGAACTTTCCATATATTAGCATATTAGAACTAGTATACGTAAATGAAACAAATATGAAATACGAATATAGACTAAAGGAACAGAAATAAGAAAAGAAAAGGAAGAGGAAAAATTAGTACCGGTTGGGGATACCAACCAGTACTAACGAGGCCACCTCCCCACGCGGCGTGGGAAGCCCTTTAGTACCGGTTGGTATCCCCGACTGGTACTAAAGGACCCCCCTCTAGTACTGGATTGCCAGTACTGGTTGCATAACCGATACTAGAGGGGGGGTTGGGAAACGGTAGTAGAGGCTATTTTTCCAGTAGTGTGGGCTAGGGACAGCACGAGTCCATTCATTGAGGCATGTCAAGTTGTCTATGCATGGTCAACGCTGTCCTAGCAATCGATTATTTGACTAACTTTGGTCGAGCAACTGAAACATTTCTTGAACAGCAACTGCAGTTTTGTTTTTCTTTTTTCCTTTTTTACCAAAGGGAAATCCCCTGATGGGAAACCGTATCCATCCAATACACAAAAAGGTGGCCGAGAACATGTTCCGAGACTGAAACATATTTAGATTGCAACTTCAGCTCAGAAGGATGCAAAATCACCCAATTACTGAAAAGTTCTTAACGAAAGTAGCTACACACTCGAGAGTCACATAGAAAATAAGAACAAGTGATGATCCTACACTTACGCTTAGAAATGCAATGCATTCTAATCTCCCATGTAATTGAGTAATTCCCAGCTAATACTCAACTGGTGAGAACCAAATATCATACATACAAGCTAGACACACAAATTAAAACCAAGAACAAGTGTTGTGCTACAATTGCATAGGTTCCTAATGTAGAACATAGCACTTCTAGATCCAGAGCTGTTGTGGTTTTGTTTTTCTTTACCCTCCTCTTCTTTAATGAAATGATTTAGAATTTCAGGTGTAACTGTGGTGCTGCTATCAAACTTTCTTTTTCTTTCTGAATCCAATTCATGAGCGACCTTTGCAACTGGACAGGCTCATGTGTAAGCCATGAGTCAAACCAGTGACAAACACGGATCCGAAGCCTAATGAGCTCCTCCTCATCTTCTTGAAATAGCTTTCTTTTCCTAGCTCCCCCAGAAGTGCTCCGTCTTCTCATTCTTGATCTCCATGCGCTCATGCATGGCTTGTCAACCTGAATACGTGCAAAGCCATGTTTAGACTTCCAAAGCAATTGGTAAACCATTGCTTCGGCATTTTGGTGGAAGTAATCTATTGCTTTTGGCAGCATAATCTCTTCCAGCTGTTCCAGGGCAATGTCTGTATGCAAGACATGTTGCTCCTTGCGGACTATCACCGCTATCTCAGAACTCCTATTCGCTGGCAGCATGTCCTCTAAAGAGCCATGGGGCGAAAAGGCGATCCCAGCTTTCAGATATGGATAATCTTGCAGAGAAATTAGGTCTTCAGATAGTGAGGTCTTCTTTTTTCTGTACATAGGTAGTGAGACGTACCAATGCAAAGTAAATTGAATTACTGGATCTAGCAAACCATCTGATAATCCTGCCATGTCCATGTTGCTAAAACGTCGAACCTGATGCTGTCCATGCTCCTTGCAACAAAGTGGGTTTGGCCGATTCAACTGAGAGAGCAAGCTATAGAATTTGTCCCAATGTTCTTTATAGTCCAAATAAAAAGAGGGCTCCCATGAGAAGTCTTCATTGGGCAGTTGAGTAAGTTCATTTCTAATATTTTCAAGTTTACACTTGAAATGAGGGGCAAATAACTGGAGGCACTTAACTGCGATCCCAACTATGTCTATACTTTCCGAGAGCTGTACGGCCAAACTAAAGATGATATTACCCTCTGGTGTACCATCATACTGGATGAATGTTAGGGTAATATGTATTCCATGCACTGGATTACGGATGGGAATCAACCATAATTGAAACAAAGGACACTGGTTTCCCCGAACAATTTTATGATGGAGTTCCTTGCCGGCAAAAAGGTTTTTGACAAAAGATTCAAAGAGCATGTGATGGCGCGGTGTGCCACCAAGCTCTATGAATCTCAGAAACTCACTAGCACCATCTGCATACCACTCAAATCTTTGAGCAATGGACCTTCTCAAGTCATTGTTATTGGGTTTAAATATGGAGAGAGCAAATGACTTGGTAGCATGCACAATATGATTAGGAAGGGAGGAATTCTTTACCTCCTGTGCCATTTGTTCGTGTTCTAGGATTCTCTGCTTGCATTTGTGCAGTGTGTCATCACACTCTTGAGCAGCACGCTTCAGCTTCCTACGCCAACGCAATAAGGATGCATCAGTGATCTGCCACTTATTAGATGTCTCAAGAGCAGCCTCCAGCCTGATGTGTGCCATCTCTAGCCTCTCCAAGTTTCTGTTTGCACTTGAGTCCTCCTTTTCCTTGTACCTGTCAACCAGTCCAGACAGGATTTGGCTAAATGTTTCCTGGGCAACCACAGAACTCACCATCTCCGCCATTACGATTCAATTAACAATAGCTCCTGTAGTCTGCTCGGGAAATGCAACATAGAATACTATACATGAGACAACATATATATGAACTTTTGATCACAAGGAAAGATTTACGGCTCACCTTTGATTGAATCACATGGAAGTGGTGCACAGCTATCCTTCGTATAGAGAACTTTTGGAGGGTAAGATGAGAACTTAAGAATACAATGTTTATAAAGACTTTGAGAGGGCAGGAAAAGGACAAGTCAGCAACTGGGGTCTGATAGAGAGAGGTGTTGAAGATTTGGTCTCTATACAAGGGTCTATTCAAAGATGACCTTTTGCTATTTTTTCCATGGCGTACTAGTCTCCTTTTTTTCCCAAACGTACATGGCACGCTAGTCTGACCGGAGACAAAAACAAACGTGGTCCAATATGGCCACATCTTTAGTCTAAAGCGGTAGAAGATCGTGGCGACGTACGAATAGCATAACCATTTCTTGGAAAATTTGGTTTGACCGACTATGCGTGTTTTACTATTTTTTTTCAAGAACCTAGGAGAGCTGCGTATCTTTATATTAAAAAGATGGAAATAATTACGTATTACAACACGGGTTGAAGATCATTGGGTACTTACACGAGTAACTAATACAACCAATGAAACCAATGAAACAGAGCTTACATCTGCTGTATATGATAAATTGCAAATACACTGCTAGGTTGTATTGCCATTAAAAAAATAGGAATGATTGATCTCACATCTGCAAGAGTAAGATTTTAGCGTTATACTGGCAACCATTTCTGCTAGATTCAAGCATCACAGTATAAATCCATCACATATTCTCCTGCGAATCATCTCTCTCAACGCAGAGACGCGGAAGCCGGAAGTAACAGGGACTAGCGAGTGCCATGTTAGGTGGGGAAGCAAATCGATCGTACCTTGACCCCACCTGCGTGTCGCCAGAATAGGCGGCACCTCAGACCCGTCTCCGGCAGCTCATCATCCTCCGCCCCGCCTTTCCCTCTCCTCCCATGAGCCCCCGGCCCCATCACCGCCGTACTCTGCACCACCCCCGGCGGCAGGCCATGCGGGGCTCGGAGTCACCTTGTCAGGAAGTGTGATGATGGGCTGGGCCAGGCCAAATCGAATTAACTTTCGTACAATAAGGCCCAACCCAGCTGACACTCCTCCGTCGGCATCCAGCGCTGTTCATGGCGGCGATGTGCTTCAACCACTGCGAGTGCCTGTTTAGCTCAAGCACAAAACTGCATGTAGTCCAACCATTTCAGATGTTACTCTGTCATTACAGGTTGGTATCTGTTGGCGCTAAAATCAGGCCAACACATGAACGTACTCGAATGTGTAGTGGGCAGGGGCGCACCGTGCAGCACCTCTGCATAGGCCAGTCAGACCGGTTCGATAGACCGGTCAGACCGGTTCGCCGGGGCAACCCGACGACCAACCAACGAACACTCGCCCGGGAAGGATCCCGTCGGGGCAAGCGCACGCAGGTTTGCTCTAGGATCGGCATGCCACCTAGAACACCCTAGAGATGAAGGAGGAACAACAAATAGTAGATTGGAAAAGCTAGGGCAAAGGAAAACGGTAAAAAAGATAAAAGATGTGTTTTTGATCGATTGGATACCCTCAATTGGTCGTGAACCTTTATATTTATAGGGAGGGGCCTAATGGAGTTGAAACCCTTATAAATCTTGTTAGAAAATACAACTCCTACTCAGACTCTACGGACCTAAATCGGTCTAACCTATCTGCTTAGGGGCAGATCTTCCCAAGGTCATAACTCTCTCATCCGAACTCCAATCGGATGTTCTACGTATGTATTTTGGTCTACTCGATGAGAGCTATGCAACGGTGAAGTTCAATTTGCATTTTGAGCACTTTGACCAAACCGGTCTGACCGGTTTGGGAGACCGATCTAAACAGGTCTGTCCAGGTTTGCCAATTTCGATCACGAACAGTATCTAACCTGTGGATCTGCCATCTTAGCTAAAGCTTTCAGATACGAAATGGTTTTCGACAGCATCTTGAATCAGAGCTGCAACTTTATGGGACAACATGAACTCATGTGTCAGACCAGTGTGAAGCAGGAACACAAAAGTATGCGAGTGCTGCCTCGCGCGAGCGTCTGCGGACGGGCAGCGGGCGGCCTGTTTTAATTTTTTTGAAACATTTTTATCCTGATTGATTTTACCAACCGGGACTAAAGGGGGTCTTTAGTCGTCCCAGGTTATTCACCCGGGACTAAAGAATCCCCTTCGTCTTGAAAATTTTATCCCGGAAAATTTTTGGTTGATTTGAACCTACCAAACGGGATTAATGCCCCGTTTTCCATCAGTGCAAAGGTCATCATATAATCCATGAGCAATCTCAGCCGGGACTGGACAACTGTGGAACTGACAATCTGTGCCATCAGGATTCAAGCATATATAGTATCCCTTCCATCCATATTCAGGAAGTACGACATATAACAATCTAGATGAGAGATAGATACATGAATTTTGGATAAGAAGAAAAGAGTTAGCTTAGCAGCTGCAGGAACCTTCCTTTGATTGAATAATGGTAAATCATACTGCAAGCCAAGATGATAACTTAAGGAGAAGATAGCGATGTCCAAGTTAGACAACTTCGGTAGTTAGAGGTTGTATGGATTTGGGATTCTTTTAATCAGGAAGTATGATTTAAGTCAAACTAGGCTTGAATAAACTAAGCCAACATGCATTACATGGAAGAAAGTGGAAGAGGTGCGTCAGGTCGCGTGAAAATTGGGTTAGTTTGATAACTAACAGCGACAGACGGTCAGGGAACGAAAGTGAAATTATTCCGAGTGCAATTATTTTTGTCGGGCATTCAACAAAGACTTTGCCAAGTGCAATTATTTTGCTGAGTGTTTGTTTTGCAGCACTCAGCAAAAAGCTTGTTTGCCGAGTGCCCGAAGAATTACACTCGGCAAATACTGTTGCACTCGACAAATCTACAGTTTCGGTAGTGGTTGTTTGTTTGACTTGACGGAAACATGAGAGTCTGTTACGTTGGCCAGAAGAATTGCCCAACAGGCCCCCGTCGGATCTCATCTCCGGCCGGGGCAACCACAGTCTGACTGTCTGAGACCCGTCGGACCCCGTCTCCGGCGACTGACTTTGGTCGGGCAACCCGTCTGTTACGTTGGCCAGAAGACGGATTGTTTCTTATTTAACTTTTGCATAAAAGAATTGTTTCTTTGACTTGACTTGACTTGACGGAAACCCCGTCTCCGGCCGCTCGTCATCCTCCTTTAATCATCTCCCAACGCTCGTCATCTCCCAACGGTAGTTAGATGATTCTTTTAATCAGGAAGTCTGATTTAAGTCAAACTAGGCTTGAATAAACTAGGCCATCATACATTACATGGAAGAAAGTGGAAGAGGTGCGTCAGATCGCGTGAAAGTTGGGTCAGTTTGATAGCTAACAGCGACAGGCGGTCAGGGAACGAAAGTGAAAGCTTGAAACACAATTTAAAAATATTTATCTTTTTGCTATCATGTAATTCGGTCCAACGGACTACCGTCAATGAAATGGACCGTGCTTGATGAATGAAGCTGCAATCTGGAACAAAAAAGGAACTATATCTGTACATGATTGACAAGATCATAAGAAAATGATACTGAGGGTGGGGATAAATTGGCATATACATGAGGAATTTTTTTGACTAAATGAGTATTATATTTTGACTTGACTTCGTTTCCAAAATGTGTATTGACTTCAGAGCAAAGTGACAATCTGCACTTCAGTACGTGTCTGCACATAATTGGCCAGTATGCATAAAGCTATCATCATTTGAGGGTGGTTGGATTACTTCCAAGACCCGGTGAACAAAGCATAATGCGATATATCTAATTTGCATGCCACTGAACAAGGAATTCAACAATGTCTTCTTCTTTGAAAGGTTCCAGATGAATGAACTGCCACTTCTCAATAACTGAAAATATTCGAACATTCCTAGTTTGCAGGAACAATTTTCATGCCGTGCTTAAGATGCCAACTTAATGTTGCAAGGAAAGATGAAAACTTAAGAAGGAGAAGTGATGCCCAAGATTAGAGAGGAAAAAGAAGAAGACGAGTCACTAATGTAATGTTATAGAAGGATGTTAAAGAAGAAGTGACGCCCAAGATTAGAGAGTAAAAACAGAACCCGCCGCAGCCACGCCCTTGCCGCCGACGGCCGACCTCATCGTCAGTGGCCTCCTCTCCCTCTGTCTCGGCGGCGCACGGCGGCGAAAGCTGCGAGTAAATGATGTGTAGGAGATGAAACTTCCAGCCCACCAAGACCATCTCAACCTTATCTTCTTCTTCCTCGTCTTCTTCCCCAACCCTCCCATTTAATGATGGCTCACTATGGATAAAAAATATTATCCAATATTTTTTTCAAAAAAGTTGTGCCAACATTTTTTTTCAAAAAGTTCAACCAACATTTCTTTGGAAAGTTGAACTAACATTTACTCAAAAAAGTTGAATCAACAGTTCTTTAGAAAAAGTTGAATCCAACATTTTTCAAAAAAAAAGTTGCACCAACAGTTTTTGAAAAAAAAAATTGAATCCAACCTTCTTCTCCGGCTCTAGCACCAGCTGGCGTGCCGGCCGGCCACGATGGTGGCAGCAGGAGGAAGGGGTAGGCGGCCGCCGACGCGGCGCATGCATGGGAGGGAGGGGAGGGCGGCGGCAACAGGGCCCGCGGGGGCGGCCGCGCAGGCAGGGGAGGGAGGGAAGGGAGCTAGTGTTTGAGTTGATATAGATCTGATGGATTTCAGTACTTGCACGAATCTCAAACACTTAAAGGTTCAATGTCTCCAGAAGATGTATAGGTTTTCCGGATGATGCGTGGCAGCGGCCACAGTCTAGGCCCCTAGCAGGCCCTCGGCCCAGTACAGTGATGGGCTGGCCCCACAGGATATCGTGCTAGTCTAGGCCCCTAGCAGGCCCTCGGCCCAGTACAGTGATGGGCTGGCCCCACAGGATATCGTGCTACGACATCCGCGTCAATGAAGGCCGCTCAACCGACAATTTGGACCTCTTGGGAAAAAAAACTGACAATTTGGGAACATTTTTTTTTGCCCCATTTGGGAAAAACTTGCACGTCTCCCGATACTCTCCCCTCTCACTGCACGAGCCTCGAGCTGTCCTGCTACGCCAACTTTTCTCTCTCTTTTTTCCCCGTTGAGCTAGCGGATATCTCAAGCTGTTGGAGACATCCTTACTGTTTAATTATTACTCCCTCCGTTTTGTTTTCTTATACGCATGGAGCAGCAGTCCAGTGACCAAGGCAGGAGACGGTGCATGCTAGCTGCATTAGTTTTGCACCTCCGCTGGGCCCGGTTGCAGACTTGCAGCGCATCCATGCCTCCATGCAGGACGCCGGCTGTTTGCTGGCCGATTTATTTTCCTGCTGTTAATTTCCTGTTTACTGGCCGCTGTGGCCCGCGCATTAAAAATAAAGCGGCAGCCTGGGCACACTGCCTACCTACCCGTCGACCAGCTTTCTTCGCCGGTGCAACCTACAAAACGTCGCAATGTCCTCAGCGTCCGCCACCGTTTCTGCAATCCTCCCGAGGCCTCCGCCACCTCTCCGTGCATGCTTCCACTGCAAGAAAAATGACCTCTCGTCCAGAGACTGAGTACCGGTCACTTTTTAACCCGGTACCCGGTACTAATGTTAGTACCCGGCCTAATGAATAGTCCCCGAGGAACCCCTTAGCCCCCACCCGGTACTACCCTTAGCCCCCACCCGGTACTAAAGGCAAGCCGCCCCTGCGCACGTCCGCATGCACACTTAAGATTTTTTTACTCACCTGCCCCGCGGCCCCTACCTTATCTCCTCTTGCTAAGGCTGCTTCTCTCCTCCACTGCTATCTTTCTCTCCTCTATCTTCTTCCTTCCTCCGCTAGCTCTAGATCTCCTTCCACTACCTCCTCTCCCCTCCCCCTCCGCGAGCCCCTCACCAGCAGTGAGGAGCAGTGGCGGGGGGGGGGGGGGGGGAAGGGGGAGGTGGGAAGGTGAGCGGCGGCAGCAACGGCCGGCCGCGGGCGGAGCGGCGGAGGAGGGGGGACGGAGGAGGGCCGGCGGCGGGGCAGTGGGGAAGGGGGCCGGAGGAGGGGCGGGGGAGCGGGGTGGTTGCGGCGAAGGAGGCGGAGGAGACGGAGGAGGGGTGGAGCGAGCGGGGCGGAGGGGGAGTCGGAGGTGGTGGCGGAGGGGCAGAGGGGGCCGGTAGCGGCAGGACGTGTGGGGGAGTCGGAGGCGGCGGTGGAGGGGGCCAGCGGGGGGGGGGGGGGTGCAGAGGGAGGTGGAGGGGGCCGACGGATAGGGGGGTGGCGGGGGCTGGCGGTGACATGGGCGGGGTTGGGGGAATTTCTTTTATTTTTTAATTTTTTAACACCCTCCAGTACCGGTTATCTCAACCAGTACTAGAGGACTCCCCTAATACCGGATTGCTAGTACCGATTGTACAACCGGTACTAGAGGGGGTTTCGGATGTAGGATTCTACATTACTTAGTCTTAACTAAAATAGGATCTTAACATCTAGATCATGAACACCACTTAGTAAAAGATTAGAAGCACAACCAGTAGCCAAAGCTTGTGACGATCTGACCATTAGTGTCATGGATAAGGTCGGGATGACGGACACCGTAGATGTACTGGCTCGGAGTAGATTGCGTCGTCCTTCTGGCCTCCACCTCGTTTGGCTAGAGACAACAACAGTAGAATGATGGCGGCCTTTAGATGGCTCCAGCGCCACCAGGGATCGGGACAGCAATATTGGGGGCGTGTGTGGGTTTTGCGTCTGATGGACTACCTCAAAACCCTACAGGCCCCCTTTTATTGTGGCGCTGGGTGATCTGGGACCGCAACCACAAGTTGGTTGCGCCTCCGATCAAGGCGCGGGGTGGAAATCACGACTTGGTTGCGCCTCCGATCAAGGCGCGGGGTAGAAATCACGAGTCCGAGAGTCATGGGCGTTTTTCCTGCTTATCCCTTCGTTTTCTCTCTGCCATTTGACCACCTCTAAATATTTCCAACATTCTCCCCTTTGGTCTAAACGCCTATAACTTATGCCATTCTTAAAGCAAAATTATGCAGGGAGATAATGTGTGACAATGGTGATTAAAATCCCACTGTGACACAATTGTCCACAATGTATAAAACTACCTATCATGATGGGAGATGGTTGTCTTATGACCCTCCAAGATCACAGGCTATCCGATAATCCCATGCCGGCAACATGTTCACTGAATATAATGGGAGGTAAGCCTTTTGTCCATGGATCCACAAGCATCCTCTTAGTACTGATATGCTCTAATAACTCAATGGTGTGATCTTGGATTCTATCTTTCACAACAAGATACTTAAGCTCAATGTGCTTTGCAGCATCACTTAACTTGTTGTTATTCGAATAGAAAACTGCTGACTTATTATCGTAGTATAATTTTAGTGGCCTACTTATGCTGTCTACCACTCTTAATCCTAGGATAAAATTCTTAATCCATATAGCTTGGTCCACAGCTTCATAACATGCCACAAACTCAGCTTGCATTGTTGATGCAGCTGTCAGTGTTTGTTTGTAGCTTTTCCACGATATAGCCCTATTTGCAAGTGTGAAGATATAACCTGATGTGGATCTTTTTGTGTCAACACAACCCGCAAAATCAGCATCTGATTATCTCTAATTTCTCAGTTCTCTTATACATTAGCATGTAATTCTTAGTGCCTTGCATGTAACGCAAGGCTTTCTTAACTCCTTTCCAATGGCCTATTCCTAGATTAGAGTGATATCTTCCAAGCATCCCACTTATAAAGACCAAGTCAGGGCGTGTACACACTTGTGCATACATTATGCTTCCGATAGCTGAAGTATAAGGAATCATTCTCATTTGATCAACTTCTAATTGATTCCTGGGACTTTGAAATAACACAAATTTATCGCCCTTGACAACTGGAGCAGCTGTGCCTGAACATTGGCTCATATTATATCTTTCAAGGACCTTCTCTATGTAAGCTTTTTGAGAGAGTCCTAATACACCTTTGGACCTATCTTGGTGAATCTCAATGCCTAAGACATAAGCGGCATCACCGAGGTTCTTCATGTCAAATTTTGATGAGAGAAAGCCCTTTGTCTCATGCATCAAGTTTTTATCGCTGCTTGCTAATAGGATGTCATCCACATAAAACACTAGGATGATTATAGAGCTCCCCTTAGTCTTAACATATATGCAGTTGTCTTTCTTATTTTCAATGAAGCCAATTTTCTTAATTACTTCATCCATTGTCTGGACGCTTGTTTCAATCCATAAATGGATTTTCTTAGTTTGCATCCCAAATGTTCCTTGCCTTCCAAGATGAAACCTTCAGGTTGCTTCATGTATACATTCTCGTGCAAGTCACCATTAAGGAACGCAGTCTTAACGTCCATCTGATGCAGCTCAAGATCATAATAAGCTACTAAAGCCATAACGATTCTAAATGAATCTTTCTTTGAGACAGGCGAGAAGGTTTCATTATAATCGACTCTTTCTACTTGAGTGAAGCCCTTAGCCACGAGTCTTGCTTTGAACCTTTCGATCTTCCCTTTAGAGTCATATTTGGTTTTGTAGACCCATTTATAGCCTACTGTTTTGGCTCCTTCAACAATTTCTACTAAGTCCCATACTCTGTTTGCTTCCATGGATTTCAACTCTTCTTCTATGGCCTCGCACCACTTATACGAGTGCTCACTTCCTATGGCTTCCTTAAATGAGCTTGGGCGATCCACCTTCCCCATGACGTGTACTTCTTCACTTAGGTACACATATTCATCGAAAAGGTTGGACTTCCTCTCACTGTTGACCTTGTCAAAGGTTTTGGCGCTACTGCCTGTGGTGCCTCTACTTGAGCAGGTTCTTGGTGAACCACCTTGGGCTCATTAGTTGCCTCCCCTTGCAATCCACCAGCAGGTTCTTCTTCACTTTGATGCTCACTTATCACAGGTGCACCTACATTTTCACTTAAGGTAGGTGTTACCTCCCATTCTCTTACTGGAGGTTCCACTACCTGAGATGTAACTGCGGTATATGGCATAGGAGCATAATAATCCTATCTTATGGGCAACGGCTCATAAGTTCGAATCTCCTCAAGATCAATTTTCCTAGCCTCAATGCATCCAGTTTCCTCTAAGAAGACAACATGCCTTATCTCCACAAACTTAGTGGTACGCTTAGGACAGTAAAAGCGGTACCACTTTGACTTTTCCAAATATCCAATAAAATAGCAGCTTCTGGTTTTAAAGTCTAATTTTCCATGTTGTGGATTGAATATCTTAGCTTCATGCTGGGCTTCCTACCAATCCAAAGTTCATAAGGAGTATTAGGGATTGATTTACTAGGAACATGATTACTAATGTGTGCGGCAGTCTTTAAAGATTCCATCCACAAACTCACTGGTAGCGTAGAGTTATTGAGCATACTACGCACCATGTTCATAAGGTTACAATTTCTTCTCTCAGCAACACCATTTTGTTGAGGCTCACCAGGAGTGGAATACTGAGTTGCGATACCATTATCTTGGAGAAATCTGGCAAAGGGTCCCAGAATTTGTTCATATGTGGAGTGTTTCCCATAATACTCCCCTCCCCTATCTGATCTTATCACTTTGATCTTTAATTCATGTTGATTTTCTACTTCAGCTTTAAAGATTTTAAACTTATCAAGTGCTTCAGACTTTTCGCGTATGGGATAAATATATCCATAGCGGGAGAAATCATCAGCGAAGGTAATGAAATAATTATAACCATCCACTGATCTTACATTAAATGGACCGCATATATCAATATGAATTATTTCTAATAATTCTAAACTGTGCTTATCTCCATCATTTTTAATTTGTTTTGCAAATTTTCCCTTAATGCAGTCAACACATTGATCTAAGTCAGAGAAATCTAATTTTGGAAGTATCTCTTCTCTAATGAGACGCTCCATCCTCCCCTTCGAAATCTGGCCTAAGCGGAAGTGCCACAATTTCAACGAAATCTCAATGTTTCTCTTTCGCTTATGGTTGACATCGCTTACATTCATCACAGAGGAATTAACACTTAGAGGCAACATGTAAAGCTTATCATGCAAAGGGGCATAACCAATAATCTTATTCTCAAAACTTATTACACACTTATTGTTTCCAAAGTTGTAGGAATAACCATCACAATCTAATGACGAAACAGAAATCAAGTTTCTCTTAATTGATGGTAGATAAAGAACATTACTTAAATGAAGTCTGAAGCTACTACTAAGTTCTAAAGTGAGATCTCCAACAGCCTTAACTTCAGCTTCAACTCCATTTGCAACCTACTGTTTTGGCTCCTTCAAGTCCAATTAAGCACACTAAGATCTAATCAAGATTGTGACTGAAAACTTGACCAAAACCGAATTAAAAGCGGACTGATAAGCACATTTAGGCACTGATGAGCACAACAATTAGGATCTAATCAACTAGAGACACATGCAATTCTTACTCAGAGACTTAAATGACTTAGTTGCACATCAAGGACTAGTCGGCAAGACTAATTGCATCTGAAATTGATCTTAGGGTTCAGATCTAGATGAGATAGCTTAATTGATACCAAATGTAGGATTCTACATTACTTAGTCTTAACTAAAATAGGATCTTAACATCTAGATCATGAACACCATTTAGTAAAAGATTAGAAGCACAACCAGCAGCCATACACTACGGGAAACAGGGAAGATGCCGAGTGCCAGGGGCACTCGGCGAAGCCCCAAAAACACTCGGCAAAGTGTTTGCCGAGTGTAACACTCGGCAAACGACACACGGCAAAAATCTTGACGGCAAACACTGATTCGCCGAGTGTTTTGTGTCGGGCACTCGGCAAAGACTTTGCCGAGTGCCCAAAAAACACTCGGCGACCAATTATTGAAAAAAATAAAAAAAAGACATGCTCCGCCACCTGCTTCGCCGCCGCCGCCGCCACCATCCTCTCCTCTTCTCTTCAGGCCCCGGCGCCACCATCCTCTCCTCTTCTCTTCAGGCCCCGGCGCCGGCGGATCCGGTGGAGGGGACGGGCGGGCGGCGGATCCGGGGGCGCCGTGCGCCGAGCGGGGGGCGGCGGCGGATCCGGGGGCCGGGGGCCGGGCGCCGGGCGGGCGGCGGCGGATCCGGGGGGGCGGCGGCGGATCCGGGGGCCGGGGGCCGGGGGCCGAGCGCCGGGCGGGCGGCGGCGGATCCGGGGGGGGCGGGAGCGGATCCGGGGGCCGGGGGCCGGGCGCCGGGCAGGCGGCGGCGGATCCGGGGGCGCCGTGCGCCGGGCGGCGGGCGGCGGCTGATCCGGGGGCCGGGGGCCGGGGGCCGGGCGGGCGGCGGCTGATCCGGGGGCGCCGGGCGGCGGGCGGGCAGCGGCGGGGGGCGCCAGGCGGCGGGCGACGGCGGGGGGCTTCAGGCGGCGGGGGGCTTCGGGAGGGATAGAGGAGGGAGTACTGACGAGGGCCGGGAGTAGTGAGGGGGTAGACGCTTAAGTCCTTTGCGGCCGGGCATTAAGTCGCCGAGTGTCCTAGGGGTAACACTCGGTGAAGGGTGCTTTGCCGAGTGTCTACACTAGGACACTCGGCAAAGTTATTTTAAAAAAAAATTAAAAAATATCTAACAATTTCAAAAAATTGTCAAAAATTTACATGAAATAATATATATTCTCTATTCACTGTACAAAAAGTTTTGTAGTCCAATCAAAACTCGACCGTCATTTTGACTCCAAATCTTATACAATCCTTCTCAATGTTACTATTTTTCTTCGGAAATACTTCGGTTTGTAAACATCGTACGTGATGAAATGTGCAAAACATTCTCAATTTTTTTTGACAGCCTCCACCTATGATATCATCACATCATGACAAATCTGATGATTTTCAGACTTTGTTTATTTTTTTTATAATTTAAAAATATCACTGCCACACGTTCGTGGTCGTGTTTCCTGAACAAGATGTTCGAAATTTCTTGTCATTTCATGTGTCAGGTCTCAAATTGGGCCAAAAAATATGAATATAATTTTTCTACTCATTTTGTTCCATAATTTGAATCACTTGCAGTTCAAATTTGACTTATACCAAAAATTCCCTTGAAATGCAATTAATTAAATAAATATAGCAAATAAATCCAAAAATATACCAAATTTTAACATGGAGTACCACATGTTGTATGTGGGGAGTAGAAAAAATTTCATGGTGAAAAGAGGAAAAAAAATTATTTTTTTGCCGAGTGTCAAAAAAAAAACACTAGGCAAACCCCCCTGTTTGCCGAGTGTTTTTTTTGACACTCGGCAAACCCCCCTCTTTGCCGAGTGTTTTTTATTTGACACTCGGCAAAGCCCCGGTTTGCCGAGTGTTTTTGTTGTGCCGAGTGTTTTTGGCTTGGCACTCGGCGAAGAGCTTGTTTGCCGAGTGCTCGAAAAAAACACTCGGCAAAAAAATACACTCGGCAATTTTCATGTTTCCCGTAGTGATAGATTGTGATGATCCGGCCATCAGTCTCGTGGATGAGGTCGGGATGACGGACGTCGTAGATGTACTGGCTCGGAGTAGATCATGTCGTCCTTCTGGCCTCCATCTCGTTTGGCCAGAGACGACGGCAGTAGAACGGCGGCTGCCTTCAGACGGCTCCAACACTGCAAGGGATCGGGACGACAATATTGGGGGCGTGCGTGGGTTTTGCGTCTGTTGGACTACCTCAAAACCCTGCCGGACCCCCTTTTATTGTGGTGCTGGGCGATCTGGGGCCGCAACCATGAGTTGGTTGCGCCTTTGATCAAGGCGCGGGGTGGAAATCGCGAGTCTGAGAGTCCTGGGCGTTTTTCCTGATCCCTTCCTTTTCGCTCTGCCTTTTGACTACCTCTGAATATTTCCAACACTGGACCGGTAAAAGAGGCGATTTCTCTAGTAGTGTTCGCTTCCGCCACCATCGCCTAACCATGGCCTACGCCGTGCTAAGCAGTGTGCGGATAAGGAGGATAAGGCAGAGGCAGTGTGTGGGGGAGGTCAAGTTCTCACCCAGCGCCTGGATCCCCTCCGTGCTCCACCTGTTGGCGTACCCTCCGCAGATGGCCTTGAAGTCTAGGGTGGGATGGTGAGTCGCCACCGACGTCAGCACTCCCAATGCCCCATGGAACACACCATCGGAGACGAGCCCCCGAACTTCATCCAAAATCTCCAAGAGCTAGATGGTGGGCGCGTTGGTGCTCAGGCCCGACCAGAGCACCTCAGCGATCACCACCTGCGCCACGTTACGGAGTTGATCAAGCTCTCCTTTGATGGTGGATCGCTCCCCTAGGGACCGGGCTAGTGTCTCCGCGCTATGAACAACCGTTGCTTGGGCCGTCTTCAAATCTGCCTCCAGAGCTGCACAAGAAGCCAAGTCGGTGAAAGGCAAAAACAGGTACAACCCTGACTCAAATTCCCAAGACGACGAAACTTACCCTTCTTCGTGGTTACGACTGCGGCGCGGCCCTCCTCCGACTGCTGTAGCTCTCA
Organism: Setaria viridis; assembly: GCF_005286985.2. NCBI lineage: Eukaryota > Viridiplantae > Streptophyta > Magnoliopsida > Poales > Poaceae > Setaria > Setaria viridis. The sequence continues at coordinate 1,638,532 of NC_048264.2, read as the reverse complement.
CTGCAGATGGGCAACCTTCTCACCCAGCTCTGGGCACGGGAGACCGAGTCAACAAGCAGAAAAAAAGAGTAAAAAATGATGACCAAGGGAAAAAAATATACTTACCGAGACGGGCGCTCTCCCCAATAGTAAGACCGGCCTCATCTTGTTGGGCCATCCTCTCCTGTAGCCGAGTGACCTCCTGCTCCAACGATAGCGCCTTCTGCTTGGCGTGCGCTCGGGCCGACCGCTCTGCCCCCAAAGCCTCCGGCGAAGCGGCAAGCGCCTGCTCAACAGCAGTCGCCCGCTCAAGTGTGTGACGCTCAGCCTCCAGGCACTCCCCGACCACCGCCTTGATCTCCGACAAATGGGCATGCGCCACGGCAAGCGCCTGCTCGGCAGCAGTCGCCCGCTCGAGCATGCAACGCTCCGCCTCTTGGCGCTCCCCGACCGCTGCCTCGATCTCTGACAAACGGGAATGCGCCACGGCCAGCGCCTACTCGGCAGCAGTCGCCCCCTCGAGCACGCTCCGCCTCCTGGCGCTCCTCGACCACTGTCTCGGCCTCCACCAGGCAGGCCTGGGTTGCGGTGAGCCCCTGCTCGGCAAGGGTCGCCCACTCCTGGACTTCGGCCACTGGCGCCGCCCGGTCTTAGAACTCGTGACGGGCAGCCTCCAGCTCACGAGCAAGCTCGCCGACCTGCCGCAACTCCGCAACATCCCTCTCCTGCTGACTGTGCTCCTCCCGGAGGAACCGGGACTTCCATTTTGGTCCCAAAAATAACAATCAAATTTCAGCGTTTTGCACTTCGCGAAATACAATATCTCTTCTCATGCATCCGTACAGTACAAGGCAAGTGTAAATCCGTACCACTAATCCACTACTGCATACATACGAAGATACATGTAGTATATACACTAAAGTCAAACGGGGGCGACTGCCGACTGGATGTCTGGATCCGCGTGAGGAGGATGATGTCATGACATGATGATGATGTCTCAGTTGTCAGCAATGACCGAAGCAGTCGACGAGGATGGCCACAGCGGTCTCGGCGCTGAGACGACCCGGCGGCGACGCGCCGGCCGCAACCGCACCAGCGTCGCCGTCGCCCGTCCCCGTGTCCTTCATCCCCTGCTGCTTGGACCCGCTAGCTGCGTCCTGCGGCGACGCGCCGTCCTCCTCCTCCGGGGCGTGACGCCGCGGCGGCGCGGCCCCGGCCCGGACGTCGTCGCCTCGCTCGCCCTGCGCGGCGGCTGGTGATGATGATGAGGCTGGCGAGACCGAGCCGAGGGCCTGGAGGATCGCTTCCCGCCCCCGCATGATCACCGCCGCCAGTGACAAGCCGCCGCCGAGCACGCTCGACATCTCGGGGGCAACGGCCTCGTGCCTGCGAGCCGGCTGACGAGCTGTCAAGAACCTCCAAGACCTCGCCCGGATCGGAGGTGTGCCAACACACAAACAACACGATTACGATCCTGGACGTCGTCGTCTCCGTTCTGTCGGCGAGAGTTGGGGGCGACGCGGCGTCGTGCGCGCTCGTTTTGTAGTGGTTTGGTCGGCGCGGCGGTCAGAACGCGCGCGAGAGGAGACGCAGACGCGTGTCGTGCTGGGGCAGGAAGGAAAAGCTTCTGCTGCGGTTTTGGAGGCCAGACCACAGCTTCGGCTCAAGAGTTAAAAGACTTTCTTGTTGGGAGAAAAAAAAAGCACGGGCCCATTGTTTGTGCAACTGAGTCCAGGCCAGTCAAGTCAACATCACTCTGCTGTGTTACACGAATCACGTTGAGAAAAGTAGTGAGAAGGAAACTGCGAGCGGCGATTAGGAAGAAAAGTTGGAACCACCGAAAGGGCCGGGGCACCGGCAGCATCGATCGAGTTTCCAGTCTCACATGGAGTACATGAGAATCTTGGAATACTTGCACCTTTTCGGTGGGCCAACGTGTGAACCGTGTACGTATATGGAGGAAGAGGAGCACAGCGAGCGTGATCTCTTGTCATATTTCGTCCTTGTTAACTTTAATAAGTTACTCATCATGATGTGCGTATCAGGCCCGTATTAAAGTGTTCTTTCAAAAAAAAAATTCAGAGACACAATAGTAATCACGAGAAATGATCGTATTGCTCCTAATTAGTTGTTATTAGAAATCGTGCTATCTTTTTAGTTATCTGAATCTTAAATAAATGTCATGCATTGAAACTGGAAAAATAATATATCATTTGATTAGCTCTCTCTACACGTTTGCTTATGCAAACTTGTTCATGGGTGCGGATGTATAAACTCGAGTATAATTTGATACTCTTTGCGGGACGGACAAACGCGTATTTCATATTTGAATTTCTCGCCCACTGAATGGCTGACTTTTATTTGAGCAAAATTAGTAGGAAATTAAAAATAAACTCAGACAACACGTGTCACGAGTGACGTGTCCTGACTTTCTTTTTTGTTGGTGTTGGGGTTGAAAACTCGAAACGGCCCACGAAGCTGGACACGGCCCAGCCCACGGTAGTTCTGTAAGAAGAGGAGGAGGAGCTCGATGGACTACCCCGCGAACGTCTCTCTCCTCCTCCCCTGCGCCGCCGCTGCGAGCGGCGTCTTCGCAAGATCCAACAAGGAGGTGCGCGTGTGCCTGCCATGGCGCTGCTCTATCTGGCAACGAGGGTCGGCATGGTCCCCGCCGCCCGTGTGTCACGCCGACGACGACGGGCACAGGAGGACCTCTCGCCTGCCGCCGCTCCTCTCATCAGGTGCCTCTCTATTATACTACGTATCAATCCTTGAACAATTAATTAGTTCTTGCTTATGCATTGGCATGATGGCATCTCACAGCTTCGCAATGTTCTTTGATCTGATCTTATTAGGCGATCATGGAGCTGTGAGATCATGGTACTTCAATGGAGCTGGTCCTGCTCGGAAGATGGACAGAAACAGATGGTCACTGGCCGAAACGAAAAGTGCAGAGGCCGGAGATAGACGAAGTGGTGGCTGAAATCAAATCTTCATTCCAAGAAGCAAGGTAAACACGCACTGATGTGAGATGATGACCATGCGTGTCCTTACTTTTATACATACTCCATCTATTGAAATGATCGACGATGATCCTAAGAATTAATCTTGCCTATTTCTTCATCATGCCTTTTCGACGACAGAGAGGCCATCGAGCATGCAAGAAGGATGGAGAAGCTCGCGTGGCGGTGTTTCATTGGGTCTGGCGTCGCAGGCGTTGGCCTGGGGCTCTACGCTTTTGCATACGTCGCTCGTAAGGCAGCAGAAGCTGCGAGGAGATAAAGCACTGCATGTAACTATGTCGGTAACATACTGTCTCGGCTCTGTACGCAATGCTTATGTAATTAGTATATACCTAAGTAATGTACTGTGTGGTCTAGTGTCATTGTTTTTACTATGCAGTAACTGGTTCTTTTTAACCACTTGGTCCTTGTCGTAACCCTCACTTTGTAACAATGTTAGTTCCAAGCGTTTACATTCTCTAGAAACAGAGATCACCATCGTTAATCAATTAATGCATGGCAGTGTTATTGTGCCATTGCATTCCCTTGTTAGGTGCTTCAATTAGTAATTTTCCCTGGGGACGTAGTAACAATGACATGTCACCAAATTGGCAACACCGTTCTCTGCCTAGGGAGTTCTTGAGTGCAGCAAAACTGATACACGGCCTGGCTGCTCTGCAAACACCTTCTGATCGACCAATATTTGCTAGTATATATACCAATATAAAAGTAGGAAATAAACCCTAGCCGCGTGAACGTCTCTCCTCCCTGCTTGTGCGCGCGGCGTCTTCTCCATCTGCAGCCAGGAGGTGGGTGCCACTGCCAGTTCCATGGCGCTGTGCTATCTGGCAAGTGGAAAGGAATAAGGTCCCATGGTCGACTCGTTAATGTTGCAAATTGCCCCATAAGGCATGTCTACCATTTCTATCTTTTTGGTATGTGCAATCACGAGCCTGCATAAGCACAATGAGGGTCAGAAGTTTGGAACTGGCAAACTCCAAAGTAGAGCACAAAGAAACATACGACGACTAAGCGTTCCACATAGTATATCAAATAACATAAAATTATTCTTCAACTAAAAAAGTTCATTTAATGTAAGGATTTCAAAAACAAAAAGTTCAATACTACAACTTTAGAACAAATACACATATCCCCTTGCATTGATGCCAGTTTTGGACACAATTAAATTCTTTTGATTTGCACAAACCTTTTGTGAAACAGTTCCTATGTTTATATGGAATATATGGACACTAACCTAAATAGGAACAATTGAAGGCACGGACCCATGTGCTATTTCCTTGAGATCCATTTTTACTTTTGCCAGCCAGCATACATGATGAGACATGTTTTCATTCTATATACAAGGACAACGAGGTAACACTCCAGCATTAGTAGTTTTGGCCCTTGTAGCTAGCTGAGGTTCATGCATTGACCTATTGGCATGGTGACTGGTGAGCTTAGTCACACATGGAGCTCCGCTCGGAGGGGAATCAGGCCTGGTCTGTACCCATCGAGGAACTGGTGCCCCTACAACGCGTCTTATATAGGCTCGCTACGGGAGACAGTGAAATTGCCGAGTGCTAGGGGCACTTGGCGAAGGGCAAAAACCCTCGGCGAACCGTTTGCCGAGTGTAACACTCGGCAAACGGCACACGGCAAATTATCAGTCGGCAAACACTGAGTTGCCGAGTGTTTTGTGTCGGGCACTCGGCAAAGTCTTTGCCGAGTGCCGAGAAAACACTCGGCAACAAATTTTTGAAAAAATAAAAAAAAAACATCCTCCGCCACCACCACATCCTGCTCCGCCGCTGCCACCACCGCCAGCTCCGCCGCCGCCACCACCTCCAGCACCACCACCACAGCACCACCTCCCATGCTACCGTGCCTTGCCTCCTGCCGTCGACGCCTTGCACCCGTGCCTCCCACCGGCCACCGTGCCTTGCCTCCGCGCCGCCATGCCCACCGCCGCCACCACCACCCGCCGGCCACCACCACCACACCCGCCGGCCACCACCTCCACCACACCCTGGCCTCGACGTCGACCGCTGCACGAGCAAGCTCGCCCCACTCGCGGGTCGGGGAGCTGGATCCGGGGCAGAGGGGCGGAGCCCCCCCCGGATCCGGGGAGAGGGGCGGGGCGGCGGCCGGAGAGAGGCCGCCGCGCGAGAGAGGGGAAGAGCGGAGGAGTGGAGGGAGTTACCTGGAGAGGGAGGGGAGGGATTCGGCACCACCACCATGAAGTCCGCACCCACCGGATCCGGGGAGGAGGGGCTGTGCGGCGGCCGGATCCGGCCGGATCCGGAGAAGATGGGCGGGGTGATACCGGAGAAAGGGAAAGGAGGGGCCGGGGCGGCGGCCGGAGAGGGAGGAGGGGCCGGCCGCGCAGAGGGGAGGGGGGCGGATCCGGGGAGGGGGTAGGCGGCAGCCGGAGATGGAGAGGGAGGGGAGGGGCAGGGCGTCGCCGGTGAGGGAGGGGCTCGGGAGGGAGGGGAGGGGGGCGGATCCGGGGAGGGGGTGGGTGGCAGTCGGAGAGGGAGGGGAGGGGTAGGGCGCTGCCGGTGATGGTGAGGGAGGGGCTCGCGAGGGAGGGGAGGGGGCGCGCTAGGCGAGGGGGTTCGGGAGGGAGGGTAGCTGTGGCGTGCAGTGAGGAGGCGGGGGGGCCAGGGTGGGCAGGGTGTCTTGAGGGGAGGAGGGGGCCGGTGAGAGGAGGCCGGTACGGGGAAAACAAATTCGCCGAGTGTCCTAGGTGGACACTCGGTAAAGGGTTTCTTTGCCGAGTGTCCACCCTAGGACACTCGGCAAAGTTTTTTAAAAATAAAAATAAAAAATATCTAACAGTTTCAAAAAAATACCAAATTTTCACACGAAACAAGATATGTTCTCTACTGACTATACAAAAAGTTTTGTAGTCAAACCGAGCTCGACCGTCACTTCGACTCTAAATTTTATCGAATCCTTCTCAAAGTTACTATTCTTCTTCTGAGATACTTCGGTTTGTAATAATCACACATGATGAAATATGCAAAACCTTCTCAATTTTTTTTCACAGACTCCACGTATTATATCATCACATCATGACAAATCTCATGATTTTCAGACTTTGCTTGTTTTTTTTACAATTTAAAAATACTACTGCCACACGTTCATGGTCGTGTTTGCTGAACAAGATGTTTGAAATTTCTTTTCATTTCATGGATCAGGTCTCAAATTGGGCCAAATAACATGAATATCATTTTTCTACTCATTTTGTTCCATAATTTGAATCACTTGCAGTTCAAATTTGACTTATACCAAAAATTCCCTTGAAATGCAATTAATTAAATAAATATAGCAAATAAATTCAAAAATATACCAAATTTTAACATGGAGTACCACATGTTGTATGTGGGGAGTAGAAAAAATTCCAAGGTGAAAAGAGGAAAAAAAATTATATTTTTGCCGAGTGTCAAAAAAAACACTCGGCAAACCACCCTCTTTGCCGAGTGTCAAAAAAGACACTCGGCAAAGAGGGGGCTTTGCCGAGTGTCTTTTTTGACACTCGGCAAAGAGGGTGGTTTGCCGAGTGTTTTTTATTTGACACTCGGCAAAGCCCCGATTTGCCGAGTGTTTTTTCTTTACCGAGTGTTTTTAGCTTGACACTCGGCAAAGAGCTTGTTTGCCGAGTGCTCGAAAAAAAACACTCGGCAAAAAAATTACGCTCGGCAATTTTTAGCTTTCCCGTAGTGTGATCTCCATGCAGCGCTACAGGAGGCACCATCGACGCGTGAGGTCGACCTCGCCCTAAACAAGCTCCAGCTGCACAGCCTGTGTGCCTCGGCAGATGGCCACGACGTCGCAATGAAGAAGGCGGCCGCTGCCATCGTGGTGATGGCTGCCATGCCGTCAGCCACCTCGCCTCCTTATGCGCCATCTGCTATCGGCCAGACAGCCGTGGAGTGGACGACTCCGGGGCTCCTCCTGTCTGGCGGACAGGGGCTAGCCACGGCGACTCCTAGGTTGGCCGCGACGTCTCCTGGGCCACTCCAGATGGTGCCCCTCCCACCTTCTGTGCTGGGCCTGACTGCGACAGCTACTGGCGGGAATGTGCTCAGCGCACGGCTCTCTACGCTGGGCCTGGGTGTTGAAACTGCTACGGAGCGACCTCCTGGGCTAGGCTCGCCCGTAGCAACTGCTGCCAGCCAGTTGGCCATGGAGAGGCCGTCTGGACTGGGCCTACCCGCCGCAGCTGCTGCCGGCCAGTCGGCCATGTTGGGGCGGGCCGCGAAAGCTGTCGACGGCCTAACAGCGATGGAGCAGCCCACCAGGCCGGGCCAGGCCGCAGAAGCTGCTGCCGGCCACATGTCCACGGAACGGTCTTCAGGGCACGGCCTGGCCGCGGCAGCTGATGCATAGACAGGCATGGAGCTGGCTTCAGAGCTAGGCATGACTGCGGCACATCCTGCGCCCGTCCAGGAGGATTTGACCGTCGACGTCCTCTTCGCCGTGCCGGCCCCGGCGATTCTTCAGCACCTGCCGGAACGTCGTCAACACGTGCGCCGGAACTTCGACATGTCTTCGGTCCGCAGAAGTGCGTGACTCGACATGAAGCTGGCTGTGCCAGCCCTGGAGCGCGCACAGTGCAACTTGTGGTGCAAGCTGGGTGTCTCGGATGACGAGCTATGCCCATTCGAGGAAATACTATAGGAGTACATCAACTCACACCGGCTGCTCCCGGACCACATGATTGCAGCAATGACGGCCCTGTTTGATCTCGCCGATGAAGGAGCGGAAAGGGTGAATGACGCACTTCTACGACACGCTGGACAGGCAATTGATGACATCCAGAACGAGCGTGCCCTCTCTCAAGAATGATAGCTTCAGTATCTTTGCACCGTTGGAGAAAACCACTCTCCATGTATCCAAGACTCCTCTCGTACTGTTCTTCATTTAGCCCTCCACGCACTGCTAACTGCGACCTTCGGGCTAGGAGCTGGACCAGCCCTGCTGGCTTCGACCTTCGGGCTTACTGTACGCGACATCGACTTCGCCCTGGTGGATTCGACCTTCGGGCAATGCACCTATCTGTGCATCGACATTAACCGCAAACGTCATTTCTAGTTATCCCTGCGCGCGTGTCGCTGCTGGCACACCTACCCCACTACTATGCATGACACTTCCAGCCAGCTCCAGCTCCACCTTACAGAAACGCTACATGAAAACCTGCAGCGCCATACGGTCTTTTGAATGCATATAGGCAGCTTCGACACTATCAGCTGGAACGTGCGAGGCCTTAACGCTCCCGCGAGATGCATGGTCGTTCATGAAACACTAAAAGTGACGCTATGCCATATAACGTGCCTCCAAGAAACTAAGCTAAATCAAATTGACGTAGCCCTCGCTTCTTTTCTGGGAGGCTACAGCCTGTCTAACTTCGCCTACAAACCGGCACAAGGTACCAAGGGAGGAATCCTTATTCTATGGGATGCTAACTTTATTGATCTATCAAACATCCAGATTGGGCACTTCTCAATTACTGCAACAGTGTCAGCTAAACAATGCAACTCCAAATTTAGATTAACGATAGTATATGGACTATCAAGGACAGAACTGAAAACAACATTTCTACAACATATGCGAAACATGAAACCCGACATCAACACTAAATGGCTGATCGTTGGAGACTTTAACATCATCTACAAAGCACAGGACAAGAATAACAGAAGATTGAACCTCCTCTAATGCGTCGCTTTTGAAGTACTCTAGATTTCTGTGGCCTCAAAGAAATTCACCTTCAGAACCGCAAATATACGTGGAGCAGCGAAAGGCGTCAGCCAACACTTTTGCGCCTGGACCGCTTCTTCTTTGTACGAAGCCTGGGACATCGCTTTCGACGATCACACACTACACACCCTTTCCTCCTCCCACTCTGATCATTGCCCGCTACTGCTAGCAAGACTCTTAGGACCACAGAGGCCACGCCCTTTCAAATTTGAGAACTTTTGGACCAAATTGCCACAATTTCAAAAGACAGTGCAACAGGCATGGAATCTACACACGCATCATACAGAACCGTTCCACTGCCTAGGCCAAAAGTTGCACTCAACAACCATGGTGCTTAGGAAATGGAGCACTTCAATCATCTTGGACGCAAAACTAAAACTACAAATGGCAAAAGTGGTGATCCTACACCTCGATGCGGCGCAAGACATTAGACCCCTTTTAGATGTAGAATTCGCTCTGAGAGCAAAACTCAAAAAACGTATTCTGGGTTGGGCGGTAATTGAACAAGCAAGGAAATGACAATCATCGCGTATCAAAAACCTTCGGGAGGGAGATGCGAATACACGATACTTCCACCTTAAGGTCAACGCGCATAAAAGAAAGAACTTCATACAATGGCCAAGAACTCACATGGGATGGGCTCTCTCACACCAAGACAAGCAAGACATCGTTCACGACCACTTCTCCAACATAATGATGACCCCACAACAACGTTCACGAGATCTGCGGTGGGAAAACCTACATCACACTCAGGTGGATCTATCCGACCTAGACCGCCCATTTGACGAAATTGAGATCTTGCATGCCATTAAACAGCTTCCGCACAATCGAGCACCAGGCCCGGATGGCTTCACAGGGCTCTTCTTCAAGACATGCTGGAACATCATTAAAGGAGACCTAATGACGACAGCTAATGCTTTTTACAACATCCGTTGCAACGACCTTAATCTCCTAAAAAATTCAAACATCATCCTAATCTGAAAAAAGAAGGTGCCGAAAGCATCCTGGAGTATCAGCCAATCATCCTCATCCATGCATTTGCAAACATCATCACTAAAGTTCTAGCGCTAGGTTTCGCCCCGCACATGAACGCTATCATCTCGCCCTGCCAGAGCGCCTTCATCAAGGGTAGAAGTATTCATGACAACTTCTTATACGTGAGAAATATCGCCTGTCGTTTCCATCGAAATGCAACTCCGGCCCTACTAATGAAATTAGACATCTCCAAATCCTTCAACTTAGTTCGTTAGGACTACCTCATCTCCCTGATGCAACACAAAGGCTTCCCAACTCGATGGAGCCAATGGATTATGTCCCTCCTTGCTACCTCGACTTCAAAAGTGCTATTCAACGGCACACGTTTGCCACCGATCCAGAATGGCAGAGGTCTGAGATAGGGTGACCCGCTATCACCTCTTCTTTTCATCCTGGCCATCGATCCACTACACCACATTATTGCTCAGGCAACCGACAGGAGCCTCCTCACCAAGCTAGGAGGAAGAGCATCTTTGTACACTGACGATGCTGCCATCTTTATTAAACCGACACGTAAAGACATCTCCAACATTGAGAGCATCCTCCAACACTTCGGGGAAGCCACTGGCCTACGCACAAACTTGCGCAAGACACAGATTGCACCCATAAGCTGCCAAAACATTGACCTTGACTAACTACTCAAGATCTGCTGGTAACAAGATCGACATTCCCAATGCGCTACTTTGGTCTTCCATTGTCAACAAAGCGCCTGAGAAAGATTGAATTCCAACCTTTTATAAATAAAGTGGCAGGTAAACTATTAGCTTGGACCGGGTGAAATCTAACACATGCAGGGAGAATAAACCTCATGAACGGTCCTCTCTTCGCAGACGGTATACTTCCTAACAACCCTCAAAGCAAATAATGAAGTGCTTCAAGACTTAGACAAAATCCGTAAAAAATTCCTCTAGGCGGGCGACCAACAACTAACAGGTGGAAAATGCAAAATTAATTGGATGAGAACCTGCCTCTCGAAATAGCATTGGGGACTCGGCATCCCAAACCTTGAGAAATTCACCAGAGCCCTCTGCCTGAGGTGGCTATGGCATGAGTGGACATCATCGGACAGACCCTGGACCAACATAGAAACCCCATGTGACGAGACGGATAGACAACTATTTGCTGCCTGCATGATCATCACCCTCGGCGACAGCAAAAAAGCCAGCTTCTAGAAGTCTAGCTGGTTGCAGGGCCAGTGACCAAAAGACATTGCACTACAACTCTTCACCATTTCAAGGAGAAACAACAGGATGGTTCACGAAGCCATCAGTAACACTAACTGGATCCGAGACCTCAACATCAATAGTAACATCAACATTTTACATTTAGCTTCTTTTGCCCTATTATGGAACATGGTCAGACAGACGGAACTTCATCCAGGAAACAAGGACACTATCAACTAGAAACTAACAAAATCACGCATGTATACAACAACATCGGCATGTAAAGCATAGTTCCTGGACTGCACCGAAACACCGAATATCTCATCAATCTGGAAAACGTGGGCGCCACCAAAATGTAAATTCTTCATGTGGCTAATTACACAAAACCACGTATGATCCGTGGACAGGTTGGCCAAACATGGATGGCCGCACAACGCCACTTGCACCCTCTGCAGATGGACCATGGAGACTAGCCACCACATCTTGGCCGAGTGCAAATACACCAGGAGAATCTGGGATCTAACGGCGACATGGATAGCAGCCAAGCCTCAGGCCAAATGGATGGCGGCCCTCATCCAACACAATGCAATGGTGGACTTATATAACTATGACACCGGATTCACCGAGTAAGGCTCTGAGAAGTCCAACTCTACTCATCGTGTGGGAGATTTGGAAAGAACGGAACGCGCGCGCCTTCAACAGACACGAGAGCTCAACGACGATGCTTATGGCAAAAATCAGGGAGGAGGGGTCAGCTTGGCTAGTGGCGGGGGCGAAAGACCTAGCGTTACTTCTAGCACGAGAGTAGTCCCTTAACTTCTCGCATAGCTCGCCAAATGGCACACCGTGTTTTCCTGTTTTGGTTTTATTTTTTTCATGTAAACTCCTGCTCAATCAATGAAATAGACACACTCTCGTGCCTGTTCATTCAAAAAAAAACATCTGATAATCCTGCCATGAGTTTGATTAGTTAAGCATGGAGATTGCTAGGAAAAGAATGTGGCATATATAGAAGGATTGTTCCTTGACTTAAAGTCGCCTTAGTTTATATATTGTCGACTTTAACAGAAACATGACACTTTTTATTTGAGTACTTGTCATCTGTTGTATATATAATTGCCCAACAGGCATTATCTTACGTGGTCAACATCTGCGTGGGAAATCATACGGAGAGTGGTTGGATAGCTGAGGAGGACTGGAGAATGAAACAAATATAAAGCTATGAACATCTCCCCATCTATGCATCATCGTACAAGGAAGGAACTCGACTGCACCCACCCCTCACCAGACACCCTCATCGGCGACAGCTTGCCTTTCTCCTAGTCTCCACTATTTCGTCTATGCATCCCATTTCCTAGCCTTGAGGAAGTGTGCTAGGGACAGCACGAGTCCATTCATTGAGGCATGTCAAGTTGTCTGCGCATGGTCAACACTGTCCTAGCAATCGATTCTTTGACTGATTTTGGTCGAGCAACTGAAACATTTTGGCAACTACAGTTTTGTTTTTCTTTTTCCTTTTTTACCAAAAGGAAATCCCCTGACGAAAACCGTATCCATCCAATACACAAAAAAGAGGCCGAGAACATGTTCCGGGATTGAAACATATTCAAACTGCAACTTCGGCTCACAAGGATGCAAAACGGCCCAATTACTGAAAAGTTCTTAACGAAAGTAGCTACACACTCGAAAGTCATAGAAAATAAGAACAAGTGATGATCCTGCACTTATAAGTCTACGCTTACAAATGCACTGCATTCTGATCTCCCATGTAATTGAGTAATTCCTAGCGTATACTCAACTGGTGAGAACCAAACATCATACATACAAGACAAACAAATTGAAACCAAGAACAAGTGATGTGCTACAGTTGCATAGGTTCCTAATGTAGAACATAGCACTTCTAGATCCCAGAGCTGTTGTGGTTTTGTTTTTCTTTACCCTCTTCTTCTTTAATGAAATGATTTAGAATTTCAGGTGTAACTGTGGTGCTGCTATCAATAGTTCTTTTTCTTTCCGAATCCAATTCATGAGCGACCTTTGCAACCGGACAGGCACATGTGTAAACCATGAGTCAAGCCAGTGACAGAGACGTATCCGATTCCTAATGAGCTCTTCATCATCTCCTTGCAACAGCTTTCTTTTCCTAGCTCCCCCAGAAGTGCTCCGTCTTCTCATTCTTGAGCTCCATGTGCTCATGCATGGCTTCTCAACCTGAATAAGTGCAAAGCCATGTTTAGACTTCCAAAGCATTTGGTAAACCATTGCTTCGGCATTCTGGTGGAAGTAATCTATTGCCTTTGGCAGCATAATCTCTTCTAGCTGTTCCAGGGCAATGTCTGTATGCAAGAAATGTTGCTCCTTGCGGACTATCGCCGCTATCTCAGAATTCCTATTTGCTGGCAGCATGTCCTCTAAAGAGCCATGGGGCGAAAAGGCGATCCCAGCTTTCAGATATGGACAATCTTGCAGAGAAATTAGGTCTTCAGAATGTGAGGTCTTCTGTTTTCTGTACATAGGTAGTGAGACGTGGCAATGCAAAGTAAATTGAATTACTGGTTCTAGCAAACCATCTGATAATCCTGCCATATCCATGCTGCTAAAATGTCGAACCTCATGCCGTCCATACTCCTTGCAACAAAATGGGTTTGGCCGAACCAACTGAGAGGACAATCTATTGAGTTTGTCCCAATGTTCTTTATGGTCCGAATAAAAAGAGGGCCCCCATAAGAAGTCTTCATTGGGCAGTTGAGTAAGTTCATTTCTAATATTTTCAAATTTACACTTGAAATGAGGGGCAAATAACTGGAGGCACTTAACTGCGATCCCAACTATATCTATACTCTCCGAGAGCTGTACGACCAAACTAAAGCAGATATTACCCTCCGGTGTACCATCATACTGGATAAATGTTAGGCTAACATCTATTCCATGCACTGGATTACGGATGGGAGTCAACCATAATTGAAACAAAGGATACTCATTCCCCCGAACAATTTTATGATGTAGTTCCTTGCCTGCAAAAAGGTTTCTGACAAGAGATTCAAAGGGAATGTGACGGCGTGGTGTGCCACCAAGCTCTATGAATCTCAGAAACTCACTAGCACCATCTGCATACCACTCAAATCTTTGAGCAATGGATCTTCTCAAGTCATTGTCATTGCGTTTAAATATGGAGAGAGCAAATGACTTGGTAGCATGCACAATACGGTTAGGGAGGGAGGAATTCTTTACCTCCCGTTCCATTTGTTCGTCTTCTAGGATTCTCTGCTTGCATTTGTGCAGTGTGTCATCACACTCTTGAGCAGCACGCTTCAGCTTCCTACGCCAACGCAATAAGGATGCATCAGTGATCTGCCACTTATTAGATGTCTCAAGAGCAGCCTCCAGCCTGATGTGTGCCATCTCTAGCCTCTCCAAGTTTCTTTTCTCATTTGATTCCTCTTTCTCCTCATATTTTTGAACTAGACCAGATAGGATTTGGCCAACTGTCTCCTGGACAATCGCAGCACTGACTAATTCTGCCATTAGAGTTCAAGCATCGCTCCCCTGCTCAGAAAAAGTAAGATATAACAGTATGCATGAGAGATTAGATGATGAACTTTGGATCGTGAGCAAAGATTTAGCTTAGCAGTTGTAAGAACGTACCGTCAACCGGATTGGGTGAAAATTGTGGACAACTAACCTGTGTGTAGAGAGATACTATTATGGGTGTTAAAATTGAACGAGAATGTGACCCAAGAGGCAAAGACGTTGAAAGCAAAAAGAGGTTGATGGTCCATTAATATAGATGGGTCTGATGGTGAGTGGTGGAGCAGTCGGTCTCTACAATGGAAAAATGTTGACAAGGAAGGATTGTTTCTGATTTTAACTTTTGCCTAAAAGAACTGTTTCTTTGACTTGACCGAAACATGATGTTACGTTGGCCAGAAGAATTGCCCAACAGGCATATATAGTAGTGAACAACCGTGGTAAAAACGAAATGGTGGGTGGTTGTGATGACATACTAACATTTGACCAAGAAAGCTAAGGACAACAAAGGAAATACAACTTGAACACCCACCAACAAGGAATTCAGCAAAGCCTTGGCCTATAAAAGGCAACTGCTTGTGGATGAAGCAAACAGATATTCCAAATTTGTAACTTGCATGAACATTTTGTATGCCGTGCTTGTTTTGACGGATCACATGGACAGTTATAGTTCCCCTGTTTAATTTGCTGCTGCGCCAAGTGCCATCCTTCTAGGTTCTAGCCATTTTTGCATCTGTCATCGGTGTTACTGTTACCCTAACTATCTGACTACATCTGCTGTATATGATAAATTGCAAATACACTGCTAGGTTGTATTCCCATTAAAAAAATGATTGATCTCACATATACAAGAGTAAGATTGTAGCGTTATACTGGCAACCATTTCTGCTAGATTCAAGCATCCTAGTATAAATCCATCGCATATTCTCCTGGGAATCATCTCTCTCAATGCAGAGACACGGAAGCCGGAAGTAATGGGGACTAGGGAGTGCCATGTTAGGTGGGGAAGCAAATCGATCGAACCTCGACTCCACCTACGTGTCATCGAAATAGGTGGCACCTCGGACCCGTCTCCGGCCGCTCGTCATCCTCTGCCACGCCTTTCCCTCTCCTCCCATGAGTCCTCGGCCCCATCATCGTCGTACTCTGCACCACCCCAGCGCCGAATGATGGCGGGCCATGTGGGGCTCGGAGTCACCTTGCCAGGCAGTGTGATGATGGGCCGGGCTGGGCTGAATCGAATTAACTTTCGTACAGTAAGGCCCAACCCGACTGACACTCCCTCCGTCGGCATCCAGCGACCGCCGCAGCGATGTGCTTCAACCACTGCGAGTACCTGTTTCGCTCAAGCACAAAACTGCATGTAGTCCAACCATTTTAGATGTTACTCTGTCATTACGGGTTGGTATCTCTTGGTGCTAAAATCAGGCCAACACACAAACGTACTCGAACGTGCAGCAGGCAGGAGCGCACCTTACAATGCCTCTGCACAGGCCGATCACACCGGTTTGATAGACCGGTCATACCGGTTCGCCGGGGCAACCCGACGACGGTCCAATGAACACTCACCCGGGAAGGATCCTGTCGGGGCAAGCGCATACAAAGCTGCTCTAGGATCGGCATGCCACCTAGAATGCCCTCAATTGACGTAGAGACGAAGGAGGAACAACAAATAGTAGATTAGAAAAGCTAGGGCAAAGGAAAATGGTAAAAAAGATAAAAGATCTTCCTGTGAGAAACCCTTACAAATCTTGTGAGAAAATACAACTCCTACTCGGACTCTACAGACCTAAACTGGTCTAACCGGGTTGCAAACCGGTTTGACGTGTCTCCTCAGGGATAGATTTTCCGGAGGTCATAACTCTCTCATCCGGACTCCAAATCGAACGTTCTATATATGCATTTTGGTCTACTCGACGTGAGCTACGCAATGGTGAAGTCCAAATTGTAATTTGAGAACTTTGACCAAACTGGTCTGATCGGTTTAGGAGATTCGTCTGAACAGGTCTGTCCAGGTCTATCAATTTCGGTCACGAACAGTATCTAACCTGTGGACCTGCCATCTTAGCTAAAGCTTTCAGAAACGAAATGGTTTTTGACAGCATCTTGAATCAGAGCTGCAACTTAATGGGACAACAAGAACTCATGTGTCAGACCGGTACGAAGTAGGAACACAAAAGTATACGATCTAAAGGTCATCACCGATATAGATGTAGTTGTAGATCAGAGGCAAGTCCAAGAAGCAACCCATGTGTTGACTGTTTAATCCTGTCCTCATTTTCAAACAATAGCTCCAATATTATTTGATCTGTTCCCTAGGACATTCCAATTATATTCTTCTATTACCCCCTGTTTCTCTTTTCGATCCATGTTACATGATTCAAAATTTCAGATGCCGCTTCGTTTCCTTTCTGCATCCAGTCCATGAGCAATCTCAGCCGGGACTGGACAACTGTGGAACTGACAATCTCTGCCATTAGGATTCAAGCATATGTAATATCCTTCAATCCATTTTCAGGAAATACGACATATAAAAATATAGATGAGAGATAGATGCATGAATTTTGGATAAGAAGAAAAGAGTTAGCTTAGCAGCTGGAGGAACCTTCCTTTGATTGAATAATGGTAAATCATACTGCGAGCCAAGATGATAACTTAAGGAGAAGATAGTGATGTCCAAGTTAGACAACTTCGGTAGTTAGAGGTTGTATGGATTTCGTCATTTCAAGGGGATTCTTTTAATCAGGAAGTCTGATTTAAGTCAAACTAGGCTTGAATAAACTAGGCCAACATGCATTACAGGGAAGAAAGTGGAAGAGGTGCGTCAGATCGCGTGAAAGTTGGGTTAGTTTGATAGCTAACAGGCGGTCAGGGAACGAAAGTGAAAGCTTGAAACACAATTCAAAAATATTTATCTACTGTTTCATTTTTCTTGTGGAAATCTCACTACATTTTTCTTGTGTTTCATTTTTCTTTTTGCTATCATGTAATTTGGTCCAACGGACTACCGTCAATGAAATGGACCATGCTTGATGAGTGATGCTGCAATCTGGAACAAAAAAGGGACAATATCTGTATATAATGGATTATATTACACTGACAAGATCATAATGTCACCCAACTTATAGATGGATTTAATCCCACATCTACATATTGTTACGCCACATAACGAGACAATATTTTTTTTTTGCTTTAATTCTCCTCACAGGCTAGCTCGATCACAGATCCATCCTACTGTCGTAATCACAACAACTGACAGGTTAACCACCTACCCTGTTTCTAGTTGGTGATACTCTCAATGCAGAGCAGCAGGCAGAGGAGATGCAAAACAGAACAGGTTGTGGCCTGTGAGGTGGGATCAAGTCGAGCATACATCGAGTTCACCTACATCTCCATCATCGTCTCCAGCCACTCGGGCAAGTTCTCCTCCATGACCCCACACCTACTCCCTCCGTCCCAAAAAGAGTGTCATTTGTCCTAAGTCAAATTGTCTTCAGTTTGACCAAATTTATAATAAAGAGTATCAGTATTTATAACACCAAATAGGTACGCTATGAAAATATATTTCATAACGAATCTAATGAAACTTGTTAACTAGACTCCAACTTGATGTGTGCCATCTCTAGCCTCTCCAAGTTTTCGTTTGCATTTAGTTTCTCTTTCCTATTGTACCTCTGAACCAGACTGGATAGGACTTAGCAAACTGTCTCCTGGATAACTGCAGAACTGACTGCCTCTGCCATTAGGATGGTTCAGGCACTTGTAGCATCCCTTCCCTGCTCAGGAAATGAAATATATACCAGTATACATGGGATACCGGATACATGTATAAATTTGTTGCAGTACTAGTGTATAAAAATTATCGCAGGACAGTGAATTGAATAGTAAAAAGAAATTGTAAATCAAAATCATATATAGGTGCTTACCGGCTGTAAGAAACTACCCTTGATCGAATCTCATGGAAGTGTTTACCAGCTATCTTTGGAGGGTAATGTTGTGAGGTAATTAAGATGGAAACTAAGAAGAAAGTGATATGAAGTTTGCAGAGAATAAGGTAGTAGGCAATTAGTTAATAACAGGGTGATTTCAAGAGCAAGATAAGAAAATGATACTGAGCGTGGGGAGAAATTGGTATATACATGTGGAATTTTTTTGACTAAATGAGTATTATACTTTGACTTGACTTCCGGAAGATGGATATGTTTTCCGGATGATGCGTGGCAGTGGCCACAGTCTAGGAAGAGGAAACGAACGTAAATGAAAGAGGAAACGAACGAACTGAGATGCGTTCAGGAAGGTGTGCTGATAGTGATAGAAGAACAGAACGCATCCAATTCGTCATTGGAGCAGAATCAATTGAGATTTCGCGGCTTGGACCGGACCAACACCGCCGCGTGCGTGACGCAGTGCTCGGGAATAGGAGCTCGCCTGACGCCGGCCGGCCGGCGAGGCAGCGCTGCGGGATCACGCCTTGACGAGAGGAGCTCCGTTAGCTTCGGTAGAGTCCGCATCGGGTGCATCCTGGCCATCGGTTGCGGATTGCACGGCCCGCAGCTGCCCAGGGGTGGACGGTATTTCATTTACCGTCCACCCCTGGTCAGCGTGTCCGACAGCAAGGGCACCCGCCGGCGAGCCGAGACTGTCACACCCGATTTTTAAACAAAATCAAGTGCTATAAGTATGTTAGGATCTAGTTTTATACATATAGTGATATCATTAGTGAATAACAGTAACAATATCACGTAAAGGTATATAAATGAAGATTTACGAGTCTATCAGAGATATACAGCTTATTTCTGAAAACGAAAGTTCCAAACTTCACAACTTCATAGCTAATCGAATGGGGTTTACGTACGTCTAGAACTCAGTATCATCTTCAGAAAAACTTCACACACCTTCCTGTTCTGAGCAACAGTAATTA
Source organism: Setaria viridis (assembly GCF_005286985.2). Taxonomy (NCBI): domain Eukaryota; kingdom Viridiplantae; phylum Streptophyta; class Magnoliopsida; order Poales; family Poaceae; genus Setaria; species Setaria viridis. Next base: position 1,619,144 of record NC_048264.2, on the reverse strand, counting down.
AGGATGAGTACACTTATGGTTACTACTCTGCGAAGCCACAAGAAATAACTAGAATAACAATTTCCATCTTCAAGTTTATTAATCATGTGAGGATCGAGGCCGCTCTTGACCATGAGCACGGCTACAGTTTTACACTCTGCAGAGGTTGTACACTTTGACCACAAGTCGCGTAAAAGTTCAAAAAGAACTTTAGACTGAACCATGCTGTGCTGATCAGGCACTCATCACAGTACCGAGGTGTGACTGCATAGGGACGCTACGAGGTCTTTACAAAGATTCACTAGTAAGTGGTAATCCCTCTAAGGTTTCAGGTCGCAGCAGAGCATAAACCTCTCTCAAGACTGCGAAGCTACCATAGAGCATATCAGACTGAGGGCCAGGTTATACCCCATCAACGTCTCCCCTCTTGCCCTTTCAGTAAGATTACCCCAGATTAGAGTCTCTAATTAATTAGCCAAGACCAGAGCCATATAGTTCTTGTGGTTGCACTGGTTTCCTGGGTGGTTCTCCATGTTCCAATTAACATTATCCTGGTATTATGAATAAGCATAGGCAGAAGGGTGGTTAGGGACACTTGACTTTCTCCAATGAAAAGTTACTCTTACTACTCTTCAACTCTTGCTTTCTTGAAACTCTTAATCTTCAAATATTTCGAACAACGATCCTTCTACTCGAAACAATCATCGGCACAAACATACAAGCAAGCAAAACAGTATAACTAACAACAATACACCAAAACAAAAGAAAAGCTCTAAAAGAATGTACTAAAGGATAAGGCTTGATTCTAAGATCACGCGAACGCAAGAAACGCTTAAAATGGAACTAGGTTGAAAAGATAAAACTACCGAGAGATTTGGATTATAAAAGAAAAGATAAGAACTACATGCTTCATTTATTTTAGTTGAGAAAAACAAAGTAAAGATATTTCAGAGAAATACCTTTTGTTGGAAGTAATCAATTCATATTTACATATGAAAAGACGATGTAAAGTTTAGTCCAATTTTATTTATAAATATTTAAGTACAATTTAAGCAAATTAAATATTTGATTTTAAACGAAGCATGTAAAATCATCTAAGCGTAACTTTATGACTCAGGTTGAACTAACCAAATTATAATTCAAAAACACATTTATATTTATATTAGACAAATTAACATTTAATTATGAAAACTCGAGATATAACCTATGTAACTTTTATTTCGAAAGAAAATTGAATAAACATTAATCAATTTAAGTTTGACTATGAAAATCGAGGTATAACTCTAGTTAGCTTTTAATTGGAAGAATTATTTAGATAAGCATTAATTAAATTAACATTAGTTTATGAAAAAACGATCTATAAACTAATTGGCTTTTATTTAGAAAAGGATATGAAGTAAGCATTAATTAAATTGATGTTTATTATGAAAAGCGATGTATAACTCTAATTAGCTTTTATTTGGAGAAGACACATGTTTATGAGGCATTAATCAAATTAATATCAAATTTATTTTCAAAAATGTGCATGAAGGAAAACATCACCACTAACGTGTACTTTATATTATCATGAACTTAACGCAACTTGAACAGATAGAACTAAAATATGTAAACTATAGATTAAAAAAGGTTCTAAGGACCTAATCATGTTTAATCGTAGATTGCAAGCGTTAGAAAGGAAGATTTGCTAGACACAAGCAATGGTGCTCGCAAATAATAGAAATAATAGGGTTAGATCCATAAAAGTGTGAGGCTCGGTTTAGATTGAAAGAAACCGAAAAGATTGAGGGGTTTTCTGTTAAAGATGCAAGACACAGGAACACTACTAAAGGTTATAGGATCTTTCAGGGGGCTAAGCGCAAAAGCTCGGGTCTTCTTGTTCCTCTCGCCGGGGCTCTGGCCGGCCAGCTTGCCGGCGCTCCAGGCGATGATGGGCTCGGGTGGGTGGCGCAAGAGATAGAGGAGGTGTAGGGGATCTTGTGGAGGTGCTCATTGGGGTTGAAGGCTCACGGAGGTGGCCAGAAATTGTAGGTTGGTGTTGACCAGCGGCGGCGGCTCGGGCTCCAAGTGGTGGGCCTCCTCCGACGGCGAAGCAGGGACGGCGAACGGCGTCGGGTGCACGTCCGGGTGTCGCGAAGCTCGTGGTGTCCTCCTCTTGCTCCAAATGGCGACTGTCGCGACAAATTGGCCGGCCGACGCTGTTGCTCTGCTTCGGGTGGTGGCGCACGACGTGACGCTAGAGGTGGCTAGGCGGTGAGATGGCGGCACAGCAGGAGGGTCTCTTGCACCTGGGGTGCTCCCTTTATAGGGCGCGGGGGGTGGCGCCTTGCATGCTGCGCACGCACGCCGCCAGGCATGCTCAGCCTGGGCACGAGTAGAGCCGGCCGATGGGCCTGCCCGAGCCGCGGCTGGGTCAGACCGGTTGTCGGGTTGGAGTGGTGTAGAGCGGGCCAAGCCCATGGAAAGATAGATTTAGATTTAGTATTTGCATAAATATTTTCAATGTAAAAAACAATTCCAAATAACTCTAGATAATGATTTTAGAGAATGAAAAAAATTCAGAAAATCCCAAAAATTTTGTGAAAAATCCCAGAGATAGTTTGGGACACGAGGAGTCCAAATAAAATACTTGGAACCCATAAAAAAGAATCTAGAGCCTTCTAATAAATAGATTTAGCTCTAGAAAAATGAGAATAAATTTCAGAAAAACCTGGAAAATTGTTAGAAGGTGTGGACATCGTCTAAACATATATTAAAACCTTTTACACTCAAGAAACACCAAAATGTATTGGCATGAGTGTAGCACACGGAACAACATTATTTAATTCCGAAAAAGAAATAATTACTTTCCTATACTAAATTTTCTGTAAAGAAAATAAATGTTGATTTTTTTTTAAAATTATGATAAAATCATTGTTTAATTATTCCTTTTAATCACATCCTAAAAATCCAAAAATTTCAGGGTTTGACAGTGAGCCAGCAAGCGAGGCAAGGAGGAGGAAACGCTAAGAGCGCTAGCGAGTCATCCGCCGCCGCCTGCTTCGGCACCAAGCACTGCGGCGTCTACCTGCCCCGTTGCGCGCAAACAGTGCCGCTCCGCGATGTGTCGGCAGGTGGTCGCGCCGCCATGGCGTCCCGTCCCACGGTGCATGTGCTCCGAGTAGCGAGCGGTCAAGTGGCAAGTTAGCGGCGCGGCGCTCGATGGGCGGGCCGTTGACGGTGGTTGTCGGCCTGCTGGTGTCTGTGTTTCTTCAAAGGAGTGGTGTGACGAGGTGTGACGCGATGCGCCGATGGGTCGACAGTGGGGCACCGGAACTTCAGGGTGAGTGGGGTGGCATGGCGGTTTCTGGCTCTCCTCTGCTTCAGTTCAGGGTGAAGTGATCCATTATTGCCACTTGTGGATTTCGATTCGGCATTAAGCATGAGCATTTGGATTCATAGGTGGTCTCGAGAAGCTACTCCATGAAATGTAGCACCGGAATCAAATCTTAATGTCACTAAGATATACCCCCTCCATCCCAAATTATTATTCATTTTTTATTTTCTAGGTATAGGCTTATAGACATATCATATATCTATATGCACAGCAGAAGCTATGTCTCTGGAAAAGCCAAAACGAATACAGAGGGAGTAGCATTTTTGGGGTTTTATTTTTTAACAAATGAACAATCAACCAGTTATAACATTTTTCCAATCCAACATTGGTAGCTGTAAACGTTCTGAAAGTCTAAAAGATAATGTGCAGTAAGGGAGGCACAGCTTCAACTACAAGGAATATTGCCATATTGGTGGAGATGGGTTTTGCTAGATCCAAGAATCTGTCAACCTAGAGCTGTCGCTACATCAAGAAAAAAATGTGTTTAAGTGGGTGATCTTGCTTTAATCTAGGACCGAATCTCTACATATCGGTAAAGAAGCTTCCGGTGACCGAACGCAGGATATCAATTGGGAGAGTCTGAATCTGCCCATATTGGACCTCCACGGCCTAGATGACTCCTTCACTGAAACGGAAATCAAGCGAGCAATAGATGAACTACCCTCTGACACGGCACCCGGACCAGATGGATTCACAGGGGTTTTTTCAAGACGTGCTAGGAGATAATAAAGGGCGATTTAAGTGAGGCAGCAAATGGGTTCCACAACTTCCGCTGCATGAGTCTGCCTCTAATCAACATGGCCAACATTTTGCTAATACCAAAAAAAAGAGGGTGCCGAATCAGTGACTGATTTTAGGCCGATAAGCTTAATACATTCCTTCATCAAGATCATTACCAAGGTCCTTGCCATGCATTTAGCGCCTCACATGAAAGACATCATATCACAATCACAATCTCAATCGGCATTCATAAGGAAAAGGAGCATTCTCGATAATTTTTTGACAGTTCACAATATGGCGAGGTGTTTGCATCGCTTGAGAATACCGACCCTTTTTCTCAAACTTGACATTGCAAAAGCTTTCGACTCGGTCCGATGGGACTATCTACTTTCTCTCCTAGAGCGCCTAGGTTTCCCCTCTCGTTGGCGTGATTGGATGGCATCATTGTTTTACACCTCGTCGTCAAGGATCCTTCTGAATGGCCGGATCCCTAACAGACCCATTAGACACCATCGAGGCCTACGGCAAGGTGATCCCCTATCACCATTCCTATTCATTATTGCAATTGAGCCACCACGCGCCCTACTGGAGCTAGCCACAGAGTGAGGTTTCATTACCAAACTGAGGGGCAGATGACTCAATCTTCGAACCTGCATGTACACCGAAGACACTGCTATATTCTTAAACCCGACCAGTAAGGATATTAATGAGCTGGCCGACCTACTGACCAGATTTGGGGAAGCGTCGGGTTTGAAAACAAACTTTGAAAAATCAAGCATGGTGCCAATAAGATGCGAGGGTGTTAATCTGGAAGACATTATTGGGGATCTCTCGGTGGCAGGAGCTACCTTCCTGATTCGATATTTGGGACTTCCACTTACAACCACAAGATTAAGGCGAGTAGATTTCCAGTACGTTGTTGATAAGGCGATTGGCAAGCTCACTATGTGGAATGCAAGGAATATGACCATGGCGGCACGTCTAGCACTCACTAAATCGGTGCTAACTTCATAGGCGGTATACCTACTATCAGCGCTAGATGCTCCCCAGGAAGTGATGAACGACATTGACTCCAAATGAAAAAAAAATTGGGCAGGGGCGGCGGCCATTACCAGTGGAAAGTGTAAAGTAAACTAGGTACGATCCGCCAGGCCGACTAGGCTGTGGTGTGTGGGTATCCTAAACCTCACGAAGTTCGCAAGAGGATTAAGGCTAAGATGGTTATGGCAAGAGTGGAAAGCGGAGCACAAGCTTTGGGTAGGATCCGAAGTTCCCTGCAATAGCACGGATAAAAAGCTTTTCGCTGCGTGCACAGCCATCGATATAGACGATGGAGCAAGGACTTCCTTCTAGAACAGCGGCTAGGCGCAGGGGCAACGATCGAGAGACATAGTGTCGCGTATTTATTTGGTCTCCAGGAAAAAGAATAGGAGCTTGTGGGAAGCCTTATACAACAGAAACTGGATTAAGGATATCAACCTTCAGCACAATGAATTCTTCGTGCAACACTTCTATGGAAAATTGTCCAGCAAGCGGTGCTTCGGCCCGGGGTGGGAGACGACATCAAATGGAAATTCAGCGTCGATGGCACCTACTCCACCAAATCCGCTTACAATGCACAATTCATTGGTTTGGCATACACCAATTTTGACGTGCTGATCTGGAAAGTGTGGGCTCCTAGAAGCTGCAAGATCTTCTCCTGGCTCGTGATTCAAAACCGGCTTTGGACGGCAGATAGATTTCATGAACGGGGATGGCCTAATCAACTCAATTGCCCGCTATGCCACAACACACATGAGCCGGCAATGCATCTATTCGTTGAATGTAGGCTAACCCGTAGACTATGGGACATGGTGGCCATTTGGATATCTTGTCCGGCAATTAAACCGATGCTCTGGGAGCAGGCGAACACATTACGTTAATGGTGGACAGCGAGGGCCGCAGCAAGTTGCTGCTCAAGGAAAGGCATGCATTGTTGTTACTTTCTCTCTCTAAAGTGTAATTAATAGTTTTTTCATCTTCTTTACACCTTTTCGTGTTCTTGTAATTTCCAGTCTGGAATTCATTCTTTTTAATATAATCGGCAGCTCTCCTGCCCGGTTCATTTCAAAAAAAGTTAACTGTGTTCCTCCTGCAGTTGGGATGATTCATTATTCAGTTCGGTTTTTAAAAAAGAGATGATTCAAGAACCCACACACATAGAGCAAGCACATCAGATCAGTATAATTCAGTATTCAGTAATACCAAGGGTGGAAAAAATGTTATCTCAACTATATATCTGACAAGTCATGCGGTAGAGCCTGCGATACAGCGAAAAATTCACAAGCTCCATATTCCATTGAGCATGAAACAGGAAGTACAAATTCAGTATTGATTACAAGGGATAAAATGAACACCAAATGTTGGATGACCGAAACGCCTATATCTCAAATGCTGTTCTCTCTTGCATGCATTCAAGGAAGAAGTGAGGTGCGAAGCCAACTCACGGCTTCAGAGGCGGCCAGTGACCCACCACATTTATTTGTGCGAGCTCCGTCAGCTGCTGTGCTATGCAATTTGCTGCACTCAGAGGCCGAAGCAAAGCATTCAACATGTACCAGGATGACCTGCTCAGGGAATCTGCATGATAGTTCCGACGGTATGTTGTGTCCATCACACCCATTCGATTTGCAACATATTGCATCCGGACGCCAAACCGTAGGAACACAATTCTTGTATAGTGAAACAAGGAGCATCTTGCGAATGCGAAATGTTCTCCAAATACAGCTTCAGGCACAGGCTTGAATGAAGAGGTGAATGGCCGCAAGCACCTTATAGCAGTCCCAACAATATCCTTGCTCTCCGACAGTTGTAGCATCAGCCCGAGTGCAAAACTTTTCGTTGGTGTCCTGTGGTCTTCGTACAAAAATTCCTAACCTCACTGCAAGGGAAGATTACAACTTAAAGAGAAGATAATGATGGCCAAGACTTTGAGGGGGGAAACGTTAGACAACAACAATAGTGATGCATTGTTTGGATTTGGTCTCACCAAGAGAAATAATGCATGCATTTAGTCAAGAAGTCGTACTTAGGTCAACGACGAGAATTTCTACTTCATTACAGGCTTGATGAATATATTAGTCCAACATGCATTACATGGAAAAACACGAAGAGGTTTGTCAAGTCACGTCAAAATGGAGGTTGTTGGTGTGATAACTATCAATGACAGGGAAAGAAAGTGGAGGTGTGAAGAATACCGTTTGAATGTATTTCTTCTACGCAGCAGTGGACAAGGAACTTGGAATTGTCTTGGCTGCTTGTCACTGTCAATTTCTAATAGAATGAAGCCAATATACAAAATACAAATCATTGTCAATTTATTACCTTGGCATGCTAGTCTGGTTGGTGTCAAATTGACTCACTACATTGTTCTTGTGTCCCATTTTTCACATGTCATGTATTTTGGTTCAATGGGCTTACTTTCTGTGAAATGGACCATGCCTGATGAATGAAGCTACAGTTGAGAACAAAAAGGAACTATATCTGTATATGACGGATTATAAATACACTGACAAGACCATAATGTCATCCAACTTAAAGAAGCATTTAATCATTTAATCCCACATCTAAAGTACAAAATTGTACCGCCATATAATGGGGCATTATTTTTGGTTTACTGTCCCTCACAGGCTAACTTGATCACATATCCATCCTACTTATGTCTGTTGTTGCATGACCAAAATCCCTGACACCACATGCAAAAAAGAACATTTATTTTAGTGGTAACTAATGAGCTTACATATTAAAGAGGCAAATGCTACTTACTTAGGCACTTGGTTGAATCTAAACACCATCTCATAAATATGCTAAGCATGAATTCGTGCCCCATTCTTCTCACTTCGACCGCCTTCTCTTTGAAGATCCCCGGATGTCGAAACCACAATCGACTTTGTGCGCCCTTGCTATTTCAGTGCCTGATTTTTGCACCATGAAGTAGGCAACGCCATGTCCTGGATACCACCACATTTTATAATATGCCAGATCAGGTTGGCAAATGTAATGTTTGATTGCCTTTGATCGTACTGTCTCGTCCATTTGCTGTAGGCTATCATTTATAAGCTCTTCCTTCCCTCCGATTATTTCAACTGCAGTTCTACCTTGCGTGCGTTCATCGAAAAAGTGAGGTGCAAAGCCCACTCCAAGCTTCAGAGGTGGCAGGTCAGCCACGAGGTTTCTTGCAGTTGCATCAGCTGTGTTATGCAGGCTGCTGCACTCTAAGGCAGAAACGTAGCATTCGATGCGTATCAGAATAACCTGCTCCGGGAATTTGCATGATAATTCTGATGGAATACAGCTAGTAGCACACCTGTCTGGCTTGCAACATAGTGGATCCGGGCGCCAAAAGTGGGTGTCATAGGAACACAAATCTTTTATGGTGAAACATGAAGCAGCGTGTGAGTGGGAAATGTCTTGCTGAGGCAGTTGGATGAGTTCTCTCATTACTGCTTCAGCCACATCCTTCATCGAAGACGTGAATGACTGCAAGCATCTTATAGCAGTTCCGACAATGTCCATGCTCTCTGACAATCGTAGAATCAGCATGAGAGAAAAACTTCTCATCGGTGTCTTCCGGTCTTCATAGCGAAATTCCAGCCTCGCCTCCACACCACGCCCTTCCACACACATGCTCTGTATGTGCAGACACCGGAGTATACTTCCTTGCAACATCTTGTACTCTAGAGTTTTGCCCTCGAGAAGTTGCCTGACAAGAGGGTTAGAGAACACGCACCGCAGAGGTGAGCATCCTGACTCCACATCTCTGAGGAAACGGTTGGCGCACTCCGCAAACCACTCGTTTCTTCGAACATCTGAGCAGCTTATGTTGTCTTTGTGAAACCCAGTGAAATAGGAGGACACGGAAGATTGTGTCACATGTGCGATCCATTTAGAGAAGGAGTGTCTTACTGGTTGTTCCAACTCTATGACGTCCATTGTTTGCTGCTTGATGCACCTGTGTAGCAGATCTCCGCAGTCTTTGAAGGCACGCTCCAACAGCTTCCTGCGCTGTAGAAGGGACACGTCTGTGATCGGCATCCTTGCAGATCTCTCAAGTGCAAGATCTAGTTCGGTGTGCGCCATCTCAAGCCTCTCAATGTGATGCCTTGTGGATGCCGTCCTTTCGTCATGGTCACACTTACTAAACAGGTAGGAGGTGATTCTGCTCACGGTCTCTTGCACAACAGCTGAACCAACCATGCCCGCCATGAGTGTCGCTTAGGAGAGAAGAGATCCCCTATTCAGAATGCAAAGAGCAATCATGAGATGCAGAGGTGATTAAATCATTTGAGAAAAAAATGAAGAATTGTGCATCATGTTAAATTAATTGATTGATCTCTCACCGACATGCCAACTGAATGAGAGATGATGGTGATCAAAGAGGAATGCAAGGTCAGTTGCTGTACATACCGCTGTCGAATCACTGATGGTGAAGATGAAAAAAATTGATTAAGAAGGAGATAGGTATAACTTGAAGACTTGAGAGGTTGGAGGAGCACTAGTCAAGTAACCAGCAGGGTTTCGAGGGGTTGGTGAGGAGCACCTGAAGATTGATTAAAAAGTCTTGGTCACTTGTCGCTGGCAATTTCTAGTGGAATCAGTCCAATATAAGACTTTGAGAGGTTGGAGGAGAACTAGTCAAGTAACCAGCAGGGTTCTGATGGTGAGCAGCACTAGTGAAGTAACAGGCAGGGTTTTGAGGGGTTGGTGAGGAGCACTAGTGAAGATTGATTAAAAAGTCTTTGTCACTTGTCACTGGCAATTTCTTGTGGAATCAGTCCAATATACGATTTTTCATAAAAAAAATTTCATAGCACGCTACTCTGACCAATATTTTGTACTGACCCACCCCTCACCAGACACCCTCATTGGCGACAGCCTGCCTTTCTCCTAGTCTCCAGTATTTCGTCTATGCATCCCGTTTCCCAGCCTTGAATAAGTGTGCTATGGACAGCACGAGTCCATTCATCGAGGCATGCCAAGTTGTCTACGTGTGGTCAATGCTATCCTAGCAATCAATTGTTTGACTGACTTTGGTCGAGCAACCGAAACATTTCTTGAACGGCAACTGCAGTTTTTTTTCTCTTTTTTCCATTTTTTACCAAAGGGAAATTCCCTAACGGGAAACCGTATCCATCCAATACACAAAAAGGAGGCCAAGAACATGTTCCGGGACAAAAACATATTCAGATTGCAACTTCGTTTCACAAGGATGCAAAACGACCTGATTACTGAAAAGTTCTTAATGTAAGTAGCTACACACTCGAAAGTCACGTAGAAAATAAGAACAAGTGATGATCCTACACTTATAAGTCTACGCTTACAAATGCACTGTGTTCTGATCTCCGATGTAACTGAGTGATTCCCAGCGAATACTCAACTGGTGAGAACCAAATATCATACATACAAGCTAGACACACAAATTGAAACTAAGAAAAAGTAATGTGCTACAATTGCATAGGTTCCGAATGTAGAACATAGCACTTCTAGATCCCAGAGCTGTTGTGGTTTTGTTTTTCTTTACTCTCTTCTTCTTTAATGAAATGATTTAGAATTTCAAGTGTAACTGTGGTGCTGCTATCTAACTTTCTTTTTCTTTCCGAATCCAATTCATGAGCGACCTTTGCAATCGGACAGGCTCATGTGTAAACCATGAGTCATGCCAGTGACAAAGACGGATCCGAATCCTAATGAGCTCCTCATCATCTCTTTGAAACAACTTTCTTTTCCTAGCTCCCCCTGAAGTGCTCCGTCTTCTCATACTTGATCTCCACGCGCTCATGCATGGCTTTTCAACCTGAATACGTGCAAAGCCATGTTTAGACTTCCAAAGCATTTGGTAAACCATTGCTTCGGCATTGTGGCGTAAGTAATCTATTGCCTTTGGCAGCATATTCTCTTCCAGCTGTTCCAGGGTAATGTCTGTATGCAAGAAATGTTGCTCCTTGCGGACTATCGCCACTATCTCAGAACTCCTATTCGCTGGCAGCATGTCCTCTAAAGAGCCATGGGCGAAAAGGTGATCCCAGCTTTCAGATATGGATAATCTTGCAGAGAAATTAGATCTTCAGATAGTGAGGTCTTCTTTTTTCTGTACATAGGTAGTGAGACGTGCCAATGCAAAGTAAATTGAATTACTGGTTCTAGCAAACCATCTGATAATCCTGCCATGTCCATGTTGCTAAAACGTTGAACCTGATGCCGTCCATGCTCCTTGCAACAAAATGGGTTTGGTCGATTCAACTGAGAGAGCAAGCTATAGAATTTGTCCCAATGTTCTTTATGGTCCGAATAAAAAGAGGGACCCCATGAGAAGTCTTCATTGGGCAGTTGAGTAAGTTCATTTCTAATATTTTCAAATTTACACTTGAAATGAGGGGCAAATAACTGGAGGCACTTAACTGCGATCCCAACTATGTCTATACTCTCCGAGAGCTGTATGACCAAACTAAAGATGATATTACCCTCTGGTGTACCATCATACTGAATGAATGTTAGGGTAACATCTATTCCATGCATTAAATTATGGATGGGAGTCAACCATAATTGAAACAAAGGATACTCGTTTCCCCGAACAATTTTATGACGTAGTTCCTTGCCAGCAAAGAGGTTTTTGACAAGAGATTCAAAGGGCATATGACGGCGTGGTGTGCCACCAAGCTCTATGAATCTCAAAAACTCACTAGCACCATCCGCATACCACTCAAATCTTTGAGCAATGGATCTTCTCAAGTTATTGTCATTGCGTTTAAATATGGAGAGAGCAAATGACTTGGTAGCATGCACAATTATCACACCCGGTTTTAAGGACAAAACCAAGTGCTACCTATATGTATGCCAGGATCAAGTTTCATACATATAGTGACATCATAAGTGAATAACAGCAATAGTATCACGTAAAAAGATACAAATAAAGACTTACGAAACCATCAGAGATACACAGCTTAAATACTGAAAACGGAGGCTCCAAACTTCACAGGCAATCGACTAGGGGTTGCGTAGGCCTAGAACTCAGCATCATCTTCGGAATACTTCACACACCTTCTTCTGAGCAGCAGTAAGCAAGGGTGAGTACACTTATGGTTGGTACTCAGCAAGGCCACTAGAAACAACCAGAATAACAATTTAAGTCCATCTTTAAGTTTAATTAATCATGTGAGGGTCCAGGCCGCTCTTGACTGTGAGCACGGCTGATCGATCAGTTTTACACTCTGTAGAGGTTGCACATCTTTACCCACAAGTCGCGTAAAAGTTCAGAAGAACTTTGGACCCAACCATGCGATGCTAGCTAGGCATCATACCACACTTCCGAGGTGTGATTGCATAAGGACGCTACGAGGCCTTTACAAAGATTCGCTAGTAAGTGGTAACCCGCTAAGGTTTCAGGTCGAAGCAGAGCATAACAGTCCCCTAGTGGGTACAGTGTCTTAGCAAAGCCCACTTCCCAAGAGAGCGAGTGCTATACCCCAGCAACACCTCCCCTCTTGCCCTTTTAGTAAGTTTACCCCATACTAGAGTTTCTAATTATTTAGCCAAGACCAGAGCCATTTAGTCTCATGGTAGCACTGTTTTCCTGGGACCGTCTGTTGCGCCTGGAGAGCCGGTCCAGAGGCCACCGCCGTAGACCACGGGCACGCAGGATGAGCGCGTGGCAGTGCCTCAAATATTCCAGTGCCTCCTGCCCCCGCTGCTCGTGGTGGCCTGTTGCGCGCGCCACATTGACGCATGCTCAAGCATTGTGGCAGGAGGCATCAGAAGCAGAGACAATTCCTCCGCGTCCAGATCCGTGGCCGCGGCCTTCGTCACAGAGAAGCTCAGATGTTCCAGGGCACGTTCCACCTCTGCTGCTATTGGTGCCGTCACCGTGTTAATCCTGTCAAACACTCGGTTAATAGGGATTAGGAACTCACATGGTGCGCTTGGCATGGACTATGCTACATTCCTGGGGAGATGTTCCTAGTTCGTTGGAACAGCGGAGTTGTTGATGCCAAGCTGGTCCACGAGATGGTGCGCTTTGTTGATGTAGTCCGTGGCCTCCTGGAACAGCATCTCCTTACCTGGCTATCGACCATTGCCTGGAAGTTGTTCTTAAGCGCCATAGCTTGGGTGTTGAAGAGGGCTTGCACTTGTGCACTCACCATGTTCTTGAGCTCGTCGAGGCGTGCAATGCAGGCGCGAAGGCAGCCAGGCTTGCCTTGAGAGGTGTTAGCTTTGGCCTAGTGGAGGCAGGAGGGGGGAGGGCGGGCGGTGGTGCAGTACTCCTCTGCTGGCCCCCCCTAAACTCGGCCTGCCAGTGCCTTGGCGAGCGCGTGCGCTCACGGCGCACCGCGTCCTGGGCTCAATGGCCATGGATCTTGACATTTCTTTCGCGCCGTCTTCCCGGTGGTCGTAGCCGTCGTCATCGTCATTGTGGCACAGTCAACGGAAGGGTCTGTCATCACACGAGCCCTTGTCCCCCCCCAACCTGGCTTCGCGCTTTCACCGGTCTTCGTTGTTCTCGCGCTTGCCATTCCTGTCATGTTTGTTGTTGCCGCGCTCCCATGGCTCCTGCTCCCGCTGTGACTGAGGAAGCCTTGTGGGGAACTTTGCATGAGTGTCCGAGGGAGCACCGTTCAGCACCCTATAACACCAGACGTAGCCCCGGCGCACATGGTTGAAGTTGGTGGGGTTGTTCACGGCACCGACAAGGTCGCAAGCCGCCGTGGTGTAGTCCTCCAGCACGCCCAGGTGCAAGAAGACCTTGTAGCGCACACCCTGTTGCCAGCGGTCCGGCTGCGACGAGGAGATGGTGATCGATGAAGACTTGTCAAAAGGCCGGTGCATGAAAATGAGCCAAACTCATTTGGGGATTTCGCTTGGGTTTGCCGTCCAAGCCCATAGGTCGATGTGCCTGTTGTCGGTGGGCTGAATGAGGTCGAAGTTGATGTACTGGAGGACGCAGCGCGTGCTGATGATGTGCTCGACGATGTCCGGTGTGCACGTGTGTATCGGAATGCCATCAAGGTAGAGCCGCACCAGGAAGAAGATGCACAAGCCTAGCGTGTGGCTTAGGCTTCACCAAGGCCTCAAGCATATGTCGATGCCTCAGCCTTGGAAGTGTCCACGATTGCGCGCTGCAACACAGTGGGCACTGTTGATGAAGCGGACGAGGAATGGCTCCGGTTGATGCATGGTGACGATGACTTCACCCCTCTGGAGGCGCAGCTTGTCCAGAAGGAGGTCTTCAATGTCATTGGCACCGGCGCCGCGCGGGAGATGAAGGGCCCATGGGACCAGAGTTGTCCCCTCCTAGTCCTTGGCATCTCGCTCAAGGTCAAAGGAGTTGGGGATGATGATGGTCTCCTCGTCGGGGCGGGTGTTTGGGTCTCTAATCGCCATATGTGGTGGTGGCAGGGGCAGCCTCAGAGGTGGTGATGGCGGTAGCGGTGGTGGACAGGAAAGTGTAGTGGCCGGTACGTCGTTGGTGGACAGGGACGGGTGGAGGTTGGGGGTGGGTGGCGTTGGTGGTGCGGCGAAAGGGGGCGAGCTACGGCCGGTGGTGGGTTGCGCGGCGGCAGCAGCGGTGGCGGTAGGGAGCGCTGTGGCAGTGCTTGAGCTATAGCAGCTGTGGCATATGGTGGTTGGGGATGAGCGACGGCAGAGGAAGCAACGCACAGGGTCCCTGCAGATGGCCGTGCGGTGGTCTTTGGCCAAGCAGACGAAACACCGTTGGGCAGTGGCTCAGTTGAAGGCTTCAAGCGCAGTAGTTGTTGGGTGTTTTGACTGCTCACTGTGCTGCCAGTCGCGTCCGCCGTCTCGACGGGCCTGGCGGAGCGGCATGGTGAGCTTTGAATGCCTTTTGCGCCTCGTAGCTATCCTCCATTCTTGGGTGGAGATGGAGCGGCTTGGCTGGGGGGCCTAACGAGGAGCACTGGCGCGGTGCGGCCATGACTCCTTCTCCCCGAAGTCAGTGCGCCACGGCCTTGTCACCTCATCAGCTTGAATGCGGCGTCCTTGGGGGCAAGAGAAGAGCTGGCTTTCGAACCGTTGGGCAGCATTCATTCCCCCAAGCTTTACTACCTCCGCATAGGACATCCATCGATTCAACATGATAGGGGGCGGATCTTGAGCCTCTGGTGCTGGATCCTCCGCACGCACTGCCGGATCCATCGTCGGCGCCAGCGGATCCAGTGTCTCCGGCATGAAAACATCCTCCTCGCGGCGAGGATGTCCATGGCGCGGCGGCGAGGGTGGGGGAGGGGACTCGCAGAAAAGCTGCTCCCAGGTTGAGTTTGTGCTGTGTGGGGGAGGGGAGCGGCGGTGGTGGAGGATAGGGGTCGGGGTCGGGGCGCATGGTGCTCTTGGTGCACATGACAGGTTTCAACATACTCCTCTTGGCGCTCTCATTCAAAAGTGGCTTCGCCCGAGCTGGAGCCAGAGCCCGAACCCGAGGAGGCGACGCGCAACTGCGGGAGCAAGAGAGCATCTCTGCCGCGGGTCATCAGTTTCCGATAACCCACCTCCATTCCTTCCCCTGTACTCGCACCTTGATTCCTATCCATGGGTTGCCCATGCAAGGTGTTCGACGCATTGCCAGTGTGCCCGTCGCCGGATGGGAGGGCAACAAGAAAAGCGATAGGACCACGCCGCTAGATCTCGTCAACGGCGATTGACGCTCGTGCCGAGACCTTCATCTCCAGTGCGGCGTGCTGGGATACATAGAGTATGGGATACTTCTTTTGCAGAGTCCGAAGGGAACAAGGAGGCAACGGAAGCTATGGGGTTTGGGTCAGTAGAGGAGCAGGTTAAGAGCCTGTCACCGGACCCGCTGCTAGGGCTATGGAAGGTAGGGACTGGTTCCCAGTTCTGACCATTAGGAAATGTGGAGAGCTCCGGTGATGTGGAGAAATTTGAAAGCTCAGCTGAGCCTGCAGATGTGGAAGCTCCAGAGGTTGATGTGCGGCGAGGTGCATCCCTATTGGATAGTGCAGCACATTCGAGCAGTGAAGGAGTGAATCAAGGAAGCAAACCATTAGCATCACAAAGATCCAACTCAGGGGTCAGTGGTAAAACATTGGTTACCAGGAAGAAGATAAAACCATGGAAAGGACCTTTGCCAAGGAGAGAACCTCCACCGAAATTATCACTAGGTGACATATGGCGAGAGATGTCCGGGCAGCTGGTTTGCCGCAAGGGAGTATGCGCCTGGAGTCGTTTTTGGCCAGGTACGGTAAACTAGAAACCAAAGGCTGCTGCTGAATGTTAAATCATTTGAGAAAAAATGAAGAATTGTGCATCATGTTAAATTAATTGATTGACCTCTCACCAACTTGCCAACTGAATGAGAGATGATGGTGATCAAAGAGGAATTCACGGTCAGTTGCTGTACATACCGTGGTCAAATCACCCATGGTGAAGATGAAAAGATTGATTAAGAAGGAGATAGGTATAAGTTGAAGACTTTGAGAGTTTGGAGGAGCACTAGTCAAGTAATCAGCAGGGTTTTGATGGTGAGGGGTTGGGAGAAACTGATCCCTATAACGGAAAATTTTCGGTGAAATTTCGCAAATTTTGCACTTTTTCAAAGGGGAGTGAAAAAAATAATTTTTATCAAATAATTTTGAAAATTTTGAATTAAAGTGAAATTATTTAGAAAGGCAAAGGTTGAATAACCACCTAGCACCTTGAAGGCTTGAAGGGAAAAAGTCTTGAGTGTTGCTTAGGAGAGGTCCCCTGTTCAGAAAACAAAGAGCGATCATGAGATGCAGAGGTGATTAAATCATTTGAGAAAAAAATGAATAATTGTGCATCATGTCAAATTAATTGATTGATCCCTCACCGACCTGCCAACTGAATGAGAGATGACAGCGATCAAGGAGGAATGCACGGCAGTTGCTGTACATACCACGGTCGTATCACCGATGGTGAGGATGAAAAGATTGATTCAGAAGGATATAGGTATAACTCGAAGACTTTAAGAGGTTGGAGGAGCACTAATGAAGTAACCAGCAGGGTTTTGATGGTGAGGAGCACTAGTGAAGTAACCAGCAGGGTTTTGAGGGGTTGGTGAGGAGCACTAGTGAAGATTGATTAAAAAGTCATGGTCACTTGTCACTGGCAATTTCTAGTGGAATCAGTCCAATATACAGTTTCATAAATTTATTTTCATACCACGCTAGTCTGACCGATATTTCGTACCGACTCACTATGATTTTTCGTGTGTCCCATTTTCTCGATGAAGTTGGTTCACGGACTGGCATTCTCCGTAATTAGGATTCAAGCATCTGTAGCATCCTCTTCACTGCCCAGAAAAAGTACTAACCTATAACAGTATGAATGAGAAGATGGAGTTTGGATCATGAGCAAAGATTAGCGGTTGTAAGAATGCACCCTTGATCGAATACGGTGAAAACTATGGATAGCTAATAACCTGTGTGGAGAGATATTATGGATTTTATAAAATTGTACGAGAATGTGGCCCAAGACATTGAGATAGCCATTAACATGGATGGGTCTGATGGTGAGGGATGCGAAGCAGTTGGTCTCTGCAATGGAAAAATGTTTGTCCAATGGAAATTTCTCGAAAGCCTTGGTCTTCGAAAGCAATTGTTTCTAGATTATTGTACCTGCTCTTACAAATTCATGCAGTAGAGAACGAGAGATGTGGAGAGTGATATGTGAAAGAGCGAATTAATGGGACAGTCACATTGTCATCTCAGATTCTGAGTTTATTTCACAAGCCTTTAATGGGCATGCAACTTCTAATCCAGGGGCAGGCGGGCAGCTAGGATAGAAAATTCAAACAATTCAACTCTATACAAAATTTTGAAATTATTAGCATAACAATAATGTATATATACTATAACAACTGAGGTTATCACTACGTTACCCTATCAACATTAGGCTCCTCCCTACTTCCGGTCACCATCTGTTTGATTATGACACCCAAACTGTAAATATCTGACATGAATGACATTCTCCCATTGAGTTTGTATTCTAGAGCACAATATTGTCTGCACAAAAGTAATATTATGCAACATGACAATGGAAATGTAAGTAACTAAATATTTGGTAAGGACAAATAATAATGTGTTGTCTTGATGCATTACTTACGGTGAATACATACGAACTTCACTCATAGTTTCTGATGTTTCCCCAGATCTTGATATGCCAAAATCTGTTATCTTTGGCACCAAATCATCATTTAATAGTATGTTGGCAGGCTTGAGATCCATATGAATAATACTCTTTTCCTTATGAAGATGATGCAAACCCTGACAAATCCCCTTAATAATTTGAAAACGAATATGCCATTCAAGTCCCTTTAATTCATCTACAGACGCAATCAAAGAAATAAGATTACAACCTAACTTTTTAAATCTCTAACTCAAATCTTTAAAGTTGATCAGTAACATGAATGTATTCAAAATCTATTTGCCAAGAGAGCTGGTATTTTTTTTCTTGGCGTGGTTGAGGTTTTGCAACAATATAATAAAAGTCTTTTCATACCGGTTACATGGTCCTCAAGACTTCCCTTGCTGATATACTCAAAACAGAGCAGCCTTTCCCGATCATCGGCAAAAACATGTTTTCTTGTCATTTTCACCGCTTCTTGTTCTGTATGAGAGCAGTACCCTATAAACCCAACTATATTTTGGTGCTTAACATTCATCATGGTTTGGACCTCCTGCTGAAACATCCTCTCATCTATCGTTTGGTTTTCGGAAAGCTTCTTGACAGCAACCATCTTGCCACTCGGGAGGATGCCCTGTTTAAAATATGTCGTGAGTGCAGCCATTAGTACTTGGATCAACATTAGATCTGCTGTGAGGAAATAAGGAGTGATGGATTTCAAATATATTTTACCTTGTAGACATGGCTACAGCCACCTTCGCCGATTTTTCGATTATCGGAGAAATTATCCGTGATGTGACTTAAAACAGGCAACTTCAATGTACCTGGCTTCTTGCTTCCATCTAGTACACGACCCAGGCTCTCAAGTCCACGAGCTAATAAATCACCCATTCTAAGTAAACAATGCAGTTTAAAATTAGAGGAAGGAAAGATTAATTTTCTCCCTGAACAGAGAACAATCGCTTTAACACAGATTCACAAAAGTAAGCTCAGGAGAAGAATGGAAGACGAGAATTCATGAACGCACCTGCAAGTTTAGAAGCTCAGATCAACTGAAAAACAAGATTATTCTCAAGCTGGGATAGACGGCCGGAGGGGGAGATCGATGGCAACACCAATGAAGCAATGACCGAGCACCCATCATATAAGGCGTGGGACTTTAATTAACAGAGACAAGACATTGAATGCCAGGAGGTGTAGACTTTGGGTGCCTGCCATGTGATAGCACATGACAGTCATTCAAATTAGCTCATATGGTATACACACCTTCAAGCTCAAATTTCACATAGAAAACAGATAAAAATAAATTTTGATCTGATCTCAAGCCACGACTTCGCCAATAAGTGAATACCTTGACTGCGGCGTGTGAGATGTGGGGAGCGTACCTTGACTGCGCATGCGCATGGCCGACGCCGCGCCGTCCCGGCCGGACGGCCATCGTCCTCCCCCTCCACGCCGCCGCAGCCCGGCCTTGTCGTCGCTCCGCCAGGCGGCTGGCACTCCAGCCGTTCAGCCTGCCGCCTGCAATTTCCCAAGGCGAGCGGTGTTTACCTCGCGCTTGGTCCGGGCCGATTCAATTTCACAGAAAGTTGTTTCGAGGGCCTATCTTGACTAGGCAAACGAGGCTTATGTGAGAGCAAAAATGCGCAGATCCCCTTTCCGATGATGCACATGTATAAAACTCAAAGAGCAGAATGCATCTTCTCCGATCGATGAGAGATGGGAGCACGTCCACGAGGTCAGAGAGAAGGATATATAAAATTTGATCCGAGCTCAAGCCACAACTTGGCCAATTAGTGAATAAGCTACACATTAATATATAATACCCAGCACATGATCTGCTGGTGAGTTCTTACTCTATCTCTAATACAACCAAACCATATCTGTACAACTCCTGATATCTTAACTCCTAAGACTGCCGAGTCCAACAACCTGGTACTCGGTTTGAAAGAAACAATGGTAACTAGATGAATGTGGCTGTCTATCTTGGCTAGCGCACGGCTTCATGCTAATATATGGAAAATTCACAGATTATAAGAGTTTGATTACAACACGTGACACAAGATATAGTTGATTTAAACTTTTCCTATCTATACAATCATCTATCTATAACTCAAGGTTTAACAATGTATCTATGCATCCAAACCATCACGTTCATTTGACGTGTTAACGTAAAATTCTTTTACAACCAAAACATTATCTTTAACACGGTTTACATGAGATACCGACTCCTTCTAACATGCAAGCCTCGGGAGCTCGCCGGCGGCCGGCGAGACAGCGCCACGGCATCACCGACGTGACGAGGGGGCGCAGGGAAGCAGAAGCACTGTTTCGCATCGCTGGAGTTCGTTTCGAGTGATCCTGGCCGTGGGATGCGGATTGGACGGCCATCAGATGCCCCCTGGTTGCCGTGTGCGGCGGCAAGGCCGCCCGTCGGCGAGCCGAGAGCCGGCGAGGGAGGCCAAGAAGAGGACAACGCTCTAGAATAAAGCCTAAGGGAGTCGTCGAGGCATCCGCCGCCGACTGCTTCGTCACCAATCACCGCGGCCTATGCCTGGCCCCTTGCGCGCCGGCACCGACGCGTCGACGTCGCCTTGCAGTGGCAGTGCGCCAGGCGCGGCTGCAGGTGGCCGGCCGCCATGGCGTTCCGTCGCACGGTGCGTGCGCTCCGAGCAGCGTGCCGCACGCGGGAACGCGGCCGCCTCCACGTCGGACCTGGCACGGTGGTGAAGCGAGAAGTCGCCCGCACGGTGGCTGCCTGCCTGCGACGAGGTGCGACGCGTTGCGGAGGAAGGTGACGTTGGAGCGCGGGGGCTTCAGGGTCGGACGGCATGGCGCTTTCTGGCTCTCCTCTGCTTGAGGGTGAATCATGTGAGGCTACTCCGGCATGGTGGCGTATCCGACCGATCAGCCATGGACACAGAGACGGGCTGAGAAATGAAGAGCCCCTTCAGGTTCAGGAGGTCCAAGAGAAGAACCCAATTTGTCCCTCGAGATCGATCGAACTCGGATTCGACGTTCTTGCTCGTAGCCTCGTGCAAGCAAGGGTTGGCTCGGGGGCCAAATTTTGAGGTTGTGCTATGCTAGATCGAAATTTTGAACGGGGAGAAAAACAAAGACGCTTAATTAGACAAGGATCTATCAAACGTGGCACCGGAGTCAATTGAATTTTAATTTCATTAAGATATAACGTTTTCTAGTTTTTAACAATGAGCAATAGAATGAACCAGTTAGAACATTTTTCCAGTCCAATATTGGTGGTCGTGAACGTTTCGAAAAATCTGAATGATAATGTGCAGTCAGGGATCGTTTGGCACACTCTTGATAGAACTCCAAGAATTATATATATCAGGAGTGTTTAATTTGAGAGAGTCATCTTGCTTTAATTTAGAATTAAAATATATATTTATACTAATTTATTTTTACAAACTCCAAAGCTAATGCCGACCTACGAGCCAAACATGGCCTGAGTCTCAATATCGCCGTTCAAAACGTTAAGGCGACATGCAAACGGTGGCAACTTTTGTATGCGAAACAAATGCTTCACGGCTTCACCATCATCCAGGACGGAAAAATAATCATGTGGGTGTGGAAACTTGTAAATGATCTTGGTTATTTGATTCCATGGACTAAATTGGACTAAAGTCCATCAATATTGTTGAACAAAGACTCTTTTACCCCTGAGGAGGTACTCCTATTCTCGCATGAACAAACAGCCACACCTACTCCCTGCGGTCTCCATCCTCCCTACCTTCTTCTCTCCCCAAAGCACCAGAGCATGGGCCCGCCCCAAGCGTAGCGCCCACGAGTCGCCGGTGTCGCCCACCTCCTCACGCACCAGATCAACTCCAGCCGCCCAGATCCACTCAGGTCTTGAGCTGCGGGGTGGGACGGGGCTCCAGGAGGCAGCGGGGCGGAGCTGAGGTTCGGGAGGCGGGGGGGGAGCCTGCTCCCGACGAGGGTGGGAGCGGCGGCAGGGAAGCTGCCCGCAGCAGGGGTGGCGGAGGAGCCTGCTCGCGGCGGGCATGAGCGGCGGGCGGAACGGCGACAGTGGTGGCGGGAGCCGGGTGGGAGGGCGGCAGCGAGCACGGGCGACGGGCGTGACGGCGGCGGGGGCCGGGCGGGAGGATGGCGGCGGCGGCAGAGGGACGTCAGCGGCAATGATGGCAGGGGTCGGGCGGGAGGGAGGCCGGCGGCAGGCGGAAGGGCGGCAGGGGGCCAGGTGGGAGGGAGTCGAGTGTGGGAGAGAGGGCAATAAAGGAGGGACAGGGGAGTCCCCAGCACCTTTTAGTCCATTTTAGGTGGGTTTTGTGGACTAAGGACTAAAGTGTTTTAGTCCACTTTTAGTCCATGTGTTTGGAACTTTAGTCCATCTAAAGTGATGATTTTAGTCCAGATTTTAGTCCAAGGTGGGAACCCCTAACTTGGAATATCTGATAGAAATTAAATCTCCACCAATATTATTATTGGTCAGAGAGAAGTCCATGAAGCAACCGAAAAAAAACATGAGATAATCTATAATTATTTTATCCTCTTTAATTTTAACCCGCTTATCTTACAAAATACTTATAGAAGTTTTGTCACAAGCCCTGACTCAATATACATTTATGGTGAAGAAAAACCCTCACAAGAGTAATGTGTTGCACTCATTAAACATCAAGCTTAGCTGCTTAGGCCCTGTTGTGGTGTGACATGACCAAATGTTGTGTTAAGCCCGTGGATGACATGCTAGGATTCCAATATTTGATCAGCTAATTCCCTAGAAAATTAAGTTTCATTCTTCTATTGATTCCTCTTTCCCTTATGCATGCATCCACGTCACAAGGTCCCAATTTCAGGTGTAACTGCGGTGCAGCTAACTGACGTTCCTTCAGGGCCGGCCCTAGGGGGGCAGGATGTGCGGCTGCCCTGGACCCCCAAATCCCCCCAAATCCCAGAGGTATAGTAACACTAACACAATTTTTAGGGCAAAGGTAATGCTTATGTTCCAAATAGCATTAATGTGGAGTTCCAGAAAAAGGTAGCCTTTGTTACCGTCTCGTCCACAATGGTTCACAGTAGAAGGTGACATTAAGGTGGGCCCACTTCGTAGTTAAAAAAAGGGTCCAATTCATCTACCGTACCCCCTCATCCCTATCGCCTCATCCTGCCGCCGGTCCTCTCTCCCGCTTACATCGCGCGCCCGCCGCCCCTCGGTGGAACGGCGGACAGGCGGAGATCAAATAGGAGATCATCAATTCACTTCTGTGATCAGATGATTCGATCGCCAATTCCCCAATTCTCCATACCATTAATTATTAATTCACTATCACAAGTTATTTAATCTTAACTGATTTATAGCTATTGTGTATTTATAATAATTTCAGCAGTGTGGGATATCATGTCGTCTAGAAAATATGAATCAGGTAACGAGAAAAGGAAAAGAAAAAGATGTGTGGATGAGTTGATAGAACACAGAGAGGAGCTATAGATAAATTTTGCAAGAGTAATCAGGGCCCTGAGGGGAATGTTAGAAGGAACTTTTAAAGTAATATGTATAAATAATTTGATATGAATATTATTTTTAAATACATTTAAGTATTTATTGATAATATTTCATATATATTTGTTATAATATTTATATTAAAGGGCTCCGAGTTTTACTTTCATGCCAGACCTCCCAAATCCAGGACCGGCCTTTTCTTTTTGCAGCCAGTCCACGAGAGTGCCTCGCAGCTGGACTGGCGCATGTACACCCCACAAGTCCAGCAAGTGAGAGTCCACAACTCGCTAGCTCTTGATCCTGTCGTTTCATCAACTTCCCTTTCCTAGCTCCAAAAGTTCTCCGCTTTCTCATGCTTTCCTTCTCAATCTGAATGTGTGCAGTGCCATGTCTAGACTTGCAAATAATTTTGTACGCTGTTGCTTCGGCATTCCGGTGGAAATAAGCTACTGCTCCTGGCAGTATGATCTCTTCCGGTTGGTATTGCCTGTATGCAAGCAATGTTGCTCCTCGCCAACTATCGCTACTATTTCAACTTGTATTTTCAGGCAGCATGTCTTTCAAAGAGCGATGGGGTGTAAAGAAAATTCCAGATTTCAGATATGGAGGATCTTCCAGAGAAATTATGTCTTCAGATAGCAAGGTCTTGTGTTTGTTGTACACAGACGATGGGGTGTAAAGAAAATTCCAGATTTCAGATATGGAGGATCTTCGGCATTCTCTGCTTGCTTTTGTGCAACGTTTCATCGCACTCTTGAGCAGCACGCTTCAGCTTCCTGCACCAACGCAACAAGGAGGTATCAGTGATCTGCCACTTTTCTGCCACGGCGGAGCTCGCTCGGTGGCGCGAGGCTCCAGGAGCGGACGGAGAGCGATGCCGTTGAAGTGGATCGAGATGGTCCGCTCGATTTGGGCGGACCATCTCGACTTGGATCTGAGGGGTATACCGGTAGAAATACCCGTATGTTGCTATGGATCCTTACTTACTTTCACATTATTATTCGCTTGTTCCTAATATGTTGACTTCACTTCACAATATGTTGGTGCATTGTCACTAGTAGTCCTATCTTTGCAAGTATAGTAGTAGAAGATATTTGTAGGTGGTTTGATGCCATATGTTTATTACGTGGGACCCACACAAGGAAATAAAAAAATTCACCGCTTAACCTCCGCTCTATTGATTCATTCGATTTTCCCCGTACTAATCGTCATCCAGTCAGTCGTTGTCTCTTCGTCCATCGGCGCCACCCGCATCTTGCCCCATCCGTGCCGTCGCCTAGGCACTGCGCATCTTGCCATCCTCGCCGTCGCCCAGGCAAGCGCTCGTCCTCCCCGTGCCTAGCCTCATTCCCACTTCGAGCACTAAGCCACAGTGCCTCTAGCCACCATGAGCAGGAGTGCGTTCTCCTCCTCTTCTCGTTTTCATCCACCTCACTTCTATAATCCACTCCAAATCATTCCAATCAAGTGCAAAATCGAGCCCCCAATTGCTAGACGTGAAGGCCTTAGTTCCGGATCTGAAGGGGATGGACGTCATTGAGAGGGGGATGTGAGGTCCCGGCCTCCGCCCCTGTTTGCATTGCCTGCCGACTGTCGCTGCCCCTCCGTCCCTGGCACCATGCCCTCGCTGGCACATGGCTCTACTTGGTTGACTGCAAGGAGGCACTTGGCTCTTTGTTTCCTTTCCCTTTTCTCCTCTCTCCGTCACCCCTTAGGTCCATGTGCTGGGTAGGTCATGCAACTCGAGGGAGCATCCGCCCGCTAGGACAAGCCACAGTAGTGCGTGGTGAGAGCGGGGAGAGTTGGCCACGCGAGCGACGGAGCGGTGGCACGTGGTGCCACCGCCAAGCGTGGGGGCGAGACAAAAGAACAAGAGGAAATACTGGATTTTGGGTCAATTGCAGTAAAGTTTGGGGATCTTTTTGTAAAATCATCGAGAACTATCCCAAGGACTGCGGGTTAATTACGAAAAAGTTGAGGAACTTTTTTATAAAACAACCACGACGGTTGGAAGAAACAACAACACTTAGGTTGAGATTTCCTACGGGGATGAACCCAACCCACTTTATTTCTGAACCAAACATGGATCCGTCTGGATCCGACCCGTCCCAACCCACATCAACCCTGGAACCAAACGCACCCCTGCAGTCCTATTTACACAGGGTCTGACGCCTGGGCTGGGCTGGTGCAATTTCGAGAAAGCTCGTTCGAGGCCCATCACAAGGCCCGTCAAGACTTGACAAAACGAGGCCCATCACGAAGAGGAGGACACCGCGGCCTCTATCAGCCCAGCCCCATTGCGCGCCGGCAACGTCGCCCGGCAGTACTGCGCCGGCGCGCTGCCCGCAGGTGGCCGGCCGCCATGGCGTTCCGCCGGACCGCCTGTGTGCTCGGGCGTGTGCGCGCGGCCGCAAGGAACGCGCCGTGGTTGAGGGAGAAGCCGGTAGCGCGGTAACATTCGACGGGCGGGCGAACCTGACGATGGCTGCCGGTGAGCCAACCGCTGACGCCTGCGCCGGCGCCAAGCTAGCAAGGCAGCCTCAATCTGCCCCGTTGCGCGCAGGAAGTGCCGCTCCGCAGGGCGCCAAGCGCTCCTGCAGGTGGCCGGCCGCCATGGCGTCCCGTCCCACGGTGCGTGTGCTCTGAGTAGCGCTTCGGACGCGGGGACGCGGCGGCGGAGCGAGAAGTCGGCGGCGCGGTGATGTTCGACGGGCCGTTGACGGTGGCTGCCGGCCTTCTGGTAGTCAAGGTTTCTTTCAAGGAGGGATCCGGAATTTTCAGGGTCGGGTGGCATGGCGCTTTTCTTGCTCTGCACTGCTTGGTTGACGCAGGCTGCTAGCTACTCTATGAAATGTAGCACCGGAAATTCATCTTCTCCGACCCATTCCTGGCTCCAACCCGCCATGGAAGCACATCTAGATCTTGGTACACGACTGATCACCAATGGAAGCTGAGAACAAGCTGAGATGCGTTCCGGATCGGAGTAGGAGGTTAGAAGGACATGTAAAATGCATCCAGTTTATTTGCCATACAAAAAAGAACCTGTCGTTTTTCTGGCCGGATCGAACGAGCTCCGGATCGACGGCGACGATCGTGCAAGCCCGCCGGAGGCCGCCGGTGAGGCAGCGCCGCGGCCGGGAGGATCACCACTTCACGCGCGGGGCGCGCTCTTTTTCGCTTCACTGGAGTTCGTATCGGGCGTGTCCTCAGCGTGGGATGCTGATTGGACGGCCCTCAGCTGCCCAGGGGGTGGACGGTAAATGAAATACCGTCCAGCCCCCCTGGTTGCCGGCCGCATGCGGCGACATGGCCGCCCGCCGGCGAGCCGAGGGCCGGCAAGCGAGGCAAGGAAGGGAGAAATGCTCTGCAATAAACCAAAGAGCGCCGGCCAGGCATCCGCCGCCGCCTGCGTCGCCACCAATCACCGCAGCCTCTGTCTGTCCCGTGACTCCCGTCGCGCGCCGGCAACGTCGCTCGGCCGGCAGTACTGCGCCAGGCGCGCTGCATGCAGGTGGACGGCGGCCATGGAGTCCCGTCCCACGGTGCGTGTGCTCCGAGTAGCGCGACGAAGGCGGGAACGCGGCGGCGTCCACGCCGGACGTAGCGCGGCGGTGGAGCGAGAAGTCGGCGGCGCGGCGACGTTGTTCGACGGGCGTGCGGCGAACGGGACGGTGGCTGCCTGCTGGTGCCAAGGTTTCCTCGAAGGTGCCACCGCCGTGGGTTGTCTTTGCTGTCACGAGGTGGCACGCGATGCCGAGTGTGGCGATGAGCCCGACGAGCCGGCGACGGTGGGGCGCCGGAAGTTCAGGTTCGGGTGGGGTGGCCATTTTCTGGCTCTCCTCTGCTTCAGTTCAGGGTGAAGTGAGCCATTGCCACTTCATGTCCAAGGCATAACAGAAGTAGCATCATGCTGGATTAACATGCACAACACGCCTTTGTCTGCGAGATTGTGCAATTCAGATGTGATGCAGCTCTGAAAATTCAGAAAAAGAATACACTACTGTATACCCCACCTTTTTTTTGCCCTGCTTTTATCTTACACTCTTACAGCAAATTTGTGAAGCAGACGAGTCCTTCAAATACTATGATGTTTTGGCCCATTTTTCCTCAGTTATTAATAGTAATTCCAAAGCTCCTCACCAACGATCGCCACTATTGCAGAACTTGTGTTTTCAGGCAGCATGTCTTCTGAAGAGCGAGGAGGTGCAGAGGAAATTCCAGCTTTCAGACATGGATAATCTTGCAGTGAAATCATGTCTTCAGACAGCAAAGTCTTCTGTTTGTTGTGCAGAGACAATGAGACCTGGCACTGCAAAGTTACTTCAAGTACTTTTTCTAGCAAGATATCTGATAATCCTGCCATGTAAAGATTGCTATTCCGTCGAGCCTCATGACGGCCATGGTGCTTGCAACATAATGGGTTTCCGCGAAACCATTGAGAATAAAGGATTTCCGCGAAACCATTGAGACAAGTCCATGGTTCTAAACGAAATTTAGTCGATGTTTCAAAAGTTTGACCAAATCATGGTCAAGATGACAAGTATTTATGACCGGAGCTAGTATTTACTATCTACTGGTAGTTCTGGATAACAAGTGCAGACAAAATGAATCTAAAACTCAGGTCCTCATTCGAGATTTTCACTCGACAAATTCGTCGGTACGGATACTACAATACATACACAAAGTTAGGTATGGCCAGTCCAAGACCTGAATAAGTCTTGTAGCTTGTCAGATGCACGGACAACCCATAACTTCAGAAAGTCCCTGGACAACTCCTTCCATAGCCCTACACTGTCACGTACCCTTTTGTTCCCAGCCTGCCTAGCAGTGGTTTTACTTTTACTTGTACAGACTCTTCGCATGTGAGCGCTCATCTTCTCAACACAAAGGTGTGCTGTGCCATGTCTGGACTTCAAACACATTTGGTACGTCTTGGATTCAGAATTCTGATGTAGGTAACCTATCGCCTTCGGTAGCAACTTCTCATCTAGGTCTTGCAGGCATGCATTGGTGTGTGCCATTCCTTCCTTTTCATCAATCATCTCTAGAGCATAGCTCTCAGCTGGAGGATCTATGTCCTTGGGAGAGTCATGGGGTATGATCAAAACTGCAAGCTTCACTGGTGGAACATCTGAATTATTCAGAGAACTACTTCCTCCATGTCCAGCAGCTGAGGTCAGATGACTGCTTTTTTGCTGATAATTAGACAGTGAGACATGGCACTGCAGGAGCATTACTATAACCTCCTCTGGGAACATACTTGACACCAGCCTTGTTGTGTTGCAGGTGCTAGATGAAGAGGTGGTTAAATTATGCTTGTGCTCATTGCAACAGAGAGGGTTTGGACGATACCATTGAGTCAGAATGCTGTGGATGTTCTCCCAGTACTTATTTTTGCTATAAAGAGAATATGGCAACCAGGAAAAATCTTGGGTAGGCAGCTGAATAAGTCCTCTCTTGACACCTTCAGATGCAAACTTGCAGTGCGGTGTGACTGACTCCATGGACTTGATTATGACACCAAATATGTCGGTACTTTCAGAGAGTCGCAGCATAAACCCAAGACAGAAACCCTTTGTAGGCTCCTTGAAATCTTGAAAAACAAATGCTACCATTGCCTCTACTCCACGGTCTGCAAAGCTCATGGGTCGTATGCCTAAGTAGTACAGCTTGCTTCCTTGAACTCCTCGATACCTCATAGACTTCCCTGAAAGAAGATGGCCAATGAGAGGGTTGAAGAACATGTAATTCCGTGGGGTTCCTCCAAACTCGATGAACTTTAGGAACTCATTTGCGCCATCTGCAAACCACTCGAATCTCCGAACTACATCACCAGAGCCATTGCTTGACTCATCACTATCCGAGCCAATGACAGATGAGATGAATGACTTGGTAGCATGAGCAATCCGTTTGGGAAACCAAGACTGGCTCGTCTCTTCCTCTTCCAGGGCACGCTTCTTGCACCTTCGCAGTGCTTCATCACACTCCAGAGTAGCACGCTTCAGCTTGTTCTGCCACCTTAGCAGTGTCGCGTCAGTGATGTTCCATTTGTCAGCCATGTGGAGCACAGACTCCATCTTGATGTGTGCCATCTCCAGCCTTTCTATGTTTTCTGTTGCATTATGCTTGCCTTCATCCTTGGTAATAAGACTTGATATAATCTTATTCACTGCTTCACCAATAACAACAGAACTCAGCATCTCCGCCATGATGGTTCAACAATCTGCAGAAAATAGTCTGCACAATGAATAAAAGATTGACATGATTACAGTGCATGGGTGAAAGGGAGAATATGCATACATGTATATAACTAGAAAGATCAGGTAAGTACTCTCACACTGTAATTACCTTTGTTAGCAGTGCACAGGCGCAACTTCAGATGGAGTGCGGGATTGTGATCGCTGGCAAAGAGTTTGCAATATAAAGAGGACATGCTTAAAGTTTTGCGAGGCATGTGTGTGTGTGTGTGTGTGTGTGTGTGTGTGTGTAAGTTCAATGTATATAAACGAAGTAAGACATTCAATATTGATTAGAGAATAGAAGTAGGACTCTGAATTTTTTGAATCACTGATATGGAACAACAAAATGGGCAAGGATTATTGGAATCAATCAGTTCCTTTTGAATATTTGATGGACTGGATTGGTCATTGCAGGATTCTAACAAAACAAGAGGCCACTCCCAACTTCCCAGGAACCATCAAGCTTTGTTCTTTTATATTAATATTTGGCGGCTGCTACATTCGGAAGACCATAAATAGTTTTATCTTGGCAGCTGCCAGGAACCATCAAGCTTGTAATATAAATAGTATTGACCATAAATGCCTCTTCTAATGATTGATCAGTTCGTCAATACTATGTACTATATCAGCCCAGCTGCGCCATGCTTCTTCTAATGTATGTACTACTCCCTCCGTCCCAAATTGTAAGTCATTCCAAGAATCTTGGAGAGTCAAAACATCTCAAGTTTGACCAAATTTATAGAGAAAAATATAAAGATTTATGACATCAAATAGATATACTATGAAAATATAATTGATAAAGAATCTAATGATACTTAGTTGACATCATAAATATTATTATATTATCATATAAATTTGGTCAAACTTGAGATACTTTGACTCTCCAAGTTTCTTAGAATGACTTACAATTTGGAACGGAGGGATGTAATGTGCTGTCCGTTGGTAATACCTCTCTATAATGCAGTTTTTTTTTTCAATGATTGAATCTAGGTCGATACTCAATATGTGCTCCTGATACATAATCTGGAATAGCAATGCCATACGAATAATCAGAGTTTCCATGGCAAATTTAATGTATTGCCTCCTCTAGTTTCTAATGATTGATCAGTTCCCCATAATTTAACTTAAGATGCTAATGTTCATCATTGGATTACATATTTGTAAAATACAACAAAGCATATTATTAAGAGACTACCATTTTCTCAAGAAAAAAATTATATTCTTATTATATCCATAGAGCCATTTCAAACATCTGGACAGATAGTCAAAGTTGAATCACTTCGACTACTCTAATATACAGCGAACAGTTCAAAAGGACCTAAATCATTAGTCTCGGCATAATCAGTTCATTTGAATATGAGATAGCCTGCAGTACATTTTTATATGGACTTGAGAGCTAGCGCAAGTAGAACAAAAGACGAATGAACTGGAACCGTCCACCAGGCACAAAGACCTCTTTTTGTTTTTTAACATAGACTTGCTGTCAACAGAATACTGAAGCATTATTGAGTCCAAAATCTATCTTCATCTAAATCCCAATATTTACCTTTTGTTCCCTTCTAAAATAGTTGCATTTTTTTTTGCAGTGAATCAAGCAGTTGTTGTAAGCATCTAGGAGCTCGGATGGTGATGGCGAGGGAGCCAAAATCACACAAGTTGCTTGCCCGTTCGGAGACGAGCTCGGATCACACCACACAGCATTGTAAAAATCGCAGGAACCCAAGAAAGCAGTTAGATAATTCGACTCCAGCTACTCCCCAAGTCACGGCGCGCGGAGACGGGAGAGAGGTCAGCCGGGTACCTCGATCGCGTGGTAGGGTGGTGGACGGGAAAGGGGACGGGCGCATCTGCTCCGTCGAGCCGCGCGCGGGCCGCCGCCAGCGGCCGTTTCCTCCGCCCAGCCGTGCACCGAATCTTGAAGGGAGACCTTGGAGCTCGACAATGGCGGCCGGCAATGGAACTTCGTTTTTTTTTTTATCTGAGGAGGCGGACGAGGGGAGGTGCGTCGTGCGAGGACAATGCAGTGCAATACGGAGGGGGCAGGCTCTGAATTGGGGATGGTCCCGCGAGTAAAAGGAATGCCGTGCAGTATTCGCCTCCATTTCCGTTTCCAATTCCCTTGACATCCAAACGGTGGCATTGGTGGCCACAAATTCCAATTCCTAATTCCAACATCCGAACGCAGTGCAATATTTTTTCCCATGATTTTATTTTCTTAGTCTCAATGCACAATTTTATTGCACTATTACCAAAACTGCAAACTTGGTAACTGTGCATGCTGGGTTTCATGAGGATGAAACTCCTCTCACATTTCATGAAACTCTGATCCGTACTCTCTTCTTATAAAGGCCTTGCCAAGTTAAGGGGTGTTTGGATACAAGGTACTAAACTTTAGGAGTGTCACATCGGATGTTCGGATGCTAATTAGAAGGACTAAACATGAGCTAATTATATAACTAATTGCAGAACCCCTATACTAATTCGCGAGACGAATCTATTGAGCCTAATTAATCCATGATTAGCACATGTTTACTGTAGCAGCACATTGTTAAATCATGGACTAATTAGGCTTAATAGATTCGTCTCGCGAATTAAACTCCATCTGTGCAATGATTTTGTAAATAGTCTATGTTTAATACTTATAATTAGTATACAAACATCCGATGTAACGGGTACTAAACTTTAGGAGGTGTATCCAAACATCCCTTAGCAAAATTACTGATGTGGTATAAAAATTAATGCTGATGAAACTACGAAACTCCCACCAGTCACTAAATAAAGAATTCATTAGTGACATCCAAGTCCCCCATTGGAAAAAGAGTAGTCAGCTCAGCTAGTCAATAACAGGGTGCGCGAAGAGGTGTGGATAATTATTCAATTCGGCCGGTCTCCACGAGTCAACAAAGTTGATGGTGTGCTGATCACAAGTGGCCTAACTTGAGCACATATTCGTCCCCCTTTCTGTTTGTGCTTCCAGAATAACCTACTGCTTGATGGCGTGTAATTTGTGCCAATGGATTATTAGTTTATTAATAAAGGGGATCACAAAACTGATGCATCAGTAATCTGCACAGTCTATCAGGAAAAGAAAAGGACTAAGGTTGTAGACGAAGCAGCAGAGCACTGTTAAAAGCATGTCTGTTATCAGGTCCTGTTTCATCTTAGTCGCTCTTTCTTCAAAGTTTTTATCCTCTTTCCGTAAGCTCCTTCTTTTGTAATGCTCTGATCCCCTATCTCTACTTCGCTAGCTTGTTTTGTATCGGTCTTCTACTTTTTTTTAAGTAATATATAATCAGTAGGGGTTTACCTCCTCCTGTTTCCTAAAAAAAAGCATGAATGATTTCAGCAGGATGTCTTGACGCCACAGCGTGAATCCCATGATGCCTTGACGTACGCTGGACGCCATGAAGCAGTCAAGCAGTCGATCCAAGAACTGCGAACCGCGTATACATGGCATGGAATCGACAGCTTTTACTATCTACCTCCATCATATCATATCGACTGCACTACCAAAATGTATTTCTACGCCATGGCATTGCCATTTTGTAGATGATTATATATGACCACGACCACGACGACTGCGCAGGAGAGCTACCCATCGACGACATGTATACCCTGGTCTACCCGGCACACAGATAATGCACTACATCCATACAAATAACCTGCTCTCATATTCACTGAAATTCGGTCTTCCGATCCTTTCCTGACTTGATTGCTAGAAGCTCCTTTTCCGTGTGGAAATAGAACACTAGCTAGAAGCTGACGATCGACGACCTGGATGCAAACTTATTTGTGTTTCTTATTACTTTTACAACCATCCCACTACGTCAGAATTGATTTGTGCTGGTACAGAAAAATTAGCGTGCTGGCAGGCGCGATTGGCACCGCCAACACAGAGAATCGTCGGGCCACTATGCTGGCGGGCGACATAAATCCACCACCAGCACATGTCACCCCATCTCTGCTAGCAGGTGACATAAGTCCACCTCTAGCACAGAGAGCCACTGTGCTGGCAGGCGACATAAGTCCACCGCCAGCACAAGTCACCCCATCTCTGCTGGCGAGTGACATAACCACCCGTCAGCACAGAGAGCCATTGTGCTGGCGGGTGACATAAGACCACCACCAGCAATACATATTCTCTCATGTTGGCCAGCTAACTAGTATGTATAGGTACAAGTACCGATTGATGAGGCGCATTAGGATGTGCAAGGATCTGAAGCACTTGATATATTACCGTTTCAAAACTGGCCCTGTTATAAAAGGATCTGGCTGTGGGTTTTGGGCTCCAATGTGGAGAGTGTGGCTCTTCTTCCTTCACGGTATTGTTCCATTATTAGAGCGCTGGTTGGGTAATCTTTGGCAAGACAATTTTAGGATCGGCATTTAAAGGCAAATCAACGTGGTGAGTCTCATTTTGATCTGAAGTGAAGTTATCCAACAAAGGCCAAGTGTAGTTGTTGGATGGCGACTTGCTTTTGGACCCTCAAAATCATCGCTTTTGTCTCCAAGAGTAAACTCTCTTTTGGTCCACTATGAGCATAATCTTTTTTTTTCACATTCTCGCTGACATGTGGGCCTAGAATGCCAAAAACAAAGTTCAGTGTCAATCCAGAGAGCGAATCCCTTGTACTTCACCCAGCGATACCAACAAGATGGATACTTCTTGTTCTTGTAGATCAGCTCAGCACAGTTAATTGGCACGAACGAGATTGACAAAAATCGTTAGATGATCGTACCGCCGCCTGGACTTAGCTAAAAAAACATGGGAAACCACGCCAATCAACACGAACGACCTGCACCTCAGAGTTAACTATATTACTCGGGAACTCGTATTATAAAACCATGCAGGAAGGAGGCAAGCAAATGAGGATTTTGCCCCCATGTCTAACCCGCCGGCGTTCCCCTCGCCGAAGCCACCGCCGTGGACTGCTGCCCTCGGCCTTGGCTTAGCCATCGTCGGACCAATAGTGGTCTTGCTTGCATTATTCAAGTTCATGTGCAAGGCCATCCCTGCCGGCACTGAACCTCTCGACCACACCGCTGCTTCGGCCGCTCAGCATCGACGGCGGCCGCCACGGGAACATCGCGACGACGACGGTGAGCAGCTGCGCGACCCCAGCTTGGACCGGCCGCCGCTGCCCGGACCGCCACCGAGCCTCCCGGCGTTCGCGTACAACCGGCCGCTGCAGAAAAAAGTGGCGGACGCCGGCGAGGAGGCGGCGGCGTGCTCGGTGTGTCTCGGTGCGTTCGAGTTCGGGGAGATGGTGCGGTTGCTGCCGGTGTGCCTTCACCTTTACCACGCAGAGTGCATCGACCCATGGCTGCGTAAGCACTCGACGTGCCCGGTCTGCCGGTCCGAGACCAACACAGCGATGGTGATGGACGTCAGCCACTAACACCAGTTTAGCTGAGTGGGACTTACTCGCGCGGGGGTAAGTGCATAAACAAAAATGTAAATGTAAAAAAGTAGCCATTGTACAAATTAAATGTTTTAAAGTAGACTTGATTGCAAACTACTGAAAAGAGACAAACAAGCTTTCGGTCTAATCCTTTAACATCGAAGTCTTTTTTGTTTTCGAACCAGCCACTACAAGTGCCTGGAGTGACAAATCTGATAAGCTGGCTCAAAACCTATTAAGACTATGTATGGCTAATTTTATCATACTCTCAAAATTAATGGGCGTATGCAATTTTTTCATTATTTTTGTTGGCATTGTAGTGAATGTAGTGGATATTAGCCCCCTTAATTTTTTTTCTTTATTTTTAAGAGGTGCTTCGTTTTGATGTAAACACTACGCCAGAAACGATTTGGGCTGGCACATGAAAATTACTGTGCTGACGGGCATGATTGGCACCCGCCAGCACAAAAGTTCCTTGTGCCGACGGTGGAGCACCCGTCAGCATAGTGATCACTGTGTTGGCGGGCCACATTAGCACCTACCAGCACAAATCGCCCATTTATGCTGGCAGGCGCTTTACTAAGGCTACTGTGCTGGCGGGCGTCACCCGCCAGCAATAAGTGTAGGTGCAAATTAAAGCTGAGAAGCAGCTGGCGCAGCATGCAGTACCATTGAGTCCATCCTTATCGTTTTCTTCTCCCTCATCTCTCCACTTTCTCTCTCTCCCTTGTCTCTTATCTCCAGGAGACGGAGGCACAGGAGCACTTGGTGGTAGGGAGTCCGCATCACTGTGTGCGAGGCCCCGACCTCCCGGCCTCCGGCGGCGAGGCGGCGGCTCAGCCTACGGCGCCACGCGAGGCCTCCGATGGCGTGCTTAGCCCCGGCCTCCAGCAGCAAGGCGGCTCTTCCTTCCTTTTCCCTTCTCTCTCTCCAGGAGCCGTAGGGGCAGTGAGCACAGAGAGCCATTTGTGCTGGCTCAAAGTTGCTGGCGGGTGATCCGCCCGCCAGCACAGAGGCCATTTACCCGCTAGTAAAAATCATTTCTGGTGTAGTCTGGATCCTTCTAATGGCGGATATGAAAGAGAAGTACAAGGGGAATCAAAGATGAAACCACATGCAGCACGTGGAGAGGTTGGAGACGATGGCGCACGTACATAAGGCTGGAGGCACCACAATTCATACTTGGAACCAATCATCAAAGTGTGCATTTTTGTCGGGCCATGTCCGAATATAGATGGCCAAACGGGCGGCCTGACCCGGCCTGGCACAGGCACAATTTAGCCCAGCCTGATTAGACCTAGCCCGTTTAGGCCTGCACAATAATCGTGCCAGGCCGTGCCAGCCCGCATGCCGAAGGAAGGGCCCAGGCACAGCCCACGGCCTTCTTAAGCGGGTCGTGCCAACCCGCTGGCTCGGCGAGCCTTAGCGGCCTAGCCGTGCTCGTGCCGACCCGCGACACGGCTCCGGCTCCTCCTGTTTCCCCAATCCCCACTGCATCCTGCCTTTCCCCCAAATCGGCGAGGCTACCACCAAATCGTAGCAGCAGTATAGTAAGCGCGGCCGCAGGGACTTGCATCGACGAAGCAGTCGTGGAAGTGCATCCTGAGCAGCGACACCCCCATGCGCGGGCTCGTTGTTCACGGCCTCTTAGTGGCGAAGGGCCACAGGAGGAGGAGGCGAAAGGCCCCAGGAGGAGGCGGCCGGCTCCGCCGCGGGAGGGGCGCGGGGGGAAGCGGTCGGGACCGGCAGTAGAGGGGTGCGGGCGCGCAGCCGCGTAGGAGGAAGCGGAGGGGCTGGGAAGCGGAGGGGGGAGGAAGCGGGGTAGGGCTGGGAGGCGGTAGGAGCTGGGAGGGCCGGGAGGAAGCAGGGGAGGCGACGGGAGCTGGAGGGTCGGGAGGAAGCGAGGAAGGCGACTGGGTAGGGTTTGGGGAGGGGGAGCTCCAGGTTTTATATGGCCTCTTGGCCGGGCCGAAACAGGCCTAAACAGGCTGTGCCGCCCGTTTGTGGTCCACGGGCCAAATGGCCAGGCCGTGCCGAGCCACCCATAGGCTGAGGCAGCAGCCCAGGCCCGGCCCGTGGTGTAGGCCAGGCTGGCCCAGCCTACAAGGCTGCCGTGCTAGGCCGTGCGTGAACCGGGCCAAAATGTCGTGCCGTGGGCCGATCCACGGGCCGCGGGTAATATGGACAACTATACGTCCCAATGTCAGCTGGGTTCAACCAAAAGAAGCTAAGGGTATGTTCCATACATGAAGCTTAGGCCTTCTCTTCTCACCACACACCTCTTGGGAAGGTGTAGTCCCATCCTCATCATCGGTTGGTGGTTCTGCAACGGAGATGGTTTGAGGGCAGGAGCATCATGACCCGATGTATTCAGACACTTTCAGGAAAAAAAAAAAGTGAAACAGAAAACATCCCAGGCCTACAGGTGTGCATGTCTACTATATACATGTATGTTGATCAAATGAAAGGACGTCATCTGATGAGTGATGAGCGCAACTACTGGGCTAGTTTGTGCAAATTTCAAAGGTTTGACTTCTCACTGGTATGCAACCTTTTCGGAAGCAAAGAAAACAAAAGGGACATTCAATAATGCAGAACAACAGGCTGCTATCAACTCTTCTGTTTTTCAAAGGACTGATCCAGTCCTTGGTCAATATATGTTGATGTTCACCGTCTGGAACAAAGAATGCTAATATAAAAAGCTAGTGAAGAAGCTTCATCTGCTTCTTTTTATTTCCATTATTCCAAGCAAGCTGGTCAAATATCAGATCAAACACTCCCGTTACAAGTGCCTCTTTGGACATGCATGATCTCGGTGTCTTTACTTTGACCACTGACTAGTTTCTATCGTGAAATGATACATTTGTTGAACACAACAAACTACACATCATGACATGCACATTCTTTATAATTGTTTCATACTATATGAATTTCATACGTTAATAAAGATATTTCAACGAAATACACCAGTGGTCATTAGACTACTCGAGAATGTCATCTACGTCCCCCGAACTACTAAATTTGCAGTTTTGAAGTTGCTGAACTTGCTGAGTGGTTCACCCCAGGTCCAGACCTAATTAACTAATCGAATGTAAAGTCGCCTACTTGGCTTCCATCAACATCGTCTTCTTCCATGTTTTCTCACTCCAGTTTATGCCTTGATGGCGTCTATGTCTGCATAATAGTATGCATTGTTAGCGACTTAGCGTCCATATATACTAGAGATGAACAACTAGTAAGTTGCTTTTTCAGAAAAAAAAAGAATTATTCTTACCAGAGATGTGATCCCTCTGTTTCATTCTGTTTGTCCATAACCCCCACCAATGCACTAACCAGGTAAGCATTGGACCCAACAACAAATCAAGGAGAAATGACCCGTAGCTCTTGGTAGATGAAAAGATACACCATTTTTTCTCTTTCAAATTCATATAATTATTGTTAGGGGAAGATGATGATGGAATCACAATAATAACTATATTCTTCCTCAGTTGGCAAACATTTTAAAAACGGAT
The DNA here is from genome assembly GCF_005286985.2 of Setaria viridis. Classification (NCBI taxonomy): domain Eukaryota; kingdom Viridiplantae; phylum Streptophyta; class Magnoliopsida; order Poales; family Poaceae; genus Setaria; species Setaria viridis. The sequence continues at coordinate 1,580,289 of NC_048264.2, read as the reverse complement.
TCTCCTGAGTCCATGGACACAACGTGGATCGAGGAAGTATGTCGCAAAACAGATTACACCATAGAGAGAGTTCTTACATGACATGCACAAGTACAACAACGGATGCAATGCACATATACACACGCTCAGACATTAGACATACACATGTGGAAAATGATCAGCTACGTTTTTCACTTTGTGCTGAGCCATCAAGCTATGTAGGGTCAACGAAGGATCTGATTGACCCTTCCATCTCGTCGGATGAACGCACAACCCAAAGCTTAAGTAGGTCTTTCGACACCTCCTTCCAGCCTTCTACGCCATAATCATCTCGATGTTGGACTACCCTTTTATCCCAAATCCGCGATCTGGAGGTTTTACTTCGACGTGCGCTTGTCTTCTCAACACAAAAGTTGGCAGTGCCATGTCTAGACTTCAGACACATCTGATACATCCTTGACTCTTTGTTTTGATACAGGTAATCTATGGCTTTTGGCAGCAACTTCTCATCAATAACTTGTAGGCACGCATTCCTGTGAACCATTTCTTGCACCTCTTCATCAATCACCTCCAAAGCATAGCTCTCAGATTCAGTCTCTATATCCTCTGGGGAGTCATGGGGTATGAACAAAACTCCTAGCTTTAATGGAAGCATATCTGAATTCACAGAACTACTTCCTTCGTGTTCAGCAGCAGAATTTGGAATGCATTTATGATCATCAGATAGTGAGACATGGCACTGCAACCACACTGAAATAACCTCCTCTGGGAATATAGTCGACAATAGTCTTGACGACGAAGCTGCTGTGCAATTGGTTCTAGATGAAACATACAAATTCTGCTCATGCTGATCGCAACAGAGAGGATTGGGCTGAAGCCATTGAGTCAAAGTATTGTAAACATTGACCCAGTATGCACTTTCACCATAAGGAGATTGTGTTGCCCAAGAAAAATTCTGGGTAGGCAACTGAATGAGCTCTCTCTTGACACCTTCAGCTGCAAACTTGAAGTGAGGCGCGAATGACTGCATGCACTTGATTATAACACCAAATATGTCTGTACTTTCAGAGAGACGCAGTATGGATCCTAGCCTGAAACCCTTTGTAGGATCCTTGAAGTCCTGGCAAACAAAGCCTATCATCGCCTCTACTCCACGCTCCGGAGAGCTCATGGGTCGTATGCCCAAGTAGTAAAACCTGCTTCCTTGGAATGCTTGGTACCTCAAAAACTTCCCTCTAAGAAGGTTGCCGATGAGATGGTTAAAGAACATGTACTGCCGCGGGGTTGCACTGAACTCAACAAACTTAAGGAATTCATTTGCACCGTCTGCAAACCTCTCAAATCTTCGAACAACATCTGTAGAACTACTTCTTGACTCATCGTTACTAGATCCGACGATAGATGAGACGAATGACTTGGTAGCATAAGCAATTCGCTTGGGAAATGATGACTGACTCACCAGGCGCCTGATCTCTCGCTCTTCTATGACACGCTGCTTGCAGCTTTGCAGCGCATCATCGCACTCACAAGCGGCACGCTTCAGCTTTCTCTGCCACCGTAGCAGTGGCCCACCGGTGATTTGCCACTTGTCAGACACGTGAAGCACAGACTCCATCTTGATGTGCGCCATCTCCAGCCTTTCCATGTTTTCTGTAGACTTGTCGTCATCCCCGCCAACAAGAGCAGAAATGATTCTATTCACTGTTTCCCCTGCAATAGCAGAAGTCACCATCCCTGCCATGACGGGCTCAATGATGTACAGAAAATCTGCATATGGAAGAGGATTAACATTAGTCTTAAGAAATCAACACGCATCAGATATGATAATCTGGGAGAGTGCACGTGTTGATAGAAAAGATTAGTGAAGTACCGTCGTTATTGTAGTTGCTGGTAGGGCAGAGGTGAAGATTTAGTTGGAGTGCAAGATCATGCTCATTAGCAGGTATCAACGTTTGCTATCTTTATAGCTGGATATGTAAGCTGATCGTAGGAAATTAAATAGGATGTTTAACAATCTAGAAAAATGGAAGTCAAACGAAAGTGTCACTAGCAAGAATGTCAGACTTCATTAAACAAGGAATGGAATTTAGTAAAAGAAAGGACACCCGAATTATTTGGCTCAATCCAGTTTCATTTTAATATTCAATAGGCCACTGGATTTTAATTGAGACTTGAGATGGAGTGCTATTAAACTTTTTTTCCTTAAACTGCCATGAGGGCTGCCCATCACAATATTAATAAGTAATCCCAATTATGCACAAGTACAACAGATAGATGCATGCACACACACGCACACAGACATTAGACAACACATATGTGGAAAATGATCAGCTAAATTTTTTACTCTAGCTGAGTCAATCAAGTTATGTAGTATAACATCACCTTGCTTTTGTCTCCATACTGCCATTCTCTAAGGACCAAGTCCGCGTGACTAGGTCAATATTTCTCATCATCGAATCTATGAACTGGAATACCAATGTTGTACAAATCTTCAAAGATTTCATGATAGAAGGTATTGTTTGGTTTGTTCTAAAATTGATTGATGAAATGCTCCATCCGATTAGAATAAGTGTCTCTTGCTCCCTTTGGACATGGGCACAATGAATCTCCATATCGTTTGTCTACAGACTTGTATCACTTAATTATGCATTTTAAACACAACAAACCTGATTATTATAAAACTATTATTTTCACTAATATAAAGATATATTTTTATCGCATGGTCTTGTTGTTTCAGTTCCATTTGAACTTTTACTAGGCTCAATCAATTCCATTCCAACATTTAGCTTGAAAGTTGAAAGCTAGTCTAGGATGCTAGTATACTAACAGAAAAAAAAAATGAAATGGCACCGTCCATGACTCAAAGGATCACCTTTTTTTTTGTTATTATTTGCATGGACTTGTTCTCAGCAGAATCCTTCACGAGACCTCATCTGTTGGATCACTCGACTAAATATTTCAGAACCAAATCAGTGCTTACAAGGCATAAAGGCAACAAAAGTCGCTCATGCTGCGCAATTTTGCAGCGAATGTAACACGGATGCAATAACCAAAACTGAGCACCAAAAGAATCAGCCGAACGTACGAACCGAACCTTTGGTGTCCGCCGGAGATGGATCCCCCATGCATGGCGCGCCGTCGACGGCACCCAAGAAAGCTAGCGGACACCACAGCCGTGGGATGCGCGGAAGTCAGGAGGCTGATGGCCGCCTCTGGTCTCTGGACCAACCGATCGAGGAGCACGAGCGGCAAGGCTTCTCGCCCGTCGCGAAGACCTCCGCAATGGCCCGCGAAGGACCGACGCTCTCCCTTCGCGGTGGGGCTACGGACACGCAGCTTTGGCGCGGCGGCGTGTTCCTGGCACAGGTATTGGCACACATCGCCGGCGGCGGCGCCCTGACCGCCGGAAACAGTGGCGATTAGAGAGGAGCGGAGAAGGGGGCTCCTATGTAGCCTCCATGTGCTGGATAAGCAACATGGCTTTCAAGCCCAGTGATGAGGCGGTGGCCGCAGGCCGCGCAGGTGTTGTTGTTGTGCTGCCGTCTTGGCCCGTGCCGTGGATGTCCGCCGTGCGCGCGCGACCGCCGTTGCTGTTCACTGGGGGGACCGCGCGCCCCCCGCGTCGTGGTGCGGACGGACTGCGTGGGGGCGTCTGCTGCGCACGGAACAGTGGCGTTCTCGGTCGTAACGGGTGGATGGATGGGGTGTCGCGAGTTGGCAAGATGAAGTGGGGGTACCACCACGGGCCACGGCACCACCTGACCTACCGCGGTTCCACCACACCGCCGCGCAGTTCGTGCGTACAGTCTGTCTGTTTCAGCGAGTGGGACGGCTCGTCTCCGCTCTCGTTCATCTTTTCCAAAGAGGAAGTACGTACTCCTAGCTAGTTTCGTGAAACGGAAGTTTGGTTCCAAGTTCTCTCTCTTCGCTGCAGTGAGGTGGATTCTCCTTCAGCTCGTTTGGTTAGCGTCATGAGCTCGTCCGGCAACCAACCAGAACCAGCCGGTTCGTCCGGCGTTTTTCTGGAGCGGATGCACACCACACTACATGAAAATATCTTTAACGGCACAAACCAAACGAACATGTGAGACTTGGTCCGTTGCGTCTCCTTACTGTTCTGTTCAGTATATGCATGGATCAATACAATCCAAGTCGGTTAGATTCCGATCCCATGCCGGCTGGACGCCCGTCAGATGGTGAAAATCGTGTCCCGAGACTCGACTGGGTCTAGTTTTTCGAACGAGTGGCAACTAACTTGCACGTACGTGTACAGCGACGACTCAGCAAGCAGCAGCTGGAATTTTGCAATTCGTTATACGTTGGGTTGGGTGGTTCTTTGCGGGCTTCTTGCGGATGGCGGGATCGGCAATTGGGACAACCGGACAAGTTGTTGTTTGTGCTGGCTTTGTACAAATTGCTCTCAATTAAGTGCGTTACATTCATCTTCCGATGATCAGTTTACTAGGTTTGCTGTCGAAGATGGGCTAACTACTTCGGCAACACATGTGAAAGTTGTGTTGATGAAGGTGCTGAGTAGATAGTATTTTTGAAGCACTTGCATCTATCGTCAACCACCTCGACCCTGGTGATTTAGCAGAGTTTGAACTTGAATTTTCAAACTTTCGGAAAAAAACACGCATGCACGAAGATCATATATATGACTTTTTGCAGAATATCCTACGGTTATCTCGTCCCTCAAATGAACAATTTTTTTAAAAAAAGGAAATTGCACATTTTGACCTTCGTACAACTAAATGTGATCAGGAATTGAACGTAGCTCAGCTGGTTGTTGCGGAACCTGCCCACCAGGTTTAAGTCCTCGACTCGACACTGGTGTTCGCATTTTCCTAGATTTAGCGACGTGCCATCGAGATTGGGAGAGGCCATAGAATTTAGGAACATTAGAATTTCATCATTAACTACAAATAATTTTGTATTTTAGAAAAAATTATAGAATGAAAGCGTCGACATCGAGGCGCCAGTGGTGGCTTCGTCAATCTCAAGGATTCGCCGGCTCAGTCTTTCGGAGATGCTCATAGGGGTAGAGTTGCGTGTGTACGTATATGTGATCATGCTACGTGATTTGATAAAAAAATACAACTAATTGTGATCACTAGATATTTCTCCAATTAAAATGATGTTCAACATCTGCAAAAACCCTATAAAGCACGGCATTGTACAGACTATTCTTATCCAGATCGGATACATACAGGTTGACCCTGTGAAGATAACCTGCGAACGAATCATGTCTACACAAAAACATTCTGGAAACACGACCATCACAAAGAACCAATCGGATATGGAAACGAAAATCCAGCACCGGGGTAGACCGTTCCACGAGCTAATTTTTGCCAGCATCGAAAGCACACCAGACAGGTCGCACATCAGCCCGAATATATCTCTGTCCGTTTCCTGCTGAAATGTATTCTGGGATTCGAGGCTGGACACGCCGCAACAATCTCTGTCCAGCTCAGACAGCTACGCGGCTGGTAGCGGGCAAGTAGGTGTAATTAAACTGAAATGTGGAGGTGACCGGCGAGTTTGACGGACTCTGGACTCCGCTGATCGGCGGTCAAGCTAAGGCAATGCAAGTGTGTGGATGTAATTAATGGGCTAATGGTGCTGTAAAACTGTTTTTAAAGCCCTGGGGCCTCAGCCAGTTGAGCATCCAACTCAAAGTTCACAGTTCCGACACCAGTACAACACCACCAACCGGCAAAACCAAGGAGATTAAAGGGGCTGCTGTGTTCTGCGCTCCGGCAGAGCAGAGGTACCCAGTTCTCTCTCCCCTCCTGATTATACTCTTACTAGTATCTTGTTGTTTTGCTGTTACTCAAACATTATTGGCAATATATATCGCTGGGAGTCAAGTCTGAGCATTCGACATGATTCATCCTTTCCGCTTCAAATAACTGACCAGCCAGCAGACGTATTCGACATGCTTGCAAGCTTGTTCATTTTACGTACGCCAGGAACTTGCAAGTTTGTACGAGCAACGAGCCTGCTATATAGTATGCGCATGCACGATGTAGTTTCAGAATTGCACATATAGTACATAGTATGCATCAAGTTTATGCTTTGCATTTTGTAGGTGACAAGTGCCTTATGTGTTTCTCTAAGCACCTGGCAAAATTCACCAATGCTTATTCAACTGTCATTGCTGCTCCTGTGCTATGGAGTTGGAAACGTTCAGGTGGCTTTGGAAATCTAAATGCCAGAGCAAGCACAAATTCTTTTTCTGGTTATTCCTCAATGACAGACTAAGTACAAGGAATGTACTCCGAAGAAAACATATGGATCTACCCTCTTATTCATGTGTCTTGTGCCCGCATAACAATGAGGAAACCTTGTTCCATCTCCTCCTAGAATGCCCTTTTGCCAAAGAATGTTGGATCAATATAAGCCTGTTTGCTAACTTGTCAGAGAGCCTTACACCATCCTCAATAGCTTCAAAACTCAGCTTCAAGTCCAGTTCTTTATGGAAATCATAATTCTCATGAGGTAGTGTATTTGGATGGCAAGAAATGACTGGATATTCAGAGGAATCATTCCATCAGTTCAGGGTGCCATGTTACGTTTCAAGATTGTTTTTACTCAGGTTATCCTTCGAGTAAAAGAGGATTGGAAATAACCAATGTCAGAATGGCTAGAGCATACATTATAATCTTTCTGATTTTCTCCTTTTCCTTCTTTGTTTCTCGAAATGTACATTTCAGACTGTTGTTTTTCTTTTCCCTCTTTTAATTAATATATATCCAGAAGGGGATCATCCCCTCCTGTTTCATAAAAAAAAGTGTGAGGCTACAGGAGCCATCAATTATTGGGACATGAGAAAGATTCAAGTACTAATTGGCAAGGAGATACATGTTGCATAGCCTCCTGCCGAAGCTAGATCTTGTCACCAATGTTCATCCTGATTGTACAGTACTGCTATGGCATGGCAGGATTGGCATCCGCGTTGTGCCGCGTGGCCCAACTCTAAGAACGTCAAGAATCCTTCTCTGAACTGGATTTTCTTCCGTTTGCGACGGCATTTTAGAATTTCTCAAGCTTATTCTTGTCGATAATGACGAGCAATGAAACGAAGGAACTGGAAAAAATGAGAAGGATTAGGAAACGACGTACATGCTCAGTTCGAGATTGAGCTGCGAACTCTTCTGCAATGGGGCCAAGCGGCCGTAGTCCGCCGGCGCCGTGCTCGACGCGCCGGCGCAGCCGCAGCAGCATATCGTCGAAACAGCTCGCGCTGTGGGCTCCGGCAGCGGGTGAGGGGATCCTCAAGACCGAAGTGGAGTGGCTCAACACGATCAAGGCCGTTTGCTGCTGCTACTTGTCTCTGAACATCTCTGAATACTGCATACTAGGACTTAATCCACTTGAGCAAATGCTGGCGTGTACAGGAGGAAGAGAAGGGGAGGAGAGAGGAGAGATAGACATGTGGGTCCGTTTGTAAAGGGTAAAATAGGCTATTCACAACAGGTGCTCATATTTTTGGAGCTGGAGCACTGCCACCAACCAAACATGTGTAGCAGCTCCATGTTTTTCTAGAGTTGTTGGAGTGGAGCTAGGAAAATATGGAGCTGGTGGTGTGGAGCTGATTTTTCTAAAGTGAAGTGCTCCCAAACATACCCTAAAACAATGAAATTACATTTCTCTCACCCAAGGCAGATTCAGAGATGAAACTAGAAATTTTCACCAGCCACCTGCATGCTTCCAACACTGAAATCTACTCAACGCACCCCTTCCTAAGCCAAGCACACCTGCTGCTACCAGCATTAATTGTTGACATTTTACTTAAAGGGTAGTTTGGTTCCCAAGGCTAAACTTTAGCTCCTATCACATCGAATGTTTAGATACTAATTAGCACTATTAAACATAAACTATTTACAAAACCCATTGCACGGATGGAGGCTAAACGGCGAGACGAATCTATCAAGCCTAATTAATCCATGATTTCACAATGCGCTGCTATAGTAACCATTTGCTAATGATGGATTAATTAGGTTTAATAGATTCATCTCACCGTTTAGCCTCCATCTGTGTAATTAGTTTTATAATTAACTCATGTTTAGTCCTAATTAGCCTCTGAATATTCGATGTGACACAGACTAAACTTGAGCTCCACGATACAAATACCCCTTGGCACCTCCGATCAGGAACTTTGGGAATGGAATGTTCCCTGAGAAATGTCTGAACTTTGGAGAATTATCGGTGGGCATACGTGATGGTGATGCTGATGGCCCAGCTCCATGCTCAGTGCTCCAACTGTGCCGCCTGGTCATTGTAAAAGATGCAGGTGCGATGCCATCTGAAGGTAATGAATTAAACTTCCGCAGGAAATCTGTTGTGGGGCTTCCAACATAATCCATTATAAGCTCTGTGTGCCACCGGTGTGGTTGGCTCTGGTGCTGCTGCCACCTCCAGCACTGGCACATATGACACTGACAGGCTCAAGCGACCAGACAGAGTTTCAACAGGAGCAAATGCATAGTGTTTCATCTCTGCATCCTGTGAATGGCTCAACAAATGATGAAATCTTGTGTGAGAGGTTGAGAGGACGGATTCTTCCAGATGAATTGAGCTCCTGGCAGAGATGGTATACTGGCAAGAGCCTGACAACCAGATATAGTGACCGGAACAGCACTGTCGAGCCATTGTACGCCCTCCTGTACAAGCTATGATCCTGAGCTGAGCAGAGCTGCTCCTAGATTTCTTTCCACTGTTCTTGCTACCATTACCACTACCACTGCCAGAGCAAGTTTCATAACTTTATTACCCACCTCTCAATGATCCTGCCATGGCCGCAGCACTGGTGGTTTTGGTATTGTCACGCTGCAGGAGGACAATGTCAATGACCAGAGGCTCAAGGTTGCTCTGTCGCCACAGGTCAAAGTTCTCAAAGCGCGGCAGGGCAGTCCCTGAGAGCAAGGTTGAACCACCGGTCACGCGGCTGCCGGCTGGCTGCCGGACAGCAGCGATGACGGCGGGGAAGGCCTCGTGAAGTTGCGCGACGAATCATAGGGCGACCTCGACTCAAGGATGATGTGGAGGCTCTTGGCGAAGGACTCGGTGATCACTTGCTCCACCATCGGCAACTCCGAGGCGCCTGTAGCCGCAGCCATGGCCGTGTGGCTGTGTATTGTAGCGGCAGACTTAACTCACAGGTTCAGTTGAACCTCACAAAATTCTGAAAAAACAAACTGCACCGGCAACCATGGTCAGATCGGCTCCGCCTCGCGCCCTTTGACGCCGGCCGCTTCCTCCTGCGCGAGGCGCAAGCCTTCCACCTCTTCCTCCACCCACGCAGGAACCAGTAGAAAAGCAGAAACAATACTGTCACAAATGAAAAGGTTCTCTTTTCATCCCTCCAAAGAAGAATATCAGCAGCTGCAGTAGCAACGTAACATGTCAACAGGGGAAAAACATATATAAATCACAATGAAGTGACCGGTGCTTAAATAAAAATGAAAAGAGTTCTACACAACTGCATCAGAAAATTTTGGTATCCAAGGCTCTTGTTCATTCAATTTGGCAGAAAGCAAAAAATACCAGAGCGCTATTTTTTTCTAAAGAAAAAGGGTTGTGTCACCTGTTCCACTTCCTAACAGCTTATCTGCTTTCGATGATCCACAGGAGCGTTATTTCCTCGAGAAACCCAAATTATCTGATAGTTCTGTAAATGACCCGACTGAAAGCGTGATTAGCGCTCTCTTGGTCTGTTGCCTTGCATGGCACTGTTTTGGTTTCACGCGTGCGTACATCACGGCCAGCTGGTCCTAGCGGTTCAGGCTCGTCTATATATTGTATCCGTCTTCCTGAGTAATACAATTAATCACGCTTCATTTCCTCTAGTCTAATATGGTATCAGATGGTTTCTTTCCCTCTATGCCCTAATCGCTTCCGCAAAGCATACCTGCCGCTGCCATGGATGATCACGACGCCGCCGCAGCCGAGGCCGTCGCCCTGACTGACGCTGAACGCGCTGAGCGCACGGCCGCCCTCGACCGCGAGGCTGCCGCCGCCCGCGATCGCGAACGGGAGGCCGCGGCAGATCGCGCCCGGCAGCGTGTCCAACTCGCCGATGCGGCTGCTGCCGCCGTCCGGGCTGCCTCCGACGCCGAGGCGCGCGTTCGCGCAGCTACTGCCGCCCTGGATCGCGAGGGTGAGGCCGCTTCGGCTCTCGCGCAGGCGGCCGTCTCCGCCCAGCAGCACGCTGCCCGCGCCAACGCGTCTGACGTGGACGGCGGCCACGGCGCTCCACCACCCGACGCCGCCTCTCTCGAGGCCCTCGCGGTGGCTAACCTGCACGCCCAGGCTGCTGGTGTTCAGAACATCCGCTCCCTGGTTTCTGTCGTCCTGGAGCTCTCCTCGCCTCACTACAACCAATGGCGTGACTTGGTGCTCCTCACTCTCGGCCGCTACTCGCTCGCCGACCATGTCACCTCCGACGTCGTCGTCGACACTCCGGCGTGGCATCGCATGGATTGCGTCGTGCTCTCCTGGATCTATGGCACCGTCTCCACCGAGCTCATGGACCTCATCCACGTTCGCGGCTCCTCTGCTCGGTCCGCCTGGCTCGGCATCGAGCACAACTTTCTCGGCCATCGTGAGACGCGTGCCCTCCTCCTCGACGCCGAGTTCCGCACCATCGTCCAAGGCAACCTCTCCGTCACAGACTACTGCCGCAAGATGAAGAGCATGGCCGATGCTCTCGCCGATCTCGGCGAATACGTTCCCGACCGCACCTTGGTCTTGAACGTCCTCCGCGGGCTCAGCGAGAAGTACGCCTACATGACTCCTCACTTCAAGCGTCAACACCCGTTCCCGACCTTCAGCGAGGTACGCGATGATCTGCTCTTAGAGGAGCTCACTATGCCGGCTGCCCTGCCGACCCCGTCGTCCGCCCTCATTGCCACCGCCGGCAAGAACTCCGGCGCCCCTCCTCGCCAGCCAGCGCAAGGGGGTGGCAACAACCAGGGCCGCCGCAACAACCGCCGCCGCGGCAGCGGCAACCGCGGCTCCAACGGCGGCAACGGTGGTGGTGGGTCAGGTGGCCCCAACAACGCTGCTGCTGCCGGCAAGGGCACCAGCTCGCTTGCTTCCGGCCAGCCCGGTCCTGGTCACGCTGGCACACACTGGCCGAGCTTCTTCAACCCGTGGACCGGGACCATCTCCATGTGGCCCCGTCCACAGCCCACGCCACCCGGAGGATCGGCGCCTCGCCTTGCTCCATCTGCTGGCTACTCGGCGCCGCAGGCAGGGTACCCGGCGCCACAGGCCATGCTCGCTGGCCCGTTTGGTTTCCCCCCGCCGGCGCCCGTGGAGCCCGGTCCGCCACTGCCCGCGTCTCCAGCCCCGTCGGCACCGTGGACACCTTGGAGCGGTGTTTCATGGGACCAACAGGCCTTGGCAAATGCTTTCAGCACCATGTCCGTGCAACCCCCGGCCACCGGCGAGTGGGTCATGGACTCAGGTGCCTCCTCCCACATGACGCCCGACACCGGTAACATCTCCTTGTTCCGTCCCCCACGTTCTACTGGTCCATCCTCCATCATTATTGGCAATGGGTCCACGTTACCTGTCACACACACTGGTTCTGCAATCCTTCCTGGTCCTTTTGTTCTTAATAATATTCTTGTTGCTCCTGATATTATTAAGTCTCTCATATATGTGCGCCAGTTCACTACTGACAATCAATGTTCCGTTGAATTTGACCCATTTGGCCTCTCTGTGAAGGATCTTCGTTCCAGGAACGTGATCGCCAGGTGCAATAGCTCGGGGCCGCTCTACTCCTTCCATCCACCGGTGTCGCCGCTCGCTCCCCACGCACTCCTCGCCGGTGCTCCCTCCTCTGTCTGGCATCGCCGCCTTGGGCACCCCGGCCACGACGCTCTCTCCAAATTAGCCCGTTCTTCAGCTATTTCTTGTACTAAGCATTCATGTGACACTTTGTGCCATGCCTGCCAACTCGGTCGCCACATTCGTTTACCGTTTACCGCCTCTACTTCTCGGGCTCTCAACATTTTTGATCTTATTCACTGTGATTTGTGGACCTCCCCTGTTTTGAGTGTCTCCGGTTACAAATATTATTTGGTCATTCTTGATGATTGCTCTCACTTCTGTTGGACTTTTCCCCTGCGTCTCAAGTCTGACACTTTTTCCACTTTGGCTAACTTTTTTTCTTATGTGGCTACCCAGTTCTCTCGGTCTGTCAAAAGCGTCCAGTGTGATAACGGCCGCGAGTTCGACAACCTCTCCGCCCGCGGCTTCTTCCTCACTCACGGCGTTGTTTTGCGCATGTCTTGTCCCTACACCTCCCAGCAGAACGGTAAAGCCGAACGTACCCTCCGTACTCTCAACAACATGGTACGTTCGCTCTTGTTTCAAGCATCCTTTCCTGCCTCCTACTGGGTTGAGGGCTTGCACGCTGCCACTTACTTGCTCAACCGTCTACCCACCAAAACTCTTGCCACCGGCACGCCCCACCTTGCTCTTTTTGGTTCCCATCCTTCCTACTCCCACCTCCGCGTGTTTGGCTGTGCCTGCTACCCAAATCTCTCCTCCACTGCCCCTCACAAACTCGCCCCCCGCTTGACTTTGTGTGTCTTCCTCGGGTACCCCTCCGATCACAAAGGCTATCGGTGTCTTGATCTCTCCACTAATCGCGTCATCATTTCACGCCATGTGGTTTTTGATGAGACCCAATTTCCATTTGCCCGTACCCGTTCCTCGCTTCCCAGCGATTTTGAGTTTCTCACTGACTTTACGGTCCAGTCGGTGCCCCTCGGCCCGCCTTGTCCACCTTCTCTTGCAGGACCTCGGCGCGCCACCACTGCTCCAGCTGCGCCTCCCGCGGATGCCCCTGTCGCCCCCAGCCACACTGTGGCTTCGCCCCTTCCCGCACCATGCGCAGTCTCGGCGTCCCGCGCGGCCGGCGTGACCTCGGTGTCACCCGCGCCTCGCGCACCCGCGGTGGCCCGCCCGCTCGCCGGCGCGCCCTCGGCGGCCTTGCCCGTCGGCATGCCCCTCTCGCCCGGCCGCGCGCTTCTGCCACGTGCGCCCTCCGGCGCGCCCCTGCCGTCCTCACCCGCCGGCGCGCCCTCGACAGCCTCGCCCGCCGGCGCGCCCCCGGCGGCCTCGCCTGATGGCCCGCTTCCGACGTGCACGCCCGTCGGCGCGCCCCCGGCGGCCTCGCTCGGCCGCGCGCTTCCGCCGCGCGCGCCCGCCGGCGCGTCCTTAGCGGCGGCCTCGTCCGTCCGCACGCCCCCGGCGCCCTCGCCTGACGGCGCCCCCCCGGAGGCCACGTCGACCGCTACAGCCACGGCCGGTGCTCGAGTCGTCTCGACTCGCACAGGCCAACGTGCTGTCACCGATGTCCCTCCCGTCACCAATTCCCATCGCATGGTCACACGAGGAAAATCCGGTTTCCGTGTGTCTTCGGAACCGTTGCTTCTACACGCCAGCACGATGTCGCCTCTGCCGAAGACCTATCGCAGCGCCCTCGCGGATCCGGCCTGGCGCGCAGCGATGACCGAGGAGTTCGACGCCCTTCAGATCAACAACACCTGGGATCTGGTCCCCCGGCCTCCCGGTGTCAACATCGTCACTGGTAAATGGGTGTTCAGGCACAAGCTCCACGCAAATGGCTCGCTGGATCGCCACAAAGCCCGTTGGGTTCTTCGTGGTTTCACTCAGCGCCCAGGCGTCGATTATGATGAGACCTTCAGTCCCGTCGTCAAGCCGGCGACCGTTCGCACTGTGCTAACACTTGCTCTGTCTCGGGATTGGCCTGTTCATCAGCTCGACGTCAAGAACGCCTTTCTCCATGGGACACTTTCAGAAACAGTGTACTGCTCTCAGCCGACTGGCTTTGCTAATTCCTCTCATCCGGACTGGGTATGTCGCCTCAACAAATCCTTGTATGGTCTCAAGCAAGCTCCTCGTGCCTGGTATAGCCGTTTTGCTACCTACTTGCTCAGCCTGGGATTCATGGAGGCCAAGTCCGACACATCACTGTTCATCTTCCGGCGTGGCACTGACACAGTCTACTTGTTGCTTTATGTTGATGATATTGTTCTCACCGCCTCGTCGTCTGCACTGCTTCGTCAGACTATATCGGCTCTTCAGTAGGAGTTTGCTATGAAGGATCTGGGGGAACTCCATCACTTCTTGGGGATCTCAGTTCAGCGGTGTTCTTCAGGCCTGTTCCTCTCCCAGTGGCAGTATATCTTGGATATCCTTCAGCGGGCTGCCATGGCTGATTGCAAACCTTGTTTGACTCCAGTCGACACTCAATCAAAGTTGTCCGGTGCTACTGGACCCTCCGTCAGTGATCCGACTCACTACCGCAGCTTGACCGGGGCCCTACAGTACTTGACTTTCACGCGGCCTGATATCTCCTATGCCGTTCAGCAGGTGTGCCTTCACATGCATGATCCTCGGGAGCCGCATCTCAATGCAGTGAAGCGCATCCTTCGGTACCTTCGAGGGACGATCGACTATGGGCTTCTCCTTCGCCGCACCACGCCATCCGAGCTTGTCATATACACCGATGCTGATTGGGCGGGATGCCCCGACACGCGCAAGTCCACATCGGGCTACGCTGTGTTCTTAGGTGCTACCCTTGTCTCATGGTCATCTAAGCGTCAGCCGACAGTCTCTCGGTCCAGCGCGGAAGCCGAATACCGCGCCGTCGCCAATGGTGTTGCTGAGGCCGCCTGGTTGCGGCAACTTCTTCGGGAGCTCCACAGTCCACTTCCTCGAGCTTCGCTGGTCTACTGCAACAACGTCAGCGCCATGTACCTCTCGACGAACCCGGTCCAGCACCAACGCACCAAGCATGTGGAAATCGACCTCCACTTTGTTCGTGAGCGGGTGGCCACTGGTGACGTGCGGGTCCTTCATGTGCCGACTACGTCCCAGTTTGCGGATATCTTCACCAAAGGCCTACCGACCTCCGTCTTCACCGAGTTTCGGTCCAGCCTGAACGTCTGTCTGATCGACGTTCTGCCTGCGGGGGGGTGAAAGCGTGATTAGCGCTCTCTTGGTCTGTTGCCTTGCATGGCACTGTTTTGGTTTCACGCGTGCGTACATCACGGCCAGCTGGTCCTAGCGGTTCAGGCTCGTCTATATATTGTATCCGTCTTCCTGAGTAATACAATTAATCACGCTTGATTTCCTCTAGTCTAATACCGACAATTCTCATAATTCCATCCTGATACATGTTAAACATTGAAATGTATTAGCTATTAGCATCTGCATTGCAAGAAACAGAAAGCCTTTGTAGAGGCCTCATGTGTCTTTTATGAGAAATATATTAAGCAATACGGATGCAGAATGATTGCAGAGTACCAAAGATGATCAAAGGGAACGTTTGTGATTGCAATACAGCATGGTAAGAAAACAAGCTCACCTCCAATGATACAATTGCGTAGTACCCAAGTAATCTTCGAGCTTTTGAAGTGTTAAAAGTTCTTGTGCATGACAAGAAGTATATTGTATCTGGATGCAGAAGAGGAGTGGAAAACATTTGAAAACCAAGCCTGTAACGAATCATATTGGAGAACAAGGCCGCAGACAATAACATCTTGGCAGGAAGATCAATCCTGGTCCTAAATGGATGAGAAACAACATCACATGTTAACTTCACGAGTGGACTTCAACGAGTAGAGAGGGGCAAAGAGGGAGGGAGAAATACCTCTGACAGCCCATAGCTTCCATTATGCAATTCATAAACTCCCATGTTTCCATAGGTTCAATTCATCATTGGTAATAAAAAATGGTTGTAAAAGTTCAGTGCACAGAATTAACCATAAAAGTAATATCACTAAAACATAGCACTTTTATCTGTAAAAATGTACCTTCCCAGCAACAGAAGCTGCATTTGAACACAAGGCTTGCTCAGCACAAATATTGGCATGGGCCACATTTTCCACATAGGTAAAGTCAGACATGTTACTACCACCACCTATTACAAACTGCAAAGAATTGCTTAAGAAAACCAGTATTTCATAGTTCAAAGAGGCTTGGGTAAAGTTTGTAGTTCATGTTTTTAAAATAGCAAATCCTAGATTGGGTTCAAGTAAGTGGCGGATATGCAATTTTCTCTTCAGAAGATGCACAAGCAGCAACTGCGTCAGCTAAAAGGAGCCTAATAATTGAAAAGGGAAAATGAATCGAAATCCATATTGCATCTCCCAAACAGAAGCTCAGACTGCTCTAGGTCTAGTTCCAATCGTGAAATATTATACCTACCTAATCATCTGCTTAATGTACAGTAGCAATTCACTCGAAAAATTAGACATAACCAATTGGGAGAGTAATGCTATCTCTATCAGATCCATTAATTCAAATAGCAATCAAGAATCCGTGATCCGGAATCACTACTGATCGCCAAAACAGAGGAATGCCAGCAGAGTTACCACCAAACCAGGTATTAACACACTGTACATGCTTTTCTAACATACTATTGTCACCACAAAAACGCAAGATGAATTGTAACATAATTCTTAATCACATATTGAAATGGAAAATCTATAGGTCTACAGCAACAGCAAAGATCTATGCATATTTACCAAATCACCATTTTATGGCACATTAAGCTCCATGCTATAAATAATGTGTTGCGTCCATGTATCATTAGCTCCCCTCAGTTCACTAATCATGTTAATACGGAATCAATAGCTATGTAGTTCTTCCACATAAGAAATTGAGGTGCAAACATCTGAATTGTGGAGACAATTTCAAGTTTGGAATACCTTGCCCAAGCTCAGCAGGCTCGAATCACCAGGCCCGAATGCTCGGGCGCAGCACGCATGTCCGCATCCCGTCCACCCCGCGTCCGCACCCAGCACACCCATCATCTTCCATCTCTTCCTCCAACCCGGTCCACCACCGCATGCTCCACACCCGCCTCACCCCGCGCACCGCCGCGGCACTCCACGTCGAGGCCGAGGCTGTCGCCGCCGCCCTCCCTTCCGCCTCCGTCATCCGCCTCCGCAAGCTCCTCCTCCTCGCGTCCCCGCACCACCGCCTCCGCCTCGAGCACATCCACCTTCTCCGCTGCGGCCTCGGGCTTCCCTGAGGATTTCGCCAAATCCATCATTCAGTCCAATCCCTCCCTCTTCCGTTCCTCGGGTGTCTCCAAGTCATTACCTGTATCCGCATCTCGGGTTTTAAGCCCGCAATTTCAGATGTAAATTGGCGAGGTCGGATTATAGGCTTACAATCCCCGCCTCCTCTGGACGCGCGACGCTCCGGCTGCCACTCCGTCTCTGTCTAGCCGAGGTTGTCGAAGATGGAGGGGGTAGCCGAGGTCGCCGTCATGGGAGCAGCTATGGTCGGTTGGTCGCCGGACCAGCAGGCCGCGCCGCCGCTTGGTCCGTTGACTTCCTTGGCTCTCGTCCTCGCCGCCGCCGGGTCGCCCCTAGCCATCGCCATCGCCATCGCCGGGTCGCCCCTCGCTCTCGCCGCGCCCAATCCCCTCAGTCACCTCTCTGGTTTGAAGAAAGGAGAAGCCTTTTCCCCTTTAACCCCCTCCCTCCCTCCATTTTCCACCCAAGCTCCCCCTCTCTTTAGAATTTGGACTGCGGGTTTATAAAAAAAAGTTGAGGGATTTTTTTTGCAAAATAACCATGACGGAAACTTTAATATTAGGTATAGATTAGAAGGTTCAACATTTTGTATCAGATTCAACATTTTAGCATATCATATTTAACATTTGTTTAAAGTCAAATCAACATTTGCAAAATACTTGATTCAACATTTTATAAAATATACATTCAACATTTTGGAACACATATTTCAACATCTTGAAAAAACATATTCAACAATTTTCTAAACCTGCATCAACATTTTTTTTACCCATTGTTTCCTCTCACTACTAGAAAAATAGCCTCTAGTACTAGTTCCCAACCCCACTCTAGTACCGGTTGTGCAACCGGTACTAGCCATCCGGTACTAGAGGGGGGTCCTCTAGTACCTGTTGAAATAACCGGTACTAGAGGGTGTTAAAAAATTTTAAAAAAAAATCCCCCCACCCTCGCCGCCCCTTCTCGTCAGCCCCTCCGTCGCCACCAGCCCCCGCGGCCCCTCCGCTTCCACCGGCCCCCACCCCCGCCGCCCCTCCTCCTCTGTCGGCCCCTCTGCTGCCACCGGACACCACCCCCTCCACCCCTCGCCGCCCCTCCTCCTCCTCCTCCGCCCCCTCCGCCTCCACCGACCCCACCCCCTCCACCCCACCGTCCCTACTCCTCCACCCCACCCCCTCCGCCGCTACCCCCCGCCGCCCCTCCTCCTCCGCCCCTCCACCCCCGCCGCCTCCTCCTCTACCCCCTTCACCCTCACCACCTCCTCCACCGCCGCCCCCGCCACAGCCTCCTCCTCTGCTCCTCCCCGCTGCATCCAGCTCCGCCTTGCCCCTCTGCCTAGCGTCCCACCTCACCACCTGTGCTCTGCTGTGGAGAGAAGAGAGGAGAGAAGGAGAGGAAGAGTGGAGTGGAGATAGTGGAGAGAAAGAATGTTAAGTCCTCTCAGTGCTGCTCTGTGTTGATCTGCTGTGCTAGTACCGCTGTGCCTAAATTAAGTCCTCGCGATGGGGAGTGGGAGAGGCTCTAGGACCTCTAGTACTAGGAGGGCCTCCGAGGGCTCCCAAACTTGGAACCGGTACTAATATTAATATTAGTATTGGGTCCAAAACTAACTGGTACAAATGCTCGGGACGAGAGGTCATATTTCTAGTAGTGTCTTTTCCGATGCAGACGGGCGCATCCGCGGCGACACCGGTAGGCATAGCGGCGCGTGCGGCGGGTGCAGCAGCGGC
This sequence comes from Setaria viridis, assembly GCF_005286985.2. NCBI lineage: Eukaryota > Viridiplantae > Streptophyta > Magnoliopsida > Poales > Poaceae > Setaria > Setaria viridis. The sequence goes on along the minus strand of NC_048264.2, from coordinate 1,561,490 downwards.
GGCGGGGGGCAGGGGTGGTGGCATCATCCAGGAAGCTAGGGTTGGAGGGGACGGATGCATCCAAGGGATGAATTGTTTTGCACGAATCTGAAACAATGGAAACCACATATATGGGCTACTGGAAGCCATATATGATTGGCGGAGGAGAAGGCTTTGCGAGATTGGGCTCTTCTCTCTTTTGTTCCAAGTCCATGGAGGCCCATACTCACGATGATCCAGATCAAAGCCCAATGTCCAAATCAGTTTGTAAAATACGGCCCAATAATTCAAACATCTTCCCGGGCCAGTTGCCTGTAGCCTCCCTTCGCGCCCTTATTGCTGTGCCTGTGAGAGAGGATCAGCTGACCCTCATGGAAGTAGTTTGCTCCGGACATTCTTTATGGAGCTTTTAGGGGAAAATGTGCGCTTTTATAAGCTGTGGCCCTCATGAAGGTAGTGTGGGCTTGAGCACTTGCTGCATTTCTTTCTGCCTATGTGTATCACTAGTGGAGAGAAAAAAAAGACACTTGGCAGAGTTGAATTTAGATATAGAAAAAGGGTGACTTTACACAACGATCTTTGGATTCCTCTTCTCCTCTGGATTGGCATCTGATCTCTGTAGTAAAAGGGTTATGGGAAGAAGGCAAGCCTGAAGACAAATGCATAGCCTGCAGATTCCTAGCCCGAAGCTCGATCCATATGCCCAACTGGAACTCACTAGGAGATCATGAGAGAATCCCAATCCCCTAAACATAACCTCTCAGAAATAAAAAAGGATGAACCATATCCGCACAAATCATGAGTGAATCACAAGGGAATCAGAGGCTAGAAAAGTCAGGTGCGGGAGAAACACTGAATTCATATTAGGATTTCCGTTATAGCCTTATGTAGATACAAAACAGTCCAAGTACAACAAACAAAGCACATAGGAATTAAGGAAAACACATGCACCCGCTACCTCTTAAGATTAAAAATGTGCCGCACAGAAACAACACAACTAGCAATCGGGATAAGAGTGATAGTGACCTCAACCCATTTGTCCTGGCCAAGCATCACAATTCACAATGTGGCTTTGTTCTGGGCATCACCATTTGTGGCGTATCAACCATATAATCAAATCCATTCATATCAAATTGAGGACTAATGAGATCAAATTAGTTGTCCTTCATATTTTCTTTATTTTTTTTCTCACTACGTTGTCTTCTTCTTCTTCTTCTTCATGTCACAAGTATAGATGTAGTTCTTATATGGTGGTATGCGTGACTTCCATGAAAGGACCTTGAATTTCCCTTCACATCTAACACTTCCAAATATCACATCACATAATGTTGTCTTGGGGACCATGTCGTCAGCAAAACTTTCATGGTAATCATAAATTATGAAGTGGTCATTGTTGACCATTCTTTTAAGATAGTAATAAGTTCGTACCTCCTTCGACTCATGTGCAGTCAAACAGATATTCATTTCCATAAGTAGCTTAAGAAATTTATGAACCACAAACCAATGTCGAGCATTAAGAGAATCTCTTAGTAAGCTAGAGACAATGTTTGCAACTTTAAATGATCCATTGATACCTCTGCATATCTCCATGGCAATAGATTCCAGTTTTGGATGATCCTTTGGATATGCACTCCCAAATGTAATTACCTTGAAGAAATACCAGTATGCCTCTGGCGGCAGAAAATTGAGTATAAGAGCCTGTGTGGTACCAAAACCTATGATTTTGCTTGATCTGCTTGTGATTATAATTTTTACCGTAGCAGCAAGCCTTGTGGCAAAGGCTAAATACATCTTCTATCCAGCCTCATCAACATCGTCAGGGAATTCGATGATAGATAGCAATCTCTCATTTCCATTTGGCGAGTTGTTTTGGTGTATGATCAGGCCTCCATCCTTTAAATCGGTTAGCCCATTGTCTTTAATATCAACTTCAGTAATGAACACAATTCGAGCAAAGTTATTGCGCACTCTTTCATCATTGCATACATGTCCAACAAGAGTACTCTTCCCAACATTGACTGGACCGACAATTGGTAGAACATCCACATCCTTTGCACTAGGAGGGCCTTCTGTCATTAAGAAATTCATGATCCTCTCCATTTCCATTTGCCGACCAAACATGCACTTGTCAAGAAACAGATGCATACTGTATGGTTGCCTGTACAATGGAGGATATTCCTTCATGAATTCTATAAACTCTCTCATGTCAGTGATGATGTTGTTCAAATTGCCGAGCACTTGCTGCAGTTCATTCTCCCCATGTGTACTACGAGTGCGGAAAAAGAGACGCTTCACAGGATTGAATTTAGATATAGCAAAAGGGTTACTACTCACATCATTATCTTTGGACTTGTCTTCCTCACTGGTTTGGCTTGTGATCAAGCTGTCCATGACGAAATAACCTCTGTACATTTCTTTCCTCAGTATGTTGAGTTGGTGTACCATCGCTTGGTTTGTGATGTTCCGCCCGTCTGCCTCCTCGACGATGACACACGCCCTTAGCAACAGGCTTTGCAGAGTCTTTATCCTCCGATCCTCCTCGGTTGGCGTATCTAGATTATTTGAGCACTTGTCAATCAAGAAAGATATCGATTTATTGGCAATCTCACCCATAATCGCCGTGAAAACTACCTCCATTGGCAAGCTTACTTTCTTAACAAGATGGTACTATGAATAGTCAGAATCCTACAGTGTAGTGTGCATCTGCTATTAACTAATATAATTAATGCCGAGGGACAATGAGAACACTAGTTTATATACTAGCTAGTTACCATGTCAACACGTCCTAGGATTTGCAGTCAATGTGACATAAGATGGTTTGTGGGCACGATAAAAACACTGAACTTTGACTTGATCAAATGACAGCTTGCATTTAGCAAGTTTAATGAGCATATTTATTAGATATGGCCATCAGATGCAACAAACAGGTATTGAAAGTTAAGGAGAAACAGCAACACTGTCACAGCATCATCAGTACTGGAAACAGCATAAAATCTGCCTGGAAGTTGTAAGTCACACCGAATAAAAAGAAATGTAAAGAAACAAACAGTAACTGCAATTATCTCTAACAGAAAACAATCATGATCGACTCTGACTAAAAGCCATTCACCTCTATTCGCTGCTCGAGCAATAACAACCACCCCTTCCGCCGCCTCATACTTGTCGAAGATCACTAGCTAAGCCGTAACGACGAGACAGACTGGTGGCGCTAGAGCCACGCGGTGGGCGGACTGCCGGAGGTGTAGGCGGAGACGGCGGCGCTTGGCGGCCATGATGGTTCCGGGGGGCCACGGCCAGGGCTGAACCGCGGCGAGAGTCATTGGGCCTTTGGTATTTGGACTTGACTATTGGGCTTTTGCTAATTCTCGTGCTGGGCTTTGGTATGTTCTGATGGGCTTCCGTGGACCTGCAAGGGACAGGCCCAAGCTCTCCTCGATCATTTCTCCCCATCGCTTCCGGCCTCGGTGGCCGCCGCCGCCTCTCGCGTCCACGCCATGCCACAGCTCTACCGTGCCGCGGAGAGCATGCCGGTGGGCCATACATGACCTCGCCGCGGAGGTTGATCATGAGCTCACCGCCTGTGCGGAGCTTGTGCTCCTCTGGGAGCCTGGCGCAGCACACGAACAGAGGAGGAGCACATCCTCGCTGGTCCAGCCTCATCCATCGACACCAAAGCTTCACGGCGCCGCCACCGCCTTCGCCGACAGCACAGAAATCCAGATCCGGCGCCCGGCGGGGAGCAACATGGCTTCATTTGGTTTGTTGGTTCTTTTCTTTCCCTACTGTTCAACTGCATTCCTTGTTTTTTTTTCCTTTATTTGGTCTCTGTCAAGTTTACTATTACCGAAAGGGAAATTTCAGGAGCAGCTGCCTTCAGAATATGACCGTTTGTAATGATGTGTGATGTGTGTCTATCTGTCTATCTGTAGCAATCACAGAATGCATACAGCAAATTAGTACAAGAGATCGAGATTAGACGCAACAATAATTGAAGGGATTTCTTTGACTTGGGAAGATCACAAATGCACGGGATGATCTGTCACCGTTAATTACCATCTCCAAATGCTGTATGGATCGTTTACTATGCACAATTATGGTTTTCCGTATTTTTGGCAACTCTCATTTTGTTCATCTGAATCTGATGTTCAGCTGCAGTAGCTCTCAAGTCTCAATAAAAAAATTTCATATTTATTTTTTCGAAACGAACCAGGAGAGCTGCCGATTATATTAAAAAGAAAAGGATCTAGACTGGACAAATACAAAGCACCAAGCAGTGCGAAAGTTCAATACAAAGCACCAAACGTATAAGGCCCTTAGCGCGGAAAGAATTAACGGCGGGGAATTAAAATGGAAAGATGTTTTGCTCCGGCCGTAGTCCACATCGCAACCTCGTCTTTAACTTTGTGCAACATCATGCTGGTTGTAGATTCCTTGTGCTAATTTTTTTTTAAAATTTCTCTCTCTTCATACAGTCCATGAGAAAAAGAAAATTCCTATCTAGAATGGCAAATAGTCAAAGGGAGCTGAACTGAGCCCAATAAGTCAGGTCCTTGTTTATTAGTACTTCTTATGGGATACACTAGTAAAGTCAAATTTCACTTTTGTGTCGGCGCTTGACGACAAATATATATTTGTAAATCTAAGAAAATTTATGCTCTGTTTGACAATTTTTAATGTAAAATAAGCTATTTCTTCAAAAAACTTAAGAAAAGAGGGGCCTCCGCCACTACTTTTGTCAATGAAACCCATCTAACTTCCGTGCTGTCCTCACTTCCCATTGACTCTCATCTACCTCCTCGTCAGTTTTCACACATCAAGCCTCCCGATTGTGATTGCAAGACATCTACTTATATAATGATTATATCTTTACCATTGCTAATGAGCATGATCCTGCACACCAAGTAAATCTACACCTCTGGGTGGTGTCGGCAACAACAACGAGAGAGTACTTCACTAATACTTCTAGCTACACATACATTCAATTCCCCCCCCCCCCCCCCCCCCCCCCTTTTAGCTCATGCATGTTAACTCAGTTCTTGCCTTTGCAGAGTTTCTGTAGCTTAAATTATTGATCAGTCATGGCAGAGATGGTGAGTTCTGCCATTGTTGGGGAGACAGTGAATAGAATCATGTCAAGTATTACTGGCAAGGACGAAGAGAAGTCTAAGGAAAAAGAAAACATAGAAAGGTTGGAGATGGCACACATCAAGATGGAGGCTGTGCTCCAAGTATCTGACCGATGGCAAATCACCGAGGTGCCACTGCTACGGTGGCGGAGCAAACTTAAGCGCGCTGCTCAGGAATGTGACGACACTCTGGTAAAATGCAAGCAGCGTGCCCTAGAAGACGAAGAGGCGAGGCTGCGGGTGAGCCAGTCCTCATTCCCCAAACGGATTGCCCATGCTACCAAGTCGTTGATATCGTCTTTCATTGGATTTAATGATGAGTCAAGCAGGAGCTCTGCTAGTGTCCGAAGATTCGAGAGGTACGCAAATGGTGCAAATGAATTTCTGAAGACTGTCGAGTGTGGTGGAACGCCAATGAGGTACACCTTCTTCATCAACCCTATCATCAGACACCTTTTTACAGGGAAGTCTTTAAGGTACCAAGCATTTCAGGAAGACAAGCTTTTCTACCTAAGCATACGACCCGTAAGCTCTGCAGAGCGTGGCGTAGAGGCAATGGTAGGTTTCGCTTGCCAAGACTTCAAGGAGCCTACAAAGGGTTTCTACTTAGCATGCATGCTGCGTCTCTCTGAAAGCACTGACATATTTGACGTCATAATCAAGTGCGTGCAGCCAGTCGCACCCCACTTCAAGTTTGCAGCTGAAGGTATCAGGAGAGGGCTCATTCAACTGCCTATCCAAGATTTTACCTGGGACTCTCCTTACGGGGAAAGCGAGTTTTGGGCCAATGTCCACAACACTCTGACAAAATGGCACCGTCCAAATCCACTCTGTTGCAATGAGCATGGTCATCATCGGATCTCTTCTTCTAGCTCCAGCAACACAACGGCATCATCATCATCATGGCTGTTGTCAAGTATATTTCCAGAAGAGGTTATCAACGTGCTTCTGAAGTGGCATGTCCCGCTATCTGATCAGGGCACAAACAATACAAGTTCAACTTCTGTAAATGGAGGAAGTAGAAGTATTTCTCATAATTCAGATATCCCTACTCTGAAGATAGGAGTTTTGGTCATGCCCCATGAATCTTCAGACGACATAGACCCTGCAGCCGATAGCTACGCTTTGGAGGTCATTGATGGAGAGGAACAAGGAATCATACACGCCAACGCACACCTGCAGGACTTGGGTGAGAAGTTATTGCCAAAGGCCGCAGATTACCTTCATCAGAATTCTGAATCGGAGTTGTACCAATTGTCTTTGAAGTCTAGGCATGGCACTGCTCACATTTGTTTGGAGAAGGCAAGCATACGAATCCAATCGGCTGCGATGGTTAAGAGTGAAGCCGCAAGACGTGCTCAGCAGGACAAAAGCGCAACTCTACAGCAAGACATGGAGCGATGGAAGCAGATATCTGGTGACCTGCTGAAGTTGTGGGTTGTGCGTGGATCCGACAAGCTGCAAGGCTCACTCATGGCCACTCACAACTTGGCCTAGATACTGGCTCTGTATATGCATGAAGTTTTCTGAAGATGATGCTACCAACAGATGTGTAGAAATTAATGTCGTCAGTCAGTGGCGGCCTTGCGCCACGTGGCAGTGAGACGACATCGCATCCTCCTAATTCTATCAAACCATTATCTTTTTGTGATGGACCATGATAAGTATATATAGGTTTGTGTAATATTTGTAAGATTGTAGTTATCGTGTGTGTGCCAAAAAATTTCTACTGTACATGTTCTATTGTCAAGTATCGCACCGCCATCGCCGCTGCGGCTTCCCCGCAGTTGAAGACACACCTTCACCGCGCCCAGGAGAGCATGCGGCGGGCCGAAGGCTGCGACTTCACTGCGGAGGTCGATCACCGATCCTCCATCTCCCTTGCGGATCTTGTAGTCAGACCATGCCGGACGGCGGCGGCGACTCCACTGTAGAGGTTGACGTCAAGGCACATCTTGCCGCCGCCGCCGCCGGCGGGAGAGAGCGTGGAAATCCATCGTTGCCGGATGGCATCATGTCTCCATGTGGTTGGTTGATTTCTTTCCGTTCCCACACAGTTCAACTCTTATTGAGTCCCTGTCAGGTTGATTCATTACCAAAGCCGGAAATTTTCAGTTGAAATGTTTTCTATAGCAGCCTCTGAATCCAAAGTTCAAGCATAGAATTAGTACTCCCTCCGTTTTTAAATATATGACGCCGTTGACTTTTTACTCCAACTTTGACCACCAATATCTATTGAACGAGTTAGTTAACTAAAGTAAAATATGTATCATTATGTCTATTGTCAAATATACTTTAGATTTAACTTGTAGGCTTATCTATTTCCAAAAATATTTGTAGAAAAGACAAATGAAAAAGTCAACAATGTCGTATATTTAAGAACGGAGGGAGTACAAGCGAGACTAGATGAACAAATAAATGAAGGGATTTCTTTGTGATAGAAAAAAGCGTGTGAGAATGCTAGGTGATATTTGTCATGGTTGCCAACTCAAAATGCAACTCTTCTCGCTCCAATCATAAATATAAACAGTTTAGGACATGGACACGGTCTACAATTTAAAACTTTTGACTAACAATTTCTATGAAGATATACTATTTTAAAAATAAAAAAGATTATATTGTGAAATTGGTTTTCAAGATATATGAATCTAGTAGCATCAATCTTATGTTGCAGTTTTTTAGCTGTTGATGGGCAAACTTAAAAATGATTTATTTAGGACAAACCTAAAACTACTTATATTTGTGATCGGATGGAGTACTTGTATCATAAATTATGCACAGTAGTATGTGCATATTTTCCACTTATCCTTTGCCATGACTTTTTGGGTATTTGTCGCAAGTGTCATTTCATTCATCTATTAGTCAACCAACAGTAGCTGTCAAGTCTGAATAAAAAAACTCTTCAGTTTGTCAAATATTCAAAGGGATGTCAGGACATCGAACCGACACCGCTGAAGGCGACTGCATGGAAATACATCACCTGCAGACACCAACATAGTTACATTTTGTTGATCCTTCACTTTCCTCAATATTCAGCTGCATCCCATTATTGTTTTGATCAGTTTTGTTTATTGAGTTGCTGTCAAGTTTTTTTTATTACCAAATGGGAATATCTGAGTTTCCTTGTTGTATATCTGTAGCAACCACAGAATCCATGCAGCAAATTAGTACAAGTGAGCCCAGATGCAACAATATTTGAAGGGATTTCTTTGAGATGGAAAAGAAGCATAAATGCTTGGGGTGATATTTGTCATCGTTGCCAATTCCAAATGCCACTTGGACTGTTAATTAGGAACAAGTATGAGTGTACTTGCCACCTTTCCTCTTCCATAAGCTTTTGGGTTCTTACCGCGACTTTCATTTCCTTCATCTCGTAGTTAATTAGCAGTAACTCACATGTCTCAATAAAAATCAGCTTCAGTATGTCATTTACTGAAATTTATCTGAACTTATTTAGCCCAGTAAGTCAGGCCCTCCTTTACTGCTTATCATATAGTTGAATAGTCAAAGTCTCATTTCTCTTACGTGGTGGAGTTTGATGACAATAGGAAACTACTGAGGAGGGTAAGCTAAGAAAATCATGCTCAGCATGTCGTTTTACAATGTAAAATGAGCTATTTCGTATGAAATCTGAAGAAAGAAGGTCCTCTGCCACTGCTTTTGTCAATGAAATCTCATTTCCGTGCTCTATCCTCATTTTCCATTGACTCTCATTGGCCTCCCCAGATCGTAGCTCCTATTAATTGCAAGACATCTAGTTATATTATATATAAAGCTATCTATGTATAATTGCTACTGAGCATGATCCTGCATCCCAGCTAAATCTTCAACTGTAACAAGAGAGAGCTTCATTAATCTTTCTAGCTACATGAACATTCCTCCGTTCACCTCATGCATGTTAATCTCTTTTTCCCTATGCAGATTTTGTGTTATTCTAGCATAGATCAACTGTGAAGACCCAACCATACATCCATAATAATGTATGTAATAGATGGATAAACTCCCAGGAATATCTTGCCAGTTGCAAGAACTCCATAACAATAAATTTAGGCAGGAGTAAGAAGAATAACACAGTTCTACAGATATGCCACATTCTTAAGCAAATAAAAAACCACAAATATGCTCAGTTTTCTGAGCCAAAGCACCAATCATTCTAACTCAGATTGCAAGCCAAATTTCAAGAACAACAGAGAAGATCCTGCTGAGGTTACCACCTTACAGAAGCACCCAAGAAGCTTCACACACCAACCAGACAGCTTCTAGCCTTACATCCATGAGCATATGAGAGAGACTAGAAACTACTAAGAACATGAAAATATGAATAGAGCAGCAGCAAAAAGATGGATCATAAAATATTTCTGTCCACAACAAAGACCAAATATGTCATCTATGATCAACATTAGGCACTTTTTTTTATTTAGAATACCTTTCGCTAGAAACCAGAGTTCTTCATGCACTTGACACTCCCGCACTTGGTCCCTCCCCCGTAGAGATCACTCTCAGTGCTGCAAAATAAAAAATACATCAGCTAATTGAGGAGCTGCTCTGCTATAAATGAACATTGGAAACTCATCAACCACAGGGACCAACAAGTTGCAGCAATGACTAACCAAACAGCACTAACTAATTAACCACAATTCAACAAGTTAACAGCTACACTTAACAAAGTCATTCAAGAATCAAAGAAGATGGACTCAAACACAGGAGAGACAGATCACATAATTAGTTTAGCATTGATGTTGCCATCCATATTTCTATGTCGTTAAGTGATATTGGCAGATCAGAGCTAAGCAAGTACACAAAATATTTAAGCAAAGATGGGTTCAAAGTTCAAACGGCAGAGAAACACCTCTCTTCGTTTAGCATTGGTATCATCATCCATATTTCCATGTCATTAAGTGACACTGGCAGATCATGGCTAGGGAATGTACATCCCTAAACATAGGCAGAGCAGATATCCAGAGTGCAGAGTAATGACCCTTTTTGTGTGCGTTCTCTCCTGCTTATCATCTGTCAACCAACCTAAATTTAGAAAGAATAAGATGCATCCTACAAAGCCCTGAGAGGAAGGTCCTTTGTTTTCCTGCTGCTTGTCATAACTAGTTAAGGTGAGACCACAATGCTAAAGACTTCCATCAATTGTAAAGACCCAAGCATCCATCAATAACACATACTAGATGGATAAACACAAAGGGATATGTAGCCAGTTGCAAGAACCCCATAAGAAAATATTTAGGCAGGAGTGAGAGTCACACAGTTCTCCAAATAGTCTACATTCTTGAGCAAACAAATATACCATCTTTCATGATTCCATGTTAAGTTATAGAGCCTGGCAAATCATGAACTAAGCAAAGTTGTACCTGGAGTGCAGAAGCTCATGTAGGGAACGACACCGTAGATGCCTTCGCGCCTGCACACCCTCTTCATTCGGCCAGACTTTAGATCAACACTGAATAACCCATCAAACCTCATTATGAAAAGGACATCAAGGCCATGTGCATAGCCAGCAAGATGATATGACATCAAGATGTCATCATCAGGGATGATCTTCTCCAGCTCAATGACTCTGGTTTGCGCCCATACCCAATGCTCGTTAGGACGACCAGCCACCCTCGACCACAAGCAGAGTCTTGAATGCTCCACTATGCCACATCCCAACCCACCGTTCTCTGTAGCTGTGAGCATAACACTCTTCCTATAGCGAGAGGTGCTAGGCGGCAGGCGGATCGTGTCGAACATCGATGTGCCCAGATCGTACTTGAGTATCCTGCTGCGCAAGTCCGTCTCATTCGCAGATATGAAGTAGAGTGCATTACCGGCGAGGACACTGGGCTCCGACTCCTCCAAATGGACAATAGTGTCATCTGGCTGGAAAGCGTAGGTCGGCTTGCTCCAAGCCCCATCCTCGGACGAGTAGACGATGGCAAAGTGCACCAAAATGTTGGTGCCCACAACGACGACGAGGAAGTGCCCACGGTGGCAGTCGAGGTGGTCGCAGGCGCCGTCCTGGCTGGAGGCGCAGAGCACCGCCGCGTTCCAATTGAGCAGGGGCCTCCCGCGGCACGGCACCGGCTCGGGCAGCTCCAGCTGCTCGCCCGTGATGGGGTCCCAGACGGACAGGCGGCTGTCCGAGTGGTCCCCCACCTTCGGCAGGCGGCCGATGAGGACGCGGCCGTGGCGGGAGTCGAGCGCGTGGCGGCCGCCGAGGTCGGCGTTGGTGGCGCGGAAGGAGGTGGTGGACGTGAAGCCGCACTGGGCGCCGTCGTGAGGTGGGAACGGGAACGAGCGGTGGAGGAAGCCCAGCATCGGGGGCGAGCCGTGGAGCTCACGGAACCGGCGGCGGAAGCCGGCGCCGGCGAGGATGCGGCACCAGCGCTTGCAGACGAGGGCGGCGCGGACGAGGCGCGCGGGGTCGTCCGCCGGGCAGCGGAGGAGGATATGCTCCACGAGCTCGTCCATGGCCCAGAGCGCCGCCGCCGGATCCATTTGCGGCGCGGTGGGAGCCCCGGCGGAGCGGAGCGAGGATTTGGTTGGGGAAAGTGAAGTGGCGGCGGACCTCCCGGGAGAGACGAAATCCTCGCCGCGCTGGGCTGGATGAGGTTTTGATGGGCCTAGAAAGAGGTGCGATGTGGGCCGAAACGCCTCGGCCCGGACGCTGGTTGCGTGACAAAAAAAAAAAGAATTGAGCGCAGACGCTCCATCGTGGCCCGTTGAGAATGAAACGCATGAACCCGTCGGAACAAGCTCAATTCATTTGCCAAATGCTGAAAACTGCATAAAACTGCAGACTGAACTTTCATACACTTTCCTTCCATCATTCACAATGCAAATGCGACATGCATAAGGTAACTAAAATTTCCACGACACAGGTATACAGGTTCGATAAACAAAGCGTTCAGTAGTTCATCCACCAAATTCCAAGCCACAAAAAGAGCGTAGGGTGCTTCTTGAGTCACCATCTGACAGATAAGCACAAGTAAAGGTTTACACCAGCTAACAAATGATGAGGGAAGGTCCAGAGAACATGAAGGCTACCAGAACAATACCCGCAGCGAAATCAAGAATCGCAAAATAGTTCTTCCGCCACAAAATCCACATATGCCATCTACGATCACCACTAGACACCTCGTTTTTATAAGAACACCTTCTGCCAGAAACTTGTGTTCTTCATGCACTTGATCCCTCCCCTGTAGAGGCCGCACCTGGTGCTGCAAAATGGGAAAAAAAAATACATTAGCTAACTGAGAAGTTGCATTTAATGTCTAAGAAAACATCACTAATTACACATAGAACATGCATTCAAACACCATAGAAACACCTCACGTCATCAAGTGACATTGACACAGATCAGAGCCAAGGATGTGGAAGACATCTTTTAAGAGATGGACTCAAACAGCAGCGAAACGCCCCCACTTTGTTCATCCACATTTCTACGTCACAGAAGGTAAGCAATGTACATAGTTAAGCATAAGCACCGATTTAAGGAGTGTAAAGTAAAGAGCAGCAGCTAAGCAAATAAACAATGGAGCACAAACCTAACATATGCCTTCTATGATCACCACTAGAAACTCCTTCATTTAGAGTGATTTAAGGAGTGTAAAGTAATGAGCAGAAGAAACACAAACAAACGATGGGCCACAAACCTCACATATGCCTTTTATGATCACCACTTGAAACTCCTCGATTTAGAATATGTTTCACCAGAAACCTGAGTTCTTCATGCACTTGACACACCTGCACTTGGTCCCTCCACCGTAAAGATCTCTCCCAGTGCTGCAAAACAAAGCAAAAAAAAAAAGTACACCAATTAATTGAGGAACTGTTCTTCTCACAATGAATATTTGTTACCCATCAATTCCACGGGTTTCCACTAATGACTGACCAAACAGCACTGACTTATTAGCCACACTCCACCACTTAATAACAGCTACCAGATTGAAACACACGATCTTCATGGGTATCATTTTACATAATACCTAAACCTGAATGCTGAAAAGCGATTTTAGAACCATTTTCTACAAAAGAATGGTTCCGGTTACTTCAAGAAAGGCATTCACTTAAACAAATCATTCAAAAAAGTGGATTCAAACACCAGAGAAATAACTCAGTCAGTTTAGCATTGTAGTCATCCATATTTCTATGTTGTTATGTGACATTGGCAGATCAAATATAAGGATGTGCACAAAATCTTGTAAGAGAAGATGGACTCAAACAGCAGAGAAACACCTCTCTTTAGCACTGATATCACCATCCATGTTTGCCGATAAGGACTATGGAACATACATCGCTAAACATAGGCAGAGTCAGATATCTGGAGAGTAGAGTAATGACCCTTACTTGTGTGTGTTCTCTACTACTCGTCATCTGTCAGCCAGCCTAAATTTAGATCAACTGTGAAGACCCCATCATACATCCATAACATATATAATAGATGGATAAACACCCAGGAATATCTAGCCAGTTGCAAGGATTTCCATAACAATACAATTAGGCCGAGTAAAACAGTTCTACAGATATTCCACAATTTTAAGCAAATAAAGAAATACAGATCGCAGTGTTATAATCTAACGTTCTCATTTTCCTGAGCAAAAGTACTCTTAGACAAAAAGAACTACATTCTTTCCGGCTCTGATTGCAAGCTAAATTTCAGGAACACCATACCAGAGAGCAAGATCCTGCTCATGTTACCATCTCACAGGAAAGCTTCACACACTAACTAGCCAGCTTCTAACTTTATAGCTATGAGCATATGATATGAGTATTGTACACAGCTCCAGCAGTTAACAGCTACAGTCAAACAAAATCTTTCAATGAAGATGGATTCGAACACCACATAAACAACTCAGCCAATATTTCCATGTCATTATTTGGCATTGCCGGATCAAAGCTAAGGATGTACACAAAATATTTAAGAGAAGTTGGACTCAAGTCTCAAACAACAGAGAAACACCTCTATTTGTCAATAAGTGATACCATCATCCATATTTCTATGTCAATAAGTGACAGGATAACACTGGCAGATCAGGGCTAGGGAATGTACATCGCTAAACATAGGTAGAGCAGATATCCGGAGGGTAGAGTAACGACCCTTTTTAGTTTGTGCTCTCTCCTGCTTGTTATATGTCAGTCAGCCTAAATTTAGATCAATTGTGAGAAGACCTGTCACCCATATATAACGTATAAAATAGATGGATAAACACCTCGGAATATCTAGCCAATTGCAAAGACTCCATAACAAAACATCTAGGCAGGAGTAAGAGTAACACAGTTCTACAGATATTCCACATTTTTAAGCAAACTGAAAACCGTCAAACCATAAACTAAAGCAAAGTTGTACCTGGAGTGCAGAAGCTCATGTAGGAAACAAAATTTTCTATGTCTCTTTCCTTGCATACTTTCCTCATTCGGCCAGACTTTAGATCGATACTGAATATACCATCAACCGTGCTCACAAAAAAGACATGAAGCCCATGCACAGATCCAATCATACAAGATGAGAGCAAGGGACAATCAGCAGGGAACATGGTATTAAGCTCGATGGTTCGGCTTTGTGCCCAAATCGGATATCCATCGCGACCAGCCTCCCTCGACCACAAATAGAGTCTTGACCAATCCACTGCAGCAAACCCCAACCCACCATTCTCTGTAGTTGTGAGCACACCTCGATCCAGATAATGTGGTAGGAGATCCTGGGAAATTTCATGTGTTCCCAGATTGTACTCGAGGATTCCGGGTTTCATGTCCCTGTGAAACATGAAGTAGAGCGCATTCTCCACATAGGCACAGGGATCAAAGAAAAAGAAATTTAAAGGGTCGCCACCGTAATGAGCCGCATAGGTCGGATCCCTCCACGCGCCAGCCTCCGATGAGTAGGCATACACAAAACCCCCATCGAAGTCGGTGCCAACAACGACGACGAGGAAGGGTCCGCGGCCGCAGTCGAGGTGGTCGCAGGCACCGTCCGGGCAGAGCACCGTGGCATTCCAGCCGAACGGCACCCTGTTGGGGTGCTGCGGCTGCTCGGGCAGTTCCAGCTGCTCGCCCGTGACGGGATCCCACACGGACAGGTTGTTCTCCGAGGGGTCGTCCCGCAGGGGCAATCCGGCGAGGAGGACGCGGCCGTGGCGGGAGTCGAGCGCGCACCAGTCACGTAGGAGGTCGCCGTTGCGCGGGCGGAAGGAGGATGTGGCGGTGAAGGTTGTCACGTAAGATGCGTGGGTGTGGCGGTGGAGGATGCCCAGCATGGGGGGCGTCCGGTGGAGCTTGCGGAACCGGCGGCGGAAGCCGGCGTCGGCGAGGATGCGGCACCAGCGCTTGCAGACGAGGGCGGCGCGGACGAGGTGCGCGGGGTCGTCCGGCGGGGAGCGGAGGAGGACCTCCTCCACGAGCTCGTCCATCTCCGCCAGCGCCGCCGCCGGATCCATTTGCGGCGCGGTCGGAAGCCCGGCGGCGGAAAGCGGCTGGGGAGGAGGACACCGAGACCGAGAGTGACACAGCTCTGCCTCCGCCGCGTGAACTCGAATGGGCTGGATGAGTTGATGGGCCCGGAAAGGGGTGCGATGTGGGCTGAAAGGCCTCAGCAGACGCTGGTGGATGACCAGAGAATTGAGCGCAGACGGCCCATGGTGGAACAGAACTGTTTAGATTCTATATCTGAGAGGCCATCTGACATGTCCAATTAACAGTGAATTACTTACTGAATTCCCATGGATAATGTTCAGGTTTCCTTTTTAAAATAATTGATTTTTTTCTAGAACACGCAGGAGAGCTGCGTATCTTTCTATTAAGAAGAAGCGGAAATAAGTTTTTTACAACGCGAGCTAACCGGGCGCACGCACACGGGTTCCTAAGCATTGAGGTGCTACATGGTAAAAAATTAACAACCGAGAGCAACAACACTAATCAACAACGCTAATCAACAACACACATCACAGAAGGATCGTGTGAGCCTGCCAGCCAAGGGCAGCAAGGCCAGTAGCACCGGCTGCACACCACATTTCTGCTTCTGCAGAGATGGTTACTGCAAGTTCAGATGGTGTTTTCTCGGCTCCTCTGTGAAACACTCATTTTTTTCCTTCCAAATCCTCCATGAGACAAGCATGAATGTGGAGTCCATTCCTTTCTTCTGTATCCTGTTCAGGCCGTGTCTCTTTGACAGCCACCAATCCACCAAGGAAGTGTTCTGATCCGGCGCTATGTTATGCAGTTCGAGGAGTTGGCTGATGGCTTGCCAAACCTGCTGCGAGTAGCTGCATTTCGCCCGCCGTCTCTGATTGTTGGTCGCATAAGGCGCAATCATCCCTGTCTTGCAGACCATGATGCTTGCGTCTGGCAGAGGTCCATAAGCGTTCCCTCAGAGCCAACCACATGAAGAATTTTGGTTTTCAGTGGAGCCCAGGCGCGTCACAACTCCTTCGCCGCTGAGAACTTGGTTGAACCGAGGAAGAATGCTTTATAGGCTGATCGTGCGGAGTAAAAACCAGAGCTTTCCCATCTCCACGAAACGCGATCTTCAACTCCAACGGTCAGTTGCACTCCAGAGATCGCGTGCCAAAGATGGACATATTGAGTGAGTTCTTGTACTGTAGTGCGTCCGACAATATCCCCTATCCACCGTTTGCCATTCAGAGCAGCTGCTACCGTCCTTGTTCTTTTGATTCCCGGCTTGATCCTGTTGCAAAGGTCTGGTGCAAGTGTACATGGGGAAGAATCCCCCAGCCACCGATCCAACCAGAACAGGGCAAGATTCCCATCTCCGAGAGTAACCTGGATGGACGCCTGGAATATGTTGAGCAGGTTACTGTCCCTGTCGAATTCTGTATGCAGGTATTTCCAGGGCCTGCCCATATCAGTCCTTCTGAGCCACATCCACCTGAGTCGGAGTGCGAACGACACAATGCGTAAATCCGGCACACCTAGGCCCCCAAATTCAAACGGTTTGCAAGCAATTGGCCAAGCCACCATACATTGGCCTCCTGCTGCTTTGTTTTTACCCGCCCACAAGAAACCTTTTCTTCTTTTGTCAATTTCCTGTAACACCCATTCAGGGATTTTCAGGGAGATAAGACTGTGTGCTATGGAACTCATCACCGCTTTGACCGTCGTTAACCTTCCTGCCTTATTCATTAGGTGTGCTTTCCAAGTTCAGAGCATGCTATTGGTGCAATGAGACTCTTGTTTAGGTTTGTTTTCAGGCCCGATGCATTTCCAAAGAAACGGAGTATCTCCTTAATGGTTATCAAATCTTGCACCTGTGGAGATGAGAAGAGCACCACATCGTCTGCGTACAAGGAACATTGGTGGTGGATTGCTTGGTCAGCCGGGGGGGCAAGAACTCCACACTGTGCAGCTTTCTTGAGCAATCTATGCAGGATCTCCATCAGCAAAATGAACAACATGGGACTCAAAGGGTCCCCTTGTCTTAGTCCCCTTGCATTATGAATGAGTTTCCCAGGTGAGCCATTGAGGATTACCCTTGTGCTTGCTGTAGAAACAATTGGTGCCGAAGCCCATAGCTTGGAGAACTTGCAACAGAAATGGCCATGCAACTGTATCAAAAGCCTTTGTGATATCAAGTTTGATTAGCAGGCTGGCTCTCCTCTTCCTATGCAGGGTTTTTGCTGCCTGTTCAACAAATTTGAAGTTGTCGTGTATTGATCTTTGTTTCACAAATGCGCTCTGATTGACATCGACAAGCTTCTGCAACTCGGGAGCAAGACGGCATGACAACACCTTTGCTACCAGTTTAGCAAAGCTATGTATGAGACTTATTGGCCTATAATCCCCGGGGGACCTGGCATCCTGCCTTTTAGGTATCAACGTCATCAGTGCTCCGTTGAGGCTGCCGAATTGAGCACAGGCGTTTCTGTTAAAGGCAGCCAGCACATCTTCTCTAATTACCGACCAAGCTGTCTTGTAGAACTCGGCAGTAAACCCGTCCGGGCCAGGTGACTTATCGTTTGGCAGGTTTCTGATTGTTTTCCATATTTCAAGTTCAGAGAACGGTGCATCCAACTCCATCAAGTCAATGATTTCAGACCTGGCCGAAGGTGTGCCCAGAATTCTGCTGAAGTAGTTGTATAGGAGCTCCTCCTTGTCCCCGTGTGTTACTGCCACCACATCATCTTGCTCCAGTCTGGCAATGTACTTCTTCTTAGTGCGGTAACTTGCCTGCAAATGAAATAGCTTGGTGTTCGCGTCTCCGTCGCGCAAGAACAGCATCCTAGAACGCATTCTTGCCATCGTCCGTTCTAGCGATGTCAGGCCGAGCACCTTGCATTTTAGTTGCTTGCGTAGCTCCCTCTCATCAGGCGTGAGACTTCTATGATCTTGTGCTGCATCGAGCCAGAGGATGAGAGTTTTGGCTATGGGCAATTGTGTTTTGATCTGGCCGATGCTTCGACTGCTCCAACTCTGAAGCACTTTGGCTGTGTGCTTGAGTTTTGTGGTCAAGTCGGACAACGTCGTAGATGTTCGTGCCAATATCCACCTCCGTCACCTGGCCCGATTTTAGATTAACGAGGAATAACCCACCAACAACCGTTCACACGAAGAGCACTCCAACACCATCAGCAAAGCTAATCAAATAAGGCAAGGTCAAAAGGGCAACAACAGAGAGCAGCATCTTGAGCTTAATGTCTCTGCTCTGCACCCATCTTGCTTCTCCGTCAGAGCCGACCTCCCTCAGCCACAGGCACAGTCTGGACTTGTGCACAGAGGCGAATCCCAGCCTACCATCCTCCATGTTCATGAGCAGAGGGTGGCCCTGGAAATCGGTGCATGCCGACGGCCTCCAAATCACAGTCACTTCTCGTGCACCCAGATCATACCTGAGTATGCTGGCACTCATTTGGAACAGGAAGTGGAGTGCGTTCCCCACAAGGACACCGGGTACAGATTCGAGACATACAGGGGGGGGGGGGGGGGGGGGGGGGGGTCCTTAGGGTGCTCGACAGAGGCCGGCTTGCTCCACGCATCATCCACGGACGAGTAGATGCAGGAGAAGATGCCATCCTTGTCGTTGCCCATGAAGACGACGCGGAATGGTCCGCGGTGGCAGCCGGGGTGGTGGCCGCATGTCCCGGTGCCGCCGCAGACCAACACGGTGCTCCAGCTCTGTGGGCGCCATGGCGGCTTGGGCAGCCACCGCTGCTTGCTCGTGGTGGGGATCCACACCCAGAGGATGTTTCGGAAGTGCGCAAACCTTTTAAACAGCAGGTAGAGGAGGACGCGGCCGTGGCGGGAGTATGTATTCTTCTCAGTGATGAACTTTAAACACGGGAGTATTTGGATTCCAGAGCATGTGGAAGTTGTTTAAATAGAAATCCCATGAATTTGTCTAAAATTCTTTTTGCAATACAGTAGAAGAGTCCTCGCAACACAAAAAATACAGTAGAAGAGGAGGAACAGAACACGTGCCCCTCAAAAAGAGGCAAAATCGCCCTCTATGACAAACAATAAATTTGCCAAAATACTTAACAATACCATCCAAAGTTTTGATATTGTCGAAATAACATCGGTCACGCCGTGGGACCTACCATAGACACACGTGCTCCTATTTGGCAATATCTGTAGTATATTAGTATTTTGACAATCACTTTTTAAAGGCGAATTTCCCAAAAACAAAATAAAACGAGGCCAATGTCGTCTCACTTGGCTACTCCCTCCATCCTAAAAAGAATGCAACTCTCGCTTCTCGAGAAGTCAAACAGTTTCAAATTTGACCAAATTTATACAAAAATGTACTAACATTCACCTCTCCAAGTAGTCTAAACTATTAATATTTATTTTTTTCATAAAAATTAGTACTATTTTGTATAAATTTGATCAAATTTAAGATCGGTTGACTTATTAGGTAGCGAGAGTTTTAAAAAAATATTGACGGAGGGAGCAGCGGCTTTCATCATGAAACCAGGCTTCTAGAAGATCCAACAGGCCCGGTAAGAAGGACTCCTACAACGTCTGTCTACCAGGGCCCCTGCTTCAGCCCAACATCCGACCTTTCCAGCCCAACATCCGACCCGGAGTCGGAGTCCATTCGTAACCGCTTTCCGGCTCGCGTGTGCCGTACGCCTCCTCCTCGAATCCAACTCGGAATCGGAGCGGGACACGGAGAGCCGGAGAGGTAACCGACGCGGCGGCGCCTCCCCCTCTATAAACCACGGCGCCCTCGCCGCGTGCATTCCATATCGCCTCCGAATTCGACGACAACGACGATGCTGCGGCGGCCCCCTCCTGTCCCCGTCCCGAGGTCCTCGCTGGCGGCGGCCGCGGCGCCGGCCTTCGACTCGCACCCCTCCGACGTGGTCCTCGTCAAGTCCTACCTCCGTCCCTGGGTCGCGCAGGGCGTCCGCCCTCCGGGCGCCTTCGTGCACGCGGCCGACCTCTACGCCGCCGAGCCCGGCGACCTCGCGCGCCGGCACCGCGCCGCCGTCGCGCGGGATGGCGAGCGCGCGTGGTACTTCCTCTCGCCGCTCCGCACCAAGAGCCCCCGCGGGCGCCGCAAGTCGCGCACCGTCGAGGGAGGAACCGGGTGGTGGCACGGCGAGGCCGGGCCCAAGCCCGTGCTCGACCCGCTCGACGGCCGCCGCAAGGTCGGGTACCGCCAGAGCTTCTCCTTCATGAGGCGGGGCGCCGACGGCGCGCCGGTCAGGACCGGGTGGATCATGCTGGAGCTCCGCCTCCACGACGACGACGACGACGGCGAAGGCGGCGGCGGGCTTGGGGATCAGCTGGAGGGCCTCGTCCTGTGCAAGGTGTACCGCAGCCCGCGCCACCCGGAGACCGCTGCGGCGCCCGACGACGGCGACGAGGAATCTTGCGCGGCGGCGGAGACGGCGCCAGGTGGGCGCCATAGCAACGCTGCGGACAGCGACGGGAGCTCCGACGCGTCGCTTGTCGCGGTGGTGGAACCTGGAGGGAAGAGGAAGGCGTACGACGACGAGGGGTCCAGCGCGGCGACGCCAAGGCGCCATATCAAGAACGCGGACGGCGAGACCTCGGGCGCGGCCGCGGCGCTCATGGCGCCCGGGCTCAAGAAGCAGGCGGCGGACGGCGAGAACGAGGTCTACGGCGCGGCCACGTCCGCGGCGCCCGGGATCAAGGAGAAGGCGGCGGCGGACGACGAGAACGTGATCTCCGGCGCGACCACGGCCGCGGCGCGTGGGAACGAGGAGGGAAAGAAGAGAGCGGCGGACGGCGACGAGGACTCATCGGCGTCGACGACTGCGCGCAAGAGGGCGAGGACGGCGGGCGACGAGGGCCCCGGCGCGGCGTCGGCGTCGGCGTTGGCGCCGGCGCTCATGAGGAAGTCGGCCGTCATCGCCCTCGCCCCGGCGCCCCAGCAGCTGCTCTGCCCTCAGTGCGGGTTCCAAATTGGCGCGCTGCAGGCCGTCGTCGCCCCGGCCAAATCCACATCGGAGACGGGGACGAGGATTGCTCAGGCCGGCGCGCCACAGGGAGGTGGAAGAATGGGAGATGCTTCAGGGAAGGATCACTCCACCCATCGCCTTGTTTTGAGATTCAGTGACCCCAAGCAAGCATGAGCCATGGCCTTGAGCAAATCTCCCCCCCCCCCCCCTCCTCCACTGTGAACAGATGCATCGTCAGCACTGAGATTCATTGCAATTGCAGAGGGCATGCAAATAGCCATTGTAAAAATCTACACAGCTAGGATAGTTCTTGCTTCTATCTGGTGAACTTGGAAACACATACGGTGTCAATGTTCATGAATTCAGTGTGCTTCTGTCAGTCAGAGCTTAAGATGCTTAGTGCCTTAATCCATGATTTGAACGCTTTCAAATTCGCCATGCTTAGGCAATCAGTAGGAAACTGTAACTTATGTTGAGGTGCGGGGAAGACGGGCAGTTCAGATATACCAATGCATCATTATCTGACAACATTCTACGAGTTCTGAACATCGATGAATTGAATTCTGTTAGCTGTTGACATGTATAGTAGAAACAATCATGCATATATAGTTCATTTCCCAGTTGCTTGCAATGTATAGTAGAAAAACTCATGCTACTGTAACTGTTTTCTGAGACACTGAACTTTTAAGCTTCTGTTTTCAGTTGCACAGAAATATGAAGATAATGCTGAAAGCCTGTATGAATTGTTGGGTTCACTGCACACGCGCTATAGATGAATTGAGCTCGACGGCTAAAACACCGTCAGCATGGAGTGGCACCTGACCTGACTTTCGAAGGTTGAAAACATGCTGGGACATTGATGAACTGAACTGAATGTTGCAATTGCTTCGACTAGTGTACCAGCGGATAGAAGTTGTCATGCTCAATTATGGTTGTTTTAACATTCGCCCTGACCATGAATGATGAACGTATGTCTGGCCTTGTTGGAGCTTTTGTTCAGTTCATGTTTAGCAGGGCCTCTTGGGAATGATGTTATATTGGATATGTGCCTAATGACTCTGTAGTTCAGTTTGAGTTTGAAAACACCGTCAGCACGGAGTTGCACCTAACCAGCTGACTTTTCAAATGACGAAAACATGCTAGGATACTACATATTTAAATTTTCTATAGTTCGGACAGAGAATTTGATTTTTCAAAAAAAAAGATAAGAGTAAGAAAAAAGAAACGAAAAGAAAAGAAAGAAAATAGGAAAACAAATTGCCACCGTGTATACATAAAAACAAGGCCCCCATGTGACACGGCCACGACGTCTGCGCTCACCTGGAGTGCCACGGCGGCCACTTCCTCGTCGTCGTCCTAGACACCGACGGTGAGCGTATGCGCACTCACATGTACAATTCAGATACTGATGCCTGGAGCGAGGCTGTCCATGGCCCTCCGGTTCCGACTGCTCTCGTCGGTACTTCAATCTTTTTGCTCATTGATGCGAGACGCACGCTTCTGAGGTACGATCTGACCACTGGGGACATGAGGAAGATCCCGCTCCCCGAAGAATTGGACAGCTGCGCCTGCGCTCTCACGACGACGGGAGGAGGCAGATTGGATTTGGCAAGGATCTACAACAGCCGCATGTTCCTCTGGTCCATGGATACAGGTGCTGCGGAGGAAGCGGATTCGAAATGGAGAAAAGTTGATTGCTGGCGCCCCCACTCGATCCATTTCGTATCGGGGAGCAATGTCTTCAAGTGGCTCATGAATTTGGGGTTCTGTTCGTTGGATCTCTGAATGATCGATCAACGTTCATCATCATATCATTGGCACTGATCAAGTGACCGAGCAGGAGATCGATGGTGGAGGAGGAACTGGAGCCCTACCAAATTGGGCCTAAATATGGATGCATTGAGAGTACCTTAAATGTAAATGTGGCTGGTGTATTGATTCCTATCATGCCCAAAATTCTAATCCCATGGGATCGTATCTGAAAATCTTATCCACTGATCTACATTAACACTACCAGAGCCCCTCAACTGAGCAAAATTCAAATGTTTAATGTTGCCTCAAAGTCATTATCCATTCAGTTGCTTATGCTGTACAGTACTGTAGTTTTACTGCAGGGTTTAATGTTGCCTACTCGTCAATGATAATGCTAGCGGAAATTGCTACCCTTGTGTGACAGGCCACCAAGCGCGCGCCAAAGGCGCTCAATTTTTATAGTAATTTATGCTAACTTGATTCTGTGATTTACCTAGCCCCAAATGGAAATCTTTTCTTATCGAGCCCTTAGTCTTCCTCTCCAAATTTCACTGGAATTGCAAGAAGAACAGACAGATTATCAACTCAATGGTGACCACAGCATGCTTGTTAACCCATTTATTAGCACAACTCACTGAACCTGCAGTACTCCACACGGCTGTTGTTCTTGCACCTTGTGGTCATGGTGGCCAGAGTCCAACCTAGAAGCCTCTGAAAGACTGATCAATAATTTCGAAAATATATTAAAACTTTAGTAGAACTGAAACATATACAAATTGGAGAAATCTGTAGATAAACTTATATCAGCACAATCCTCTGTAAATACTGATAAGACCAAAATTTTAATATTGGCATTGGTTTCCTGGAGAATTAGTACATCCAAAGAACTTGCCTATGAACATAGTTCGCTTCCAACAGATCCATTTAGGAATGGCTATTGCAATTACTGAATAATGGAGAAAAGAATTCATGTGCTCATACCTTAACTACGGGAATCAGGATGTTTCGCCGAGTGCCCCAGGCACTCGGCGAAACCCTAAAAACACTCGGCAAAGTGTTTGCCGAGTGTAACACTCGGCAAAGAGCACACAACAAAAAATCACTCGGCAAACAAACTTTGCCGAGTGTCTTTTGTCGGGCATTCGGCAAAGGGTGTGCCGAGTGTCCCAAAAACACTCGGCAAACAATTTTTTCAGAAAAATAAAAAAACATGCCCAGGCCACCAGGGGCAGCTCCAGCTGCTCGCCGCCGCCACCGTCTCAACCCTTGCGACGCCGCCACCACGCCCAGGCCATCCGCCGCAGTTCCAGCTGCTCGACGCCACCACCACACCCGGGCCACCAGCTCCGGCTGCTCTGCCGCCGCCACCACTGCCTGCTCCGCCCGCCTTGGAGTGCGCCGCCGCTGCTCCATCTCTCCGCCGCCCGAGCTGCCTCTCGCCGAGCCCCCTCCCTGTCAGGCCCCCTCCCCACCGCCGCCTGAGCTGCCTGGAGAGGAAGGGGAGGGAGCGGTGGATCCAGGGGGAGGTGGCGGCACCGGATCCGGGGGAAGGTCGCGGTGCCGGCGGATCTGGAGGGGGGAAGGCGGCAGCGTCGGATCCAGAGGGGAGGTGGTGGCGCCAGTGGATCCGGCTTGGAGGATGGGCGATGTGGCGGACGGATCTGGCCCGGAGGAGGGGCGGCGCGGTGGTGGCGGCTGGATCCGGCCCGGAGGAAGGGTGGCGCGGCGGTGGCGGCCGGATCTGGAGAGGTGGCCAGGGTGGCATTGGGATGAAGGAGGGGAAGGGGAGGGGGCGATGGAAACAAGGGAGGGGAGGGAAGAGGGAAGGGCCGGTTGCCGGCGGGGAAGAAGAAGGGAAGGGAGGGGAGGGGAGGGGCCGACGGTGGAGGGAGGGGCCGGGGGTGCAGATGGAGGGGGAGGGGAGGCCGGGTGCAGGAGGCAGGGGGCTGGTGCGGGAGGAGGATGGGTGCGGGAGGGAGGAGAGAGGCGGGTGGGTCATTTTAGGGTGGGTGGGTTTTTTCTCCTTTGCCGAGTGTTTCTAGTATAGCACTCGGCAAAGCATTATTTTGCCGAGTGCTAGATGGGGAGCACTCGGCAAAGTCCCCCCCCTTTTTCCCTTCCTTTTTATAACATTTTCTTCTACATTTGTTTTGATAAACTCAACAATACCTCATCAAATTCACTCAACAATATATATTTGATTATTCTACTCGTATTATTACATTATTTTATGCATTTATAGCTTCAATTTAATTTATATCAATTAAAATTCTATAATTGCCCTTAATACATTAAAATTATAAAAATGGTTCCAAAAAATTACCAAAATTTCACGTGAAACAATATATGTTCTCTATTGCCTATACAAAAATTTTGTAGTCAAATCTAAATTTGACCGTCACTTTGACTCCAAATCTTATCGAATCCTTCTCAATGCTACGATTCTTCTTTTGAGATGCTTCGGTTTGTAAACATTGTATGTGATAAAATATGTGAAACTTTCTTAATTTTTTACCACAACCTCCATATATGATACCATCACATCATGATAAATCTCATAATTTTCTGACTTCGTTTGCTTTTTTTACAATTTAAAAATCATTAGGTCACATGTTCGTGGTTGTGTTTCCTGCACAAGATGTTTGAAGTTTTTTTTCATTTCATGAGTAAGGCCTCAAACTGGGCTAAATAACATAAATATCATTTTGCTACTCATTTTATTCTATAATTTGAATCACTTGCTGTTCAAATTTGACTTATACCAAAAATTCCCTTCAAATGCAATTAATTAATTAAATATAGAAAACAAATCCAAAAATATACCAAATTTAATATGAAGTACCACATGTTGTATATGGGGAGTAGAAAAAATTTCACGATGAGAAGAGAAAAAAACTAATTGTTTTGTCGAGTCAAAAAAAACACTCAGCAAAGCTCCTTGTTTGCCGAGTGTATTTTTTGACACTCGGCAAAGCCCCTTGTTTGCCGAGTATTTTTTTTGACACTGGGCAAAGCTCCTTATTTGCTCGGCACTCGGCAAACAAGCTGTTTGCCGAGTGCCGAGCTAACGGCAAAGAAAAAACACTCGGCAAATTTGAGGTTTCCCGTAGTGTTTAAGCAAAGATATTGATTAGAACAACCTGCATGTCTGGTGTCAGGGATGAGTGATATCATCATTATGCTGCATATTTGAAACAATCAAATTTCTGTAAGAAATTTCAAGAAGTGTGAATTTGCCCGTACGAGGACAATTCTCTTTACCTGAAAGTGCATATCTGAAATTTCTTTCCTGTTTCTAGCTGTCATAACTTAAGAAAACATGAGCTATAACTGTCAACATAAACCAAGAATTTTTCCACAAGCTTCTGCTTCCCAATTAGGCTATTCAATTTCTGCACTCCAATCTTTTAATCTGAAAGAACCATTTTGAATGCCCACAAATAGGAGATATGGCTTTGAAGATCTTGACTTGAACTCAGATGGAATTGTGCACCAAAAAATCGGTTATTGGGTATTTAAATATAATGTAGAAGATAACAAGTTGATTAAGAGATTCATTTCATGAAAATAAAAGTTTCTCAAGCAAGTCACAGTTCAAACCTATCATCTTTGCCAACAAATCGAAGCATAGTATTTTCAAACACTGGAACCATATCAGGGTTCACCTGTAATGACAACAATATTTCAGTACAAAGACCAGGCGGTAGGAACATCATAGCAGAAAGCAAGATAATTTCATAGCATTTAGAGGCATATTTACACAAGCTTTAATAAACAGACCTCATATCTGTGCTGATGCCTCTGATCAACATATCTGACATTGACATACCTAAAAAGTTGAAAAATTGGCGAGGGAGGTGATAAAACTACGAGAAACATGATTGAAAATGTGCATGTTGGGTTAAGCAAAAAGGCTGTACATGCCACTCACAATAATTACCTCAAGAATAAAAATTTATACACGAGGTCTTGTTATGGGGATCATCACTATTGTCCAATCTGGAACAAGACTAACATACGACAGTAGGGCATAACTATTGTCCAAATATACCTGTTTGCCAGCGGCATTCAAAACTGGAACAAGGCTAACATGCACCAAACAAAGAGAATTGCCACTGTCACCTCTCTGGTCAGCGACCAACCTCTGATCAGTAACCACCGCCGGCCACCTGCGTTAGCCAAAGCCCAACTTTCTCCTATTTCTCTCTTGAGCTTCCTCCAAGAAACGGTTGAACCAGAAAACTTTTGAATGTATGCACACACCTGACCAACGGGAAAACTTTTGAATGTATACCTGATCAATGTGCGCGGAGTCACAAGATACAAGATCCCAGGACGTTCGCAAAATGACCTCTAGCAGTTTGGCATGAAAATAGCAGAGATTTGCACTCGGATTTATTTTCTAACGATGACTCTCCGAATCTCTGATTTGCTACGTACCTGACACTTCAACCCTCTGAAACATGGAAGCACATTTGGCTTACCTGCTCAGCGACGTCGAGGTACTCGATAGCTAGGAGTCGGGAGCAGAGTAAGGGGAGGAGGCCGTGGTGGAGACGGCGTCGGAGGCACACGGCATGGCGTCGTAGAGATACGTGATGGCGCTCACGGAGAGCAGAATCACGTCGTGGGCATGCCTCCGCGCCATCGCCGTCGCTGCCGGCGGGCCACCAGCGCGCGCGCGGCTGCCTCCGTAGGGAAGTATCGGCGTCACCGGCCGTCCCCATCGCCATCGCCGCCCCCATCATCCGCGTCCGTATCGGCGTCACCGGCGTGGTCCTGCAAAAAATCAGGGGAGGTGGCAGGCGCGGGGGTGGTGGGGAGGCGGTGGGTCGAAAAGCGCGGCGCGGAGGTGCCATCAGCGGCGTGGGAGGAGGGGCAGGAGGTGGCCGGCGGATTCACGAGGCGGGATCTCGGGAACGGTTTCGGAGGTGAGGGGAAAACGGATCGAGCAGTAAGGAAATCGAAAGGGGCGGGCGCGGAGGTGAGTAATCGAGCAGTTTATGAACATTATTGTAATCATAAACTGAAACAACAGTCATCATGCATGATTAAATAGGAGATATATGAAGTAGAGAAGGTTTAAACCACACAAACCATTGAAACCAGACCGCGCTTAACCCAGGAGCATAGTGCTTGTTTCATAAATCCACCTGAAACTGGCTTAAGCTGTCCTTGAACAGCCCAAGTTGAAAACCATGCAGGGTATGGTTTTTTCGGAACTGTGATTACCTCACACGATTAAACCGTACTGTTTTGATTATTGTTGGTATTTTCTATCTCATTCATTTATTTATACGCATCATCTGGCTTTACTAAAAAAATATGTCGTACAGATATGGAGTAAGGGCGTGTTTGGCGTGGCACCTGCCAGCTCTAGCTCCGGCACTGTGCGCCACTGTGATGGAGCCGCGGGGGCCATTCCAACACAGCTCCACCGGCTCCTCCTATCCCTAGGAAAAACCGAGTGGAGCTGGAGCCCTTTTTCAACTGCTACAGGGGAAATAGTAGCGCACAGTGCAGCAGGAGCTGGAGCCATTCCATGTGGAGCCACGCCAAATGCACCTTAAATTGAATTGTTTAGAACATCGATACAAAACTCAAATATAACCCTCGATCTTTGTGGAAATGACAATTTTAAATATATAAAATTATATATTATTGAATTATTTTTCATGTGGATCTATAGATAAAATTACATCAACCACGAGTTGTCAATTATATTACTTTTCATAAAAAATAATAGGTTATAAGTTAAAAGAGTTTGATGGACTAGATTAATCCAAAACGACTTATAATAGTTGCAATCAGAGTATTCATATTCTTTTTTTTCGACGAACAGTATTCCATATTTCATGAAACGAATTCGGATGTGGATTGTGTATCACTGGCTGATGATTTGGTATATCTTCATAACTAAACATGTGGTTAATTTGCCCCAACATTAGCATGTCTTTTTGTTAGGCTTACTGGTGGCCCCGTATCGTCAGGATCCTTATATATATATGGTATATACGAATGTGACAGCATACGTGAAGCCAAATCCAATCCCATAGGACGATACGAGAGAGTTCATCCATGGCAGCGCCGCCGCCGCCGCCGCCGCCGTCCCGAGGCCCGCTTTTCTAGCAGTAGCAGATCGGTTGATCGCGATCCATCTTAGTCAGAAGACCCACGGGAGAGGCAACGAGGCAAGAAACCATGGCGATGGCGGCCCTGGTCGACGAGCTCATCGAAGAGATCCTCCGCCGCCTTCCGCCGTCCGAGCCAGCGTGCCTCGTCCGCGCCGCTCTCGTCTGCAAGCGATGGTGCGGCATCGTCTCCGACGCCGGCTTCCGCCGCAGGCTCCGCGAGTTCCACGGCGCGCCGCCGGCCGTAGCCGCCGTCTACAACGCCGTCGACGGCGACGCCTACGTCGCTCGCTTCACGCCCTGCGCCTCCTTCCCGCCCCGCGCCGACCGCCGCTGCAAGGCCGTGCTCGACTGCCGCCACGGCCGCGTGCTCCTCCGCGGCATGCCTCCGGTCGGCAAGGATCTGCATCTTGAGGACGGGTCCGTCGTCGACGTCTGGGACCCCGTCACCGACGAGCAGTGGGAGGTGCCCGTGCCGGACGTGTACCCTCACGAGTTTGATGTCGTGGTGCTCTGCGCCGCCACCGGCGGCACCTGCGACCACCTCGATTGCCATGGCGGACCCTTTGTCGTCGTCCTCGTGGGCACTGACCTCGACAACGTGTTCATCTACGCCTACTCGTCTGAAACTGCAGCGTGGAGCAAGGCATCAACGATCCACCTTGATGCCACGCTGAATTCCTACCTCATACTCCGGCCCGGTCTCGTCTCTGGTGATTCGATCTACTTCATGCTTGAGGATGGCCACAAGATCCTCAAGTATGACTTGGTTGGTCATGTCATATCAATGATCAACCCGCCATCCTTACACGCTAAGGGAAACGTGGCCCTCGTGGAGGCGAAGGATGGCAGGCTTGGCGTCGCCGATGTGGAGGGCTACAATCTCCACATCTGGTCACGGCAGGCTGCCGGTTCTAATGGCATTGAGCAATGGGTGAAGGACCAGGTCATCAAACTGGATATGGTGCCCTCCATTGCTACCCTAGGCCCCTCGGCCAAATTCAATGTGGTTGGGTTCGGGGAAGGAACTAATATCATTTTCATAAGTGCAAATGCTGGCATCTTTGTTGTTTGGCGAAACTCGGGACGGGTAATGAAGGCGGGCGAAAAGAGGGCCGTCATGGCAAGATTCCTCAACCCCATGTTTTCTTTCCAGAGCTTCTACACTCCCGGTACTAGCCTCATGCGCATTTATCTATAATGTTTATGTAGTTGTTTTAATTTGTCAATGATTGCTAATGACATTTAGTAATTCTGCGATGTATGCTATCCTAGATAATAGAACTTTCACTTACTGAACAAAAATCTGGATTATGGTACATGCGTGGTTAATAGAAGTATGTACGTACGTGCATAGCTGAAAGAATTCAATCTCGTATTCAGCTTATCTGCTCCAAGCTTATTTATTTTGTTCGAGTAAAATACCCAGACGGTCCGTAAAGTTGTTCTGTACGTAGTGGTGACAAGATCCATGAAGTCTGTTGCAGCTTCAGGAAAACTTCTATGAAGTCTATTGCAGCTTCAGGGAAACTTCTGGAGTTCACAAGACGTCCGAAACAGTCCAGTGGTTTTTAGCTGACTGTGTATGATAAATTGATAATATACAAGACTACATGCTAGCTCCATTTAGCTCATGTTATTTTTTTTATTCTTTGTGTTTTCCTGCAGCACTGGGACCAGCACCCTGCATGCCACCAAGGTTAGGCCTCCTACCGTTCGGACTGGTAGCAGTAGCAAGTAGTAGTCACTGATTTGAATTATGTCTTCTTTCATAGCCAAAGCCCTGAAGTTTCAACTGAGAAAAAAAAGAAAAAGTGACACCTCAAGTTCGGGAAAGTCAGTTAGGTAAATGATCAAAACCATATTGTGTGCACTACCTCAGCTCCCGACTTTATTTTCCTTCTACTCTCGTGATCGGGTGATGTATACATGTTAGTTCCAGGTCAAGATGTGGCTCAAATGAGGAAACTGAGAAGGCAGCAACCAAAACTAGAAGGAAGAAAAGGGCTGGGGTGAAGGAAAAGATAAAGAAGGAAAAGAAGCTGAAACATGATCCATCACTTCATGGACCTGCAATGGGCACCAGAAGCAAAACAACATTTCTAAGTGGCCCAGCGATGTCAACAAGAAGCAAAAGAAAGCTTAGCTTGTGAGCAACAGTGCTGTAATAATGTGAATGTGACACATCTGTAAGCCATGCTCCTTTTGCTGTACTATGACACAACTTTGTCGTGCTCCTTTTTGCTTGGTCACCATGAAAACACTTGCTGTAATGTGATCTCTGTACATGCATGGTTTCATGGCCATAAGACACTAGGACTTTCTTTGGTCCTAT
The DNA here is from genome assembly GCF_005286985.2 of Setaria viridis. Lineage (NCBI taxonomy): Eukaryota > Viridiplantae > Streptophyta > Magnoliopsida > Poales > Poaceae > Setaria > Setaria viridis. Next base: position 1,529,797 of record NC_048264.2, on the reverse strand, counting down.
GTACTTTTGGACCTGATGAAATATGAATGGTGGGTTAGCGCTTGGAAGTATACTCCAGGTATGGAGCTGTACATTTAATTGAGGATCTGGTATTACCATTATTTTTTTCCCAATTATTGATTATTCATGCGTGAGAAATATTGGGATTCTATAGTTATTAACAGCTCAAACCTGCACTTGAAAAGATGCGCTTCTTGATTGTCAGGTAAGCCTGCTCTTCACCCCTGACACGAGAATGGGCTCACCCTTAAAATTCTTACCGGACTCATCTATGGCAATGGCATGGATCAGGAACCAGTGGCAAAACTATAACTTCGTTGAAGCACAAGCAAAGACAGACAGTTCAGGTGTGACCTGATGCATTCTTCAAGCACAGGCTTTGAATCTTCTGAACATTGGCAGTTGTCTAGTCACAAGTACACAATCCAAGATGATGATCAGGTGATTTCAGTGTCGTTGGGCAATAATCATGAGGTGGAACCTGAGGCGAGGACTGAAAATACCTTTGGCCATCAGCTAGTGTCCAGACAGCAGAGCAGAGCATGTGCAGGAGCAGAACACTCGCTTTGTGAGGAACTACCATCAACATTCCACGCAGAAAAAGCTAGAGTCCAGACAGCTCTCTTTATTGTTAACCACTGTGCCTATCTTGTGAGCCAAAAAATGATAAATACAAAAGTATATGTCTAGCAGAATAAATCATACTGCTAAACCTGAATCAAGATTCAAGTAACGTTTTCAGATGTATGTTGTAGTTGTAGATAAAACTGACGTGATGCTTGATGGTACCACTGTTTGTTGCCTCAGGCTCAAACTCATGTTCACTGATCTTTCTCCCAAAGTAAGGCGGTTTCAACCTTCACAATCAAATAACGATAGCATGCTCTGTAACTGTAAGAAATTGAACAAAGCATGCACAAGTTGTAGTAACTATTGCATAAAACTGTAGTTAGCTATTTAACCTAGCACTTTCCTTCCATTATTGATACAAAATGTGTCATGTAAAATGTGTACAGGAAGACAGCAAACTTTCTGCAACAAAGTGTTGATTCAGTAAATAAGCTTCGGTAGCTACCCAACCAATTTAAAGCCACAAAGAAGTTGAAACCAAACAATGGCATTTATGCCATCTGAGATCACCGCTAGACACTTCATGGTTTAGAAGATCTTTCACCAGACAGAAATTTCTGGTTTTCATGCATTTGAGCACAGCTCCTGGTCTCTGACCTGTAGTAAAAGTAAAAATGGTATTTAGAATTGCATCAGCTAATTGAGGAACTAAGCCATCAATGAACATTTGCTTCTGAAAACCCACAATAAGAACCAACATTTTGCAACCCACAGCTAACCAAACAGCAAAAGTTATTAAAAAACTAAGTATCATTAACTTAATATCCACAGGTCCACCAATTAACAGCCACAAAAGCACACAATATTATTGTTGGAGTTTAAGGATGAATTAAAAAATCTAGAGGGACATCTCTCTTTGTTTAGCATATATATCACAAGTGGCACTGATATACCACAGCTAGCTAAGGAATATACAGTGTTGAAGAGTGTAAAAGATCACATGTAGAGGTCATAACTCTTTAGATTTCTCCCGTGCTGGATACATTCTTGCTCAGCCTAAATTCAGGTAAATCGTCAAGATTCCATGCATCATCTGTCTACAATATGCATACCAGATGAATAAATTTATTTGCTTAATACATTCACGTCTAAACATTTTTCAAAGATGATCCAATAAACATAAAATATATAAACCTTGATCCAAGTAACACGATTTTGCAGTCATCCCAGTCAAATAAGTGTACCGTTCTTGAGCACATATACCATCATCCATGTTTCTATGTTCCTAACTGGAATAAGTCTCATTCTGAATATTGGCACATAAAAACTTAGGAAATATGTACCTGAAGACCGGAGTGCAGAAGCTTATGTGAGGAATAATGTTATAGATTCTACTGCACTCTCCTAGATGTCCTAGCTTCCTGACCTGGTTGGATCTTAGATCAATAGTGAATAACCCAGCAATTGTCCACACGAAAATAAGACCAAGACCATCGGCAAAGACAAGCACATGAGCTGACATCAAGTGCTCATTAACAGGGAGTATCTGTTAGGATTGATCTTCGCCGGATTTGGCCCAACGGCCAAATCCGACCCTAATTCTCAATCAGTGCCCTGATCGGGGGCGCCTCAACCATATATGGTTGGTGGGCCCCCTGTCGCGCAGCGCCACATAAAAGGATGTGGGGGCCGGGGCACACGAACCAATGTTTGCCGTGCCACAATCCCACCGACACTAAAACCCTAGCATCCGATCTGCAAGAGGCGCTGCAGCGGCGGGAAGCTCCACCACCGACGTTGTGCTGCGTCGTCCCCCTTTAGTCTGCGCTACACTTCGCCCCTCTCCTACCCCGACAACGCCCAATGGCATCCTCGACGACCACACCACTCAAGACCGATGGTCGGTGTCTCTTACTCTTTCTCTAGGATGTTACTGTGTAGATCTAGGACATCATGTTGTTTATCTAAATCAAGTAGTAGACCCGCTAGATTAGCACCTAGAAGTTTGCTATCAGTATCGTCTTGAGCTCGATGACTTTGGTTTGTGTCCACCTGGCACCTTTGGCAGAACCAGCCTCCGATCCCATGACCATAGGCGGAGCCTACAGCCCTCCACTCCGGCAAATCCCACACCATCCTCCGTGGTCGTAAGCACAACGCGGCACCACATGCCGTTGTATCTGGTAGGTGAATTTCAGGCATTTTCTGCGTGGCCAAATCATACTTCAGGATTCCAGCTGGACTTTGAATCATAAAGTAGAGCGCATTCCCAGCAAGCACAGGTTGATCCAACTGCAAATTGCCATGGCCATGGATGGGCATGGGCTTAGCAAAGGCAACCTCACTCCATGTACCAGATTCCGATGAGTAGCTAGATGCAGGAGAAAATCCCCATTGCCGCATCACATCCCACGAACACCACGATGAAGTGGCAGCCGAGGTGGTCACAACCACAGCCGTAAGGGAACGGGTCCACTAGTAGAGAATTAGGCTTTAGTCCCGGTTGGTAGGGTGCAAAGATCCCGAAAATGCATCCGGGATAAACCAACCGGGACAAAAGGGGGGTCGCAAGTCACAAGTCACGCGATTTTTCACGCGAAATATGCGCGTGCGCGGTTCGTGGGATTCGAACCCACAACCTCCAGCCTCGCGCGTGCCATCCCACCTGCACACCACATCTGACTATGTAGGGGATACTATCCTTTTGTATTAACTCGTGGGGGACCCTTTTATCCCGGTTGGAAACACCAACCGGGATAAAAGACCCCCTTTTATCCCGGTTGGTATTACAAACCGGGATAAAAGGCTCTTGACCCTTTTATCTCGGTTGGTGTTACCAACCGGGATAAAAGGGGGGGTCTTTTATCCCGGTTGGTGTTTCAAACTGGGATAAAATGCCTCTCAGAGTCTTTTTTTCCCACTAGCCTTTGCAACCGGGATAAAAGGTCCCGGTTGGTGAGCCCCCCACCAGTGACCGAGTTTTAGTCCCGGTTGGTGAACCTTTTGTCCCGGGCCAACTTTAAACCGGGACAAAAGGGGGTGGATGGAAAGTCATTTTTCTACTAGTGGTCACGCGGCATCTGGGGCAGATCCACCTGCTCATCCGTGATGGGATCCCACACGGCCATACCTGAAATTTCTCTTCGTACGTCGTAAACCCAGGGCGACGTGTGGAGGAGGACGCGGCCGTGGCGGGAGTCGAGCGCGTGCCAGCCGCCGCGATCGGCAGGGCGCGTGATGGAGGATGCGGGGACGAAGCGAGCGCGGACACGGGGCACGTAGAAGAAAGCAATGAAAGGGTCGCGGTCGGCGTCGCAGCTGAGGTTGCAGAGGAAGCTGAGGATGGGAGGCCGGCGGTGGAACTCGCGGAACCTGCGGCTGAAGCTAGGGTCGGAGAGGAGGCGGCGGTGCGGCGCCAGCGCTGGGAGACGAGGGCCGCGCGAACGAGGAGCGCGGGGTCATCGGGCACGACGCGGAGGAGCTCGTCCAACAGCGCCTCCGCCATAGTTCTTGGTTAGGCTCCGGTGGCGGCGGCGGCGCGGGCGAGAGTTCGGTTTGGTTGAATCAGGTTGAGGTGGGGAGCAGCGGCTCTGCCAGCTGGGCCCCATAGCTCTGTCAACTCAACAAATTCAGCCAAATTTTGAGCAAAACCGTGTCAAAGAAATACAAATATGAGCAAATATCCCTGTCTCCTTTAATCCTTTTATCATCTACTAGCAAAATGCCCCGTGCGTTGCTACGGTAAAAAAATCAAAATGCCCCGTGCGTTGCTACGCCAGAATTCGTTGTTGTCGTTATCGAATTCGTCCAAGTGGGACATCATTGACTGTTTATTGTGTGTTACACTGTACAGAACTGCACCTTAACTTAAAAAGTAGAGAACAACAATTGATACTAATATGGATTGTACTCTGGAGTATCTTAAAATAACACCATATAATATTAATGCCTGTAGGGAAAATTCACTCGTTTTCAATTTGTTCTTAAAAAGGAAAATGAGCTATGCTTCTAGGAATTGGTTTTCCATTGTAAGAGATCCATTTTGAGGCATATGCTCCTCTGCCCTCCAAATCAGCTGACACCACAATCAGATATTAAAAGAAGAGGAGCAAGAAAACACCAGTCATCTCGTGCAAGGAAAAATAACAGCACTGATGCAACTTTGGTAATGTAATTTTGTTACTAAATTTGGTTAAAGGGTAACCAATTCAGAGCTGTACGAGTTCAGAGTATAGCATAGCCTTTAGCATCAAATGGGATTAATCACATTGGTAAATAATTAGAAATCGTTGTCATTGAAACGATTGTAGTCTACAGTTGCGCATTCATAGGATTTCAGAAAACAGGAGCGCTATCTCATGCCTATCATAGGACAGTATGCCAGCCATGATCGCAGGGACAATGATGAAAGAAGTCACTCCTTGTTCCTTGATGGCATCAAAGGCTAATTTGGTGTCAAATTCGGTACCAGGACATGACAACCTCTGGCCATCAGGGATAGTCATGCATGAGGAGATCCCCTCTGATATGGCAAAGAGTCTCCATATGCAGGTAAACCTGCAAACCAACAAAGGCAAATTATTGAAGTCATACACTTATTGTTTCTTCTAAACTCAAATTGAATTGCATAAAGTTATGAACATAATATAAAACTTATGTTGGTGATTCATCAAATCTATTAATGACATACAGGGCAACATTATGTTCATGGGGAACTGTAATATAACAGTACTTGGATCTTAATATCATACATCATCCTCACCGAAGCCATTTTCATGGCAATTTTTGCAAGGGACTGAATGATCAAAGTATGGCTTATCGCTACACCATTTGGCTGCCCATTAGTTCCTGAATCAGAATACCATAAAGTATCAGTCATTTTGTACCCAAGTTTCTCAATTCGAATTTTCTGTAATAGGCAAAGCAACATCACCTGAAACCGACAGGAGCATAAGAAATGATGTATAATCAATCGCACCTGAGAAATTGGAGGTGGAGGGTTTTGGACAGCTTTCTGACCCCAACGCCGCTTTGCCTCCTCCTGCTTTGCTGTCGCTGATTGCGGCGGCTCCTCCTGCACTTCCTCCTCCTCAACCCGATCGCCGTCCGTGCCGCCACCTTGGTGAACTCCAAGATCACACAGAAACACTGTCAGATCTGACGATGGAAGAACCAAAACAACTCGGATTTGCGACAGCGTAGATTGATTCAATTACCTGTACTTGCTGCTGCGCGGTGACGATGGCCCTTGATAGCGGCAGCACCCACCTGCCCGCCCGAGCTCCTCCTGCAGCCGCTCCTTCCCCCGCCCACCTCCTGCCGCCGACGGCCTCGGCGGCGGGATGTCGACGGAGGATGATGGCGTCGATGTTGGAGGACTGGGGGAGGTCGTCGATGGACATGGGGTGGAGGGCGAAGGTGGGAACCAACCGCAGGCCCCGGATCTGGACGGAGCGGCGGCGGGATGTCGACGGAGGATGATGATTTCGATGTCGGAGGATGGCGGGAGGTCGTCGGTGGACATGGGGTGGAGGGCCAGACGGAGCGGCGGCGTCTAGATCCCTCGAGGGAGGGGCCCGGAGCCGGACGGAGTGCAGCGGAGGAAGGGGAGGGGAACGAGGGAGCTTGGTGGAGGGCCGGACGGAGCGGCGGCGTCTAGATCCCCCGAGGGACGGGACCGGAGCCGGACGGAGTGTGGCGAAACTCGATCCCCCGAGGGAGGGGAAGGGAACGAGGGAGCTGAACTCTTTTCGCTATAATCCCTCGCTTTCCTCTTTTTACCACCCGAGCCCCCCATCTCTTCAGATTGGACTGCGGGTTGATATCACGAAATGTCAGGTTTTTTTTTGCAAAATAGCCCGACGGACGGAAAATCCAAGCAGAGACGTTACTTGCTTTAATAATAGGTAAAGACTGGTAAATAGGTAAGTAGATAACAGCCGTACGTGAAACAAAATCCCACAAGACGCTACGTGTAACGAGAGAGTTCATGGTAGCGCCGCCGTCTCCAACCAACTCGAACCCCACTTTTGTCGCAGGCCTGTCGATCTCGATCCATCCGAACCAGACGCACACGGCAGAGCCGCCAAGAAACCATGGCGATGGCGGCGCTGATGGACGAGCTCATTGAAGAGATCCTACGCCGCCTCCCGCCGTCGGAGCCAGGGTGCCTCGTCCACGCCGCGCTCGTCTGCAAGCGGTGGTGCAGCATCGTCTCCGACGCCGGCTTCCGCCGCAGGTTCGGCGAGTTCCACCGCGCGCCACCGACCCTAGGCGTCGTCTACAACGCCGTCGACGGCGACGCCTACGTCGCCAGCTTCAGGGCCTGCGCCTCCTTCCCGCACCGCGCCGACCGCCGCGGCGAGGCTGTGCTCGACTGCCGCCACGGCCACGTGCTCCTCCGCTGCATGCCTCCAGTCGGCGAGGATTTGAATCTTCCGTCGGCGTCCGCCGCCATCCACGTCTGGGACCCTGCTACCAACGAGCAGTGGCAGGTGCCCCTGCCGTACTTGTACCCTTACAAGTTTTCTGACGTCGTGGTGCTCTGCGCCGCCACCGCGAGCGGCACCTGCGACCACCTTGATTGCCATGGCGGGCCCTTCCTCGTCGTCATTGTGGGCACTGACCTAAAGGACATGTTCGTCTACACCTACTCGTCTGAGACCGCAGCGTGGAGCGAGCCATCCTCGATCCACCTTGACGCCGCCTTGAATTCCCACTCCATGCTCAGGCCCGGTCTCGTCATCGGTGATGCGATCTACTTCATGCATGGGGAGCAGCACATGATCCTCAAGTATGACTTGGGTGGCCATGTCATATCGATGATCGACCCGCCATTTTCCTTGCATGCTCAAGGAAAGGTGTCCCTCGTGGCAACGAAGGATGGTGGGCTTGGCGTCGCCTATGTTAAGGGATGCAATCTCCACCTTTGGTCATGGCGGGCTGCTGGTTCCAATGGCGTTAAGCGATGGGTGAACGAGCAGGTCATCAAGCTGCATCTTGCGGCCTCGGATACTACCGGTGGCCCCTCGACCGATGAATTGGATGTGGTTGGCTTTGGAGAAGGCACCGATATCATCTTCGGAACTGCAAAAGATAGCATCTTTGTTGTTTGGCAAAACACTGGACGGGTAATGAAGGAATGCGGGAGGACGGCCATGCCGTTCCGATCCCACAAATCCATGTTTTGCTACCAGAACTTCTACACTCCCGGTACTAGCCCTCATGCTCATGTTTTGTAATTACCAGAACTTCATGAATGCCTTTGGTTGTTTGAATTGCTATTGATGGCATTTAATTTTGATAGTAGGAGATAGTAATAATGCTGATTCTATGGTCTCTCTTAAGTAATAGAACCTTCACTTACTAATTAACTTTTATCCTAAACTCTAAAACCCTAAACTCTAATGTACTGTGGTATGTGGTTAATATATTGAATTTACTAGCTAGTAAAAGAATACAATTTCATATTCAAATTATTGCTCCATCAACCTTATTTTTGTTTGGGTAAATAATGGACGGTCCAGAAAATTGTGGTGCAATGGTACCTAGCTAGATCCATGAAGCCCAAATTGTAGTTTCAGGCACCTTACCTTCTGGAGTAGTCCACGAGATGTCAGACATCGTCCAGATCAGTCCAGTGGTTTTTAGCTGACTGTGTGTGATGATATACAGGACTACAAGTTCATTCTCATTTGGCTTATGTTACTTCTGAAATTTTATTTTATTTTCCGCAGCACTCGGAGCATTTCTCGAAGGCGACGAAACAGAAGCTAGTGTTTCAAGTGCATAATCGACTGAAAATTTGCTGATGCAAGGTCTTTAGGTTTCATGGCTCATGCTTTCTACATCTTTGGATAAGATACACTTATAGCCTTTTTAGAGGAATGAAGTTTTTTAGATGAATGTAAAAATGGACTTTTTCCTAAAGTTCGGGTCTCTACAACAAGCTGCCATATAGCTAGTAGCTTGTGAATTATTTTTAGCTTTCTTGGGTTTATTAGTAAAGTGAAATGGTAATGGTATCCTACTCTCTGTGTGCTACAGAACATCAGCTTGCAACTTGCAATACGATTTGGGGATGAATATGTTTCCCCTAGTCTGAAATTTCTGGTGCCATCCAATTGCTCAACCAGGATGGCACTCCTTTTTTATTTAACTATTAATTGAGGTATTCCTTTTTGTTGTTAAATGATCGTACCATTTTAATTACTTTTACAGCAGTAGTTTTATTTAACTTGCTGTGGCCTTGTTGGATTGTACTAATGAAAAATCTTTTTTTTTCCAAACCCGTATTGTGTTGTCGATAAACTTTAGCATGACACATTTGTGTAGTCAATAACTAGTTGTTGACCCCATATGTCTGCATATGGCCAGAGTTACTGTTTTTTCCCTCTTACTCCTTCCGTTCCAGGTCATTTTAGTTTTTTAATGCATAGCTTTTGATATGTATACCTAAATATAGTGTACGTCTAGATGCATAATATTATGTATAAATCTAGAAAAGTCAAAACGACCTACAATTTGGAAGGGAGGGAGTACAATTTGGAAGGGAGGGAGTATTAGTTACTATACGACTGCTTCGTTTCCTTGATATTATAATTCTATCTTTGCATAAAACTATCTCAGTTGCATGTTACCACTGAGTTGCAAAGTATTTAGCTCCGTGAACTCAAGTTCAGTCAAATTTTGAGCAAAACCGTGTCAAAGAGACGAGAATTTGGAGCAAATATCCCTCTCTCCTTTAGTCCTCTTTCATCTACCGCTACCGGTAGCTCAACTCACTGTCTCTGCTGCCCTCTGGCAACCCCAGCATATTTGGGTTTCAGGCACTATTCAGTGTGCCACCATTCGAACCAAATCATTCAGATTTCAGACAACTCTTCCATGTGAGGCAAGGGGAGTGTGTAACAGTAACATCTGAGTTTGTCTACTTCCATTTAGCCATTTACATGCGTGCACAGAACCTGACATTCAGAGCCAGTATGTCACTTAACAGGAACAAAAAATGATCGGAAACTTGCTCATTGATCATGGATCTAGGCACAACAAAAGTACATGATGGCATTCCAGTTACAGACTTAAGCTCTAGGGGAACTCGACGGTCAAGGTGGTTTTTGCGTTAGTTTTCACCCCCTACTGCTTCTGTGAGACCTCATGCAGAGTGTTTGCCTGATGAAGTTGCAAACTGCAGAAACTAGCATTCTCCATTATCCAGAATTAAGCACCTTGTTTGCCTGCAGGTAAAGCAGTTAACAGTGAGTTATCAAGTGACAACTGGATTTAAAAAAACACACACTATTCTGCAAGTCCACACCAGTTTCCAAAAACATGCATTGTTTTGGCCTTGACAAGCATAAGCATAAATCAGCTGGTCCACACATTACTTCTTTTTTTTTCCATCTTATAAGCCTGTTCAGTTATTACCCTCCATCTTATACATAAGATTGCCAATGTTGATAACTGAGTAGCAAATCAAGCAGTCGCAGTGCACACATAAGTTTCGAGATAACAACACATTGGGCTATCAAACAAATGAAGAACTTTTGATATCTTAAAATGTGAGCAACCTATCATCACTCTTGCGCACATCAACTAAGCAAAAATGATTCAACCTAACATTTTTTAATGCGATGTGTGGAATTAACAAGTACAGTGCTCAGCATTATGTGCAGACTTCATGGTAGAATCCACTGTGTCAACTTCATAGTAAAACCGGAGGGCTCCCAGTTTCCACAAAATATTGCAATCCCAGTAGTGAGATGGACCTGTGCATATGGAGTGTTTCATTTAATTTCATTCCACATTGTAAAAAGTAACCCCCCACAACACCGCATAAACGTGGGCCTTTGCCAACAAGCGCTCAACATTCTGTAAAACATTGATGATAAAACATTCTGTAAAACATTCTGTAAAACAAGCGCTCAACAAGCTCCAACATGGCCAGACATGTGTTCATCATTCATGATCAGGACGAATTTTGAAACAACCACAATTGAGCATGACAACTTACTGCTTGCTCAGCACTTATCAGTTCAGAGAGGAGCTAATCCATACTGATGAAGATCTGCAGAACAGAGAAACAGAGTGAATATATGTACATTCAGTTCCAAGTGGCCGCTTTAAGTATGATCATAAAACATTCTTTTTACATGTGCGCACGAAGCATTTGACAGGCTAAGCAACATTTGGACGCAGGTGGAGTAACATTATTCTCACTCAAAATGCTCAGCAGAAAGCACAAATGATAATAAACCCAGATCTGACTTTCTTGGGTTTGCTGGATAAATAATAAATTTCTAGCTCAGCTTAAATTTAGATCAATTGCCAAGATATCATCATCCATCCATAACCACCTAATGGATGAATTAATTCATAGGCATCTCCAACCAGTTTCAAGGATGCACAACCAAAAATAGTTAGAAGTAGCAAAGTTCTACATTTACTTCACTTTGATAGGTTCACTGATCCATATTTTCGTATTGCTAACTTGACTACTTTAGCAGTACAAAGTTCTAGAAATTGGCAATAATGGACTAAGCAAAGCTGTACCTGGGGTGTAGAAGCTCGTGTAAGGAACAACACCAAAGGTGTCACCATCACCACAGTCCTCTTCCCTCACCTGTCCGGACTTCAGATCAATACTGAACCAAGCATCCTCCGTCCCCACAAAAAAGACCCCAACACCGTGTGCAAAGCCAACATAATCATTTTGGATGGAGGAGGCATCAACTCCAAGCAGCGTCTCGAGCTCAATGGATCCTTTTTGTACCCATATAGCATCTCCTTCAGGACTTGTCTCCATTGACCAGAGCCAGAGTCTGTAGTTCTCCACCCTTGCGAATCCCAACACACCATCCTCCAATGTCGTGAGCACCGCAAAGTCCGAATGGAAACCGGGAGGCAGGGGAATCTCAGACGGGTTCCTCATGGCCAAGGGAACCTCAGACTCAGACACGCTCCTCATGGTCAAATCGTACTTGAGAATGCTGTTGGTTGCATCAATCAAGAAATGGAGTCCATTCCCCACAAGGGAAGTAGGAACCAATTCGATCCCATATGATGGGGATGGAGGGCCATAGATCGGCCCGCTCCAGGCGCCAGCCTCCGATGAGTAGACGTACACGCGCATCTTATCAGGGAGGTCGGACTCCAGGAAGACGACGAGGAAGGGCCCGCGGCGGCAGTCGAGGTGGGTGCAGGAGCCGTGGGCGGCGCAGACCACCGCCGCGTTCCAGCTGAAAGGCGAGCGCACCGGCAGCGCGGGAAGCTTCCGCAGGTCACCCGTGACGGGGTCCCAGACCTCGAGGTCGGGTCCGCAGGGCATGGTGGCGAGGAGGACGCGGCCGTGGCGGGCGTCGAGCGCGCGGCGGTCGCGGCGCTCGGCGTGGCGCGGGCGGAAGGGCGTGGCGGGGACGAAGCGGGTGACGTAGTCGTAGCCGTCGTCATCGTCGCCGTCCCTGAGGTTGGCGAGGAAGCCGAGCATGGGGGGCGCGCGGTGGCGCAGGGCGAACCGGCGGCGGAAGACCGGGGCGGAGACGACGCGGCACCACCGCCTGCACACGGCGGCGGCGCGGAGGAGGCTCACGGGGTCGTCCGGCGCCAGGCGGACGAGGATCTCCTCGACGAGATCGTCCGTCAGCGCCTCCGCCATGCCGCTTGCTTGGCCGAACCCCCGGACTCCGGCGAGCGGCGGCGCCGAGGATTTGGGCGGCGGTGGTGGCGGGGATTGCGATTTGCGAGGATTTGGGTGGGGATGGGGAATTTCTCGGTCCAGATCGAGCGGCGCTCTGTCATGTGGGGGCCAGGAGTCAGTGGCACTGCATATATATTACTGAATTATTACTGATCCATTTAGCAATTCGGGCGTGCCGACACACAAAATGCTTATTTTTTTAGCCCGCCGGATTTAGGAGGCTCCCGGCTGCAGACACAAAATGGCAGAAATTTTTTTTAGAAAAAAGGATAATAAGGAAAATAAAAATTTATTCCTAGCACGGAAGAGCCATCGGTGCGTTTGGTTACCTTTGCTTATTTTTAGCACGTGTCACATCGAATGTTTAGATACTAATTAGGAGTATTAAACGTAGACTATTTACAAAACGCATTATGTAAGTGGAGGCTAAACGGCGAGACGAATCTATTAAGCCTAATTAATCTATCATTAGCAAATGTTTACTGTAGCAACACATTGTCAAATCATGGACTAATTAGGCTTAATAGATTCGTCTCGCCGTTTAGCCTCCACTTATGTAATGGATTTTGTAAATAGTCTATGTTTAATACTCCTAATTAGTATCTAAACATTCGATGTGATGGGTGCTAAAAATAAGTCACCGGAACCAAACCAGGCCTAAGATCTTAAGGCTTCAAGGGTTTTGGGGTAGCTAAGAAGGTTGTTTTATTGTTTTACCTATTATAGTGAAATACGCAATGGCGATGAGGTGGGGTGGCAAGGGCTTCGCACGCGTGGGGGCGATGGGCTAGCTGAGCAAAAATGATGGCGGATGGATTAATCCTCTACCCAAGAGAATTGGAGGGGATTGAGGGGGATTTTGACTTGTTGGGGATCTTCAAACCGAACAAGATTTTAGTGTTTGGTGGTGGTTGAGGGCAGTGATGATGTCGCTATAGTCAAGTAAGAGGCAATGGAGGTCGGGGCACTTCACTAGAATTAGCGACGGAAGCAGTCATCAACTCCGGCAACATGACAAATTAAAAGAGACAAAGAGGATGGTGGGCGATAGGATAAGATTGAGGAAATGTGTGTATGGGCGAGTAATTGTTATCCTTTCTTTTTTGCCCTTTTCTAATATAGTTTTTCTTGCACATATTAAGGTTCCAAGTTTTGAGGTTGTACATATAGACGACGTAGAGTTTTGAGATCCTCGGATACACGTTAGCTCCGTGAAGGAATAATTGGGTGGCAAGGTGGTGACGGCTATCGGTGGGAGACAGGTGGCAAGCGAATTGCAAGAGGAACATGAAGCCATACAAGGAAGGATGAAGCTTGAAAATTATTACCCTAGGAAAATATAATCCTTTAATCTTTGGTATCCTTCGAGTCTTCGCCCAATCCTGATGGTTGGATTGACATTGGACGGTTGAGTTATCAACTAAAAATAAGATTACTGAATTTTTATAGCATCATCTTTGTATCCCTTTGAGATCGTGCCAAATCGTTAGCGTTTCAGCCAAACAAGATACCAGAGGTAAGGTGTACACGTGTACCTGAAAGGCTGGCGTGGTATTCGGCCTGGCTCATACGAACCGGAATCGGGCATGGACAACGGCCGGCACCGTACCCTGGTTGAACTTGAACCGGACCAGGCAAAGCGGATCGCGTCCCACAACCCGCCCTTGTCGTCAATCGTCGACCAAACCCTCGCTTCGATCGCCTCCATCCGACCAAGCAGGCATGGCGGCGCCGCTGCATCCGCCTGTGCCGGAGCTGTTGGAGGAGCTCGTGGAAGAGGTCCTCCGCTTCCCGCCGGACGACCCCGCGAGCCTCGTCCGCGCCGCCCTCGTCTGCAGGCTCTGGCGCCGCCTCGTCTCCGCCGCCGGCTCCGGGCGTTCCACTGCACGGCCCCGCTCCTGGGCGTCCTATGTCGGGGCAGCAGACACGGTGACTGCGACGTCCGGCCAACAGCACACTTGGTTCCCACGTGCACGTCCTCCTTCCGCTTGGTTCATCCTGCGCGCTACGGCTGACGCGCCGTCGATGCCCGCCGCGTCCGCGTGCTGCTGGAGTGGTGGCCATGGGGGAACGATCATCTGAGGATCAAGCTCGCCGTCTGGGGACCCCGTCACCGACGAGCAGCTTCTGTTCCCGAGAAGCTGGACCACGGCCGTGATCTGCGCCGCCGGTGCCAACTGCGACCACCTCGACTGCCACTGGGGATCTTTCCTGGTTGTCTTGGTGGACATCAAACGCGACAAGATATGCTCGTGCATCTATTCGTCCGAGGTCGGTGCATGGAGCGAGCAAACCTTCAGTGATCCCCCTTATTCCTATGACCACTTCAAGCCGGAGCCCGGCCGGTGTCCTCATGGCCGGGGAACGTGCTCTACTTCTTGTTTCACTTAAACCCCGGAATCGTGAAGTATGACTTGAGCACGCGGCCAAGCATCTACGATTGGCATACCACCACAATTCCAACCGCAACACGTTGTGCAACCTGAACCTATGGTCAAGGGTGTGGTTGGTCCAGACAGCTAGAGATGGATCGGATTTGTTCAATGCGGTCATTAATCTTCCAAAGGCGCTCAATGCACCCAAGAGCTCACCTCACGTGAGTGGTTTTGCGGATGGTGCCGGACTTGAAAAATTTCATATGGACGTTTGATGGTTTATACAGCATGGATGTTAAGTCTGAGCAGGTCAGGAAGGTGCCTACTACTAGGTACTACCATGCCTTCGCAAACGTTGTTCCTTACTTGAGCTTCCACACTCCAGGTTCAGCTTTCCTCCTCTATGATTTTCCTTACATTCAAAACATACTGTGTGTTATTTCAGCTACTCCCTCCAACCCAAATTATAATTCGTTTTGACTTTTCTAGATACGTAGATTTTTCTATGCATTTAGATATATATTATGTCTAGATACTCAGCAAAAGCTATGTACCTAGAAAAGCCAAAACGAATAGTAATTTAGGATGGAGGGAGTATCTCTTAAAGTCTTGACACGAAAACACATGGACAATGGTATATGTGCTCCTACCTAATCTTTATTGAACCATGGTTGAAAGTTCAAAGGATCTGCAGGTCTTTTTAACAATTTATCTAAATCTAGGCTGAGGTATTGGAAGGTATCCAGCAGGAAGGAAATACCTAAAGAAGTAATTGGCTATAATAGCTTCCACACTCTTGACGATATTGGCTTCATCCACCCATGTTTGTGTCTAACTCATGTGTTCCTTTCTTAGATCTGGCTGCTATATGATGGAATCCTTTCTAAACAAAGAGAGATGTACATTTCTCATCCGTAGTTTAAGCATGCATCTGTTAGTGATTTTGCTTAAAGAGTTGTGGGGAATAAGTTTGCGTTTTATGGCCAACTGTTACAGAAAATTCTTGGCCTTTGTTATTTCTGAACAATGAAAGTTTCGGTGATGGCAAATAAATTCCTCAAGGCTGATATGCATGCTTTTCAAAATTTCTGTGTTTTCGCAGCATTGGGAGCAGCCTCTACAGTTGATGGACCAAGATCTAGTTCTTAGACGCAAAATAGCTGCAAGTCTTCCAAACCAAGTCAAAGAAAAAGAAAAGGAAAGGAAAACTAAAGCAAACGCACAACTCAAGACCTGAAGCAAGAGGTAGAAACTAGGCGAAAAGGCTGATTAGATGTAATCGCCGCGCCCTTGTACTGATTCTGAAAGAAGATTGGCCGCACACCGACGAATCATACATTGCTCAAGGCTCAGTTTGTCGACACCAAATATGTGCACTGGTACACACTTTTATGGTGCCAGCGCTCTTCTCTTGTCACAAGAACTCAACCTCAACTGTGATCAGTGATTTACACCTAATGACCTATGGTCATGTTCCCAACGTATACAGAAACACCATATCTGTCATGAATACTAAATCAGGCAAACTAATAAGGTAAGAATTATGCATTAATAGCAGTTTGCTAATTGTCTACTCCTGATCATGGTAAAGTACAAGACAGAAATGTGGGTTCAGTAACAAAAAATTCAGGTAGTCGTCTATCAAATTTCAAGCCACAGAAAGTTAAATCAAACCATTTCCGTGACATGGCATATATATATGAACTTGCAGTATTTTAATTTCGTATATTAATCTTGGAACATATACACTCCGTACAAAATATCACGCGCTCATTTTCCTGAGCACCAGGACATAGAGGCATAAGGAATTATATCCATTCCCAAGTCTGATGGAAACATAAAAGTACTGTAGCACATGGAGAGTAACATACTGCTTGGGTCACCCCCATACAGATAAAGCCACATTAACCTTTACACCAAATGGAATGCTACTGCATCACAGCTAATGATATGACTCATACTGAAGATTCGGAAAGCAGCACACTACACTATCAGCAAAGAAGTCACAGTTCCTCAAGAGTTATCCGATCACAAAGCCCACATATTCCACCTAGTGCCTTCCATCTATGATCACCACACAACACTTCTTAGAAGTTGAAGACCTTGCAACAGCACCTAAGGCTCTCATGCATCTGCACCTGGTCTGTCTCCATCACCTTTAGCCGCTATTCTCAGTGCTACCGAAACATAGAAGTATGAAAATAACATCAGCAAATTGAGAAATCAAATTGCAGTTAATATACCCTTGTTTCTCACCAACGGCAAGGACCAACTAGTTGCAGCAAATGGCTTACCAAACACTTAAACCCACATTTTTGCGAAATCAATTAGCGACACTGACAAATCATAGCTATGGAAGTGTACAAGGCAATGGGTACGGCCCTAACATCTCTGGGATGTCGTAGAGGCAGCCGACGTCGCAGAGGAAGCCCAGCATGGGCCCCCGTGCTGTGGAAGCCGCGGAACCGAGCGCGGAAGCCCGGGCCGGAGACGAGGCGGGCGAACCGCTTGCAGGCAAACGCCACGCGGAGGAGGCTCGCGGGGTCATCTGGCGGGAGGCGCACGAGGATCTCCTCGACAAGCACATTGTGCAGCCACGGCAGCGGCGGGGGCGGTGCTGCCATGCTGCTTGGTTGGTGCGAAGCGGGGATGTGAAATGCGTGGTGGAGAAGCCGACCTGGTCAGTGTCCGAATCCCCTATTTATTCCCGTCGCGGGGGCTGGGGGAGGGGGCGGGGTGGACGCCCCTCTGCCTTTGCCAGGTGGGGCCAGCAGCAGCGGGATGGCTGGTGGACCCCCACGAGGCTGAATTCGGCAACGTTTTGGCTGCTGATTGGAATCGATTTGCTGTTTAAAGTTCGTTCAAAGTTTCGAATTTGCCATGCCATCCATAAATTCGTCAAGAACTCTGTTGGAATGGTGTATTATTGTTGCAAAACGTTACCAGTGTTTGAATTGCAATCAAATCGTCAGTCTATGACATTACAAAAATCCAATCTGCTGCAGCTCCACCGAGTCTCTAGATTTCAGGTTACTTCTTCAGGCAGGGGCAAAAAGCTTTACCATTTGAGCATCGGAAGCTGGATCTGAATATTCAAGCTTGAAGATTCCAATTCATTTTCACACAGGCAAAAAAAAAGTTATTCCCAGGTAGAGTGCCAACCAGCATCTGACATTTCATTCACGTCACTGTTCTTGCTACAATGTATATGAACATGAACTCAGGTTAACACAGCTAGCACAACCCATATGCTTCTGCAAACTGTGGCATTATCGGACCAACACATTGATATGATCTGCATACAGTTACAGTGAACTGAAAAGGCGTGCAGAGAGAGAATGTCACATGCTGACATCAGATGCTTCACCATCAGCTTAAGGACATAAAAGTTACAGACTGAAGCTCTTATCTGCAACTGCCAAAGCAAAGCCATCAGGGCCGCCTGAAGATTTCACCTGAAGAAATTGCATGCTAAAAATACAAGACAATAAAAATTTCCACGATGCGCGGTTCAGTCAATAAGTTTCAAGTGGCCACAAAAGGAATTTCAACCACAGGAACCTGAGTACCAGTAACTGAAGACAAGGGAAACATATTCTATTCATTCCAAGATCTCACTGCAAAGCTTTAATTTCAGTGCATATAAAGCTTTAATTTCAGTGCATATATAGAGCAGGATCATGCTGCCATGAACATCTTACAGACAAGTCCAACAGACGCCTTAAACTAACTAGCAAGCTAAAAACATCACAGCTAAGACACGCTAGTAACTATCCATTAAACCTAACAAAGATCCAGAAAGCATGACGGCAAGCAGAACTGCAGATATCATTTTTGAAAAGTGCAAGCCACAAAAGCCATATATATATGCCGTCTCGGTTGCCAGTAGCCCAGTACACATTTCCTTCTTCATCTTAAAAACCTTGCAGTAGCAACTTGAGTTTTTTCATGCACTTGAAGAACTATCTCTTGGTGCCTCATCTGTCGAGGCTGCTCCCAATGCTGCAGGACAATTTTTGAAAGTAGTTTCAGCTACTTTAGGAATCGATTTGCCATCAATATTTATTTTGTTTCTCACCAACCAAAATGATTAGCAAGTTGCCACCAACGATTAACCAAACAACACCAGCATATTATCCATAGCTCCACAAGCTAACAGTTAATTGCACAAAATCAGTAAGAGAAGATGAAGTTCAAATTCTAGAGGAACATGCCTCTTGCATTAGCCCAAATATTATCATCCAATAGCTAAGGAATGTACAATGTTAAGCATGGGCACACGGCAAACATCTGAACTGGTACATGAGTGACAGCTAATTTTCTACTACTGCAAAACTTCCTGTCTCATCCTAAATTGATCAATATTCAAGACCCCATCCAAAATGGTATGTTCAACAGATGGATAAAATCTAGCATATCTAGCCAGTTTCAAGGACTCCAGAAACAAGAAAGTCACACAGTTTGCAGATATGAGACTCAAATAAGCTCAGCACTATTGATCATATTACCATCATCTATATTTTTACATTGCTAACAGAAACGTCTACAATTTCCTGAAAACTCTGAAACACCAGTAAGTGCTAAAAATGGCAAATTAAGCATCAAGAAAACTCTACCTGGAGTGCAGAAGCTCACGAAGGGAACAGCATAATTGGGGTGGCCAAAACTCTTAGGTCCCGTTTGGATCATTGGAATTGAATTCCATTCTAATAATCATAATTTAGACACAAAGTAATTAAGCTAATATAATTGTATGTGGAATATATTTGTATATTATTGTTGGTGATATGGGAGAGATACTTATGTGCTGCACTTCTACTATAGGGGAGCGAGTTCAAGAGCGTGCTATAAGAATTGAATTCCATTCTAATAATCATAATCTATAGAATCAATTTCCATCCCACACCCTATGAACTTAAGATAGGTTTATATCTAAACTTTGGAAGGTTGTGGAATGCCACGTTCCAAGATAAATTAGCCTACTCCATTAAGTAGATTCCAATTCCTTCAAATGAAGGGATCCAAACGGGGCCTTAGGCATTTTCCTTGCCTGGCTGGAGTTTAAGTCAACACTATATATTCCTCTATCATTCGTGCAAAGGAAATAAATGATACCAACACTGCGAAGCATAATAGGTGTGCATTTGAGGGCATTGACAGGGAATAACGTCTCGAGCTCAATGACTCTGCTTTGTGCCCATCTGGCTTCCTCGCTAGGACCAGCCACCATCGACCATAGGTGGAGTGTGCGCCCCTTTGTTCTAGCGAATCCGAGACTGCCATCTTCTGCGGTAATGAGCGCAATGGGCCATGACGAATAGCTTGTGACTGGCAGGTGAATCCACTCCATCTCCCGCGTTTTCAGGTCAAACTTCACGACTGCGTTCGCCGTGTCAAGCAGGAAGCAGATGGTATCCCCCGCAAGAACACCGGGCATCAAATACAAACTGTCAGGGTGACGCAAACTGTCATTGATGTGCGGAGCAAAGGTAGGCTCGCTCCATTCCCCAACTTCGGACGAGTAAACGCGGGCGAAGACCTCACTGAGGCCAACTGCCACGACGACCACGAGGAAGGGGCCGTGGCTGCAGTCGAGGTGGTTGCAGCCGGCGGCGGCGCATAGCACCGCGAAACCCGAGGAGCACTCGTGCGGATCCGGCACCCGCGGCAGCTTGGGCAGCTCCAGCTGCTCGCCGGAGATGGGGTACCAGAGGGAGAGGGTTGGATCCCACCACTCTCTCGCGTGGCGTACGTTGTGGAAGAGGACGCGGCCGTGGCGGGCGTCGAGCACCATCCGGCCGTGGCGGAGCTCGGCGGGGACCTGGCACTTGAAGGAGGACGTGGGGACGAAGCCGTGGGGGTTGGTGAAGGCACCCAACATGGGGGGCGTGCGGTGGAAGCTGCGGAACCGGCGGCGGAAGTGGCGGCCGGAGACGATGCGGAGCCACTGCTTGCAGACGAGCGCCGCGCGGAGGAGGCTCGCGGGGTCGTCCGGCGGGAAGCGGAGGAGTACCTCCTCGACGAGGTCGTCAAACAGCTTCAGCGGCGGCGGCGCCATGCTGCTTGGTTGGTTGGAATCGGCGGGCGGCGGCGCGAGGGTTTGGCGTCGTGGGGTTGTGAGAGCGAGGGGGGTTTGGATCTCCTCTTCACTCCCTTCTGTTCTTTTATTGGGCTGATTAGGGCCGAATTCTTCCATACCGTTCGGCCCATGTAGCGTATACTTCTTCGCAAAATTGTGTTTGGTTGGATTGCCCTTATCATTTTTTTTTGGAGTTGCTCCAACATTATATTTTGATTAATTTTCATTCATAAACAAATTACTGTCTTGCTAACATAATTCAATTATTTCACAATTTCATGTTCAACAATCTTCTTAGTTTTTTTTTCTTCCATCTTTTTTTTTGCAAGCATATTTGTTCCATGGTCTTTTGTATAGTTTTTCTAAGTAACCATTATATGTTCCTTGTTTGTATTTTTTATTGTTCTAATATTGTTTATGAGATGTTCTAAGGTGTACTCCCTCCGTCCCACAAAGAGTGTCCATTTAAATTTCTCCTAAGTCAAACTATCTTAAGTTTGACCAAGTTTACAATGAAGAGTATCAATATTTACAACACTAAATAGGTATACTATGAAAATATATTTCATAATAAATCTAATGAAACTTGTTAGACATCAAAAGTATTGATATACTTTTATATAAATTTGGTCAAACGTAAGATGATTTGACTTAGGACAATACTAAAAGGACGTACAAGGTTGCCCAAGCAGGGGGTATTTGGATACTAGGTGCTAAACTTTAGCAGTGTCATATCGGATGTTCGGATGCTAATTAGGAGGATTAAACATGAACTAATTATAAAACTAATTGTAGAACCCTGTGCTAATTTTCGAGACGAATCTATTAAGCCTAATTAATCCATCATTAGCAAATGGTTACTGTAGCACCACATTGTCAAATCATGGACTAATTAGGCTTAATAGATTCGTCTCGCAAATTAGACTCCATCTGTGCAATTAGTTTTTTAATTAGTCTATATTTGATACTCCTAATTAGCATAAAACATCCGATGGAACATGTGCTAAACTTTAGCACGGGGTATCCAAACGGGCCTGAGTCCCAGCCTTTCTTGTTCCGCTGGTTTACTGAAATTTGAAACGCGCACACAACCGTGCACACAACCCTGAACCGCATTTCTCCTTTCTCCTGACACACGCACTCTCCTGACACCCGTCACCTTGTCTCTGTACACCTCTGACAAGCTAGTAGAGCTCCCCCGTCAGTTCCACCTGTTCATCTGTGATGGGATCCCACACGATCATTCTATTCTGCGTTCGCGGCCTCATAGGGTAGAGTGTGCAAGAGCCAAGAGGGCACGGCCATGGCGAGAGTCGAGCGCCTGCCAGCTAGGGCGGGGGCGCGGTGAACGGGAGGACGTGGGACAGAAAACTGACAATAAAAGACCCATCGACGGTGTTGGCGTCGTCATCGATGAGGTCGCATAGAAAGCCGAGCATCGGCCGCGTGCCATGGAACTTGCGGAAGAACCTATTCCGGAAGCCCGCTGGTGCCGGAGATGAGGCGGCACCAGCCCTTGCAGACCAGGGCGGCGCGGGAGATGTGAGCAGAATCTCCCTCTTGCTCCTCTGCCTCGCCGGCGTCTTGGTTGACGTCGCCGGCGGTGGCGCGACCCCGGGCGCCCAGCGTCGGGTGCCATGTCGCCGGGACGGATATTTTCAGATTGACCCCTGGATTGGATCGCGATCCAAATATTTGCACGTACCCCCGTAATTTGGATAACGATTAATAGTCGCGATCCACATTTTTGCACATACACCCCTAATTTGGATCGCGTCCAAGCATTTTCAAATACCCCCTGGCTTGGCGCGGCGCTCCCTCCGTCCATCCGGCCGGCGGCCGGCGCCGCCTTCCGTCCCGGCCGCGTGCCCCAGTCCACACCCTGCTCTTCGCCCATCTGTGAGCTCCTAGCGGCAGCTCTCCACTCCTCGTCTTCTTCTTCAATTGAATCGCCGGATCGGAGTAGTTCCTAGCGGCGGCGAACACGCCATTGGCGAGAGAGCTAGAAAGACGGCGGCGGCGGCGGCCACCGGCCAAGAACAGTCAATGGCTCAACGCCACGTTCCGTCTTCAACTTCTCCATTGCATTTTCCAAAGGCGGCGGCTGTGTCAGCCATCCCTCCTCGTCGACAGCGACCGCGGCTCTCGGACTTCTTGCTCGCTCGACGGCTCTTCGTCTTCGTGCGGTCGTGCCCCCTCGTGCGCGCAAAACGGCTGCAGCGCTTCGTCCTGCGTCTCTGTCATCTTGAAATTTCTATTCATCGCCACTATTCTATTTCTAGCATCATTTCTCAGCGTGCCACTTGGATTACATATGCTTCGTTTTTTTTTCTTTTATTTCCCAAGGCCCGCTGCTCAGCTTTCAGTTTGACCTGAACAAGCCAACAAGGTTCCATATATACGTATGGTTTCAGTTAAAGTAGCCAAGTTTTGATATACCTGCTGAAATACTGCATCAAATTCGTCTAAATTTGTAGTCTGAAAGGTATGTTTTTCGTCCGGCTATTCATGACAGATTTACTACAAAGGTTATGGTGATTCTGAACTCAACTTTTGTTCGCAAACGATATGTTCTGGAACTTGAATTCTCAGATTTCGAAACTTTTTCCTTGGCAACGGAGCTTACTACAAACTATATGCTTGTTGTATTTGTTTGTTTCTAATAAAAACCATTACCTCATGTAGTATTGTCACACCCGATTTTAAGGATAAAACCGAGTGCAAAGAATACATGTGCGCACACACATGTACGACATAAGTGAATAACAAAGATAGTGCCAAAGTGAATAAAGAGAGTATTAACCAGTTATTACATGACCGAATGTCTTAATAAAATACAAGTCTAACTTATTACGCAGCGGACTTCAAAAGGAAGCGATGACACCACAGACAGCTGACTGAAGGACCGTACGACTAGAACTCCTCAAAGTCTTGCAGATACTCCTCCAGATTTTCTTGGTCTGAACAGCAGTTTTGCAAGTATGAGTACACTTATGGTTGGTACTCAACAAGTCATAGGGAACAGTGTAGTGTAAGGCAAATCAAAGGTATGGCTATGGTTTAATCAGCATCGACTTTTAATTTAGTTGGTCAAATTTTATTAGCAATTAACTAAGTATAAGTTTATACCACCCGAAATTAAACAGGAACATAAGTAAAGTAAATAACATAACCATGAATGAAACAACAACGATTTAAGTCCATCTTTCAATAGTGTTATCATGTGAGGGTCTAGGCCGCTCTTAATTGTGAGCACGGCTGATCGATCAGTTTTACACTCTATAGAGGTAGTACATCTTTACCCACAAGTTGCATAAAAGTTTAAAAAATTTTTGGACCCAACCATGCAGTGTTTGGAAGGCACCATACCACACTTTCGAGGTGTGATTGCATAGGAACGCTATGAGACCTTTACAAGGATTCGCTAGTAAGTGGTAACCCACTAAGGTTTCAGGCCAAGCAGAGCATAACAGTCCCGCTAGAGCAAACACACTTCTCGGGATTGATGTCGTCTCCGTCTACTTTTTCTCTTAACTCAGTGTCTTAGCAAAGCCCACTTCCCAAGAGAGCGAGTGCTATACCCCATCAACGCCATCCCCTCTTGCCCTTTTGGTAAGATTACCCCAGACTAGAGTTTCTAATTATTCAGCCAAGACCAGAGCCATTTAGTCTTGTGGTAGCACTGTTTTCCTAAGTGGTTCTCCATGTTCCGATTAAACATTTATGATCTTGTATTAATGAAAGGTATAGCATGAGTAAAACAGGATTAATCATTGATTTCAGTTAAACCACCATAACCCAAGTAAGCGATAAGCATGAGCTACCCAACATAAAAGTAAACCCGGTTGGTCAAGGCAAAGGTAATGAAATCTAGGACATCCGTAATTGAGACCTATCAAGATTAAACTATTATGTGCATAGCAATGTTGTATTGAACATGAATGTAAAGGTGAATAGGACTTATAAAAGTGATCAAGGACATGACTTGCCTTCTTGACCTTGCTCTTGCTGTTCGTACTCCTCGAAAGCTTGAGCCTCGAATCCCTCGAACTGCTGACCGTCTACACGCACCACATGAGCACATACAAGTAAACAATTGCATAACATAAGAAAACAATATACCAATCATAATAAATAGAGAAAACAAGCTTGCACAACTATTCTATGCATTAAAACAAACACATGGACATTATGAACGCTAAAAACAGAGCTAGGATGCAAAGGATACGCTAAAACAAGCTACAGGGTCTATCTGTGAGAAAACGAAAGAAACCGGGACTTGTTTTAAAATACCTTTGAACTGATTTGGATCGCAGAGCAAATTCCTGAAAACTGTAGGGGCCTAAATGCAAAACAATAGTGGCGCGACACAGTTGACTGGTCCACTACGAGTTGACTCGTGCGCGGGCTGTCGGATTCGGATCTAGCGGCGGACGGGCAGCGCGCAGTGGCGGGTCACTAGCGTTGGCCGAAACAGGGCTCTGAGGCTCGGTTTCGAGCATGAGTTGAACCAGGGAGAAAGGAGGGATGCATAGAACGTGATTGAAGGGCCGGCAGCGAACGAGTCGTGGTGGAGGTGGCGCGCGACGTCCAACAGCGGCGGTGATGCTCCGGCGAACACGCGCGGGCAGAGGCGTATGCGGCGGCGCACGGATAAAAACTCGGCTGGGATCCTCACCGGTACGCGAAGCTTCGGGCGACGGCGGCGGCGCTCGAGCTTCAAAAGTGGAGGCGCTAGATGCGGAGGAGGCGAGGCTTAGGGTTTGGGGAAAAGGATTCGGAACGGTAGCTTTTATAGGGACCCTCGACATGCGAGCCCAGGAGCAGACGTGGAATAGGGCGTGGCTCGGACTCGAGCTCGGGACGGGACGGACTGCACAAAATGCGAAGCGGCGGAAGGAAGGTGCACGAGGAATCCGGCGGCGATTGGAGGGTTGGGGATGACAGGTGGGTCCCACCTGTCGGCGGCTGAAGGAGGAGGAGGAAGAGCTGGGCTGGCATGGCGGTTTGGGCCGGTGGGCGAGCTGCTGGCCCGGAAGGAGGAGGAAACGGAGCTGGGCCAAGAAGAGAGCTGGGCGCTGGGCTGAAAAATAAAGGGGAAGCAAAGCTGCGGCCCAAAAGAAAGGAAGAAAGGAAGAAGAAGGAAAAGGATTTGAAAACAAATTTGAAATCTAAATTCAAAATCAAACTTAAGCAAACAAAAATATGTACCGGCATGAATGCACAATGAACTCCTATGATGCATTAATTTAATTTTGGAAAGATTATTAAATGCCTAAGAATTTAAATACAACCTTAATTTGGCAAATTTTATTAAGTTTGGAAAATTTAAATTTTGGGTGTTACAACTATTTTCACATAATCCCTTTCAGGAGAATATTATTTTCGTGAACCGTTTTAACTAACTGAGATCTCGGTTTGACTCTGAATTTTATATTCGGACTAAATTAGCATATCTGCAACTAACTAAGTTTCATCTCGAGTGTAAACCCATGCGTACAGCTAGCGCCATCTCGATCAGGAACATCTCTATCCATTGGTTGGACATGAGCGACAAATTTAAATTCATCGGTTTTTCATATTTGGAGTGGTTAGATCCATCAGTAAAAAAAAAAGAACAGGCATGTCAACTTCGTAGCTGACTCATCACATGCCCAACCAGGCGCGCGGAAGCTGCTGCGTAGCCTATTTTGGTTTGCCAAAATGTATACGGCGCGGTCAAATTCAGAAGCTTCAGTGAAAGGGACCGTCAGGATAAAATTCAAACACAAGTTGAAGAAGCAACAAATAAACAACCATTGTTACAAATAAATTTAAAACAGCTTCGAGAAAAAACAAACAAACAGGCAAGCAACAAAGAGCAACCATTACACAATTGAATTCTCAAATGAATTCAGGCATCAGGATATATATGATGTTCATTTAGCAGCGATGTCAGCTTTGCCAATAATACAAGTAGTCCATCTAATTAGGTGGTGTTTGGATCAGTAGTTCATGAGCTAAATTTTAGCTCATAAACTTTAGCCCCTAAAATTTAGTTCTGCTGGGCTGTTTGGATCGATGGACTAAAATGGACTAAAGTCCATAAATGCTGTTCAACAAAGACCCTTTTACCCTTCTTCCCTGCCCTTCCTCTCCACCAACTCGCAGGCAGCTCACCGCCGCCGAGCTCCTCTCCGAGTCGCGCCCGCTCCTCGCCCTGCGCGCCGCTGCTGAGCGCCTCCTCATCGACCGCCTCTCGCTGCCGGACCCACCAGCTGCCTCCCCGCCCCCCTTCAACTTCCTCACCGCCGCCTTCGGCCGCGCCGCCGCCGAGGCCCGCAAGATCTCCACCATCCGCAACACCTTCCCACGCAGCCCGGCGCGCCCCGCCCCGCCGCCGAGCTCCTCGTCCTCGTCGTCCTCCCTCTTGTCGGTGGCCGCGGCGCTCTCCTCCCCGCCGGCGGCCGTGGCCCCTAGATACGGCGGCCGGCGGCATTGAGGCCAGCGGCGGCGGGGTCGAGGCAGAGACGGAGGACGAGGTGGTGGTGGGGGCTTGGCGAGGTGGAGGAGGAGGTGACCGGCGGTGGCGGGGGCGAGGCGGAGGCAGAGGAGGAGGTGGCGGAAGGCGAGGCGGCAGCGCCGTCATCGTCATCGCTGGCGACTGTGGCGGAGGCCAGGGTCTCCCGCGGACTCGCCGCTGCCCGCTGCGGCAAGATCGCGGGGTGGCGCCAACAGATCTCCGCGTGAGGGAGGCGACGGGCGATGACGGGCGGGCGGGCGGCGACGGTGGCGGGTGATGAGGGAGGCCGGCGGGCGGTGAGGGAGGCCGGTGGGCAGGGGCGGGCGGCGATGGACAGGAGGGTGTCGGTGGGCGGGAGGCGGAGGAGAGAGAGGAAAGGGGGGCAGGGGGTGGAAAATGGTGGGGAGGACCACTTTTAGCCCAGTTTAGCGTTTCTTTGGGAGCTAAAGTTTTTAGCCCAAAGTTTAGCTATTTGCCACTTTTTGCCCTCCTGTTTGGATCCCAAGAGCTAAATTTTAAGTTAAAAGTGGAAGACTAAAATTTAGTCCTTGGCCAAACAGGCCCTTAATCTGAAACTCCTCATTTTTAATATAATCGACAACTCTCCTGTCCGGTCCGGTTCGTTTCGGAAAAAAAACGAAAAAAATAATACAAGTAGTCCAAGACTAATTCTTTTGTCAATTCATTACATGTACCAGCGTTAGATGATCGGCGCCCTCACGGCCGGATCGCTGTGACGAACGGGGGCAGGAAGTCCTGCTTCCAACTTGTGCAGGTGTAGCTACGTGTGGCAGCCTCAATTAAGCTAGCTAGCCTTTGCCGGCAGCTACAGTTCTTCCGATAGGCCATGCAGAGGTGATCACGATCGATGGACATGGAGATGAGCAGTGGCGGCGTCGCCGGAGCCGTGCCGCCGAAGCTGCAGGAGGAGGATCCAGCGGCGGCGGCGGCGGTGGCGGAGCCATGGCCGCCGGCAAGGCGCTGCCGGGTGATGCTCGTCGCCGGCGTGATGGCGCTGCTTCTCCTCGCGTTCTTCGTCCTCGGCCAGGAGAGCGCGTCGACGGTCTGGGAGATCGCGAGTGCCAAGCTCACCGCCATGAACAATGGAAGAGGAGGTACCTACGATGGTCACCCATCATTTCCATGCCATTTCTCGCGTTGCATGTTTGCTAGTACATGCATATATGTATATATACAAATCTGAGCTCTCATCAATGGTTGCTTCGAATTCACAAAGGGTTTATGGACGACGCTTCTCGTCATGGTCATGGCGCCGCCGGCAATGCGACGGAGGGGAAAGCCGACGAGCTCCTCGGCGGGCTGCTGGCGCCCGGGATGGACAGGCGGTCGTGCCGGAGCCGGTACGAGTCGTGGCGGTACTTCAAGCACTTCCCCTACGCGCCGTCGCGTCACCTCCTCCGCGCGCTGCGCGCCTACGAGGCCCGCCACCGGCGGTGCGCCCCCGGCACGCCGCTCTACGCCGAGGCCGTCGAGATGCTCCGCTCCGGTCGCAGAGGCAGCGCCGCCGCGGAGTGCCGCTACGTCGTGTGGCTCCCCTTCGACGGCCTCGGAAACCGCATGCTGTCCATGGCCAGCGGCTTCCTATACGCGCTCCTCACCGGCCGCGTCTTCCTCGTCGCGCTGCCGCCGGACTCCGCCGACCTCTTCTGCGAGCCGTTCCCGGGCACGACGTGGCTGCTCCCGCACCAGGACTTCCCCGTCGCCAACCTCTTCGGGCTCGGCGTCAGCCCCGAGGCGTCGTACACGACCCTCCTCAACAACAAGAAGATCGCCGCCGTCGTGGACGACGACGACGATACGGCCGCGAGCAACGCGACGGCGGCGCCGGCGTACGTGTACTTGAGCCTGGGGTGGCAGCTGACGGACAGGCTCTTCTTCTGCGGCGAGCACCAGCGCGCCATCGGGAAGGTGAGCTGGCTGCTGCTGTACAGCGACCTCTACTTCGCGCCGTCGCTGTACGCGGTCACCGTCGAGTTCCGGGACGAGCTCCGGCGGCTGTTCCCGGAGAAGGAGGCCGCGTCCCACCTCCTTCTCCGGTACCTTCTCCACCCGAGCAACCCGGTGTGGGGCCTCGTCACCAGGTACTACCACTCCTACCTCGCGCCGGCGACAAGGAGGATCGGCGTGCAGATCAGGATGTTCGGCTTCGGCTCCATCCCCGTCGACGACATGTACAACCAGATCCTCGCGTGCTCCCGGCAGGAGCGTATACTTCCGGAAACCGACGATGGCGACGGCGACGCCGCCGCGGCGGCGGCTGATACCGACACCGGCGGCAAGACAACGGCGATCCTGATCGCGTCGCTGTACGCGGACTACTACGAGCGGCTTCGGGCGAGGTACTACGAGCATGCGGCGGCGTCCGGCAAGAGCGGCGGCGTGTGGGTGGGCGTGTTCCAGCCGACGCACGAGGAGCGGCAG
Organism: Setaria viridis; assembly: GCF_005286985.2. Lineage (NCBI taxonomy): Eukaryota > Viridiplantae > Streptophyta > Magnoliopsida > Poales > Poaceae > Setaria > Setaria viridis. Next base: position 1,500,134 of record NC_048264.2, on the reverse strand, counting down.
GCGACGGAGAGCCTGGCGCACAACCAGAGGGCGCTGGCGGAGGTGTACCTGCTGAGCTTCTCGGAGGAGCTGCTCACCTCCGGGATGTCCACGTTCGGGTACGTGAGCAGCAGCCTCGCCGGCGTGCGGCCGACGATCCTGCTCACCGCGCACGGACACAAGGTCCCCAAGCCGCCGTGCCGGCGGGCCGCGTCCATGGAGCCGTGCAACCTGACGCCTCCCCGGGGCGTCGAGTGCCGGGCCAGGCCCGTGGACGGGGACGGGGAGGAGGATGACCTGGCACGCCACGTCAGGACCTGCGAGGATGATGGCGATGGGGTTAAGTTCTTTGACTAGGTTGTTTGATCCATGGACTAATTTTTAGTCTGGGTCGGATGTTTGATACCAATTAGAAAGACTAAACGTGAGCTAATTATAAAACCAATTGTATAAGTCGTGACTAATTCGGAAGATGAATCTATTAAACCTAATTAATCCATTATTAGCACATATTTGTTGTAATAGCACAACATGAGCTAATTAGGATCAATAGGTTTGTCTCGCGAATTAGTCACGACTTATGCAACTAGTTTTACAATTAACTCATATTTGCATGTCCTAAATAGCATCAAAATATTGGACTAAACTTTAGCCGTGGAGCTCCAAATGAGGACGTCGCAGTTTGACTTTTCGTTGGCATCTCTTCTTCTCTAGAATACAAGTCTGATGGTGCCAGAAGAAGGGGGTTTTATTTTCAATAACTAACTGGCTGAAATTATTTATATATATAATTGGTTTACCGTCGCCATTTTTAATTGGCTCAAAGTGGTTTACCGTCGCCATTTTTAATTGGAATAAGCTTACATAAACTCCTAAGATATTATAAGGGTTCATCTGACTCCTCAGCTCACGGAAATATTTCATCTGTTTTAAATTGTAGGTTATTTTAATTTTTCTAAGTTCATAGATATTATTATGCATGTCTAAAAGCAGTAGTAAAAACGGTATACACAACTTCATCGGTGGTTTTGTACATAGTATCAACTTTCCTGGGTCACTACCTGTTAAACGGTTTTGCAAGGTGAGGTCAGGACGAGCCGTCATCCACCCATTTTTAATGTGGCCGTAATTTTAGCTAGGGTAATTTTGCTAATTAACGTGGCGTGTCACATGAGTCGCTGATATGGGAGTTTATTCAATGAACGGCGCGTGGATCATTTTCAATGAACGACGGATTGGAATGCTCCAGACGAAAGCTTTCGTTGACCTTCGTGCCAGTGCAGATGACGATGGTGTCATAGGGCATTGTTTTCCTGTTGGGGTGTCATCTTGGAGCTACAATCCTCCTATACGGGGTTCCTCCGGGTGAAAACCATATCCAATCCTGGACGAGCGACGGATGGGCGACAACAGCTGATGGCAGCAATCCCGCCATGTGGCATGCTCGAAGGGGGCTGCCGAGCTCGCGTGGTGGCAATCACAGTCATGATGGCGGTTAGGGGTTGTTTACGATTGTCAGTTGGTTGACTTGCAGCGGATCACGGCGGCTGGCGTTGCTTGGCAACAGCCAGTGCGGCGTGGAACTGCGTTTGAGAACGGCGTTTGCCGCAACGACATCGTGGGATGACTAGGTTTGCAGCGGATCGCGGTGGGTTTTTCAGCTAGGCTGGACCATCCGGTGCGGTACATCGTTGGAAGACGACGCAAGCGACAGACTTGACTCCCTGAAGTGGCGGTGAAGGCTATGTGCGCGGGTGAAGTAACGAGAAGAGGCCGAATTGCGGCGGCGGCTCAGCTGTTTGATGGAGATCTGGGGAAGCGGGGCAGAATCGCTCCTCACACCGATAGTGATAAAAGAAACAGATCCGTGACATGGAGTTTCGAGGCGGGTGTGGCAAGGCTCCCGTATGTGATGAGAGTGAGATGGAGTCAAACGACGGATATGGCGAGGCCCCTGCGTGTTGTGAGGTAGCCTGCGAGAGATTCAGATTCGGTGGTATCACTCTGTCAGGTGGAGGACAGTGTCTGCAACGACACTTCGGCGGAGGGTCCTGCATGGCGATGGCCTCCTTGGTGGGGTGCAGTTTGCTTCCGTTAGATTCCCTGTCGACGCAGGGCTACCCATGGAGGTTTCGGCGACTACACGAGGGTGCTTGTTGGTGGATGCCGCGAATATTATAAAGATTCCGGTTTCACTGCCGCGCCGAGTGGTGTGGTGGGTCATGTTGACGTCCTAATCCAATCGAGCATCCTTTCTTTGTTTTTCATTTCTTTTCTATTTTCCTGCCTATAACCTCTCAAGGTTGTAGTCTTGTATTACCTTCTCTTTTAAGTAATACGAGCCCAACAATCTTTTCAGTTTAAAAAAAAGTGTAAGTTAGGCCCTTGCCCGATTTTGGACAACCAAAATCACTGCGCAGCACTGTAGCATACGATGGGGTCCTGACAATTTTAGGCTGAAAACACAGTAAAGTCGTTACTCTGTGCTCCAGATGCCTACTTTGTGTCTGTGTTAAATGCTGCACATTTCTTGAGTCTGATCAGTTAAATGTCACTTAATAACATAAAATATATGGATGATGCTATGTGTCTTAAACAAAGAGAGGTGTTCCTCAGGAGGTTTGAGTTAATCTCCTCTTAACTATTTGTGCAAATGTTTCTGTTCACTGCTGGAGCTGAGATAAAAGTTACTGTTCCTGTTTAGCTACTTAGCAACTTGTTGGAACAAGTGGTTTGTTTTTAACAGAACTTTATCTGATGGCATATCAATTCCACAATCAGCCAATCTTATTTTTCAATATTTATGCTTTTCAGCGGCACTGAGATCAGTCATTACCGTTGAGACGCCGGGAGTTGATCAAGAGGATGAAGTAAAAAACTCAAGATGATGGAGCAAGGGCTTCAAAATCAAGTAGGAAATATGCTACAGGTGGGAATAACACTCTGTTCGCAGTGGAACTGGGAAGTGAATGTAAATCGAAGAAAAATTTGACGTTAATGTTGTACTGGTCGCCTGCTTCCAGTTTAGCTAGCCTATCTCCTAGAATTAGTTGCTTTTATGCAAGTTAAGTACTCTGATCCAGTGGATCACGAGTGCGCCCTCTTCTGCAGCGATATCCAGTGGATCCTAAGAAGCCACTTTCATTTCATAACGTCGTCTTTGTGAATGAGATGTTAGGGTGTTACTAGTTCGCTAAGATCCATGCTTATGAGGTTGCTTTGGGCAATACTTTGTCAGTTTTGAATAAAATGAAACATTAATTCAAGCAAGCCTTGCTCACTATTGCGGAATTGATGATGGTGAAGTTCTGTGGAATCTAGGAGCTTCTTCTGTCTTTGCTGTGAAGTCAACACATTATTCTTTGCTGAGGGCTAAACTTGCTGATTGCATATTTGTATTCTGAGAGTTAAACTGAATCTTTCTAGCTGGTTATTGTGCTGGGGAGTGATGCTAACTATATGAATCTTAAGTATTCCATTTGCTACTTTCCTGCACAGTTCATTTCTTCGGTATCTGCTCTGTTTCATTGCCTGTGAGCATTCATGTTCAGAATTTGGTTTTGCTGCTAAGGTTAGAATGATTAAGGCTGGACCAAATGTTATATGGTTTAGCTGAGAAGGAAAGCCATGTTTCTTTCGCATAATGTGTAATTTCTTTAGTGTCCATTTATGCCATTTCCCTGCGGAATATCTGAGGCAGCAACGGAGAAAAGCTGGTGAATGCCACTGTCTGTCTTCAGCTGTTTCAGATTGCTAGGTTTCTAACAGTGAAACAATTTGCCTCGTGTACGAGTTCTGAAGCATGACACTGAACAACTTGACTGTTCTAGAGTTAATTCTGCACCCTAATGCACCTTTTCGAAGACTTACTTTTCTGATTCACATTAACCAGGTTCAGTTATTTCTTTTGTTGTGCAAATGGTGGATCGGTTTACACATGTAGCTGTATGCCTGTATGCACGTTTTATCGGTTCCCTGGTATCATATTACTGTCATGTTTATATGCAATCATATTTCCTTTAACCAATGTACGCAGCCAACAATGTGAGTGTTTAATCCTTTCTTCTGTTGCTGAAATATTGGATTGGTATGTACATCTGGCTACCCGCACATTTTTCCGGTACCCTAAAGACTCTGCAAATCATGTTTTTTTCCTTCGGAAACTCCATAAACCATAGTAATGTTGTTACGAACATTTTGCAATCAGGTGGTCTTCGTCATCAAATGTATGCAATCACCATTTGTCATGAATTGTTATATTATTTTTTTTATAAAAAAATTTCAGTGTGCAGAGGTAGTAAAATGCAGAGTCTGCATGAGTGAATGAAGTGTTCTTATTGTAGCAGGAAACAAACATCAATGTTCTGAAATGTTCAGGCCGGGGGTGGTAGCAGAGAGAACTGCTGATGTTGCTGTTTTGACATCAGAGGTTGTATTCTTCCAGTGTCAGGTTTCTCACATCGCATGCCTTTCGTCAAAAGCAAATGCTTTTTTTTTGCGAGGAGTCATATGAAAATACTTTTAGGATGCCAATTTGTTCCATGCTGGCACGCCCACATGGCGGCTCACAATGCTTTTCAAGACCCAATTTTTATTGTCTTGCTCTCGCGATCGCGATTGAAACATTTTTATTTTAATAGTACATGGCAGATCCAAATTATTCTTTTTATTATCTATATATATGAACCTAAGCTGATTAACTTTTTGAGACAAAAAATGAATATAAGTCCGGTTCCAATTCAAACTTTGTTCATCAATAACATGATATCTATTCCTTCTAGGTCAAGGATGATGAGATTCTCCCTAAAAAGAGTCTGGCCTAACTGGATAGGCACAAGGTTAGCTATCTTGTCTGAAGCTATTTTCCCTTTCGGGGTAGAGATCACATATGACCCTTTGGTGCGACCAATGCTCAGCTTACATCTCTCACCAGTCTTATTCCCGATGAAGCTATGGGATGCTCCCGAATCAAACAAAACAACAACAGTTTGATTATGGACAAGGCAGGTACCTATCATCGCTGGCGCACCTTCGGGGAGCTCGATCAGGTTGGTGTAGTTGAGCCGACCGTTTCCGCCGCCGCCGACGAAACCCTCGGCCGGCGTCCAACACCACGCCATCGTAGGATGGCGCCGGAGCTGATGGCCGAGCTCGAGGATGAGGTGCTCCTCCGCATCCCGGCGGATCCTCGTCCGCGCGTGTCCGCGCGTCGCTCACCTGCAAGCGCTGGCGCCGCCTCATCCTCGACGACCCCGTCTTCCGCCGCCGTCGGAGCGAGCTCCACCGCCCGCCGCCCCCGCTCCACGGCTACCTCGGCTCGGTCTCCGACTTCGTCCCGGCCTCCTCCTTCTGCTGCCCGCCCCACGCCCGCTGCTGGCGCGCCCTGGACGCCCGCCACGGCCGCGTCCTCCTCCACGGCGCGCCCCTGCAGGTCGGGCGGAACCCGCTCGACGCCTCCCTCGTCGTCTGGGACCCCGTCGCCGAAGAGCGGAGGGAGCTCCCCAAGCTGCCGCACTACGCGCGCGCTGACAACCAGAGTTGGAACGCCGCGGTGCTCTGCGCACCCGCCGCCAGCGGCGCCGCCGGCGACCGCAACCGTCGCAGGCCGTTCACCGTCGTGCTGGTGGGCACCAATGCATGGCTCGCAGATGTTCGCATACATCTACTCATCAGATGCTAACTCATGGAGCGAACGGACCTACGCTCAGGGACCTCAATGCGTCCTCCATTTGGCGCCAAGCCTGCTCGTTGGGAACGCACTCCACTTCCTCGATGCGTCCTACCAGATGAATGCCACTACAAGCGCATTGTTCTCATGAGCACGGAGGACGGCAGGCTGGGATTCGCCACCGTGGTGGGCTCCAATCTCTTCATGTGCTCTAGCACAGTTGGTTCCGGTGGAGGCGCGCAACAGAGCAGATCCATCGAGCTCAAGGCGGTGCTCCCTGCTGCCGCCTACTCGAGCTCGCTTGAAGTGGTTGGCTTTGCGGATGGCGCTCGTATCATTTTTCTATGGACAGTTGATGGGATCTACAGTATAGATCTGATGTCGGGCCGTGTCAAGAAGGCGTACAAGGAAACTAGTATCATCATGCCTCCTATCCATGGTTCAGTGAGGGCAAACCGGTTCCTCAACCAGCTAATGCTATTTTCAAAATTTTCAGGCATTTGTGCAGCACAGGAGGGACAAAAACTTGATGCATCAAGTGGTTGACAAATTGAAGGTGCTCAAGAAGAAATTTGATGCCGGTAATAGTTGTGGTAATAGTGAATAGTATAGGCTTTATGGTGATTGGTGGCAACTATTTGCTGTCTAAGTGTGCTTCGATGATTCAGTCAAAAAAAAAAAAGTGTGCTTTCCATGCAGGCAGGGGTTTCTGCCTTTTTTTCAAGGAATCTGTCCTCTGGTTGGTGTGGCCTTTTTTTTTCCCTAATAACCAACCTTACCAGGTTGCTTTTGTTATTGATTCGGTATTGACACCATAACTGTCAGATATATGGCACTCAAATTCCATCTTGGTTGTGTGCATGACCTGAGAACTAGATGATGTTTATTTTTGTTCAGTTTGACTAAGGGGCAGAGTTATAATGCTTTCTCATTAATCAAATAGAGTACCTGAACTGTATGTCTCGCTTGCAAGTTGACCAAGTTGTAATCATGCTGCCTGTCTACTGTACATTGCCATAGGTGAATCAAGTGCTAACTGAGGAGAAGTTCTGGGTTGAAGATGTTAAGAAGTTTAATTAAGAACAGTGATAGTACGTCATCTTGGTCATATCTTTCCTTTTTGTCGAATTCTTCATGGGCATGTGTCAAAATATGTTTCAGTTTGATATCTCAGCTGAAGTTATTTTTCAGTTCATGCTTATAGCACCAGGCCTGCTAATTGGATTGTAATCCAGTTCTAATCCACACCAATTCACATCAAGTTAATTTATTTTTTCAACATAACTCATCCCGTATTTATATTATTTAAACCCAAACCAATCCACCCTACTAGTTGATAGAACCCATAAGTTTGCTATTAAAAACCATGGTCTGCTATATAAACCTATGGGCTCATATAAAAAACTCGTAGATATTTGAAATAAATGTGAGTCCGACATGTGGGTCCTACATCAAGAGCCGGACTCTAAAACGTCGTGTTCATACCTTAAAATTTTAGCAAAATTGATCGAAATTTGTTGGAGATGATAGAGTTTGACTGCCCGCTACTCTATGCTAAATAGTATGGCTAAACATACATTTGGACCCCGCATTAAGAGCCGGATCCTAGAATTAAAACCTCACATTCACACCTTAAAATTCTAACAAAATTCATCAAAATCTGTTGGAGATGACTCAATTTGACTGCCCACTACTTTGTGTAAACTAGTATGGCTAAACATACATGTGGGTTCCGTGTCAAGAGCCGGACCCTAGAATTAAAACCTCACGTTCACACTTTAAAATTTTAGCGAAATTGATTGAAATTTGTTGGAGATGACTCAGTTTAAGTGTCCGCTACTTTGTATAAAATAGTATAGCTGGACATATATATGGGCCCCACATCAAGAGTCGGACCCTCGAACTAAAACCTCCTTTTCACACTTTAAAATTTTAACCAAATTGATTGAAATTTATTGAAGATGATTTAGTTTAATAATTAGCTACTTCATGCGAAAAAGTATAGTTGGACTTATATGTGGGCCCACATCAAGAATTGGATCCTTAAATTGTTTTTTGAATCAAACCAATGGAACCCACTCTAAACCACTCCCTAACTATTTCCTCTTAGGAGGAATCCAAACCAACCATTTGATAAATCAGCCTATTAATAACCGATCTAAACAACTTCCAAAAGAAACCCGATCCATTAAAACCATTAAACCCAATCCAATTGGCAGGTCTACCTGGAAGTGATACGTATACTTGAGTTTGCTTCTATTTCCTTAATCATGTATCAGTAGTATTCGGTTCGTTCTAAGATTTCAGACCAATTTGTTGGCAATTACTCATCACAAACACTAGATCATCCACGGGATCAATTTGTTAGCAAATTACTCATCACAAACACTAGAACATCCACGGGATCTCGTATGCTTCATTTCAATGGTACCAACCTATTCTGTTTCGCTAACCACCTTATTCGTACATAACATGGCTGTACTAGCTAAAATACCTTCAATTCATCATCAACCTTCTGGTGGGGTGATAACCTGTCAATCTGCCGCGGCGTTCATTTTCAGAAGAGATGTGTTCTTTCCCTGCCCGACGTCATCGTCTCAACCATGAACGTCGATGAGGTCCTGTTGAAGTTACTCGTTGACGTGCTACAATCAGATGTCACTGAGTCCCACCCTTCCGGTGGCCACACCATCGGCGGCTTGGAAAGAGGCATGTCCGGCGGTGGCACCGACTTGGCGATGATCCTCACCGCATCCACCATGCTCGGCCGGTCGGCCGGGTTCGGGTTGCTGCACGCCATGCCGAGCTTCAGAAGCCGTATAGCCTCCTCGGCGTCAAACTCGCCGCCGGCGGTGAGCACGGCGGCGTCGACGGCGGCGAGTAGGTTACCCTCCGCATGAAGCTTCCACGCCCAATCCGTGACATGCCCGAACTGCACGTCGTCCCTGCCGACTGCCCTCTTCCCCGTGACGATCTCGAGGACGAGCACTCCGAAAGCGAAGACGTCCGTCTTCCTCGTGGCCCTGCCATTGTATATGTACTCCGGCGACCGGAAACCGATGGTGCCAGGGGCACCATGGTCGGTGTAGGAGTTCTTGCCGTCGGCGAGCACGCAGGCGAGCCCGAAGTCGCCGAGGCGAGCTTGGAAGGTGAGGTCGATCAAGATGTTGCTCGCCTTGATGTCGCGGTGGAGCACCATGGGCTCGTACTCATGGTGAACGTACTGCAATCCAGTTGCAATGTCCCTGACGATGTTGTAGCGAGTGCCCCACTGGTGAATACAACTCTGCTGCTTATCGCCGCTCCTGCTGAAGAGCTGTTGGTCTAGGCTGCCATTAGGCATGTACTCATAGATAAGAATAGGCTCTCCTCTGTTGTAAGACCACCCTGAATGTTTTTGTGCAAATAAAAAATTTGTTGATATATATTAGACTTGAATCAAGAAGAGCATCATAAGGTTTTTATTGGAATTTGTATCCCCGGGTCAGTCGACTATCTTTCTAATATAATGATGCATACTACTCCCTCCATTCTCTTAGATAGTCCTATTTTGTCTTGGCATAATGATCAGAAAAAATAATTCTACTTATCATTCATTTAATTATACCATTAGCTATTCCTCGTAAACAAGCGATTAATCAAGGTCCTGACTTCTAGATGCTCACATAGCCAATCTCATGTGGAAGAATGAAGGGTCACACGCTAGGCTTGAGACAACCATGGATTGGATGGGTAGTTAGACTGAAATAGACTATCAAAAGAGAAATTTGAAAATTTGAAAATATCCCTATCAAAAGAGAATGGAGGGAGTATATAAATTTGAAAATATCCCTATCAAAAGAGAAGGGAGGGAGTATATGTGAGGCTAGATTGGAAAAAGGTCTCATATTTTTTAGAGTTTATTTGAATTTAATTATTTAAAAGTTTCCTATTGTCGTTATACCTCGTTATATCATTAGTAATCAATTTAATTAATTATATATATAGGGAAAAACTTGCATAATTATGTTTTATGTCCTTAGAATAGCTCTTACTCAACCTAGATAACGGTTTGAATAGTCAACTATGTATGGTAGCCTCACCACCCAGCTTATTACCTTTGTACGGTTTCCATGATTTTCCTGCGCCTTGGAGTTTGGATTGGTTTCATCATTGAGATTTCAGTCGAGCAAAGAGTAAAAGGAAGGTGGTGGACATTAGACTATGCCGACAAGAAGATAGATGAAAGATCTGAAGTCACGTCGTATTTTTTTTAAACGAACCGATATGCATGAGAGATGCCAATCATATTAAAAAGAACGAAATTACATCGTATTGTTTATCATTAAAAATTCATGCCTTTGCATAAGGTGTAAAATAGATGTATTTGGTGGAACGGTTGTGTGTGGGATAAGATGTGTGGTGTTGATGGATTTGGTGATGGCATATGTACTTGGTAAAGTGTAGCTGTTGTTGCAAGATACTTGCCACCCGCATGGACTAATTCAGTGTGATGTGACATCTCACCTGAACCTTATAATAAGATCAACCACATGTTGTATGCGGCTAAGAGTCAAAGATAGGAGTAGACGAAAAAAGGCAGTATTTTTAGATGGATTATATTACTTTGATCTAAAATCTTTCTCATTTAAAATCAATAAAATTTCTTTATAAAAAATACACCAAACAGAATGGAACATATTTTTCGACCAAAGGTGGAGAATGGTTTTTAGATATGACCAACAAAGAACATATCACCGGATGGACGGCTCTTATTTTTTTCAAGCACTCTTAAATTTCTCTAATTACCGTATACTCCCTCCAATTTAGGTTGTTTTAGCTTTTTTAGATACATTAATTTTGCTATACACTTAGATATACACTATGTCTAGATACATAGCAAAAGCTATGAATTTAGAAAGAGTAAATTGCACCCACCATACAACAACTTGTCAGGTGGGTGCAGATTGGTCCACTGACTTGTAAAATACTCAATCTAGTACAATAACTTTCAAGTGGGTGCAGATTGGTCCATCAACTTGTAAAATGCTCAATCTAGTATAATAACTTGATAGGTGGGGTGCATATTAGTCCAAAAACTTGTAAAATGTTCAATTTAGTGCAATAACTTGGCAAATCGGCACATCTACAGTCCAAATTATATGACAAATAACATATTTGCTAATGCTAGGCTAGAGTATATTCGCGTCAAAATAAGTTATTGAGCATTATTTGACCATTGATATTCGTATCGCAATGGTAGCGTATTCGGCTAGGACTAGAACCTTCAACGATTAGAAAAATTAATGTTATATTTTTGTATTAATTGTTTTCATACAATGGTTTAATTTTAATTAAGAATACTCAATTTCATACTCAACGTTGATAAATTCACCCTCACTATTTTTACATGTTTGATTATTTGCATTTTTGTTCAGCTAAAAACTGAATATGTTAATACATACTGACAATACCTTTTACAAATTTCACATAAATATTTTTAAAACATCATGTATTTGTTCAGAAAGTAAAATGAGCTAAAATAACAGAAACAGACATGCTTCTTTATAGTTGTTTAATACATGATCAGAAACGCGGAAGAAAAACCTAAAATCCATGATCTCTTTTATGGACTTTGATCTTTCGGTAATGGCAATGGCGTAATTCTAAATTTGTTTCAATTTTACCTAGTAAACAACTTAGGAAACAAATAAGTTACGTACATAGTTCTGAAGTAACAGACTAGTCACGATCTATGATTTTTATTGTAAAATAATAATAATACACATGTCCATATATCTACTTTGCTTAAAACGTTATCGTTGTAAAGTTTGGACTGTAGGCAGAGGCAGAGGCAGAGCTTAGTGGAGGCCATAGTGAGCCACGGCCGCTGCGAGACACAATTTTCTGCATATGCAGTACCAAAATGGCTACTGTTTATTAGTATTTAGAGCTTGCTTTTTCTAATTACTTAGGCTGGCCCTTCCTGTTGCTTTGCTCAAGCTCTGCCACTGATTGTAGGTGCATCTATTTGTCAAGTTATTGTACTAAATTGAGTATTTTACAAGTTGTTGGATAAATTGCACCCACCTGTCAAGTTATTGTACTAGATCGATTATTTTACAAGTTGTATAGTGGATGTAATTTACTCATTTAGAAAAATCAAAATGAAGTATAATTTGGAAGGGAGGACTATCTCATAATAAATGGATAGTACAACTTATGCAAAAAAAGAGAGAGTAGAATTAAGCTTACCGACGAGAGGAACGATATTCTTGTGGCGGAGGCGGTTGATGATGCTGACCTCCGCCAGGAAGTCCTCGTACCCCCGGCTATCGGCCCGGGTGAACTTCTTGACAGCAACCTCCATGAACTCTCCCTTCTTCGCAGCAGGAAGCCTGCACCTGTAAACGGCGCCGAACCCGCCTTGGCCCAGCCTCGTGCTCTCATGGAAGTTGTTGGTGGCCTTCCTGATGTCGGCGAAGTCGACCTGCATCGGCACACCAGGAAGGCGCTGCATATTCTTGGAGAGCTGGTCCAGATCCTTCTTCCACCTCCAGTACTTGGAGTTCAAGTAGAGGTAGACAGCGGCGGCAATGGCGGATGCTGCAGCCGCTGATCCGAGGACGGAAGACAGTATGGTGACAGTATTGGGCCCCTGTGAGTGCACAGTCTCCGGGACCTCGATCGTGAAGCTCCAGGTATGGAGCTGCAAGAGCTGACCCATGGTGGACGAGAGGGCCAAGACTAAGCCATCCGGAGAAAGGGCGTCTCTGGCATCCAGTTGCTTTGTGGCTTCGTCAGGCACCGTCTCTGTTCCTCCATCAAGAACTAGGTAAGCAGAGAGGTTGTGCGCAGCGCGATCGTAATCGATCCGCACGCCGTATCGTCTCCCTGCATTATTGTTAGGATCATCGTTTTCCCGTGGCAGGAAGACACTTGTAACCCGGATTGTTCTTCCAGAATGAAACGCTGTGTTCTCCAGTGTGTCGATCTTGACAGGCTGAAAGCTCATGGGCCTAAAACCCCCAGTGTCGTCAGAGGGAGGCTCAAGTCTCGGGAGGATGTCGAATAAGAGAGTGCTTCTGCTTGTGCTTACTACGGTCAGGGTGAAGACGATGCTGAAAGATGCCTCATGCAGGTCCATCCTTTCGTCACCGCGGCTCGTCTTCCATGGATCAAACCATTTGGGGATGACGAACCACCCCTGATCGGTCAAGTTGAACCCAAGCTGAGATGAATTCCTCATGTAGTAGCCGAGGCTGCCTGGTTGTAAGGTCACCGACGATTCGTCGCCGCGGCGGCGGCGGAACAAGAGGCCCTGGTTCATCTGCTCGAAGGTGGTGTTCCAGGAGTACCTAGCAATCCGATTCTGGTTGGAGCTGGAGCATGTGCATGGTTTCAAGGGGGAGAAGAACAGTGGACATATGATTAGGAGGATGGTGATGAAGAAGCTTTGGACAGGGGGTAATCCAAGCTTGGTAGCCTCACAGGCCATCCTAATTCTTTGCTCCTGCCCGGCCGGCATGTACTACAACAGATCTCTCCCCAGTTCCTTTGCTTTTTATCTTTTGATATGGATCAGACTGGGTCAATCGTGCTGTGGAGTTGGTCACCGTCCTGGACTTGTGCAACGATCGAGCAGGAACCGTCACCGACACAAAACTCTCACCTTATTTAAAAGCCTGACCTCAGCACTGACACGACTGAACGTCGACGGTGAGAAGCGCGTGATGACTTTGTCAATCTCAAAATCCACCGGCTCGGTGCCTCTCAAAATTACTTCTATAGAAGGTGTGTGCATATATGTGAGCATTTGTATACGTAAAGTATTTTGAAGAAAAAAGGACGGATAAGATAGCTTAAATCTGCCTTCAACAGTAAATCGTTGCTCTGCCAAGCTCAACCTAACAAGGATTAATACCTTTCCTACATATATGCATACTCCCTCTACTTTTTGGCTAGACGTTTTATGTTTATTATCACAAGTAAAGCTTCTTTAATTTTGATAAATTTATAGAAAAATATACTAAAAATTCTAAAATATATAACATCAAATTAGTTTAATTTAAATCCATCATAGATATATATTGATGGTATATTTATTTCTTATTATGGATGTTAATACATTTTTCTATAAGCTATATCAAAGATTAAGAGATTTCACTTATGACAAACTAAAATGCCTTAAATTTTAGAATGGATATACGCATATGTATTATTTAGCCACCTTAAGAAGGTTTTGGAAGTCCAATGTTTTTTAGGGCAGGTGAATAGCAACTCTAGAATTAATTACCATAACATTTTTTTGCGAGAAAAATTACCGTAGCATCTATAAGGACGTAGCTGTTGTAAAAATGATGCGAACACAGGTAGGTATATAAAGTGGAGGTGTGCAGACAATTGAAAGATGCAGTGCAGTCGCTAGCTACTTGCGTCAATTCTCTCGCAAGCTGATGCTCACTGTCACTGGATAACCTTTCTTGTTTTTTTATAAGACACTGGATAACTTTTGTATATCACAAAAAAAGGGTCAAATGATGGTTCGACGATTGGGTAAGCAGGTTGAAAAGTCTCGGTTCAAGCTAGCGAAATAGACTTTGTGGTCCCTGAAGTTTAATTCGATTTGGTTCTCATAATGTTAGATTTTTCCACCTAGTCCTTGAAAATTCTCTTGCAAGGTTTGAATCTCTCCAATATAGTCCATCCATGACATAGAGGCCCACATGTACAGGGCATCTCAGCACCCAGCTGTCACAGTAATAACAATATGAAATATCCTTCTTGCCCCATGTGAAACCTAAAGGCAAAAATGCCCTACGCACCTTCTTACTCCTTATTCCTCTAGAACAAAAGGAAAACAATATTTGATGGATTCCAATCGTATAAGAAAATTTAGTATTTGATGGATTCTAATTCTATAAGAAAATTTCCTGTTTTTCTTTGGAACAAAGGATTGCACCCTATGAAGGAGTCTTATGGGATGCATGGATCTATAGGAATTTTGGAGGAAAACTAATGTGAGGTTGTTTTCCAATTTGTTAGCCATTAACACAATTTGTTGATCCCTTTTGGATAGCTAGAAACAAATGTTTAGTGATGGAAAATTGAGTAGCCAATTAATTTTATTTCCCAAAATTTTGTATTATCCTACAACTTTGGGGAAAGTCTTTTTTCTTTTTTACGTGAGGATTTTCTTCACCATTTCTGTGTGCGAAGAGGAGTTCGAGACATGCATGCAAGAGAAGACAAAGTTGATGACATCACCCATACAAGTCATAGCTCATAAACTAAGCATCCAAATTGGATTTCGATTACACCACTATATTTCTTATAACAAGATCTTCAAAACAAGACCCCACTTAATATTTTGATAATATTTTTTTAAAATATTTTTAAATATGAATTATTTACTTGTGAGCACTGCGCACAAATTCTTGAATATCACGAACAAATGAATATTTTCTGAGAATAAAATATTAAACCTGATGAACAAAAAATAGCATAATACGAAAAAAAGACTCAGCATCACAAAAATTTGATTGTGTAGGAAAAAATAAAAACTGAACATCGCAACCAAATAAATCAAATAAATCTACAACGTCAAACAACTTAGTCTACATGATCCAACAAATAATTTAGCATCACAATCAAATCGATCCGAAAAAGCAGGAACCACATGTAAACTAGTTGTTATTACAAACTAATAATTTATTTTATATAAAAGAATAAATAATTAACATCTCAAACAAATTTTATAACATTATTTTTACTGTCGAATAATTTATTTTATAAAGAGAACAAAATATTCTAACTGTCGAACAATTTAGTATATAAATTGAACAAATGTTATAACATTACGAACAAATAAATCTATAAATGTGTAAAAAATATATACACATGTGAATAGATAATTTTATATAGGGAACCAATATGTACATTATAAATAAATTTTATGGGACAGAGGGAATATATCTAACATAACTTGTATGAGAACTCATAGAACTAATTTGATACAAAATAACTACCTAAACACAAGTAAGAAAAACAAAATGGAAAGGAAAAAATCACATTGACATGAGATGCGAGAAAGTATAGACAAAAGAAGAAAAACTAGGAAGGAAATGAATAGGAGTTATGTGCTTCTTATGGGAAAAGAATAAAAGGAACTTCCTATTTTTCTTTGGAACAAAGGATTGCACCCTATGAAGGAGTCTTATGGGATGCATGCATCTATAGGAATTTTGGAGGAAAACTAATGTGAGGTTGTTTTCCTTTCTGGTTAGCTATTAACAGATTTTTTTGATCCCTTTTTGATGGCTAGAAACAAATATTTATTGATGGAAAATTGAATAGCCAATTAATTTTATTTCCCAAAATTTTGTATTATCCTGCAAATTTGGGGAAAGCCTTTTTCCTTTTTTATGTGAGGACTTTCTTTGCCGTCTTTCTCACCCTCTCGATAAAAAAGGATAAGTGCCACAGGGTGTGTCTATGTGTCACAAGAGGCGACAAAATCCTCCAATGTCACCTTCTATATTTATCACCGAACATCATAAGGAACAATAAGGTCCAGCTTTATCATGAAAATCGTGTGTGCGAAGAGGAATAAAGAAACAACTGTTCCATACATGCATGCAAGAGAAGACAAAGTTGATGACAAAAAAGTCATAGCTCATAAACCGAGCATCCAAATTGGATTTCGATGGCACCACTGTATTTCTTATGACAAAATCTTAAAAACAAGACCCCACTTGACTATGTTTTGATAATATTTTTTTGAAAATATTTTTTAAATAAGAATTATTTAGTTGTGAGTAATGCAAACAAATTCTTGAATACCACGAACAAATCAACCTTTTTGAGAACAAAATATTAAACATGATGAGCAAAAAATAGCATAATGTGAACAAAAAGATGCAGCATCACAAACATTTGATTGTACAAGAAAAAACATAAAAACTGAACATCATGAACAAATAAATCGAATAAATCCACAACGTCGAACAACTTAGTCTAAATGATCCAACAAATAATTTAGCATCACAATCAAATCAATCTAAAAAAACAGGAACCACATGTAAACTAGTTATTATTACAAACTAATAATTTATTTTATATAAAATAATAAATAATTAACATCCCAAAAAAATATTATAACATCATTTTTACTGTCAAATAATTTATTTTATAAAGTGAACAAAATATCATGACTGTTGAACAATTTAGTATATAAATCAAAGAAATATAATAACATCATGAACAAATAAATCTGTAAATGTGAACAAAATATATACACACACGTGAATAGATAATTTTATATAGAGAATAAATATGTACATATAAATAAATTTTATGGGACAGAGGAAATATATCTAAAACAATTTGTATGAGAACTCACAAAACTAATTTGATACAAAATAACTACCTAAACACAAGGAAACAGAAAGGGCAAAATCACATTGACATAAGAAGGGAAAAGGTAAACATGAAAGAAGAAAAAACATGGAAGGAAATGAATAGAATGAAAAAAGAAGAAGAAAAAAGAAACGGAACACGATAAGGCAAAGTGTTGGAATTAAATAAAGGAACAAATGGAAAGAAAAAATAAATGGATAAACACAAGGAAGAAAGAAAATAATAGAAAAAACAGCCTTCAATAAAAAGGAAAGAAATAAGAGAAGGAGAAAATAGAGAGGGACGCGTTGGGCTTTGACATGCTTGCATGCACAACCACACAACAAAATCAGTAGCAACGTATGCATCAAAAGAAGAGGAAGAAGAGATAAAAAAGTCCATGCAACAACCACTCTGACATCGAATGATTCACTTCTGTCTAGATGCGTGCATGGTCGTAGGCTCCTGCTGCACTGAAAAGGTTATTGGGCTACGTAGTTTACCCAACAGCCCACGTACACATTCTTTCATGCGATAGATGAAGAAATCATCGCATATGCGATGTATACTAGTACCGCACGCTAGCAAAGAGAAAATAAAACGCCTGTCGGAGGAGGGAAGACCCAAAGAAAAGGCTAGGTCTAACATTGAACGTGTATAGGCCCAAGGCCCATTTCACATGTTGCAGGTTAGCAGCTGGTCATGTTCTTCTGCCTCAGCTCACTTGCCTACCTGGTGCCCACTGCTCAGGATTGGCAGCCATTGGAGGCGGCGAGTTGTAGAGGAGTAGAGCCTGAGCGGAGAAATTGGTGAGGTGGGGCTTTGCTCTTACCGCCCGAAGGGAAGAACGCGGCGGCGGTGGTGGGAGCAAAAGCTGGGACTGAGCTGGGTCGTACGGTGCAAAATTCGCATAGGAAACTCCACTACGCGCGCCTTCCAGATTTCCACCTCAAGGTATTTATTCATAGACTAAATCCCTAGACTCCACTACGCGCGCAATCATCTCTGATAATCTCGTATTTGGTTTGGCCCTTGTCCATAATGAAAATGTGCAATCAAATCCCCATCAACAAATGCACCTAATGACGTAACAAATTGATGATGATGGAATTCATGTATGCCGTATTCCTGTGGGGCATCTGAGGCAGCAATGGAGAAAAGCCGGTGATACCACTGACTTTAGATGTTGCTAGGTTTATCACGTGCGAACAACTTGCCTTGTGTATGAGTTCTGAATTATGAGGAAGAAAAGACTGTTGAGTTGCCATGTCTTGGTTCAACATCATGTGGGCTATGGCTTCATGGCTTGAGCACAATACTGAAGAAGTAATCCCTGACATGGTTACTTGTGCCTGAATGCTATATTATCAAAAGAAAATTATTTTATCAAAAATTATCATAAGAAGTAAGAGTACAAATTTCTCTCCAGGCTCACTTTGTTGGCGCATTGCAGTTGTTATGTTTGGTTCTTCTCCACCTGAAAGCTTTACTTTCTTTTTCCTGGGTAGTTGGATGGATAGGTCAGGGAAACCATGGAAACAACTTTTATCTGCAACTAGTTGCTGGTTGCTAAGGAAGGCACACAAGTCAGGTTGTTATGATAACTAGGATCATGCCCGTGCATTGCTACGGGCAATAAAATATTTATATTGCAATATACGAAGCATTCAACAAGATGATAATAATAATATGAAAATAAGCCCAAATAATTCTGTTATTCCTCTCGCTACTAAATCTGGACAGCATCATTCATGTGAAATCAAAAGTATTCAATTGATTAACGGGAAGCAAAGCTACAAGCATTCCTTACCTACAAGAACAATTTGCCCCATGTCAAGAAAGATTAGATGAAGAGGTCTAGTTATAACAGAATATATCAGTCTATTGACAAATTACAATATTCTAGGAATAGAGACACCAAATATTAAAATACTGCAGACAAGTGACTAATCAAGTTCCATCAAAACGGTGCACCCCTAGAAGCCCTACAAAGGGGTCGGCTGTTGACAAATCATGTGCTTGTGCTTCATCCACACGAGCAATCAGCCCAGATCGTGCCCGTGTGTTGCAACGGGCAAAAGAAAAATCCACCTAATTCAAATAGGTCGATATACTAATTAAGTATTTGTTTCAAAGCTTTTACCTGAATTACTAAGGGATCTTATTATTGGTTCCACACACAATTCAAATATAACGATGCACTTATTCTTGATTTTCGATATATAGATAGCATAGCATAAGACGCTACTGTCCTACGCATTAGGTTCGTCTTCATGGTTATTGTATATATGTGCTACGAGAGATGATTTTTTTACAGCAATAACATGAGCATGAAAACAACTTTCACAGTGAATTTTTAATATACGCTCTCTTTGATTGCCCATTCCAAGCATCCTCATACGAAAGTTTAGACTCCATGATCTGAAAAACTAATCGTTACACTAATCCTTCTCTATATAGAAATGAAGGGTATCTGCAATGAACTATGATGTAGAAAGTGGACTTATCGAGAGCAGAGAGTTAAACTATGATGCCAAAGAAGGACCAGTGCTTTTTGAAATAACCACACCGACGCGGAGGGTTGCACTCAACGCAAACATATATCCTTGAATTGTTAGCACTGAATTCACATAAAAAGACATCGTAAGCTTAAGATATCTTGACATAAAATTAGCACCGAATCTCTATTAAGCATTTCAGCATTTCAGCTTAATAGAGCAGTACTATGGTTGGTTTTACATGCATCAGATAATTTGGCACAATATAGAGATTAGCACTGAATCTCTATTAACCAGTTCAGTTTAACAAAGCAGTATGGTTGGCTTTACATCCCTGTGCCGTGGCCTTGAAACTGACCACCATTTTTTTCTTTGACCATGCTTCACTCACATATAGTCGTATTAGAAGACTAAAAGAAACATTGGCTTATATGGTCTGCTTCTAACCTGAAATTCATGGTGTACATGATTGTTATCTGGTAAAATGGCAAAACCAATGCTTCAGTCAACACAATTTTTCTAATGCTTTACTAGTCTTCTTTGTGCATCATCGACTTTGTACCACTTTAACTGGTACGAGACTTGACACTTGTTTCTATCTCAGTGCCCCTTAGGAAAGCTGGAAGGAAAAATGGAGCTGGGAAAAAACGCATTCAGTGCTTGTCAATCAGGAAGAATACAGTCAACACATGTGCATGGACTATTGAACTGGACTGACCTGCATGACTTGAACTAGTAACCACTCTTACCTATAATATATACATAACCAGTAGGGGGTAACACCTCCTGTTCCATAAAAAAGAAACCACTCTAGAGTTTTTCTTGATACATCTCTACCATTTCATCCCACTCTAGAGAGAGAATGGAGAGTTTTATTTCTGCAATCCTTGGTGAGCTGACCACTAGATCCATAAATTTCTTCATTAGCAAACTCTCCAAGCCGACAACACTTGACTTGGAGGATCGCCTCCGCAGGGTCCTGCTTCGGGCACAAGTCATCATCGACGAGGCAAAGGGGCGGCACATCACAAACCAAGCTATGCTCCTCCAGCTGGTCATGCTGAGAGATGCCGTGCACTGGAGCCATTATGTGCTCGACACCTTCAGATGCCAACTTCACCAAGACGAGGAGGACGCCAATAATCAGGGTGTGAGTCGCTCTTCATCTTTGTCCAAAGTAAATTCTGCACGGTCCCTCTCCAGTAGAGGTGCTAATAAGACTTTCAAAGATCTGCAAGGGGCACTTGATAATTTGAGCTCCATGATCCTTGATGTGAATGAGCTCGTCCTGTTCTTGTCAAGCCATCCTCGCATGTACCGCGCGCCAACCTTACAGCATGCATCTCCAGCTGGGAAACTGCATGTTTGGCCGCCAGATGGAAGCACAACTTGTCATCAATTTCCTGTTGTGCACACAATCTCATGGGTTTGAAGAATTGGAGGTCCTTCCAATTATCGGACAAAGATTTGTTGGCAAGAGCACCCTTGTCGCTCATGTTTGCAAGGATGAAAGAGTAGGTGCACATTTCTCAGAAATCTTGTTCTTCCACATCCAGACTTTCACACATGATGAGCTAGCTACTTTTAGAGATGAATGTGAACTAAAACATCAATATCGTGTGTCTGAATCGAACTTGGAGGCAAGATTGCTTGTTGTTATTGAGCTAATTTGGGATCTTATTAATGAAGAGGCATGGGGTAGGCTGTATTCTGCCTCTAAAAGGTATGCGCCAAGAGGTAGTAAAATCATAGTTACAAGCCGGTTTGACAGTATTTTAAAGTTTGGAACAACACGGGCTTTGACTCTAAAGTTTCTCCCCCGTGAGGCATACTGGTATTTCTTCAAGACGCTTGCATTCGGAAGCATGGATCCTGAGATGCACCCATGGCTCACGCACCTGGCCATGGAGATAGCTAAGACGACACTGTTACGAAGGGCCCACCTTCTTAGCGCAAACATTATTGCTGATTTGCTAAAGGATAACTTTGACGTCAAATTTTGGTCTGAGTTGCTTGCCTTCTTCAGACGGTATTCTCAGAAGCTTGTCTCCCAATTTGGTTGGCATCCATTTGATAGTCCAAACCAAAACAGACCTGTACTATTTGGGAGAATGTCTACGCCATCTGAAGATATTGTGCTTGATCATCATCGGTGTCAACACACTTCGGAAGAGGAGATTCCAAAGATAAAATTCCAAGATGTACTATGTGGGAGCGTGATGCCTCGTGGGAAATTTGATGTCCTAGCATGGAGGTCTAGGATACCTCCTTACCATATCTTTGTCCATACTGAAAAAAATGGAGGAAAGGCAACGACAAGAAATTCATTAGATCTCATGAAAATATAATACTAAAGGACTTTGATGACTAGGTAGTACTATAGTTACATCTTGGAATCTAATATTCTGAAATATGAACCTCCTCATCTGAAAAGCGTTTGACCCGGATGATAAAACACGGAATCTTCAGAAGGTGTAGCCATTCTCCCAGGATTTGTGACACCCTACGAAACACATTCATGTATCTTTTCTGCATGAGACTAGCAGTCAAGAAACTTACAATTTGTTACTCCATTTTTCATAGAACGATTCCTCTTCACAGCTCTAGTTTTTGACCCTTCAATCTCACAAGTATGGACATAGCTATAGTAAGGAGGTATCCTAGACCTCCATGCTAGGACATCAAATTTCCCACGAGGCATCACGCTCCCACATAGTACATCTTGGAATTTTATCTTTGGAATCTCCTCTTCTGAAGGGTGTTGACACCGATGATAAAGCACAATATCTTCAATTCAGATGGCGTAGACATTCTCCCAAATAGTACAGGTCTGTTTTGGTTTGGACTATCAAATGGATGTCCACCAAATTTGGAGACAAGCTTCTAAGAATACCGTCTCAAGAAGGCAAGCAACTCAGACCAAAATTTGACGTCAAAGTTATCCTTTAGCAAATGAGCAATAATGTTTGCGCTAAGGTGGCCCCTTCATCCCAGTGTCGTCTTAGCTATGTCTATGGCCAGGTGCGTGAGCCTTGGGTGCATCTCAGTATCCATGCTTCCGAATGTAAGCGTCTTGAGGAAATACCAGTATGCCTTGTTGGGTCTCAACTCCTTGCGAAGTCAAGACTCAATGAGGTTGACCCACCAAAATGGAATGCAAACCGTCACTTCAATAAATGTTGAGCGTGAAAATTTACACCGGGGTGAGGCCCCCCTTTTATAATGTCTGGAGGACCTTCACGCATTACAAATTTGCCCTCACTCAACTACTTCATTCTCAGCATATTCTTTACATTTTGGTCATTCGAGGATCACGTTTTTCTTGCAGCCTGACATCCCCGTGATTTGCGCTCTCACAGAGCTCCATGATTTGCGATTCCCTGTAGTTCACGTCATCGCGCTCCTCAGCTTTGCACCCAAAGCTTAATACAGCTTCGGTCATCTTGGTTGCCTCGAGGTTGCACGCACTCCACGTTTCAGCTTCGAGCTTCCTCTTGTGCCTTCCTCTTCGGAGCGGGCGATCTAGGTGAGCTTCGGGTGTAGCGTTGTCCTCAACCACTCCCCAAGCTCGCTTAGCTTCAGTAGTGCCTCCTTCACTACTGCACAGAATGATGATAGGGCGATGTTACCAGGTTAGGAAAATATACTCATTTTACCTTCGGACTCGACCTCGCCTTATGGGACGCCTGCTCTTCGTGACGCGCCCGAAGCTAGGAACTTGCCTCCGAAGCTGGGCGTTCTGCAGGGACTTGCAGTGTTGTTCGATCCGGGGTGACCTCGAGGGTGACCGTGCTATTGGGCAATCCCCAACAGTAGCCCCTCGTGGGCGAGGTTAGGCACCGGCCACTGAACCCACGAATTTAGAGATCTCTGCCCAAAAAACGTCACCCTCGAGCGTCGGTGTGAATCAAGCCAACGGTTACCTTTTCGAGCTGATGTGGTGGGTTTTTACTGCAGGACCTTTCACATCCGGGTGTGTGGTTACAGGCGTCATTTCGTGCCTTGTACTGTGCCTATAAAAGGGGAGGTGACGGTCTCTTTCACCCATGCGCTCAAGGCTATCACACACTTTGTTTGCAATCGCCTTGCGCTCGTTGATTCTCCTGCCGAAGTCTAATTCTTTTTTAGTGTTGGCCTTGCCGTTTTCTTGCGTTCCAAAGGTAACGCTCCTTGCTTATAATTTTTTAACCTTTTTTATTGTTGTATTAACGAGCTGTGTTTTTGCCTTGTGAAGCTGGCTCGCATCATGCAGACTGCTCGACCGAAGACTATGGAGGAGCTTGCTGCCGAAGCCGAGTCCCGCGCTGAGGCTGGTCCGTCTAAGTCGGCCGAGGACATCGATATCGAGGGAGTTTCCGAGGAGGGTTAGGTGATGAGGTCTTCTCTCGAAGCTGTGGACCTTGCTGCCGGTGACGGAGGCTCGTCAAGCAGTGATTTGTCAGATTTTACCTCGGATGGTGACGAGGCTGATGGCAGGGATGATGGTGATAGTGGCGTGGATCTTGGTGGTGTTGATGCAGATGTGAGCGAGCTTGTGCTCATCAAGACGGTGTGCGTTCCCACGACGCACTTCGGGCGGTCGCTGGTGACCGACAAGTGCATAGAGCTGTATGTTGAGAAGGGTTTCTTTTCAAAGGGTGTTGGCAGAGCGCACGAAAATGAGGCCATCCCGATGCCAAAATATGGCGAAGCTGTTGTTTTCAGGGACTTTTTTACTGTGGGGTTGAGGTTTCCTTTCGATCCGTCTTTGCCAGACATTTTGAATCGATACTAGGCCAAGCTACATCACCTAACCCCTAATTCCTTTGTGGTGCTATTGAAGTTCTACTAGGTTCAGCACACCTTCAATGACGTTGTTGATGTGGATGGCTTCATGCAGCTGTTCGAGTTGCATGTGCAGAAGAAGAAAGTTGTTTTTGAAAACATGTCTGGAACCTTCGAGAACCATTTTGGTTCGAGAACCATTTTGGTTGCTGTACGTTTAAAACCCAGAGAAAGAATGATAAACAAGGTCTGGACAGGATTCAGCTTTCCTTCGCTCAGAAGAACAGGTGGGACAATGATTGGTTAAACCACTGGTTTTACGTTAGGGTGGAGATGAAGGATGCTGCAAGCGGGCAATGCAAGTGATATTTCCCTTTCACACGACCATAACCCCCATGGACGTTGCGACAACTCCACCAATCGTGCGCTCTAAAATGGTTAAGAAGTGCGAGGGTGCCTTCATGGTAGTTTCGGGCTCTGTGTTCGGAAGGGACTTGGTGGAAGAGTATGTCGCGGCAAACAAGTGGCCGCTTACGGCTGGCTGGGGCCGCTTGAAGTGGAGCTTAGGGTGGTGCCCTGGAGGAGCAGTCCCCTGCCTTATCCCTGTATTGATGTTAAAGAGCTACCCGAGGACTTTGCACCGAACCTATACGTCGAGAGTGTCAAGAGGCGCGCTATTGACATCATAGGGCCTGTTTTTGAGCCAGAGATAAAATCCTTTAAATTGGTGATTAAGCACGGGCTTCGCGTGAATCGGGTGTTGGAAAGCCTTAACATCGAGTTGCCTCCGTGACCGTTACTTGAGGGGAAAAAGGCCCGTGGCCTGGGCAGCAGCGGAAGGAGAAAAGGAAAAGGGAGAGTTCTTCTGGGGGTGCCGGGCGCTCTAGTTCCACTCTAGAGGCCGCAAGGGCAAGGGTGAAAACGAGCGCTCTTGAGTCACAAAAGAAAAAGGAAAAAGTTACCCAAGGTCCCTCACACAACGCTCCTAAGATGATAAGGCTAATCTCCCCCAGACCCCCTCCAACGGACGATGCTCCCGAAGCTGGAAAGGACGCACCCGCAGCTGCCTCGAAGGTTAAGAGAGCTACAAAGAAACCTCGGTTTTCTCAAATTGTGGGTCAAGACGACGCGGGTGTTGTGGACGCAGCAGCCCTTGCTGCCGCTAGGGCCAGGCGCGAGGCCAAGAAATCGAAGGCAGCTGCTGGTTTGAAAGGGATGACGACTGTCACTGGGGTTACCGAAGCACGGGCCGAGATCGAGGACTTAAAAGGGAAAGGGCCTGAAGTACCCCGCGAGCAGGGTGTTGGGAGCAGGGCAGGAGTGCCCTTCTCGCGAGCTGAGAAGAAAACTGAGAAGCAGAGGCTTTTGGAGGAGCTTACCGAAGCTAGGAGAAAGGTTGATGATATTGCCAGGTCTATTAAGGACCCATTGTCGGAGGCGGCGAAGTGAGGTAAAGATGTTGTTGTACATCTGCCTAGGTTGAGATTTTTTAGGTATATTGGGGCCTCGGAGAGATTTTTATTGGAGTTGGAGAGTACTATAGCCGCTCCTGGTGAAGTTTATTGTGAATCTCATGTAAGGCTAATGGTGAGACGTTACCCTGCAGATGTGAGGCTGCCTCCATCCTTGGAGAGTTTCAACGAAGCTCTTGGTACGAAGGTGAGGAAGGAGGTCGTTGCCGCTGGTGCGTTGGGGTCAGGTGAGGCATACAATCCTTTGAATTTACGACTGCCATGGTTGGATCGAGTTGAAAGGGTTGAGGGTGGAGCAGATGATGTGGCAAGGGATAACACCGAAGCCGGCTGGGGGGGCATGGAAGAGAAAGACTAGGCGGGCACAGAAGAGAAAAGCGAGGCTGGTCCCGTGGAATTAACTGGCAAGGGCAAGCCGGAACATGTGATCGCAGGTGTGGGCGGGTTGTTTAATTCCGAAGGTAAGAATCTTTGACCTGGTCCTACTATTATTTACTGCATTGTAAACTTTTTAGCGAAGTTTTGACCGTTGGCTTTGTGCAGAATTTGAGGGGGTTACTAAGCAGTTGGGTGACGGTGATCTTGCGCAGATGATTGCTACCCTCGGGCAAAAGGTTTGACCTGGTGGTGTCTTAGATTATTTTTTGGATATTTTCTGGTTGCCTAAAGCTTTTTTCATTTTGTGCATTGTGCGATAGCCAGGCGAGAGGTGAAAGAGAGAATAGATGATGAGGCGAAGAATTTGCTAGATAAGGCTGAGAAGGTGTCTATTCTCGAAGCTGAAGTCATAGAGCTGAAGGACGATAACCGGAGGTTGTGCGGTCTTACGGATAAATACAAAGATCTGAACGAAGACCTGACGAAGCATAAGAACACGCTAATGAAGACCTTGGAGGAGGTGGTTAAGAGTAATGAAGAGCTTACCTTGGAAAGGGATGAACTTCGCGAGGAGATTGAAAGGCTCAGGCGGGATCAGGCAAACAACGTTGAGATTATAGAGAAGCTTCGCACGAGTGTTGAAAAAAGCATCAATATTATCGCAGAGCAGAGAAAGTGTATAGACCTTATTGGTCTGGAGCTTGAAGAAAAGACTAAGTACATCAACAAAGCTGAAGGAATTCTGAAAGAAAAGTTTTTGGAGCTTTACGAGGAGTACAAGGCTGCGCTTCATCCTTTTGGTGCAGAGCCTTATCCTTATCCAGCTGACGGTAACGTCGTTGACGTTTTCGAATGGATGAAAAACGAATTTGAGAGCCTGCCCGAGGTTATAACTGGGCTTAACGACTATGCAGCATCCTTCTGCTTGGATAGCACCCTTCAATTTCTTGAGGATGAGGACTGCGATCACTTCTTGAACTTTGCTGCGGACGACTACGATTTCCCATCGGCTTCGGAACTGGGCAGTCGAGAGAAGACTGGGAATGTGAAGGCAACGAAGCTAGGGATATTTAGACAATTGTGGGCTGCTTCTTGGAAGGAGTACATCCAAGAGCTTGCTAGAGAGCGATTGAAGCAAGAGAAGGAGAAGGCGGCCAAGCTCGAAGCCGAGAGCAAAGATGGCGTTGACAAAGCTGGCGCACCTTAGATGGATTTTAATGTTGTGGTGGTGGGATTTTTTAGCTTCCTTTCGACGCAAAACACTTGCCTGCCTTGTAATATCGTTGTGAAATTGCTTGAGTTTTGTTGTCGTCAGACCGAAGTAACTTGATATTATTCCTGTGTGGACGCGATTTGATTTTAGTGAACGCGCCCTTAATTTGGCTTTTGTGTGCATGCGTTCCTTTGCTTTTTTGAGGTTGGGTCGAAAATTTTTCTTCTTTCGGATAGGCTTCGTTAGACGTGTTAAGCCGTTTTGTGAAGGTCACGTAGATAAGTCAACATAAGTTTGGTTGATATCGCAACTTACAGTTGCTTCAACCTCAAGCTTTGGGAGTTTATGTCAGACAACAATACTTCTTGAAAGAACGTCACCCCCTTCAAGTTTTGTAACACCGAGCTGAAGTCGCGAGTCCTCGCAGAAAGGTGGAGAGGTAGCTAGCATTTCTCGAAAAAACGTCACACCCCTTCAAGGGTTCGCGTGGGAGGGTAGGCCGGTAGGCCGAAGCTGCGATCCCTTCTTGCGAAAGGCAGACAGGAAAAATTTCTAAAGAAAAATGTCACCCCCCTCAGGCTTTTGCTAGAAGGGAGGAAGTGCCGGGGTAAAATTGTTGCGCAAGTCCTGGCTTCTGGACCGAGGTTACGACTTTCCCAACGAAAGGTAGATAAGAAGTTTGTTTTTGAAAAAAAACATCACCCCCACTAGCTTTGGCGGGGAGAGGAGAAAATCGGTCGGAGGTTAAGGAGTTGTTTGTCGTCGTACCGCGAGGCTATGAGGACTTTGACTTTGAGGCGCCAGGCCGAAACCTCGAAGTGTCTTCGTGGGTGACAGAAGGGCTGGTTTTACTGACAAAAAATGTCACCCCCTCTAGCTTTCGCGAGGAGGGAGAGGCTGAAGGACCGGAGCCGCGAATTTGGTTAACGCTGACTTCGAGGGGTTGCTGTACTCTAGATGTTGTTTCTTGATGCTCAGGCCTTGCTTCTACACAGGGGCTAAGAAGGAGAGGGAAGGAAGGAAGAAGCTCTAGCCGAGAGCAAAGAGAAATTTTGCAAAATTTTGTTGTTTTGAGAATAGAGGGTGTGAGAGGTACATACTTTGCGCTCGTAGTGCGCCTTGTAGTGTACTACGTAGCCTGCTATATATATAGGCTTATATTACTGCCTTCCGTTTAGAAACGCGAAGGTACGTGACTTTGTTAATGCGCTGTGCCGTGGAAACACATTTTTTCCTTAGCACGAAAGCGTGCGGTTCCTGAACTTGTTGTTGCATTGTCATGGAAACTTCTTTTCTCCTCCGCATGAAAGCGCGAGGTCACGCAACTTGTTGTTGCACTGTCATGGAAACTTATTTTTCTCCTCCGCATGAAAGCGTGAGGTCCCGCAACTTGTTGTTGCACTCTGTGATGGAAACATATGTTTCTCCTCCGCATGAAAGCGCGAGCTCCCACAACTTGTTGTTGCACTCTGTGCGGTCATAGGGGGAACTTTGCTTTATTATGTAATGAAAATTGTACATGGATCTGCCCCATTAAAAATCTTGCCTCCAAAATGGAACCCCCCTAGCAAGAAAAAGAGTACAGTCTAAGCTCTATAACATGAAAAATAAATGCGAAAAGAATAAAATTGTCAACTTCGGTGTTGTTTATAGTTCCACGAGCCGAAGGTGACTCGATTTTTATGGGTAGTACTTTCGTAGGTTGTCTATGTTCCAGGAATGCGGTAACTCCGTGCCATGATGGTCTGCCATATGGAATCAACCTGGCCTGTTACTTTTTGTAACAATGTATGGTCTCTCCCATGCCTCCTGCAATTTGCCGGGGCTTTCCCAATTTTTCTTTCTTTTTATGATGAGGTCACCAACTTTGATTTCTCTTTGCACCACTTTCTTGTCTCTCTATTTTCTGGTTTCATTTTGATACTTATCAATGTTGTCCGAAGCTTGAATTATGTCGAGCTAGATCATGTCCTTTTCGACTTTGATGGCATCTTGGATATCCTTGGTATACAAGATTCTTAGACTGGTGTTCTTGATTGCTTCTGGTGTCACAGCTTCGGAGCCAAAAAATAGCTTGAATGGTGTGAAGCCTTTAGCTCAGGATTCGGTAGTGTTGTGCAACCAGATTACCTTTGGGAGCTCATGTACCCATTTTCCCTTCTTTTGATCAAATAGGCACTTCTTGATTGCCGAGAAGATTAACCCATTTGCTCTTTCTACTGCACCATTTGATTGTGGATGGTAAACTGAGGAGAATTTGACCTTCGTCCCAAGGCTGGAACAAAATTCTTTGAAGTCGATGCAGTCGAACTGCTTGCCATTATCCACAGTTAGCTTCCTTGGCACTCCGAATCTGCAGACAATGTTTTGCCAGTAGAACTTTTGTACCAAAGCTGAGGTTATCGTTGCTAATGGTTTGGCTTCAATCTACTTCGTGAAGTAATCCATAGCGACAGCTGCAAACTTGTGATTGCCCTGGGCTGTTGGGAGTGGGCCTACCAAATCCATTCCCCACCTCTGTAGAGGCCATGATGGTGGTTGTGGCGGAACCGCCCAAATTAACTTGGCTAAAGCACACATAAGTCTCTTAATATGCGATCATATACTTTAAACGAGTTAACTCGGTTGTCTGTCGGATTTCTTCCGATAAAACCACTTACACAGGATCGAGAAAGCAAGGCTCACACGAAGGTGAGTGGTTATAGAGATACAACAGTCCAACTGAAATAAACTTCGTGCAACAATTTATTACAACATAAGTTCGAAATTCAAACATAGTTGCAGAGTTGCAAACAGTGGAAACAAAAAGAAACAAGTGGAAACTAGTCGGCGTCACGCGATATCATGCCGAAGCCAAACATGACATCAAGGGTTCCTGCCATCACCGTCAGAGGCGGAATCCCACTCGACCGTCCATCCTGGGAGAAACTGGGACAGCTAAGTAACACTTGCAACAAACTCATCAGCAACAAAACCTGAAAAGAAGTGCCACAAGTAAGGCTAAGCGACTACGCTCAACAAGACTTAACCGACCGGTAATACTAAACCACCAACCACTAAATATGCAAGCATTTTGGCTAGAGGAGTTTGTTTTGCCAAAAGCGACTAGTGTAGGTCCTTACTTTCAACATTTTAGCCATAAGTTCTACATTCATTTACCAGTCTAAATTTGCAACTATACGGAACAAGCATAGTTTTCCAAGCAATTAATGACAAGCAACAATATTAGATCATCATCATATTCCATTTTTACTCAGTGTAGCATAGCGATCAAGCAGTCCCAAACTATGAGAGGCAGACGAATAATTCAAATTTATTAAACATACATGGCGAACCTAATCTCACGACATCCGCGTGCCACAAGTGACCGCATCATCTGTCATCCATCCCCATCAATCCCCGGACCCGTGTCGGGTCCATTGCCCTTGGTATAAGGATCCACAGTCCCGACCTCTGCCGTACTGTGACCGCACTTGTCACCACGTGGTGCACCAGGGGAAAACACAGTTTCCAGAAATAGTGGGGCGATCCGCTCATGTCCCGATTCAATTAGGTACTAGGCTTCCCTGTCCCATATTAAGTATGAGATTAGTACTTTCAAACACTTGATCACGAACACTATCACATCTCGACCTTAGTCCAATTTCATGTAAACAAACGGGGCAATCCACCGACCACAAAAACAGTTCACAAGCCCTGCCCCGTCCGTCATCCTTATAGTTGTAACTTATAGTTGTAACATAAGTAAAGCAATCAACTCCTATACCTCACGAGTGACATGCAATCACTCGACTTTTACTGAATCCTATTAAGCATTGCAACTACTCGGCCTATCATACTAGTGTTCAGATCAAGGGTATTATATTCGATCAAGGATATTATGTTCATGCATCTAAGGTTTCATTGCAACTCCTATAAAACGTAAATGCAGAATCTAGGCAATTAATTGTATTGCAAACATTTAAACTATAAAACGTAAATGCAGAATCTAGGTAATTAATTGTATTGCAAACATTTAAAGATAGGAATTTATGCTCCGGAGCTTTCCTTCGTTCTCGACTGAAGTTAGCAAGTCCCCCTCGGCTGAAGTTAGCAAGTCTCAGCTGAAGTTTCTCGACTGAAGTTAGCAAGTCCCCCTCGGCTGAAGTTAGCAAGTCTCAGCTGAAGTTAGCGAGTCCCAGTCAGCAGCGGCCTCCTCCTCCTCCTGGACTGGGTGGAGCTCGTAGGTGCCGTCGGCTAGGTTCAATTCTACATGATATGCAATGCAAAACTTGAAATTAGTTTAAGGATCTGAATGGCATCTCATATATAATGGCATCTCATATATTATTGTAATGTAAACTTCAACATACTACTAAATAAACTTATCTCGATGCTTAGCTCGACTTTGCCGGAAATACACGTTTTATGATTTATAGGCTCGGCCTAACTTGATGGTGATTACGTTCATATATACAAAACTTATCTCGATGCTTAGCTCGACTTTGCCGGAAATACACGTTTTATGATTTATAGGCTCAGCCTAACTTGATGGTGATTAGGTTCATATATACAACTTAAGGTTATTAACTTTAGATCGGAAAGTTATTCTATTTCTGAACATTCTTTTGTGCCTCGCCTCTTTATACTTTTTCTTACTAAAGGATTCCTTAACTCGTTATCCTTTTTCTTACTTTGTGCCTCTTCCAATATAGCCTCTTTATCCTTTTTCTTACTAAAGGATTCCTTAACTCGTTATCCTTTTTCTTACTAAAGGATTCCTTAACTCGTTTAAGTAAGGTCCATCTTCCAAAATTCATTTGACTAACTAAACAGCAACGAAAGAAAGTGTCCAAAATTCATTTGACTAACTAAACAGCGACGAAAGAAAGTGAAACTTTACCAGCAACCTAATCTTGTCACTACTAAGCTGTAAAAAGTTAGGGTCCAAAAGAGGTGCAAAAAATAATTACACTTACTTAGTTAGCCTAAGGTAGAAAGCAATTATCTATTTTTATCTCACAATCTACAGTGTCTCTAGTTATGAAATTTTACCAGTGGGTTCAGGGGTGATGTACATGCTTGGGTGATTTTTTCATAATTTTCTGAGATGGACATCTATTTTCCATATATTCACCCTATTTATCTTTCTCTAAAAAGAAAAAGTGGTCTTCTCTCTGTTTCTGACCAGGTTCAATATTTTTCCTGCGAACTAAACTTCACCACTGACCTAATCCAATTGCTGACCTAATCCAATTGGTTTCACATTTTTATCATCTCTAGTTTAATCACTATGCAAAAAGAAAAGTCTATCTGCAGATTCTAATTAGTAAACTAGAACAGTGACTAAAAAGTATATGCCAAGTTCCTAACCATTTTTCTAGGCTTCCATACTCAGAAACACACACTACAGAATTGGATTTATCTTTTTATCATTTTTCTTTGATTTATAAAGATTTACAAAGCCTACACAAGAAATAAATATGTTGGCGCTAGAAATCGGTCAACCGAATCCCCAGCGTCTGACACACGACCCGGGAGAATCTACTTAACTCCTGTTCGGGTGATTGCCCTGGTGCGGTTCGCGCGGCGTGCCAGCCAATCTGACCTGTTGATTGGCAAGGAAGAATACGTGTCAGGTCCAGAAATCACGATCGGCTAAGTTTCCGATCTCGAGAAAGCTTATCAGCGAATCGGCCGATTTGCTGTAATAAAGAAATCGGCTATAAGGCAGCCGATTACCGTAGCCTTGTAGACAGAAAACTACTAGAGTAATCGATACAACGCTGTGATAACAACACTAGGAACAGATCTAATCGGCAATAGATGAATTTAATAGCAGAACGTGAAGAAAGCCGAAACTACCGATTCCTAGCTGGATAACTGGTGATAAAACTAGAAAGACAGGTAAAACCTATGATTCTAGTAAATATCGATAACTGGTGAATAAATCTAAACGAAACAACAGCGATACGCCCGAAGTTAAAGCTTAGAATTTACTCGGTAAACGGAACTTACAAGATCGGCCGGAGATCAAGTTGATGCAGCCCTGCCAACCCGTACGAGCTCGTGAAAAAGGAAAGTATTTGGCGAAGTCGCCTGCTTGAAAGTAAGTACGAGGAAAAAAGTAGTTGGTTGTATTGATTTGTTAATGTTTACAGACTTACAAAGGTGGCTATTTATAGCCCCGTACAGATGACTCCTTAACTGACTAGAATTCTATCCCTAATTTAAATAGAAAACGAATATTTACACGAATATTTACAAGCACGATTCGTGCTAGGTTGGTTATTATACGCTTCATGGGCTGATCTCCCCCTTACCCTTTCCAAGCCCATACAGGCCCAATTAACCCAACCTCCTAATCGGCCAATTCCTTATCGGCAAGAGGCAACCGATTGGGAACCCGGCACACTCGACCCGAAGCGAGGCAGAAGTTATCGGCCGATCTCGTACTGTAGCACCATTCGGCCGATTCCCAACTGTGTTTTTCCAATTTCCTCTCTTCTTGGCGCCGATTTTATTAGTGACGCCGACTTTATTAGTGACGAAATCTGATGTCAACAAAATCATAACTTCAACATTTCTACAGTGAAACTAGACAGTGCAAGGAGTCCAAAAAAATTAATTTTATATTTTTATGAATTTTCTACGATTTTAGGTGAATTTTCAAAGTTCACTGAATTTTCTGCCGATTTAAAACAAAATACCGAGGCAAACTTTCGATCTAGCCCTCGCGTCTACGATTTAATTGCGCGAACGTCCTTGGATCTTGCGCCTACACCCCTGGACAGATTCCACATTTACTCTTAAAGCCTGCAGCTTTCTACCGGACTCCCTGAAATTTTATTTCTTTTCACAACCGTGCCCTTGCCCTCCTTCTACCTCTGGGCAGCACGTACGGAAACAGATCACGGGCAAGGCGTGGCACAGACCTGGCCGGCGGCAGGGGGAAACAGAGGGGTTTCAGGGATAGGGGCGGCGGCGCCATGCCCAGACCAAGGGGCCTCCCTGGAGCAGCGCAGGTAGGGAGGAAGGGGGCGGCGCACAGGGGCTCCGCGGGCGGCGGCGGAGCTTAGCGGCGGCGTTCCGGCGACATCGATGCTCGGCGACGGCAACGGACTGCGGCTCGAGCTGCGCGAGGTGGTGGCGAAGCAATGTGCGGCGATGGCGAAGGGCGAGGAGCGGCGGAGGTAGGCCCTCCGCGGCGAGGTGGCTTGGTGGCGCGCGGTGGAACAGAGCAAAGGGCGCGGCAAGCTGGGGCGAGCGGAGAAAGGGCGAGTGCGAGCATGCTAGCGGCGTCTTATAGCCGGGCGAGGCGAGGCCGCTGGCCTGTGGGCTGAGAAAGGGGCGAGCGTGCGCGTTGGCGGCCGCGGTCTGACAGCGACGCCATCTGGCGGGCGTGCAGGCGGACGCGTGCGTGCGCGGGGAGCCGGACGGGTCGGGCGCTGCAGGCGAGGGATGCCAGGCAAGCATGGCACCGCCACGGGGCGGGCGACGGCAGCGCGGCAACGCCACGCGGCGACGACGCCCTGACGGCACGCGCGGACGTGTTCTGGCGCCGAGGGACACGCGGAACAGCGTTGCAGGGCCATCTTCGGGGCCATTTTACTCCAAATTTTCAAACCATGTGACACCTACTCCCTTCACAAAAATTGTAGACCTTAGAACCAGGTTTAATGTTTGTTAAAGGAATTTGCTCAGATTCGGCACCGTTTAAGAGATAAAACGCGCCAAAGATCGGCCAAAAACCGAAATTCTGGACTCCCACGCAATTTCAGCCTATAGCTGTCGGGCTGACCAAACTGGCACGGTTTGACCTCGTTTTTGAAACCCTTCTGCACAAATTTTTATCAAACTCCAATAATCAAAGTTTCTCGCTGCTTGTAGACCTAAAACTTTTATAAAATGTTTTTCTTGAGTTTACATTAGGAATGGCAAGATAAAAGGCTCCAAAGTTGGGACTTTATGTGTTTTTCAGAATTCGGCTGATTTTGTATTTCGAAATTCTGAGTCTCTTCTGCTCTAATTCAGACAAAACTTTAAATACAAAAGTTCTTTGCCTATGTTAATTTTACAACTCCTATTTGGACATTTTCTCAAGTTCTTAAGAAACATTTTGAGTTATGGCTTGAACACTCAAATGTCTTAGGAGGGGCAATATGGTAAATTTACTTGAGTTCAAATGTGTTCAACTGTTCAATTTAGCTCTAATGAGTTCACTTATGCTTAATGGTGCATGGTTTGGCTCATTCGTTACAGCGGTATGAGCTGTATTGGGAGACGACGAGTGTCCCTGGTTTGCTATTTTGTGACAGGCTTCGCAGCCTCGGACGAGGACTTGGGTGTCACGGATAGCCGAAGGCCAATAGAAGCCTTGTCTTATAGCCTTGCTCATGAGGGCCCTAGAACCAAATGTGAGACCCGCAAAAGCCCTTGTGCATGTCGGCTAGGAGTTCTTTGCCTGTTTCAGCATCGATGCAGCAGAGCTAGGGTGTTGAGATCCTGGCCTTGTACAGTTCTCCTTCTATGATAGCATAGCCTTTGGCTTTCTACTTGAGTTTGGTGAGTTCCACTTCATTATGTAGCTCGAAGTAACCCCTCATGTATGCCATTATTTTGGCCCACCAGTCAAAGCGTTGGATCGCATGTACGGACTTCGAGGCCGACTCTTTTGTTGAAGGTGTCTTGATGACTTCATAAAATGTATCAGGGGGAATGGGCTCATTCAGAGCTGCTGCCTTTGCAAGCTCATCTGCTTCATCATTTTCTGACCTCGGGATATATTTGATAGTGAAGCCCCTAATTGTTTTTCCATCGTTCTTACCGCTGCGAGGTACTTTACAAGCTCTGGCTCTTTAGCCTCGCTCTCTTCCTCAATGTGCTCCTTAATCACCTTCGAGTCTGTTCTTACTACAAAGACTTGTTGCCCTATGTCTTTCTTCTTTCTTAGTGCCAGAAGCAGTGCCTCATACTCAGTTGTGTTGTTTGTTGATCTTGTTGCATCAGGGAAGTTTAGCCTCATGGTGTATCTTATTTTTACACTGGTTGGTGAGGTTACGTGATAGAGTCGGAGTGCCCGATCTTTCGGTGAGTGAAGATAAATTCGACTTGGTGGAAGTAGACCCTCAGGATCCGACTATGATGAGTGAACCCGAAGCGTCAATGCAATCGCTGAACCAACTCCCTGTGGTTACCAACCTTGCCAGTGCAAGATCAGCCTGATCACGAAGATCGATTCCTGTCCGCAATCGAAGAACGAACAAGAAAAAGAGGCGAGCAATCTAAATATCACTCAAAGGTGGAGTTCTGAATCACACAAGGACAGCGCGTATTTGCGCGTGTTCGAGAGTAGCTAAAGCTAGATGTAAAACAAAACTCAAGTCTAGAAATAAACATAGACTCTATCTAAATAGAGGAGAGGAGGGGCGCAGCCCCTAGCGGCCAAGAGGAGGCGTGTGACCAGGAGGGGCGCACGGCAAGGAGGGGGGGCGTGGATGCCCCTAGCGCCTAACCCTAGGCGCCCACACATGGGCCTCCTGTTGGGCCAGCTTCTATTCTTCTGGGCCTTCATTCTTTAGTAGCATGACGAAGGTCAATTCTCTCGCACGGGCCCGGGTAATTGGCCTAGAAGGTGGCGCCTGGGGTGGAGGATCATCTGGTGGCACTGGAGAAGGTGCTGCTGGTGTAGATGTATCCGTGTTGTAGTTGGTGTCCTCATCATTACGATTGCTGCTACTCCAGCCCCTCTATCGCACCAGGTGCCATCACTAAAAATGACCCAAGGCATTTCAACTTCGTCGTGACTCGCATTTGGAGATGTCCAGTCAACGATGAAGTCAGCCAAGACTTGAGACTTTATAGCACTTCTTCTTTTGAAATCAATCATGAACTCTGACAATTCGGATGCCCATTTAGCAATTCTGCTCGAAGCTTCCCTATTGGGGAAAAGGTTGTGGAGAGGTTGATTTGTGACAGCCACGATCCTATGTCCTTCAAAGTAGTGACGCAATTTGTGTGCTGCCATTACCACTGCATAAGCGATTTTCGCCAACTTTGAGTAGTGTAGCCTTGAGCCACTAAGAGCCTCAGACACGAAGTAGACTGGAATTTGCTTTAGCTTGCCTTCGACCTCCTCTTGAATTAGGGCAGCGCCGACTGCCGTGCCCGAAACTGAAACGTAAAGTAGCAGTGGTGACTTGGGCTTAGGGGGGCATAACTTTGTCATGGATTGTAGGTAGTCCTTGAGCTCCTGGAATGCTTTACTTTGCTCTTCGTCCCATTCAAAGGTTTTGGAGCTTCGCAAGACCTTGAAGAAGGGTAGGCTTTGCTCTGCAACGTGGGGAATAAATCTGTTGACGGCAGCCACTCTCCCAGTCAACCGCTGAACGTCCTTGACCGAAGCCGGCTCCCTCATGTTGAGGAGCGCCTGAATCTTGTCGGGGTTGGCCTGAATGCCCTTGGTGGTGACCAGGCAGCCTAGTACCTTGCCTCGTTGTACCCCGAATACATATTTTTTGGGGTTTAGCTTCAAATTTGTCGCTCTGAGGTTAGCAAAAGTTTTTGCAAGGTCACGGATGTGGTCAGCCTTTTGTCACTTTTGACGACTATGTCGTCGACGTAGGCGAGTATATTCCAGGGAGCTGCTTGGCGAGGATAATGGCGATCATTCTTGAGAAGGTCTGGCTGGCATTCTTCAGCCCCTTTGATAGTCTTACACAACAGAATGTTCCGAAAGGTGTTACGAATCCCGTCTTTCCTTTGTCTTCTTTTTTTATTATGATTTGGTGGTTAAATCGAACATTACACTATAATCTTGCGCTGCTGGAAGTAAGAAAAAAAAGCAATCCTTCTATAATCAATGTTCTGTTTTTCCTCCCTATGCCTCACTCTTCTATTAGTGACTTGTCTTCTTCTTTTTCCTCTCTAATCTTGGGCATCACTTCTTCTTAAGTTTTATCTTTCCTCGCAACATTAAGTTGGCATCATAAGCACGGCATGAAAATTATTCCTGCAAACTAGGAATGTTCGAATATTTTCTGTTATTGACAAGTGGCAGTTCATTCATCTGGAACCTTTCAAAAAAGAGGACATTGTTGAATTCTTTGTTCAGTGGGTGGTGTGCAAATTAGATATGTCGCATTATGTTTTGT
Organism: Setaria viridis; assembly: GCF_005286985.2. Taxonomy (NCBI): domain Eukaryota; kingdom Viridiplantae; phylum Streptophyta; class Magnoliopsida; order Poales; family Poaceae; genus Setaria; species Setaria viridis. The sequence goes on along the minus strand of NC_048264.2, from coordinate 1,461,654 downwards.
TCACTGGGTCTTGGAAGTAATCCAACTAGAAACAAGGTAGGTCGTTAACTTGTTGTGATTACGACAGCAAGATGGATCTGTGATCGAGCTAGCCTGTGAGGAGGATTAAAGCCAAAAAAACATTATCTCGTTATGTGGCGCTACAATCTGTAGATGTGGGATTAAATCCATCTATAAGTTGGGTGACATTATGATCTTGTCAGTGTAATATAATCCATCATATACAGATATAGCCCCTTTTTTGTTCCAGATTGCAGCTTCATTCATCAAGCATGGTCCATTTCATTGACGGTAGTCCGTTGGACCAAATTACATGATAGCAAAAAGAAAAATGAAACAGTAGATACATATTTTTTGAATTGTGTTTCAAGCTTTCACTTTCGTTCCCTAACCGCATGTCGCTGTTAGTTACCAAACTAACCCAACTTTCACACGATCTGATGCACCTCTTCCACTTTCTTTCATGTAATGCATGTTGGCCTAGTTTATTGAAGCCTAGTTTGACTTAAATGAGACTTCCTGATTTAAAGAATCTCAAATCCATACAACCTCTAACTACCGAAGTTGTCTAACTTGGACATCACTATCTTCTCCTTAAGTTATCATCTTGGCTCGCAGTATGATTTACCATTATTCAATCAAAGGAAGGTTCCTGCAGCTGCTAAGCTGACTCTTTTCTTCTTATCCAAAATTCATGTATCTATCTCTCATCTATATTGTTATATGTCATATTTCCTGAACATGGATGGAAGGGATACTACATATGCTTGAATCCTAATGGCAGAGATTGTCAGTTCCACAGTTGTCCAGTCCCAGCTAAGATTGCTCATGGACTGGATGCAGAAAGGAAATGAAGCAGCATCTGAAAGTTTGAATCATGCATGTAACATGGATCGAAAAGAGAAGCAGGGGGTAATAGAAGAATACAATTGGAATGTCCTAGGGAACATGTCAAATAATATTGGAGCTATTGTTTGTAACTGAGGACAGGATTAAACAGTCAACACATGGGTTGCTTCTTGGACTTGCCTCTGATCTACAACTACATCTACATCGATGACGACCATTAGTTCGTATACTTTTGTGTTCCTGCTTCGCACTGGTCTGACACATGAGTTCTTGTTGTCCCATAAAGTTGCAGCTCTGATTCAAGATGCTGTCGAAAACCATTTAGTTTCTGAAAGCTTTAGCTAAGATGGCAGATCCACAGGTTAGATATTGTTCGTGACCGAAACTAACACACCTGAACAGATCTGTTCAGACAAGTCTCAAACCGGTCTGACCGGTTTGGTCAAAGTGCTCAAAATGTAAATTGGACTTCACCATTACGTAGCTCTCGTCAATTAGACCAAAATGCATACGTAGAACGTCCGATTTGGAGTTCGGATGAGAGAGTTATGACCTCAGGAAGATCAACCCCTGAGGAGACAGGTCAGACCAATTTGCAAACCGGTTAGACCGGTTTAGATCTGTAGAGTCCGAGTAGGAGTTGTATTTTCTCATGAGATTTATAAGGATTTCAACTCCATTAGAGGCAAGATCTCCCCTCCCTAGCCACGGCCGATTGAGGGTATCCAATCGATCAAAAACACATCTTTTATCTTTTTTACCTTTTTCCTTCTCTATGTCGATTGAGGGCGTTCTAGGTGGCATACTGTTGACGCTAGATTTTGACACGTTTTGAATTGGCGTCAGGGAAGGAAGAGATTGGCCGATGCGGCAGACTTAAGGGCTACAATTGGAAATCAGCCGATTGGCGCTACAGTTGGGAATCGGCCGATTGGCGCTGCAGTGTTTCGGGCGATTGGCGCACGGAGTTGGTGGAGGTCGGCTGATGGGGCGACTGGGCCAATATGGGCTTAAGGTGGGCTAGAGAAAGAAGACAGAGAAAGATTGGCCCGTGGAGAATGATAACCAACTCCGATACGAGTTGTGCTTATAAATATTCGTTTTCGTTTAAAATTAGAGATAGATCCTAGTCAGTTAGGAAATCAGTTGTAACAGGCTATAAATAGCCATCTTCAGAGATTTGTAAAACAACACATAATTCAATACAAAACAATCTACTTTTTCATTGTACTTTACTTTCAAGTCGGCGACTTCGCCAATACATCTTCTTTCACGACTTCGTATGGGTCGCCGATTCTGTAAGTTCCGTTTATCGAGTGATATCTAACCTTTAACTTCGGGCGCATAGCTGTCGTTTCGTTTAGATTTATTCACAAGTTATCGATATTAACTAGAACTATAGGTTTTATCTATTGTTTTAGCTTTATCACCAGTTATCCAGCTTGAGATTTGAACTGTCGGCTTTGTCATTGTTATTTTTATTTATCATTATCGCATAGCCGATTAGATCTATTTCAAGTGTTGCCCTCGTAGCTTTGTCTAGTTTACTCTAGTAGTTTTCTTTGCAATCACTACATGATTATCGGCTGCATCATAGCCGATCATCTTTATAGCAAATCGACCGATTCGCTGATACGCTTTTCGAGACAGATCGGAACTTTAACTGATCAAAACCCTTGGAATTTAATACGTTTCTTTCCTTGTCAATCAACAGGTCAGATTGACTGGCACGCCGCGTGAACTGCACCAGGGCGATCACCCGAACAGGAGTTAAGCAGATTCTCCCGGGTCGTGTGTCCGACGCTGAATGTCATCGGCCGATTTTTAGCGCCAACACATACCAATCCTAAAGCAACCCTGCGTGCGCTTGCCCCAACGGGATCCTTCCTAGGCGACTATTCGTTGGTAGGTCGTCAGGTAGCCTAGCGAACTGGTCTGACCAGTCTATCGAATTGGTCTAACCGGCCTGTGCAGAGGCACTGCAAGGTGCGCCCTTACCCACTGCACATTTGAGTGCATTCATGTGTTCGTCGATTTTAACACCAATAGATACCAATTCATAATGACAGAGTAACATCTGAAAAAAGTTGGACTACATGCAGTTTTGTGCTTAAAGTACTCACAGTGGTTGAAGCACATCGCTGCCGCGAACGGCGCTATTGCCGCTGCGGTCCCTGGATGACGATGGAAGGAGTGTCAGCCGGGTTGGGCCTTACTATACAAAAATTAATTCAATTCGGCCCGCCCTGGCCCATCATCACACTACCTAGCAAGGTGACTCCGAGCCCCACATGGCCCGCCACCGTCCGCCGCCGGGGGTGGTGCAGAGTATGGCTATGATGGGGCTAGGGGCTCATGGAAGGAGAGGGAAAGGCGCGGTGGAGGATGACGAGCTGCCGGAGACATGGTTCGAGGTTCTGCCTATTCCGGCGATATGCAGGTGGAGTCGAGGTACGATCAATTTGCTTCCCCACCTAACATGGCACTTGAATATTCCGGCTTCCGTGTCTCTATGTTGAGAAAGATGATTCACAGGAAAATATGCGATGGATTTATACTAGGACGCTTGAATCTAGCGGAAATGGAATATTTGTTTGCTTCATCCTCAAGCACTTGACTTTCATAGGCCAAGGCTTTGCTGAATTCCTTGTTGGTGGGTGTTCAAGTTGTATTTGCTTTGTTGTCCTTAGCTTTCTTGGTCAAATGTTAGTATGTCATCACAACCACCCACCATTTCGTTTTTACCACGGTTGTTCACTACTATATATGCCTGTTGGGCAATTCTTCTAGCCAACGTAACAGACTCATGTTTCGGTCAAGTCAAAGTTAAAATCAGAAACAATCCTTCCTTGTCAACATTTTCCCATTGTAGAGACCAACTGCTCCACCACTCACCATCAGACTCATCTATATTAATGGCCCATCAACCTCTTTTTTCTTTCAACGTCTTTGCCTCTTGGGCCACATTCTCGTTCAATTTTAACACCCATAATAGTATCTCTCTACACATAGGTTAGCTGTCCACAATTGTCATTCAATCCGGTTGACAGTATGTTCTTACAACCACTAAGCTAAATCTTTGCTCATGATCCAAAGTTCATCATCTAATCTCTCATGCATATTGTTATATCTTACTTTTTTCTGAGCAGGGGAGCGATGCTTGAACTCTAATGGCAGAATTAGTCAGCGCTGCGATTGTCCAGGAGACAGTTGGCCAAATCCTATCTGGTCTGGTTCAAAAATATGAGGAGAAAGAGGAATCAAATGAGAAAAGAAACTTGGAGAGGCTAGAGATGGCACACATCAGGCTGGAAGCTGCTCTTGAGACATCTAATAAGTGGCAGATCACTGATGCATCCTTATTGCATTGGCGTAGGAACCTGAAGCGTGCTGCTCAAGAGTGTGATGACACACTACACAAATGCAAGCAGAGAATCCTAGAAGACGAACAAATGGAACAGGAGGTAAAGAATTCCTCCCTCCCTAACCGTATTGTGCATGCTACCAAGTCATTTGCTCTCTCCATATTTAAACGCAATGATAATGACTTGAGAAGATCCATTGCTCAAAGATTTGAGTGGTATGCAGATGGTGCTAGTGAGTTTCTGAGATTCATAGAGCTTGGTGGCGCACCATGCCGTCACATGCCCTTTGAATCTCTTATCAAAAACCTTTTTGCAGGCAAGGAACTACATCATAAAATTGTTCGAGGAAATGAGTATCCTTTGTTTCAATTATGGTTGACTCCCATGCATAATCCAGTGCATGGAATAGATGTTAGCCTAATATTTATCCAGTATGATGGTACACCAGAGGGTAATATCTGCTTTAATTTGGTCATACAGCTCTCGGAGACTATAGACATAGTTGGGATCGCAGTTAAGTGCCTCCAATTATTTGCCCCTCATTTCAAGTGTAACTTTCAAAATATTAGAAATGAACTTACTCAACTGCCCAATGAAGACTTCTCATGGGGGCCCTCTTTTTATTCGGACCATAAAGAACATTGGAACAAATTCAATAGCTTGTTCTCTCAGTTGACCCGGCCAAACCCATTTTGTTGCAAGGAGCATGGACAGCATGAGGTTCGACATTTTAGCAACATGGACATGGCAGGATTATCAGATGGTTTGCTAGAACCAGTAATTCAATTTGCTTTGCATTGCCACATTTCACTACCTATGTATAGAAAACAGAAGACCTCACTTTCTGAAGACCTCATTTCTCTGCAAGATTATCCATATCTGAAAGCTGGGATTGCTTTTTCACCCCATGGCTCTTTAGAGGACATGCTGCCAGTGAATAGGAGTTCTGAGATAAAGGCGATAGTCCGCAAGGAGCAACATTTCTTGCATACAGACATTACTACCCTGGAACAGCTGGAAGAGATTATGCTGCCAAAGGCAATAGATTACTTCCGCCAGAATGCTGAAGCAATGGTTTACCAAATGCTTTGGAAGTCTAAACATGGCTTTGCACGTATTCAAGTTGAGAAGCCATGCATGAGAGCATGGAGATCAAGTATGAGAAGGCGGAGCACTTCTAGGGGAGCTAGGAAAAGAAATTTGTTTCAAGGAGATGATGAGGAGCTCATTCGGGGTCGGATACGTCTCTGTCACTGGCTTGACTCATGGTTTACACATGTGCCTGTCCGGTTGCAAAGGTCGCTCAGGAATTGGATTCGGAAAGAAAAAGAAATCTTGATAGCAGCACCACAGTTACACCTGGAATTCTAAATCATTTCATTAAAGAAGAGAGGGTAAAGAAAAATAAAACCACAACAGCTTTGGGATCTAGAAGTGCTATGTTCTACATTAGGAACCTATGCAACTGTAGCACATCACTTGAACTTGGTTTCAATTTGTGTGTCCTGTATGTATGATGTTTGGTTCTCACCAGTTGAGTATATGCTTGGAATTACTCAATTACATGGGAGATTAGAATGCAGTGCATTTGTAAGCGTAGGCTTATAAGTGTAGGATCATCACTTGTTCTTATTTTCTATGTGACTTTCGAGTGTGTAGCTACTTTTGTTAAGAACTTTTCAGTAATTGGGTCATTTTGCATCCGTGTGAGCCGAAGTTGCAGCCTGAATATGTTTCAGTCCCGGAACATGTTCTCGGCCTCCTTTTTGTGTATTGGATGGATACGGTTTCCCGTCAGGGGATTTCCCTTTGGTAAAAAAGGAAAAAGAAAAAGAAAACTGCAGTTGCCGTTCAAGAAATGTTTCGGTTGCTCGACCAAAGTCAGTGAAAGAAGCGATTGCTAGGACAATGTTGACCACACGCAGACAACTTGACATGCCTCAATGAATGGGCTCGTGCTGTCCCTAGCACACTTCTTCAAGGACGGGAAATGGGCCGGGATGCATAGACGAAATACTGGAGACTAGAGAAAGGCAGGCTGTCACCGATGAGGGTGTCTGGTGAGGGGTGGGTGCGGTCGAGTTCCTTCCTTGTATGATGATGCATAGATGGGGAGATGTTCAGAGCTTTATATTTGTTTCATTCTCTGGTCCTCGTCAGCTATCCAACCACTCTCCATATGGTTTCCCACGCATGCAGATGTTTACCACGTAAGATAATGCCTGCTGGGCAATTATATATACAACAGAAGACAAGTCAGCTAGAAAAACTAAGCCATTGCAAAGACAGGATCAGGGAACTAGGAGTAGGACACATACCATCGTTCACTTGCTCGACTTATGGGGGCCATATGTGCCAGTCCGGCTGCAAAGTTTGCTCATGGACTGGATGATGAAAAATTCTAAATCATGTAACTTGGATCAATTGGGCAAACAGGGGGCAACAGAAGAACATAATTGGGATGCTGTAGGGAACATGTCAAATATTTGAGCTAGTTTTTTTTTTTGAAAGAACAGGAGGGGTAAACCCTTACTGATTATATATTAAAAAGAAAGGATACAAAGAGGGCGGCAGAAATCCAAGATAAAACAAAGAGGGGGGAGGGTAAAGAGAAAGAAGAAGAAAAGGAGGGAAGACAACCCTGGGAGTACAAGCTAAGAGATTAAAGAGATTACAGAGAATGCAACCAGACATTCATAGCAGGCACTAAGGCGTGCCGTGCTCTATGGAGTAACAAGGAAAATTCATATATGAATTTCCTTTTGCACAATTCCACTTATGGGTCTACTCCATTGAACATCCAATTATTCTTAGTTGTCCAGATACTCCATGTCATAAGAATTATGATTTCCATGAAGAAAGGAACTGCGAGCTTGTTCTTGGTTTGTCTGAATATCTAAAGGATTGGTCTGATAGTGATAATTGATACTCCAATTGAATTCCAACATGCTTTGGCAAAGTTACATTGGAGGAATAGATGTGCCATATTTTCCATCTTTTGCAAGATGCATATGTCGCAAGTGCAGGAGTCAAGATCCATTTGTTTCCTTCTCAATATGTCTCTTGTACTAAGACGATCTTTGAGAAATAACCAGAAGAAGACTTTGTGTTTCATCTAACATCTAGATTTCCAAAGCCAGAAATATGTTGGAAGAATACAGTCAACACATGTGCATGGACTATTGAACTGGACTGACCTGCATGACTTAAACTAGTAACCACTCTTACCTATAATATATATATAAGCAGTAGGGGGTAACCATTTCATCCCACTCTAGCGAGAGAATGGAGAGTTTTATTTCTGCAATCGTTGGTGAGCTGACCACTAGATCCATAAATTTCTTCATTAGCAAACTCTCCAAGCCGACAACACTTGACGTGGAGGATCGCCTCCGCAGGGTCCTGCTTCGGGCACAAGTTATCATCGACGAGGCAAAGGGGCGGCACATCACAAACCAAGCTATGCTCCTCCAGCTGGTCATGCTGGGAGACACCGTGCACTGGAGCCATTATGTGCTCGACACCTTCAGATGCCAACTTCACCAAGAGGAGGACGCCAATAATCAGGGTGTGAGTCGCTCTTCATCTTTGTCCAAAGTAAATTCTGCAATGCGTCTCTACACTAGAGGTGCAAAGACTTTGAAAGATCTGCAAGGGGCACTTGACAATTTGAGCTCCATGATCCTTGATGTAAATGAGCTCGTACAGTTCTTGACGAACTACCCTTGCCTGTACCGCCAGCCTTACAGCATGCATCTCCAGCTGGCCAACTGTATGTTTGGCCGCCAGTTGGAAGCACAGATAGTCATCAACTTCCTGTTGCACGTACAGTATCATAGCGCTGATGAAGAATTGGAGGTTCTGCCAATTGTTGGACCAAGCTATGTTGGGAAGAGCACCCTTGTCGCTCATGTTTGCAAGGATGAAAGAGTACGTGCACGTTTCTCAGAAATCTTGTTCTTCCACATCCAGACTTTCACAGATAATGAGCTAGCTACTTTTAGAGATGAATGTGAACTAAAACATCAAAATCGTGTGTCTGAATCGAACTTGGAGGCAAGATTTCTTGTTGTTATTGAGCTAATTGGGGATCTTATTAATGAAGAGGCATGGGGTAGGTTGTATTCTGCCTCTAAAAGGTATGCGCCAAGAGGTAGTAAAATCATAGTTACAAGCCGGTTTGACAGTATTGTAAAGTTTGGAACAACACGAACTTTGACTCTAAAGTTTCTCCCCCACGAGGCATACTGGTATTTCTTCAAGACGCTTACATTCGGAAGCATGGATCCTGAGATGCACCCAAGGCTCACGCACCTGGCCATGGAGATAGCTAAGACGACACTGGGACGACGGGCCCACCTTCTTAGCGCAAACATTATTGCTCATTTGCTAAAGGATAACTTTGACGTCAAATTTTGGTCTGAGTTGCTTGCCATCTTGAGACGGTATTCTCAGAAGCTTGTCTCCCAATTTGGTGGGCATCCAGCTGATAGTCCAAACCAAAACAGACCTGTACTATTTGAGAGAATGGCTACGCCATCTGAATGTATTGTGCTTGATCATCGGTGTCAACACCCTTCAGAAGAGGAGATTCCAAAGATAAAATTCCAAGATGTACTATGTGGGAGCGTGATGCCTCGTGGGAAATTTGATGTCCTAGCATGGAGGTCTAGGATACCTCCCTACTATAGCTATGTCCATACTTGTGAGATTGAAGGGCCAAAAACTAGAGCTGTGAAGAGGAAGCGTTCTATGAAAAATGGAGTAACGAATTGTTAGTTTCTTGACTGTTAGTCTCATGCAGAAAAGATACCTGAATGTGTTTCTTAGGGTGTCACAAATCCTGGGAGAATGGCTACGCCTTCTGAAGATTCCGTGCTTTATCATCAGGGTCAAACGCTTTTCAGATGAGGAGGTTCATATTTCAGAATATAAGATTCCAAGATGTAACTATAGTACTGCCTAGTCATCAAAGTGCTTTAGTATTATATTTTCACGAGATCTAATGAATCTCTTGTCGCTGGCTTTCCTCCATTTTGCAGCCCCAGAATGTGGGTGTTGAGGCCGGCATTTTTCCTTTATGTTGTCGATTCAGTATGGTGCTTTGCTCTGATTTCAAGGATCTACACACTGTGCTATGCAGTGGTTTTCGTTGACAGCACCAGGATTCAGCACCTGCTGATTTTCCAAGTGTTCAATGCGCAATTTTATAGAAGTGACATGTGTTCAATCAATCATCAAAGGAGAATTCCGACAGAAAATTACTGGGAAGCTTAAATCAAGAACTACACGAGACACTCTCCTGACTGCTCGGGTTTGATGAGTGTCGGTGTTGCCTTTGTTTTACTAGTGCAGGGAAGATCGAAGATGGTCGAGGTCATCTCTTGGAGGTACCCCGCCACCAGCATCTTCCCCGCGCGCCCGGAGCTGAGTGTAATATTCCCAAAAATTGTAATATGTGAATGTTTGAAAAATTCGAAAAATCTAAAATCTTTTTGGTTGAATGTTGTGATAGTTTGAAGAGCTATAAATTCAAAATTCTGTTGATGGAGGCTTATGATCATACGTGCTGACCATACGAGGTATCACTAGCCTCTGGGGAGATGGAGATGGCGGCGAAGGCGATGTTGGATCAATAATGGGTACATCATCTACCCGTTCATCGCCTTGAGTAGTGATGTCCATTCCTCCTCAGTGAGACCTTCTAGAACAAGTGATAGCATTGGCTGCTCATCCTCATTGATAGTTCCTTGCACATGTGACTGCGTTGGCTATCACCCTCATTGATAGCTACCTGCACATGTGACTGCGTCGGCTGCTCCGTGTCAACATTTGACTATAGCATGGGTACATCTTGACTTGGCTGTGAGGTTTCTAGCGATGCATTATTCAGAACAATATCTCAGCGATGCCACAGTATGTACTCGTTCATCGCATCACTGAGAACCTCAATCCCCTCATCAATAGGGATGTCAAGCTCGCACGATTCATCCAACACAGTAACAACTTGCACCCAGAAGTATTCTAGCAGGGGTTCCTTTGGAAACACATGAGTCGTTACTGCCATGCCGGTTGCGACCTCTCGAAACTTATTTCGTTTCGTTACATAAGGCATTACCAACCTGCATGGTGTATTCACTTGTATGTCGTCTATGGGATACCTCACATTTGCAATGGAGCCAGCACTACTTGGAGCAACATATCCTGTGTTGGCAAGCTACATGGTTGGTTCTGCCTGCTTGTCGTTGAGTATCGGATGCTGTTGGGTTGGTTATCCCTTGTACTTGATGGCTGGCGAAGAACTCAATCAGCTCCTGCTTGGCGGTATCTCTCATGTTCTCCTCAAGATCTTTCTTATAACGGTCCCACTTCTTGTAGCTTGCTTGGTTGTTCTGGAATGCTTTACCCCAGGGCAATATTGATGACATCCCTCGAACACGCCCAAAGTGCCCTGCGATTCCAATTGTGGCGGTTAGCTGATCTCTCTCCCTGTTCGTCTTAAAAAGACCCTTCTTTTGCATCTCGGCGAGCTGTTCCCCCTTAGATTTGATGTTTTTGGAGCTTTTCCCGAGCTCCTCTCGGGCAAGCTCCAAATGGAAGGTTGCTTGGGGAAGAAGATGAACAGGAGTATTTATGGCGAGCTCTGTGCTAGCGGGCGACATAACCCAACCTCCAGCACAAATCACCTCATCTGTGCTGGTGGTGGGCTTAGGTCGACTGCTAGCACACAGATGGATCTGTGTTGGCGCTGGGCTTACGTCACCAGCCAGCACAGAGATCACTATGCTGGCGGGTGCTCCCCCGCCAGGCCAAGGAAGTTTTGTGCTAGCGGATGCCAATCACACCCGCCAGCACGCTAATTTAGCTGTACCAGCACAAATCGTTTCTGGCGTAGTGGTACTACCTCCATGTCATAATACTTGTCGCTCGTCAAACATTTTGATATGGAGGTAGTATTAGCAGAATAATGCATGACGCCAAGGCATAGAATTTTCATGAGACATAGTAAATTGCTTGCCATTGGTTTAATCTTACACCATTTAGCAGCCCTGGATTGTGGACGTTGAGACTTGCATTTTTCCTTTATGTTTGCAAGTAACTGCATATTTTTGTGGATTTAATTTCATTGATTTACTCTATAGTCAGCACGTCGGCAGGCCGGACTGCTGACTCACCGTGTCATGGCCGGCGTTGACTTTGACTCTTCTCTCGCGCCTCTCCTTTCCTCTCGGAGTCTCGGCCAATGAAGTCGCCAACCGCCACGACAGACAGCACTGAGAAAGCAAAAGGCATTTCTGGATCGAGGGCCCAAAGGAATTGCCGGGCCCAAAATTACACGTCCAAGGGCCCACAAGGCCCATTCCACTCGTTCCTCTCCCTCGCCTCCTCACCCACCTGCTCTGCTTCGCTCGGGAGTCGGGACTGCGCAGCGGCGCGATTGGAGGCGGAGTCGCCGAGAGCTGCAGAGGAGATGGGATCACGAGAGCCTGAACGATTGCCGCGGCCAAGCATGCCAGCGTTCGTCTCCATCAACTTCACTGGCCAAGCCGCTGCCTCCGGTCTCTTGCGCGGGCCACAGGCCACCTCGGCCGTAGCCTGCCGCGGTCCTGGCGGAGATAGAAGAGGACAGTGGAGGGCGAGCTCGGCCAAGCACGGAGGTATCTGCCTGTATCATTAACTTTAGTGCGCACGCAATCATCGCTGGTTATCCGGTACCTGCTTTGGCCCTTGGTCCTCACCTCCCATCTGATGATCTAAAGTTCTGAAGCACAACTCATTCAGCTTTTGTTGGAATTTACTCCATCTTCAGTTCTTTCCAGCCCATCTAATGTCACCGACTTGACATGTGGCAATTGGAAAGAATTCGGCAGTGGATTCCAGATGCTCTAAGTGTGCTGGGGACTGCCTGAAATTTGGTTCTGAAAAAATGGATATATAGTGTACTTCCACAAAGAATTCGGTAGTGCAAAGCCTTCATCTTTCTTTCTGATAGTGCTCGGTCTTCATTTTTTCTTTGACTAAGATTCACAGTTCATGCACATAGACATAGTTCAGCATTAGAAGGCTACAAAGACTTTTCTGATGATCTGGTCCAACCTCTCACAGTCTACACGGCTGTGGCCTGGTAAAAGCCACCACAGTTTCAAATGCTATATTTATCACAAGCTTTCAGATTTGCATCGTGGACTAGCATATCATGCATAGCTTCTGTTCATGGCCTCCACCTGCTGGCTGCTGCGTTATCTTCCTGACGGAGAGAATCCCTAAATGGAGATGTTCCTTTCTGCAGTCCTGGGTGAACTGTCCACTAGATCCATAAATTTCTTCATCAGCAAAATCTCCAAAGACGACACCACTTGACATGGAGGATCACCTCAGCAGGGTCCTTGTCAGGGCACAGATCATCATCGACGAGGCCATGGGGGGGCACATCTCCAACCAAGCTATGGTCCAGCATCTGCACATGATGAGAGATGCCATGCATCGAGGCTATTATATGCATGCTCGACACCTTTAGGTGCCAATCTCACGAGGAGGACACCAAAGGTCATGTCATTATTAACTCTTCAGCTCTGTCTAGACTAAGTTCTCTGAAAAGCTTATGTTTCTACAACAGAGACACACCTATTTCGAAACAACTGCAAGAGGGGATTGACGAATTGACCTCCATGATCCTTGATGCGAAAGAGTTGGTTGTGTTCTTGACGAGCTACCCTCACCTGTACCGCCAGCCTTACTGCATGCATCTCGTCCTAGGCAACTGCCTGTTTGGCCGCCAGATGGAATCTGAAATTGTCATCAACTTCCTGTTGCAAACACAACCTTATGGTGCTGAAGAACTGGAGGTCCTACCAATTTTCGGGCCAATCTTTGTCGGCAAGAGCACCCTTGTTGCTCATGCTTGCAAGGATGAAAGAGTCCGTGATCATTTCTCGGAAATCTTGTTCTTTCAAAACTACGGTTTTACAGATGATGAGCTAGCTACTCTCAGAGACGGATGTGCAAGAATACATCTAAATCATGTGTCGATTTCGAACAAAGATAGGAGATTGCTGGTTGTTATCGAGTTAGTTGGGGATCTCAATGAAGATGAATGGAACAGGTTGTATTCTGCTTCTAAAAGGTTTGTCCCATGCGGTGGTAAAATCATAGTTACAAGCCGCTCTGAGAAGATTAAAAAGTTTGGAACAACACGGGCTGTAACTTTGAAGTATCTGCCCCGTGAGGCGTACTGGTATTTCTTCAAGACACTTGCGTTTGGAAGCATGGATCCCAAGGTACAACCAAGGCTCACACACCTGACCATGGAGATAGCCAGTACATTGGATGGTTCCTTCATTGCCAGGAATTTCACTGCCCGTTTGTTGAGGGACAACTTTGACATCCTATTTGGTCCAAGGTTTTGACCTTCTTGAGAGGGTCTTTGCAGAAGCCTATCTCTAGATTTGGTGAGCGTCCAATTGATCTTCTGAAGCAAAACAGACCTACGAATCTTGGAAGAATGGCTACGCCATCTGAAGTTTTTGTTCTTTCTAATCAATATGGCTCTGCACAAGACAAGGTTCCAAAGGTAAGACTCCAAGATGTGATGTATGGAACTTTTAAGACCAGTGGGAAATTTGAGCTCCTATCATGGTGGTCTTCGATACCTCCCTACAAAACACATTCTGAACCAAAAGAGATCTGCATGTCTGCACATCTTGGGAGAGTAGCTACACCTTCTGAAGATTTGGTTAGCATCCTTTCGGTCTTTTGAACCAAACAAGATCTGCACATCTTGGGAGAGTGGCTGGCTACACCTTCTGAAGTTTTGATGGTTTATCGCCGGTATCAGCTTTCTTCAGAAGAGAAGGTTGCAGATCTTGGTGGAGCAGTCACGGAGAGGCGAGGCAGGGCGGGGTCGCGCCCAGTGCGGTAGGCGCCCCAGCGAGCGCGAACCACGGTTCCGGGAACAACCACTAAAAAAAGAATAGCCAAGCGCGGTGGCTTGCGTCCCATTTCCTGACAGGGTGGCCGCTCTCTCGTCTTCCTCCTCGCTCGTCGGCCACAGCTCGCACTCCGAACTCCGGCGACCGGCTCGGCTCCGCTGCCTCACCCGTGGGCCATGGCTTATTCGCTGCTCCGGAGGCGATTCGATCGTGCGCCCCCGCCCCCGGTCCTTCTTCTTTGGCTCAGCGAAGAGGAGGGGAAAGCTGGATGCTGGGGGTTCCGTGCTTCCCGGACGGGACGACCGTCCGCAGCGGCGGCGGCGGCGGCTAGCGGCGACAGGGTCAGAGGATTACTCGCCGGTTGTGGGCGAGCGAGAGGGAAAGGCAGTCAGGGTGCAGTTTGCTCCACCTCTAATTTCTTTTATCCCATTTGATCTCGTCGAATACACTGATGATTGCTTGAATTTTTCTTTTCAATTTACTGAAGGAGCATCTGTTGCTCCGGATGGAACATCCGCTGCAAACTGAGAATAGACATATCTGCGCTAGGGTACATGGGAATTTAGGGACATTAGATTGGAGGCCATAGATTGGGAATATCTGAATTGCAGGAGTAGCAGTTAGCTTACTTGTTTGCTGTCAGGTACGGAGCCCTGAACAAATGGCATCTGCTTGACTTCAGTTGCCCTCTGCTTTGCCAGGGGATGTGGAACCTCAAACACATTCAGAGATTCAAACAGGTAACACAACCTCCTGTTTTTCCCATACTTAGAGATGTCTCCTTCGTCAGGCAGAGATATCAGTTACCCTGTTCTTGTGCTGTGTTTAGGAGGTCCTGTGCTTCTTCCACTAGAGAAGTGAGAGACCTTGCTGGCTTGATCACCTCACGATCATTCCCAGCAAATAGCATGCTTTCATCTACCTCTGACATGGATTTCAATGTGTCGGACACTGCTTCCTTCAAATTACGTTCCTTGAAATGTTGGATGCATCTGGGTTTGACTTGAATCATAGATTCATAGCTATAACCATCTGGCAGGGTAAGCTTCACTATTTTCAAAGGAAGATGCCTTTTGTTCTGTACATAAATTATTGAAAGGAGTTAATGAATTACTTGAACAAATTACAGTGGCCCCTTATAATTATGTATGTATATCTAATATTGGATGCAAATTTCATTTAGTAGCTACGATGGATATTGCTGACAACATTGCCTAGAAAAAAATGGCATCACAGTTACAAATTATCTTTCTCGAACAAACAGTTACAAATTATCTTGCTAGAATGATATATAATTTGGATCATAAATAATGCTGATGTTGAACTGGATCCACTGTATGTGTGTGAACTGCCGAGCACGGAGAAAATATTTCTACACTACATTAGTAAGAGAACTTAACTGACATCTTAGAAACTGGAAATAAGACCAAATAAAAAAAACAATGCAGCTTCCTCTGCTTTTCCCCTCAGTCTGGTCTCTGGTGGCGTTTTCCCTGTCTGCTTGTTCAACTTGAACTAAAGTATTGTTGCCTTTTCCACTGTATTATTGGTGGCATGTGTAGCAGTCCTTGAAAATAAGCTTGAAAGAATCATTAAAGGCTAACTACATCAGTCTCCAGGGCTTGTTGATGCAATTGTTGGGCACCTTCGCTGTCATTGTCCAAAATACTTATCAGATTGCTGACAGCTTCCGTGTTACTTGCAAGCTCCAGGCACAGCCTTGTGTCCCCATCTCCAGGATTGGTAATAAGTAGCCTGCTCACCACTGTGAGTGACTTGCTTAGCATTTCAACAACCATTGTGTCCTCCGGCACATTGCTGAGGAAGTCAGGGCTGCTCAGTGGTGATGTGATCTTAGAGAGCATTTCAACCTTTGATTAAACTGTATTTGGAATGGAAATCGATATGTTCATCACTTCTGCATTGGTATACACAGTCTTACATGGTGGTACATATCATGCATGCATGTCATGAGTTAGTTTTTTGGTATATTAGAAAAAAGGTAAAATGGATAATTAGATGTGCATCCCACTAACATCTTAGCTAGACAAGTGATGGTATTTCCCAGTTCCCACCATACTTCAGATCCGATCTAAGTGTTGGTCATGCACAAACATACCCATCCTACTGACCAGGTTATTACAGTAGTAGCTACAGGATCCATGCTGCTTTGCTCTTTGGCGATCCCAGGTGAGAGAGATGAGGAATTTAGAATGATGGATAGATATTGTTCCGAAAGCAGTGTGTACTTGTGTATATAATGTTACTTTATTTAGGTTAATTTAACAATCACTAGTAGACTTTCCATCCAGCGTTTTTAGTCCCAGTCGTTTTTGGGCCTAGGACTAATGAAGATTTAGTCCCGGATCTAACTCCTGTATTGTGTCGGAGCCCTTTTAATCTTGGTTGGTGATTCCAACCGGGATAAAAGTGGAGCTTTTAATCCTGGTTGGAGCCACCAGCCGGGATAAAATGAATTAGTCCTGGTTGGTGGCTCCAATCGAGGCTAAAAGGACCCTTTTAGTCCCGATACGAGCCACCAGCCGGGACTAATTCATGACCCTAGCTTTATCTCTCCGACTCCTCTTGCTCTCTCTTATCTGCTCCCTCTCCCTCAACTCGCTCCACCCTTTGCTCCCTCTCCCTTCCCGTCCTCCTAGCGCTCCTCCCTCTCTGCTCCGTCCCTTCCTTCCTGCCTCCTCCTCTCCCTCGGCTCCCTCCCTCCCTCCCCGCCTCCTTAGCCTCCTCCTCCTAGCTCCCTCCCCGCGAGATGGCCCAGCGCGCGCGGAGCTGCCCGATGCGGCGCTGGCAGGCGACGACCCAGTGCGGGCGGATCTGCGTTGCCACGGCGCCGGCGGGTGAGGGCCTGGCGCGGCGCGGATGGGCCTGGTGCAGGAGCGGTCATGATGGTGGGTGTGGCCCATTTTTTTTATTTTTTGAACCTTTTTAGTTCCGGTTGGTCTACCAGGTGAAATACCCGGGATTAAAGAGGAAGGCCTTTAGTCTCGAAAAATTAGTTCTGGTTGGATTTTCGAGACCAATGCATCTCTCCAACCAGGATTAATGCTCACTTTTCCACCAACGAATGACAGAGACTGAACTGGTCAATTGGATGCGCATATTATTTGATTTCCTGAGAGAGAGTTGTAGTGGTGGTTGTTGGATCCCATGCTTGCCCACTTTACTCCTAGCTAGCAGAACTTGCCTTGTGAGAGAGATGCTCAACCTTTATTAAGGGGTGTTTGGATAGCAGGTGCTAAACTTTAGCACGTGTCACATTGGATGTTTGGATACTAATTAGGAGGACTAAACATGAGCTAAATATAAAACTAATTGCAGAACCTCTAGGCTAATTCACGAGATGAATCTATTAAGGCTAATTAATCCATCATTAACAAATGGTTACTGTAGCACCACATTGTCAAATCATGGACTAATTAGGCTTAATAGATTCGTCTCGTGAATTAGACTCCACCTGTGCAATTAGTTTTGTAATTAGCATATGTTTAATACTCCTAATTAATATCCAAACATTCGATGTGATAGGTGCTGTACTTTAGCATGTGGGAGCCAACCACCCCCTAAATGTGCAACAATATGACGGAGTAGATCGTGCAATCTGCCTGACTGGATTCCTAAAAGTTGAAGTGTGCAATATATATGGTAGGGACACAGGGATCCAATCGGGCCTTATTAACAAGCCCCGAATTAAACTAGATCGACAAAGTATAATTAGATCAAAAGCATGCGCCGAAAGCGAGGCGCAAACCTTTGAACTTTTTTATAAAAATATAAAAAAGCATGTGCACCTTTGCTCCTCCATCGCATGATAGTGAACTGTGGATGTGCTTTTAATTACTTTCCCATAATTTAACGTACATGCGCCCAGCTAGCCAAATCAAAGTGTCATATTGAATGTCTTAAATTCGTGTGTAAAACAGCCATCTCCAGTAGGCAGTATAGCGCATATATTGGTGTGTGCTCTCTGCTTCGATCTGCAGGACGGAGCTTTGCGATGGTTAGTTTACCTCCTCAATTCCCTTGCTACTTTGCTGATGCTCTACTTTCTGTATATCAGTGCACTTCTGCTTAATTAGACCACTATACCCTAGTTTATTTTTGAAACAATAGTAATCTAAGTACCTGGATACCAATCTCACTTGTATTTTAATTATCAGGCTGTCTATAAAACCTGTGTAAGTCTGTTAGGGTTCTATATACATCCTTTCTTCTTCTTAATATATTATACCCAATTCTCCTGCATGTTCTTTTTATTGTTACTTGTATTTTAATTAGGATTAGTACTTAGCACAAATACGATTTCACTTGTCCATGTGTATAGCCATGATCCCTTATATTTCAGATCCCACACACTAGAACAACCCACCTTCCTTTCACCCTAATCCTAATTATGCCCGTACCCATCCCCAACACCACGATGCAAGCCATAGCGGTCCGGAGGCGACTTCCACGACCACACACCTATGCTGAGGGAGCATGAGGTTGGGCAATGTTGCATGCACTATTGCAGGAATCCTTGTCGGTGCCGGTGCTTAACCCTCATATCTCATTAATGACCAGTCTTGAACATATTACGAATTCTTAAATTATAATCGCAAAATCTAAAAACTGGAACATGAGAGCTACACATAGTAATCTGAGGTTCTTGTCCAACTTAGATGTAGCATTGATCAAATGATATACATGCATGATTAAAGGAATGCAATTCTATATTTTGTCCTATAAGTCAGATTTTAGGTTTGACCAAGTTTATAGAGAAGAGTATGAACATTTGTGATGTCAAATAAGTATCATTAGATTCATATATTCTCAGATTATGCATATTTTGTTTATAAATTTAGTCAAATTTAAGATAGTTTGACTTACAATAAAACTAGAATTCTATTTTTCTTGGGTTGGAGGGAGTATCTGAGTAAGATTTGGACGCAATGGGTGTTGTGCTTGGCCTGGGGAGCCCCTCTCGTGTAAATAGGGGGAAAATGAATTAGTGGCAGAAAGACACCCGCCAATGAGTTAAAGCTTTTTACAAATTTAAAAGGCAGATTTACAGTTTGACTTAAGACACGTCCTTTTATATCCTAGCTGCACTACCTTCAAATATCAGACATCACAAATATATTCATCATCACAAATTCCTCCTGCAGATTAGAGGTAGCAACAAGTGCTTCACTTTGGCGAGGATGGGTGTCCTTGACGCGCTGCTGGCTGGTCTATTATTTCATGTTGCCTGCGTCGGAGCTCCGACAGTCAATGGCGCCATCCTTGCCAACCACGATAACCGCAATAGCAGCACTACTATTGTTCCCTCTGCTGCCTCTATGGCTAGCTGTCCGAAGAGCTGTGGCGGAATAACCTTTGACTACCCATTCGGCATTGGTGTTGGCTGCTTCCGGAGCCCTGAGTTTGAGCTCATTTGCACCACAGGAGGAGGGCTCTACCTCAGCGACAAT
Source organism: Setaria viridis (assembly GCF_005286985.2). Classification (NCBI taxonomy): domain Eukaryota; kingdom Viridiplantae; phylum Streptophyta; class Magnoliopsida; order Poales; family Poaceae; genus Setaria; species Setaria viridis. Next base: position 1,442,040 of record NC_048264.2, on the reverse strand, counting down.
GACACGGCAGTTCTCACAGACATCATTGATCAAGGTAGCCGTACATCGGATTTTTCTTCGAGGTACTCAAAGAATTTATCACATGAATAGTCAATTCGTTCGAACTTGCTTGGTAGTGAATTGGAAACAAAAAGAAAAGGAGGGTCCTTGTGTTTCTCTTGTTGAGGTCTGATTCGCGATTTCCTGAGAATTGAGTTAGTCAAGTCTACTACTTTGTATACACGAAGAAGGTATGATAGGACAAGTACTGATTTCTTTTATTCCAAGGCGAAGATTCAATCACTTAGCCAACACCAAAAGCTATCGTCACCTTGTTGAATCGAAATATAGAATATCCATCTTTGATGATATCTTCTGAACAAGTCGATCCAATTTATTCCTTCTGTAATAACTTTGTTAATTTTGCCAGCAGATATCTCTACTTTCTTCAGACGTGATATCCATGTTACATCTGGCGTGGATGTGTATAACGTGTCATGGAAAGCACCAAGCATAATTAGATATTTCAGCTTAGAAGTAGTAATCAAGGGCTGCGGCTTTGATGTATACCTCAGCGATGATTCAGCGTATACATGTACACTTACATGCCCTGGCGAAACGTTCCCCAACGTTACCTCGGTGGGATGTAATGGTATCGGATGCTGCGTTAAAACTCTTACCGGCACTAACATCATGCAGCTTCAGTTTGTCCGGCATACTAACGGAAGCTTCCCCAAGTACAGAGAAATCAGCGTAATTTCTAGATACGTGTTGCTTGCCTGGTCTGTTCATGCTGACCATCCAGCGTGCAGCGATGAATTGCGTAACGATAACAATTATGCATGTGTTAGTAACAATAGCAGCTGCGAAAACGAATCAGCAGATGAGAACATTGACTGGTACACGTGCCGGTGTGAGCCAGAATATGCTGGCAACCCATACATACTGGATGGCTGCTCCCATGTCGATCCAGGTAATTTCACATGCCTTCCTCCGGTATCTATCTATCTATCTATATAAATAATGATTGGTGCAGTAAAATTTGACGCCATATTTCTTTGTTTGTTGACGATGATTCTGTTAATTTGGGACTAACAACAGCGTACTACTACAATCCTGTTCCACGGAAGGTGAATTGTAGTCGATCATGTGGAGACATCAACGTCCCCTTTCCATTCGGCTTAGAAGAAAGTTGTTCAGCAAGGACCGAGTTTCGTCTCAACTGCACAGACATAGCAACCTCTACACTACAGCTTGATACGAATTTTCAAGTGTCACACATCGATATTGAGGGAGGGATCATTGACATTAAATTGCTAGATTCTGACATCCGAGTCGCTGAACCGGACCGTCGTGTCTACAGTAACTTTATGACTTCCGAATCTTTGCACTGGACCATCGACAATCTTAGCTGCCTGCAGGCGCAGAAGAATGCGTCTGCATATGGATGTGTTAGCGTCAACAGTATGTGCTTGGATTGCAACGACTCAACCTATAAGGTATATGTACAAGAACAATGGAAATACAATGGTTATCGGTGCCAGTGCATGCATGGCTTTCATGGAAATCCCTATGTCCCAAACGGTTGCCAAGGTTCTCTTAAGCCACATTAAGATACATACGTATACATAGCACAACATTATGTTTTTGTGTAATTCTCATCACGCTCTATATAATGTTGTTGCAGATATTGACGAGTGCAAAACTACACCTGGAATCTGCAAAGAGCTATTATGCAATAACACTGTGGGAAGCTACCATTGCACCGAGTGCCCCGACAAAACAAAGTATGATACTGCAACAATGCAGTGCATTAAGGTCAAAAGATACCGAGTTTTCGTGCTTGGTACGTGAGTTTCTAACCCTGTTAAATGTTGCAATGAATATGGCAAAAAGAAGAAAAATGCTGAGGAGAATAATTGTCTGCTACAGGCATTGTCATGGGCCTTAGTGCTGGCATAGCAATTCTACTACTTACCTTGAGTGCAATATTTCTTGTCCGTAAATGGAGAAGAGACGTCCAAAAGCGACTGCGCAAGAAGCATTTCCAAGACAACCAAGGCCTTCTACTAGAACAATTGATATCATCGGATGAAAATGCTAAGGACATGACAAAGATCTTCTCATTGGAAGAGCTAGAGAAAAGCACAAACAATTTTGACCACACACGTATCCTGGGTCGTGGTGGCCACGGTATGGTGTACAAAGGAATCTTATCTGATCAACGTGTGGTGGCCATAAAAAAATCAGTAATCATCCAACAAAGTGAGATCAAGCAATTCATCAATGAGGTTGCCATTCTTTCACAGATAAACCATCGAAATATCGTAAAACTTTTTGGATGTTGCCTTGAAACAGAGGTACCTTTACTGGTATATGACTTTATTCCAAATGGTTCATTATTTCAAGCTCTTCATTCTGCTTCAGATAGCAATTTCACATTGTCTTGGGATGACTGCATGAGAATTGCATGCGAAGCTGCAGGTGCACTTTGCTATCTTCACTCTGCGGCTGCAGTATCAGTCTTTCATCGTGATGTCAAGTCATCTAATATACTACTTGATGCAAATTACACTGCAAAAGTTTCAGACTTTGGAGCTTCAAGGTTGGTTCCTATTGATCAATCTCACATTGATACAAAGGTACAAGGTACATTTGGTTATATAGATCCTGAATACTACCAAACTACACAGCTAAATGAAAAGAGTGACGTGTATAGCTTTGGTATGGTGCTTCTTGAACTGCTCCTAAGAAAGGAGCCCATTTTTACGGATGAGTTTGGGTCAAAGCAGAACTTGTTCAATTACTTTCTGTCAGAATTGAAGTCAAGGCCAATCACAGAAATAGTAGATGCTCATATCCGCGAAGAAGCAACTGAACAAGAGATTAAAAGTATTGCATCCCTCGCTGAGATGTGCTTGAAACTTCGAGGGGAAGAGAGACCGACCATGAAGCAAGTGGAGATAACATTGCACAACTTGCGAATGGAAAGGTTGAATTCATTATGCCAAGTTGCTCGAGGAAACAATCAAGAGATACAGCCGTTCATATATTCAAGAGCTAATGGTGGTGGTACTCCTTCGGTTCATAGCCGAACATGCTACAGTTTGGAGCAAGAGTTCATAGCATCTGCTGAGATTCCCAGATAAATTTACCTTTTGATCCATCTACTTGCAGATTATTGTTGTTATCCATGTACTCATGTACACGTCTAGAGCTGTGAAGAGGAAGTGTTCTATGAAACATATATAAAGTCGGTTTCTTCAGGATCACGCTTATGCAGAACCAGAAGGATATCTGAACGTTTATTCTTGATAGGGTGTCACGATCACAAGAGATAAACCTGGTGTAACTATAGTCGTGCACTACTACCTAGTCAGTCATGTGCAAAGTGTTTTAGTATTAACAGATCGAATAATGCACGCTGCTGAGGCATTGATTTTCATGACATCTATTGAATTGTGTGGCATTGCCTTTCCTCCATCCTGCAGCCTCAGAATGTGGGTGTCGAAGCTGGCATTTTTCCTTTATGATGTCGATTCAATATGATGCTTTGCTCTGATTTCAAGCATCTACATATACTGTACTGTGCAGTGCAATTGGTTGACAGCACTAGGATTCAGCACCTGCTGACTTTCCAAGTGTTCGTTGCCCAACATTGTAGAATCTGAAATGTGTTCAATCAATCATAAAAGGAGAATGCTGACAGAAAGTAATTGGGAAACTTAACAACTACGCACGACTACTGACGGCTCCATGGTTTGCCTCACTCTGATTGGGTTTGATGAGTGTAGGTGTTGCATTTGTTTGACCAGTGCTAGTGCAGGTAATAAAGAATTGAAGATGGTCGAGGTCACCTCTTGGATCGATACTCTCTCCGTTCCAAATTGTAGGTTATTTTGACTTTTCTAAGTTTATAGATATTATTTTGCATCTAGACATATATACTATATCTAGATGCATAATAATGTCTATGCACTTAGAAAAGTCAAAACGATCTACAATTTGGAATGCGCGCGCCCCAGAGGAGGCTGCCGCGGCGTCACCGGTGTGCTGCGAATGCGGCCGCGGCCAGCTGAGATGGCGACTGCCGCTGCAGGCTGCTGCGCTCAGGAAGGAGACGGATACGCACGGTCCAGCCGCCATGGCCATCTTGTCGATTCCTCCCTGCTGGCTGCCAGGATACATGGGAAATTGGAGACTGTAGATTGGAAATATCTGTATGCTACTTGTTTGCTGTAAGCTGAACAAATGGCTCTGCTTGACTTCAGTCAGTCCTGGTTCAGAGGTCCCATATTCCCATGCTAGAAAAAACTTTTTAAAACGATTCTCTTCAGTCTTCATACAAGTACAGCAAAACTGATTATGATATATTAAAGCAAGCAATTTCATTATCTGAGCAAAGAGCACAGTAAATAAAGTAGAAATAAAATGCAGATACAATGTATTCTGCAGTCTGTACAATAACAAACTGAAGCAGTACATTCCTTTTAGAGAGGTGTCATAAATCACAACATGGTTGACTCACTTGTACACAGCAGTTTAGATGTAGCTAAAGTAACTTAAAGTTCTGACCCTGCCTTTTCCTTGTCAACCTTGCACTCAATCTCAAGAACCTGTCAGGTCTCGCCTATATAGTATGCAATTGTGCCAAACACTTGGCATCTTAAATTATGACCATTGTGACTGGTACAGCTTAAATTAGTGACTCAGGGCCTGTTTGGAATGCTGGATAGACTCACAAGTAGGAGGAACAAACAAGTTACGAGTACATGTTGATCATAAAAGGGTATGTTCATCGTGGTTATTTCTCCTGAAGCTGGTGAGTGATGACAGTGGCAACACTAACATTTGCAAGAAGGTACTGCCGTGGGGGAGGGAGGTGCAGAGTGTGCCTTTTGTTATGTTGAAAACTGAACTAGTGCTCTATCAGGTCCCTACTTAATTTGATCAATTGACAGTTGGTACTTCCATTTATCGATCACGAGGGAGAACAATGAGGCAGAGGTGAAATGAATCCCAAATGCCAAACATCGCGGGAGTTGGACTGACCTTTCACATGACTTGAACAAGTCATGTACAGTTGTTAATATATATATATATATATATATATATATATATATTCTTAATCTTGCAGCTCTTCCTTGAGTCTTCACTTAGAGACATAGGGGGTGTTTGGATCTTTAGTCCTGACTAAAATTCATGTCACATCGAATATTCGGATGCTAATTAAGAGGACTGAATATGAGCTAATTATAAAACTAATTACATAAATGGAGACTAATTCGCGAGACGAATCTATTAAGCCTAATTAATCCATCATTAGCACATGTTTACTGTAGCATCACATTATCAAATCATGGACTAATTAGGCTTAAATCAAATCATGGACTAATTAGGCTTAATAGATTCGTCATTCGATGTGATAGAAATTTTAGGAGCTCCTAAAGAAACAAACACACCCATATAATGCCATAACACAGATCACTGTTCATTCTTTCCAGTATCTTCTTGAGGAGACAGTCTCCATATGGATATTCTTCTTTGTGCAGTCCTTGGTGAGCTAACCTCATCAAGTTAATAACCACATCCAAACAAGGTTCCATATGAGATAAAGCTAGAACCCTCACGGTTGGGACCACCGTCGTCAAGCTAGCAACAGTCGATCCCTGAGTGAAATTAAGCATAGAATTTACACACATCTTGATCAGGCGAGTTATAGGACATGAATCCATCACGAATGAAGGTGAGAATAATGATGCCCCAATACCTGAAGAGCCCTGGCGCCAAATTGAAGCATTTGGCCTTTGCCCTGCAGTTCCCCCAGAATATGCAACCTTGGCGCAGATATTACCGAGATGTCCATCTCCCCGCATTTGAAAATTAGTAATCTTTCCAGAGATGGAGCATCCTCGATGATGAGCTGCCTCAACCTGTCGTCACCCCAACGAGACCACACACCGATGCTTCTGAGGCTAGTGGACATGATCTGGACTCGAGGGAAGCCATTGGTGTCTTGTAGCAGCAAGCCCTCAAGGACAGAGCAGCCCGCGAGCAAGGCATGAAGAGAGGTCTCTGAGATTCTGACATCCACAAGGCTCAGCTGGCGGCCCGAAGGGTGGACGAGAAGCGGTGTGCTGATGCCGGCAGCAGCGGCGGACTCTCCTTATGCAAAGCCAATGCAAAGCCGATGTGGAACTTGAGCTCCTGGAGGTTGTTGAGGGCGGGGGTCCAGGGTCGCGGAGTGGTCGTCGACGTCGAGGTCGAGGAAATCAAGGTGGAGGCAGAAGCGGCGGCCGGGGCCCTGATGCGTGGAGAGGATGCGCGAGACGTAGGCGGTGCTGATGTCGAGGTTGAGGGGAGCGAAGCGCCAGATGGGGCGCCAGCGGGGGGAGAGTACCTGCGTGCGGGCGCCGTCCTTGGTGTGGAGGAAGGAGACGATGTCGCCAAGGACGCTGTCCGGGAGGCGGCTAATGCGGTCGACGAGCTCTTCCTCTCCATCCTCGTCAAGCCTTCCCCCCCTCCTCTCCCTCTTGGCTCGGGCGGCCATCGCCATGGGATTGGGGAATCGGAGTGAGTCACTGAGAGGAGGTCAGGGGTGGGGGGCACTTATCAGTGCTGGAAAGCGCGAAATCAATGCTGGAAAGTGTGACAGTCAAACTCATCTCTTCGTCTTCCACCTTCCTCGTTTCCCCCACTTTCGCCTCATCTCTTCGTCTTCCACCTTCATCCTTTTCCCCTCCATCTGCTTAATTACCAGCGCGAAATCAATGCTGCATATCGCGAAATCTGCAGTTAGCTTTTCCACCATGCTATCTATCAGTTTAACAATTTGCCAGGTACATAATTTCATTACTCTTATATTTTTGGGATCCAATTTGGTTTTGGTAGGTTCGTTTCCTACACATCTCGTTTGATGCATAAGCCAAATGTTTAAATCTTATGATAAACTTCAAAGATGATGATTTTCCTACCAGCTAGTCCAATTTCTAAATCTGGAGCAACAATAGGGTCACTAAGAATGTACATTGCGACTTATTTACATCTGAGTTTTTTTTCAGTATATTAGTTTGTTGCTCATGGGTTTGTTTTGCTCCTTTCAGTATAATAGTATATATAGTTTCAGTATGCTAGTTGCCACTCTTGAGTTCGTTTTGGTCCTTTCACTCTCTTATATTATCACCCAAAGTGCTGTAGTGATTTCACTCCCTACCCAAATTCTACTGCATTTACGCCCTGTTTGGCATGGCTTGAACTCCGAGTAGAGCTGCTCCACTCCAGAACTCCAGATGGAGCCAGCTCCACTCCAGAACTCCAGAACTAAAATGGTGTGTTTGGCTAGATGGGTGCTCTCAGCTCCAAAAAAGATCGATTTCAGTGTGTATTGCCATTGTTGCCCCCAATTTAGGCCCCACTTGTCATCCTCCCTAAGCACCATCCATCTCTCTCGGTCAAGTGAGCGTCTGCCCCTCCACGCAATCCCAAGGGCCTCGGCTATGGCGTCCCCCTCCGCTCCGGCAGCCCATCCGATCGCGCCGCGCTCCTCAAGGCCTTCGACGAGGCCTGCATGGGCGTCCGCGGCCTCGTCGAGTCCGGCGTCTCCTCCGTCCCCGTGCTCTTCGTGCACCCGGACCCCTACGCCTCCGCGCCGCTCGCGCCCCCGGGCGTCTCCATCCCCGTCGTCGACCTCTCACTCCCCGCGCCCGCCGCTGCCGAAGCCACCCGCAGCTGGGGCTTCTTCCACCTCATCAACCACTACCAGGCCCTCGGCATCCCAGAGGACTACCCCGCGTGGGCGCTCGCCGCCGTGCGCGCCTTCAACGAGCTCCCGGCTGCCGAGCGCTCCGCGCACTACGGCCGCTCCATGGCCGGCGGGGTCTCGTACTTCTCCAACGTCGATCTGTTCTGGACCTCCATCACGAGCTGGCGCGACACCGTCCAGATCGCGTTCGGGCCCCAACGGCCTGACCCGGCGCGCATCCCGGCCGTCTGCCGCGAAGAGCTGCTCGAGTGGGACACGCACACCACCGCCATGGGGCGCGCCCTGCTGTGGCTACCCGGCCTGGTGGGCGACGGGGCCGGGGCGGCGATGGGCGGCGGGACTGGGCGGCGACGAGGGCGGCTGGCGGGACCGGGGCAGCGACGGGGCCAGCCAGCGGCGGGCTGGGCGGCCAGGGGCGGCGGGGAGGTGACGGGCGGTGGGGCGACGGGCGACGGGGACGGGGCAGCCACTGGCGGCAGGAAGGCGACGGGCGACGGGGCGGCGACGGGCGACGGGGCGGCGACGGGCGACGGGGCGGCGACGGGCGACGGGGGCGGGGCGGCGGGGCTGGGCGACGACGGGCGGCGGGGTGGCGGCAGGCGGGGCGCGGCGATGGGCGGCCGGGCGGGACGGCGACGAGCGGTGGGGAGGCGGTAGGCGGGGCGGCAACGGGCGGCGGGGAGGCGACGGGCGACAGGTGACTGGGGTGGGGAAATAGTCACGGGTGGGAGGGAGGAAACAGAATGAAACATTTTTTGTGTAACAAGTGGCATTCGTGGGTAATTACCCACCAACTCCACGAGGAGGTTCAAAAGAGGTTGTTTTGGAGCAGCAAAAGAGGTGCTCCAAAACTCCAGTTCTATTTGCACTACAGCTCCATGGAGTTGGCTGCTCCATGGAGTTTTGGAGTTGAGGTGTTTGGCTGGATTTCTTGGTGGAGTTGTTGTAGTTCTAGAGTGGAGCCATGCCAAACACCCCCTTAGACTGTGTTTTCAGACTGCCAGAATGCAATCACTACGGGATACAATATCTTTGCCGAGTACCCGGGTACTCGGCAAAGCCCAAAAACACTCGGTAAAACATCGGCATAAATTTTAACAACAACCGATATTTGTCGAGTGTTTTTGTCGGACACTCGGCAAAGACTTTGCCGAGTGCCCAAAAAACACTCGGCAAACATTTTTCGAAAAAAAATAAAAAAAACAAGCCACCACTAGCCTGGCGCTCTCCTTGGTGTCCGTCAACGCTTGCTCGACACTCTGGTCCTTGGCGTTGTCGGTGGACGCCTGGTCCATGCTGCCCGCGTCCTTACCGTCGGTCTCCTTGTCGCTATCGCGCCCTTGGTGTCCTCAGTAGCAGGCTTAGCAGGATCCTCCTCGGCCGCCACCAGCTCGCCACCACCAGCACCACCATGCCGCTGCCACCCTTTCCCCGTCGCCACCATGCCACCACCAGTGCAGATAGTCGCCCAAGCTGCCTCATGCCACCACGCCCGCTGGAGGTGCCTCCCGCCATCGCTACGCCACCACCACACCGCCCAAGCTGCCTCCCGCCGCCGCCACGCCACCACGGAGCCAGGAGCCGGGAGGAGGGAAGGGGGTGGCGGATCTGGGGAGGGGGTAGCGGAGTGTTGTTTTTTTTGACATTCGGCAAACCCTGCCTCTTTGCCGTGTGTTTTTATTTTGCCAAGTATTTTTAGCACAACACTCGTCAAAGAACTTGTTTGCCGAGTGCTCGAGGGAATACACTCGGCAAACATAAAAACACTCGGCAAATTTGAAGTTTCCGGTAGAGAATCATCATATCTACATCCTCAGAATCTGTCAGATATATAAGGTTATAGTCTTTCAGATCCTCTCTTTTATTGGATCTCTCTTTTATTCTGTTATGTTTATTATCTAAATATAAACTGTTTTTCTAATGTGGTCATATGTTTTGTTTAAAATGCAGGCTGGCACTAGAGGTTATAAAATCTATGGACCTGAAGCATTTGGTTCAAACACTGATCTCGAGTGAAGCACCTCAGGCTGAGGCTGTCCAATAATCTCTTCCCTAATCCTAAACCCTAAACCCTAACCCTAAATCATAAAACTCAAAAATCCTAAACCCTAAAATCCTAAACCCTAAACCCTAAAGAAACCAAACATAAAGCAATTGAAAATGTAGAATGCTTAACATGCTTAGAAGGATCAGATAAAATATTGATGTTCTCAAGCATTCCAGTACATGCCATACATTTTAAATAAACTACGTCTAGCTCTTTAAGTGATTTGAAGTAGCACCTTAGGCTTCATATGCATACAACACCTTAACCATGTTTGGATACACATAAACGTCCATGCATATTTCTGGTCTGGAGAATATTAATTTGCAAATCATACATCTGGCACAAATCCTTGAATTGCCAGTTCTCAGTAACTGAATAAAATTGAAGTTGCGACTATCCTTGTTAGCGCTGTTGCCCAACTGAATAGCCACTTCACAAAAACAAGTTAATGCTCTGACCCTCTAGGATTTCCACTCCAATTCTGAGCTCCTCAGTTTTCCAGTTTGGTGTCCCGTCACAAATGCAACCCAGTGGGCATTGAGCCCGTGCCTGAAAAGAGGAGCAAATTAACTTATCTAAGATTCACTGATATTGTTGGATGATTTGAAAAGAGAGGAAACTTAAAATTAACTGATATAGCATTTAATCTCGTAACAAATGAAAGTACTCCAGGAAAAGAGATAACAAATGTCAAGACACCACTAACGAGTGACTGATCAAGTCGATCTGGGCAAAACAGTATAGCTAATCCATGGTGAATGGAATCAGACCTAATTGTGAAACCTTTCAAAGGGATCGGCTGTTGACAAATCATGCACTTGCTCTTGCTCTGCAGACATATGGCAAAATGACCCAATCGATTTGTTACGAGATACAAAATAAAACTGGGCACCCCTTGAAGCCCTCTTTTCGATTTGGAGCAGCCTACGCTGTCTTTCAATCCACACGCTGCGAACGTTTCGATCATCTAACTCAAACCTCATTGACTCCAGCACTGTCGCATTTGATACAAAGAAACTGGCGAAGTTAACATGTGACTTGTTGCCTTGATAGTAAGATAACACAATTTTCTTCAGTCGGATATCAAGGGTACCAATAAGATTCGAGTATTTACGATTCAAGGGTACCAATAAGATTTGAGTATTTACGATACCACGTATTTGTCTCTCCCAAATCTGATGTCTAAGAAAGCAAAATAAACATAAAATTGTTGTTAGTTGTAAACCTAGATTTAGACCAATCATTGATTCAAGTGACAAAAGAGTGCAGATGCACGCTCAGTTAAATAGTAGGTTTTGTCACCTGGATGTACAACTTCTCCAGGCAGGAAAAACATTTAATTAAGTTAATAGCTGCATCCAAACTAAGATTCACATCGGTCAAAGCTAAAACCTTCACACTGCACACCACCGTCGTCAGGGTAACAATGCTTGATCCCTGAGTTAAGCACAGAATTAACATCATGATCACGCAAAGGGACTTTGGATTGCTCATGAAGGTGGAAGTTAGAATGATGCTGGTACCTGAAATGTTGTGGTGCCAAACTGGATGCTAGAAAGCTTCCCCAAAATTTTCAATTTCGGCGCAGATATTACCGAGATTTCCATCTTCATGCATTTGAAAATTAGTAATCTTTCAAGAGATGGGGCATCCTCAATGATGAGCTGCCTCAACCTGTCTTTTCCCGAACTAGAACACACACCGATGCTTCTGAGGCTAGTGGACATGATCTGCACTCGAGGGAAGCCCTTGGTGTCGTTTAGCAGCAAGCTCTCAAGGACAGGGCAGCCGGCGAGCAAGGAATGAAGGGAGGTCTCTGAGATTCTGACACTCACAAGGCTCAGCTGGTTGAGAAGCGGCAACTGGAGCGCGCTGGCATTCCCGTCCGGGAAACTGCAGCCGCCGAAGCTGGCGACGCGAAGGGTGCACGAGAAGCGGCGTACTGATGCTGGTAGCGGTGGAATGTCAGGCGGACGGCCGAGGTAGAACTCGAGCTCCTGGAGGCTGTTGAGGGCGGGGCACCAGAGCCAGGCGCCAAGGGTCGCGGCGGCGGCGGCGGCGGCGGCGTAGTCTTCGATCCGCACGTAGCGCATGTCGATAGTGAAGCGGCGGCCGGGGCCGGGGTGCGAGGAGAGGATGCTGTAGATCTCCCTGACAGGATTGCCGTAGATGTCGAAGTTGAGGGGAGCGGAGCGCCAGATGTGGCGCCACCGGGAGGAGAGGACCTGCGTGCGTGCGCCGTCTTTGGTGGGGAGGAGGGAAACGATGTCGCCGAGGATGCCGTCGGGGAGGCGGCTGATGCGGTCGACGAGCTCTTGTTCTTCCTCCAGCCTCCTCTTCTTGGCTCTCGTGATCACCCCCATGGCGATGGCGGCGCGGCGCGGCGCGGCAGGTGGGGAGAAGTGGAGATCGGGAAGAAAGACGCGGCCGCTCCCGCGAAGTACATTGAGGTAGTTGGGCTTCTGCGCATGTTTTTCTGGCCCAATCGTTTTTTTGGCCCACCGCAGCTCTAATTTCTGGCCCAATCACACGTTGACCGAAACCCTTCCAAGTAACCAATGACTGGCCGGTCGCCATCTTCATGGATCAATTAATCGGTCAAATTAAAAATTCAAAACACAAAATTGCTCAATCATATGATCACCCATACGAGAGGTGTCAAATGTAGTTGCCAATATGTTGGGATCCCAGAAGGAGCTAGCCTCGAGCTGAATGCTCGAGCTTCGGGCGCACCCTGATGAACAGGTTCCTCGAAGTTGAGCATGAAGCCGAAGGCAAGGTGAGTCGCTGGTGAATGTTTAATTAACCCAATAACCTTTGCTCCGCTCCTATCCTCTGCAGCCGGAGGCAAGGAGGCGTGCGTGACCGAAGGCAGGTTATGTAGGGGGAACGGTTGACGATGCTACGAATACCGAAGCTCTCTCCAGCCTCCCGGCCGAAGACGGGGGCGTCGAGCGATGCTGAGTCGGGCAGATGCAGCTTTGAGGAAGCTGGGAGGATTTTGAGAGCGAAGCCGGGAAGCGCAATGACTGGGAACGACAAGGGAGCGCCAAGTCACGGAGCCTTTGGAGAGCGTGATTTGTGGAGCTACCGGGTGGCTTAAAAAACGTGACCCACAAATGACCCAAATGTAAGGATGTGTGAGGGTAGATGTGTAAAGTGCGGAAGCTCGACGGACACTATAAAAGGGGAACCGACCCCGATGTAAATTTTCACGTTCCACATTTATTGAAGTAACGGTTCACATTCCCTTGTGTTGCGCTAGCTTCGTTGTGCCTTATCTTCGCAAGGAGCTGAGGCCCAACATTTAGCGCCCACCGTGCTTCAGGTCACCAAGAAACCATATAAGAAGGACAGAAGAGAGCCACTACGCAAGCCGAAGTCACAGAAGAAGGACAGATCATTTCGACAGAACCAGCCCAGCAGGTCCTGACAGATAAGGAAGAGCGATATAAGAGAATAGAAGATGTCTTAAGAGCGAGGTCACTGAAGGCAGCTTCCATCCAGGACGACACCAATGAGGACCAACCGCAACCAGACACCGAGGATAAACACCCAAGTGACTTAGAAGACGAATTAACCTCGGTCCTATGACAGCTTGAAGAGGTGAAGAGGCAAAAGGAAAGATTCGCACAGCAAATCCAAGCTCAAACAGAAGCAGCCAACAGGCTAGCAATGTTGAACGAGGTAAAAAAGCAGTTCGAAGAATTATAGCAAGAGTTACACGAGCTTGAGAACCTCCAAGGCACGCCACAATAGCCAATGCCACCACCCAACCAAGCTTTCAACTCCGGCTCCGAAAGAATCATTTACACTAACCCCGGCTTCGGCCAGCACAATCAGCCACCTGCGATGAACATGTGCATGGTAATCGACAAAAGTTCGCCGTTGTCAATCAAACTTCAAACTGCACCTTGGCCGGCAACATACAAGCCAGTGACTCTACCGAAGTTCAATGGACAAACAGATCCGTGCCAATTCTTGATGAGTTATGAGGCCGCCATAGCTTCGGCCAGTGGCAACGATGTTATCCTCGCAAAATCATTCATCATCGCTTGTGAAGGGGCAGCACTGAACTGGTACTCGCTACTCCCTCCACATTCGGTATGCAGTTGGATAAACCTAAAAACGAAGCTAAACCAGAACTTCCAAGGATTTCATCAAGCATTAAGCGATGAGGCTGATCTCTTTCACTGCAAGCAAAAAGATAAGGAGCCCCTCACAAGCTACGTCAGAAGATTTGTTCAGCTTCGGTCGCAAACACCACGCGTGGCTGACAGCGTTGCGATCTCCGCTTGGGACTCAACCTAGGCCCGACAGCCTCGAAGTTAACACGAAAGAAACCGGCAAACATGGAGGCCTTGTTCGCGGAACTGGAAAAATACATCAGGTCAGAAAAAGAAGGGTGGCAGAAAGAAACAATCAAAGGCTTCACCCTACAACCGCAACCAAAATTATAACCACAACCAAAGCTCTAGCCACAGCAAAAATCACCACCAACACCAAAGTCATAGCCATCACCAAGCCAACCAAATCATGGCAATTGAGGGCAATCAGCACCCAAATCAAGGCCACAACCACCAGCAACACAACCGAAGTCACAATAACTTCGGTAACGGCCAACAGGGGGCTACTCAGGACCAGGAAGAGGGCGAGCCAGCACACCCCTGAAGCCAACCAATCACAGGCAGCTGAGACCGCTGTACTGCACCTTCCACGGAAAACAATTAGATCATGGCACGGATTGGTGCCCAATGACGCTCGACGTCAAGGCTAAAAAAGAAGCCGAAAAGAAGGTTGTGGAGGAGGCAGCAATGGCAGCAGCTCAAGCACCCAAAACTATTCACCACACCACTTTCTTCACACCCCCGCTGTATTTTCCAAACCAATCCAACCTCGCAGGCTTCCACCAGCCAGTAACCTGGCAACCCTCACCTTATTTCCAACCCCACTTCTCACAAGCTTTGCCAAACCAGGGCCAACCGCAGCCACAGCCTCGCCATGAGATACCACTACCACCACCAAACATACCGAATGAAATCCCAAAAGCCGAGCTGAATTCACCAAACAGCAACCCCAAAGCCATCCCAACCTATGGCATGATAATACCAATCTCTTGAGGATCTTCGCAATCTGAGCTTCTTGAAAATAACTTCAATGCCATACCAACCTTCAGCATGATCATGCTAGTCACCGGTGGAAACTCCCTCGAGTTCGACAATAAGAGACAGAAGCGAGATTACTTCAGACAGATCAACACAATCATCCCTGATGGGCCTCCCACGAAGCCAGAATGGGCACACATGCCAATAACATTTACTGAGGAGGACTTCAAGCTCAAAACTGCTTCGTACAACGATGCGATGGTGATTAAGGCAATTATAGCCAACTGGGAGATAGGGAATGTATTGGTTGATACAAGCAGTTCTACAGATATCATCTTCGCTAACACCTTTCAAGAAATGAAGATTGATCCTCACCTTCTCGAGCCGGCCGAGGTTACCCTACTTGGCTTCGGTGGAAGGCTAGTGAGAGCCTTGGGAAAAATCACACTACTAGTCTCATTTGAAAACCTTGACAACGCTCGAATGGAATGAATAACCTTCGACATGGTCGAAATTCTCTATCCCTATTTTGCCATCCTCGGTCGGGGCTTTATCAACAAGTTCAACGCAACCATCAGGCATCTGTTCCTTTGCATGAAAATACCAGCTCTGAAAGGAGTCATCACTGTGTATGGAGATCAACAGACAACAAGAAACATTGAAAAGGTCACAACTCCGGGCCAGAAGAATGTTCATCACTTGGCCAACCAGACCGAAGCTGACCAACAAGAAAAACAAAAGCCCTATGTTGAGCCAAAGAGGGACAAAGAAAAGATTAAAATTAGCGTAGATGGAGAAACCAAGAGGGTGTTACTGGACGGATACATCGCTGGCAGATACATCACTATCGGTGCCAACCTCAAGCCAGAAGAAGAGCACGAGCTAGTTGAATTCCTCAACAAGAACAAGGATGTCTTCGTCTGGTTGGCAGGTGACCTCCAAGGAGTGGACAGAGAAATCATTGGGCATAGCCTCGATATCATGCCTGGCGCGAAACCAAAAGAGTAGAAGATGAGAAAGATGTCTGACGGAAAGGTTCAGGCAGTAAAGTTAGAGGTGGACAGGCTGCTCGAAGCTAACGTAATAAGGCCTATCCTCTACCTAGAGTGGCTGGCAAATACTGTGCTAGTAAAGAAGAAGAACAAGAAATGGAGAATGTGCATTGACTTCACAGATCTTAACAAGGCTTGTCCCAAAGATGACTACCCACTTGAAAGAGTAGATAAAGTCATCGACGATGCTGCTAATAGTGAGATGCTCTCCTTGTTAGACTTGTTTTCGGGCTACCATCAGATCAGAATTAAGAAGGAAGACGAGGGAAAGACAGGCTTTGTAACCCCATTTGGAACATTCTGTTATGTAAGAATGCTAGAGGGGCTAAAAAATGTTGGTCAAACTTTCTCAAGAATAATAGCCATCATCCTCACCAAACAGCTTCGCAGGAACATACTTGCTTACATTGACGACATAGTCGTCAAGAGCAACCGAAGGGCCGATCACATACGCGACCTCATGGAAACCTTTGCCAACCTCAGAGCTGGGAACTTAAAATTGAATCCTGAGAAGTGTGTCTTTGGGGTCCAAAGAGGCAAGGTGCTGGGATGCTTAGTCACAACCAAAGGTATTCAAGCCAACCCCGACAAGATTCAAGCACTCCTCAACATGAAGGAGCCATCTTCGATCAAAGATGTTCAGCAATTAACTGGGAGAGTAGCTGCCCTCAACAGATTCATCCCCCGTGCTGCAGAGCGCAGCCTACCCTTCTTCAAGACCATGCGAAGCTCCAAAACTTTTCATTGGGGGGTTGAACCGAGCAAGGCCTTTTAGGAACTAAAAGATTATCTGCAGTCCATGACCAAGCTGTGTCTGCCAAAACCGAAGTCGCCACTATTATTATACATCTCAGCCTTGGGTACCGCAGTCAGCGCGGCCCTCATCCAGAAGAAAGAGTTTGAGGGCAAGCTTAGGCAAATTCCAGTATATTTTGCTTCCTGAGGCCCTCAGTGGCTCGAAGCTGCACTACTCAGAACTAGAAAAAAATTGCCTATGCGGTGGTCATGGCAGCTCGCAAACTGCGTCACTACTTTGAGGGACACAGAATTATAGCTGTCACGAACCAACCCCTCCAAGATCTTTTCTACAACAGAGAAGCTTCCGGTCGAATTGCTAAGTGGGCAGCCGAACTATCAACATTTGTGGTCGACTTTGAGAGGAGAAACTATGCACTCTATTTTCCTTTTGGCAAAGTTTGCATGCCAAAAGTAATTGTAGCATACTATTCCTGAAGATGATGATCAATTCAACAATTATCAGCTATACTTGATCTTAGGGTGATAAATAAATATCAGCCATGTAAATCTATGTACTTCCTTTAAGCATGCTCTAGTCATACTTTTCTAAATGTATAGAGATAATGTATAAGTTTGAAACGATGGATGCTTTTAATATTTCAAATAAACTGTTATAAGTAAACCGGAGAAACTATGGTACTCCACGGTTTGCTACAATTCATAGATAGCTGAATAGTACAAAATACTCCCTCCAACTCATATAATTCACTACCGGAAACAGTCAATTTGCTGAGTGCAATTCTTCGGGCACTCACAATTTCTTTGCTGAGTGCTACGCGAAAAACACTAGGCAAACCCCCTCTTTGCCAAGTGCCGCAAAAAAACACTCAGCAAAGATGTGGATTTGCCGAGTGTTTTTTTGGCACTCGGCAAACAAGGTCTTTTTTTAACTCAGAAAAGGAGAAAAATAAAACAAATTTGTAATCTGGGACACTTGGCAAAGCTCCTATCCTATATCAACTCCCGATCCGCACCCTCCTTCTCCCTCCTCCCTCCCCTCCTTCTCCCGCCGGCCCCCTCCCTCCCACCCTCTCCCGCCAGCCCCCTCCTCCCCCCCTCCCTCTCCTGCCACCCCCTCCCGCCCAACCTCCCCTGGCGCCGCCGCCCCCTCCCAACCGGTGGCTGGGCGAGGAGCGGCGACAAGATCCCATCGGCTGCATCCCGGCCGCCCGTTCCCACATCTCCCCACCGCGCGCTAGGCTCCGGTGCTCCGGGCTTCGGCGGCAGCTCGAGGGGAAGGGGCTTGGTGGTGGCCAGATCCGGAGCTCTGCGGCGGCTCGAGGGGGTGGGTGGGGCTCGGCAGCGGCTAGATCCAGAGCTCGGTGGCGGCTCGAGGGGAGGGGGCTTCGGCGGGATCCAGATCCGGGCGGTGGTAGCGGCGGCTCGATGGGAGGGGGCTCGGCGACTGCACGCTCGGGGTGGATGGAGCTCTGGTGCGGAGGGGGCTCGGCCGCCGCGCAGCTCAAGGGGGCAAGACGAGCTCATCGAAGGTGCGGCCGACGACAGGTATGTAGGTGGTGCCGGCGACGGCATGAAGGTGGTGGTGGTGGCGGCAGGCGAGGTGGGTGGGTTTTTTTTATTTTTTCCGAAAAATATTTGCCGAGTGTCAGTTTAGCACACTGCAAAATCTTTGCCGAGTGCTGGACAAAAAACACTCGGCAAAGAGCTCTTTGCCTTTAAAATTTATGCCATGTGATGTTTGCCGAGTGTTATACTTGGCAAAGCCTTTGCTGAGTATTTTTAGGGATTTGCCGTGGCACTCGGCAAACCTACTGTATCCCGTAGTGATTAATCTGACATTGCATAGTTTATTTTTGAACTAGTCAACATCAAATAAATCGATACGGAGGTAGTATATCTTAACACCTCGCTCTAATATAATTTGGTTGTCGCAATCATCCCAATGACGACCAGGTGGAAAAGAAGAATGGGCATCTCAAGAGCTCTTCTCCGTTAAAAATGAAACATATTGCAACCAAATCGGAAGATAAATTACAATATTCCATGAAAAGAGATAACAAATGTGAAGCAATGGAAACCAAATATCTCCCGTTAGTGTTACCAGACCCACTGACGAATCCTTTGAAAGGGGTCAAGTATTGACAGTTTATGTACTTGCTTGGTACGAGGAAGACTAAATGATCCATTACGAGATACAAAATCAAATCGTGCATGCCTCGAAGCCCTCTTTTCGACCTGGAACAGCTTACATTGTTTTCTAATTCACGCGTTGTTGCCAACACTTCCAAGTTTTAACTCAAGCGTCATTGACTCCAGCACGCTTGCATTCATTACAAAGAACTTGGCAAATTCAATATCCGGCTTCGTATCATGAAAGTATGCTAGCACGATCTTTCTCAGACGGATGTCAAGAGTACCGATAGGTTACCGATACTTATCAGACGGCTTTTTCCTCCCTATCGTGTGTTATCTAGAAAGGCAAACCCAACATAAAATTGGTCAGCCTAGCTTTCGACATAATACTAATAAGCGGCCAAATTAAAGATCGCAAAATGCACACTCTATTGTTGGTTCAGAGAGTCACCTCCATGTGCAACTTCTCCAAGAGGGGAAAGCACTTCATCAAGTTAATAACCACATCCAAACAAGGTGTCATACGAGATAAAGCTAGAACGCTCACACTTGGTACCACTGTCGTCAAGCTAGCAACAGTCGATCCGTGAGTGAAATTAAGCATAGAATTTACACACAGCTTGATCAGCCAAATTATGGAACATGGATCCATCATGAATGAAGGTGAGAAAAATAACTATGCCCCTATACCTGAAGAGCCATTGGAAGAGAACTCGGTATTAGTACTAGTTCATAGGGTGCATATCTCCCGAAAATGCATCCGGGATTAATCCATCGAGATAAAAGGCGGGGGGGGGGGGGTCTTTTATCACGGATCTCTCAAACAGGATATAAGACCCCCTTTTAGTCCCCGTTTCTAAAACCAACCGGGACTAGTGGGGCTGCCACGCTAGACGCTGGACAGACCCCTTTAGTTCCGGTTGGTGTTACAAACTGGGACTAAAGTTCGTAGTTAACCTTTAGTAGTTGACAAGTCTTTCTATAATGAAATCAATCAAACTAGTATTTAAACGAATCAATTAAACTATTACTTAGCTTATACAATTAGCTAGTATATGTACAATTCTTAATTAGTGTGTGTGTATATATATATATTACAATTAATTCCTAGCTAGCTAGCTATATAGCTCTAGGATCTTCCCGTCAAGGTCTTCCCGTTGAGGTGTTGCTCGGTGCTTCTTAATTTCATCCACCGTAATGAAATTCTCGTAGATTTATCACCTCGTCCACCAGGAATCCTACGAGACTTTTGCATATTGTGTCTATTCTTTTTTTTCTCCAAGATCTTGTCTTGAATATTATGCAGAATAATTAAATATAAGGAGCTAGAAAATAATTAGCTATTAATAGTTTTATTTTACGTACTTCCTATTTTTCCAACGGCGTCAACTTGGCCTTGTGTGATAGAAAACTGTGCATGTTCTCACAGACATAGTACCCACATAGATTATTCCCTTGTTCCTGTCTTAAGCACTTCAGTAGGAAAAAATAAGTTATAAAATATTCGTCATATAGAATGTACAAAATATGCAAACTTCATACATACAGGGAAGTCTGTGTCCTATGTAAGTTTTTCTTTGAATGCACCTTGGCGTCGTTTTTTGATGAATTGTCTCTATGCCCTACGGATTAAAATAATGAATGATACAATGTTCAGCGAAAATTTAGGAAACACACTTTTGTATTGAGATAAAGGTCCAGAATTATTAATTACAAGTGTAGGATGTCTTGAATCTCTTGGTACTCCGCTAGTGGTTTCCTCAAGGAATCAAGGACAGTAACTCGGCTTCTATCAAGCTCAATTACTATTAGGATTTAGTGGTAACTGTGTACGTAAATATGCATTAATCAGATAAGGAAAAGGAAACTATAGACGGTATATGTACAAACACTTACTTGAAGTTGTATGGAAGTAGTATGTTGCTCTTGCCACCTTGAAGGTCCAGCATATTGAAACATTCCACCAACGTTTTATCTGTAAAATCTCGTAGTTGGGTTTGGTTAACTACAGACAGATCCATGAAGCCAACATGGAGGTATCCTTCTTGTTGGCACTCCTGAATTAGCAGCCTACATAAAAAGGAAGACAAAGTTAGTAGGGTGACGCATGCATAAAAAATAATGATATGGTCCAAAATTTGCATATAGATAAACGTATAGTTACAGAGCCCAGGCGCTGATGAGAGAGACATCTAGGGCATCTTGATGGTACACTTCGTATATATCTTTGAATTTGAGCCAGAGGTATTTCTCGCCTTCACCGTAAAAATCTATCGGTTTTACGTTAAGGCCGAACATGGAAGTCTGGTCGGCGGACGTCTTCATGTACCATTCATGGAATTCGTACATCTTTGGTGATAGACTCCCTACCAACTCAGGCCTTACCAGAGACTTTCCTAACTCAAATGTCCATCTCGGTTGAACTCGTTGTGAAGCAGCTGGCTGGTGACCACCTAGATATATACATTCATCAAGTCCCACTCCCAATTCTTCCATGAATTTCAATACTTGTTCTTGTTGAGACAAGGGCATTGCTGCTATCCTTGTAGCATCTCCTTTTGGTAGATGACGGAGGCGGCGATCAACACTACTTGAAGATGACTTTCCTTTTCTTTTTTCCCTTTATTAATCGCCTCCTTGGCTGAATCTAACATCTGAATAAAAAATTGTAATTTATTTGGATCAACTACTGGTTGTGGCTCCATCTCCCTTGCTTTTTTTCTTCAGCCCTTTTCCTAAACTTCTCCTTGCATTCTGCTTGGATTTTGAACCAGCATTCCTTGTGAGTCATTGCATCCCAGCATTCCTCAGGAGTCACTTCAGGCTCCTTATTTGTTTTCTTCTTTTTATGTGCTGGCTTGGGAGCCGGTGGTCGCGACTTCTTAATAAGTGGTGCTCCAGGTTCCTTGATCGGGGCTCCAGCAGGTTCCTTGATCGGGGGTGCATGTTCCTTGATCGGGGCTGCAGGTACCTTGCTCAGGACTGCTCTTAGTCCCGGTATCATCGGTGATCGGGGAGGGGTGTTGTTGTCGTCAACGTTGCTAGGTGGATGTGGACATGGAGACTTTGATCGAGCATGCATTGACGGTCCTGGTGCTGAAGGTCCTGATGGTGATGGTCCTGGTGCTAACGGTCCTGGAACTGACCGTGGTGGAGAAGTTGGTCTTGACACTTGAGGAGATGGTTGCGGCTCGAGTTCTTCCAAGAGCATTTGCGCCATAGAATGATGCCTCCTTGAACCGCATCTGCTAGTGTCCTTTCCCCAATACCTCCCGGGAGCTCGAGCTCATAGCCTTCATATTGGCTATCAACGAGCTGCTCTACCGAGACACTAGCATAGCCAGGTGGAATCTCCATGCCATGGCTCGTCTGAGTTGCCCAGATTGGTAAGGCACTCGCGTACGCTACCTGTACATATAGTAGAAATAAAGATGTTATTAAACTCCAATCACGAGGCGTGGTGGCCGGATCGATGGATTGAGAAGATTATTGCATAAATATTAATTATGTATAAGAGTATATCTTAACAGTCAGGTTGCCGACCGGTACATGCAGCTCACATGAGGTGCGTTGCCTGATGAAATCAACAGCGAACTGTTGCTGGTCCTGTGGATTGGGCTGTGCTCCTGATTGGGAAAGGGCCACTTGACAATTGACTTCGTCATGCATTCTTTGTTCTACAGAATGCACTTGAGATTCTAGGTTGCACCGCCAGCTCTCCTCAGCCCGATCCTTTCTTCGCTTGTGGCTTCTGTACGAGTCGCTGTCGTCTTTGAAATCGTACTTCCACAGAATGATCCTGAACCCACGGACACGTCTTGGGTGCTCAGGATTCCCGAGGGCCAATGTAAGCTCATCAATTTCTCGGTCCACCTTCAACCTCCCAGCCTTAGCATCTTCAATGTTCTTGACGAGCTATTCGCCGTCCAGACGTATTTCCTCAGTCAAGATCAACGTCCCATCCTCTTGGCTCAGTTTGCCTCCATGAGCGAAAAACCAATTTTTAGCTCGTTGGCTCCACTCATGAGTTGCTGGTACGATACCCCGATCGATCAGGTCTTGTTCCATCTTGCGAAATTTGGACACTGCTATTTTGTAACCACCTTGCCCTAGATGATGGTGCTCCTTCTTCTGACTAGCATTTGTAATGTTGGTGTCAACTTTTTGCATATCGAAGTTGCTCCTCTTGTAGTCGATAAATGCATCCCAGTGGCCCCTCAACTTTGGATATTTGTTGAAATCCAGAGTTTTGTCCTCCTTAATGTACATGGCAACTAGCATCTTCTTGAAAGTTTGAAATTGTGTGGCCATCTTCTTCAGCGTCCACGCTTTCACATCCTTTTCAATATATCCATCGGGAAATATGAAATGTTGCTTGACCTGTTCCCACAACATATCCTTTTCTATTTGCAGGAGCACGTCCGGATCATTTCTTTTGCCTCTCCATTTTTTGAAGTTGATGAGCATGTTGTCCCTTACAATTGCCCCAATCTAAGGCACGTACTTGTTTGCCACATCGTCAGGAGCAACCAGCCTGCCGTCTTTTGACACTTCTGTGATCTGTAGCTTCCGCATTCCATCCATCACCATGGTTCGACCTCGGGTCTTCTTAGGGTTCGTCGATCCAGAAGGCTAACAGTTCAAGATTTGTTAATTAGTACATAGTAATAATGAAGAAGACCTTGTGGATGGGAAAACGTTATAAATGATATATACCTTTATAACATATACCTCGACGGTATCTTCCACCGCGGCAAGGTTTTGCTCGGGCTCTTCATCACCATCGGTGGACATGTTGAGGTACGTGTCCGCCTGGTTACCCTCTTCTTCGGTGTACGTTATGTTATCTCAACCAGCAATAATGTCCTCCAGCATAAACCTTGCATTCTCGTCGTCTGCCATCTCAAGTTCTCAACTACTCCAAAAACACATGATATCATAATTACATGTACGTTAAGGTATATAAATGAAATCATAGAAATCATAATTAAGTGTTTATTAATTTCTATGAATTTGTACCAAATTTATTCCAGTTTCCAAACATTATGTTTATACCAAATTTCTAGTAATTTCCAATGTAAAAAACATAATTTCATAAGGACCAACAAAATTTAGCGATTATGCAAAAATAAAAAAGTCACAAATTTCAGCTCATATTTCATAAGTACATGCCCAGGCGTAAGTGCAAACATAAAAAAAATCAGAACTCATAAGATAAATCATAAGTCATCACTCACAGTTCATAAATCAAAAGTATATAAGTTCGTAACTCAGTCAGCACAAGGGAATTGCCCCGGTTTTGCACTTTGACTGTGCTGCAGAAACAAACTTCCCTGTCTCCCTCCCTCTGACTTGCAAATGATATAATCCCAAGTGAGCTGCACTGGTTTATCTATGCATGAGGAAAGAAAAATATAACCAATGCAACTAACCCAACAATTGAAAATTCAAAAACGCCCCAGAAACCCCCAACTAAGACTAACCCTGCAGCATCGCTCAAGTGTTGTCCAAAAAGAAGTAATCTTTTCTAGACACACGGGTCATCCTCGATGATGAGTTGGCATATCTTGATGCCTCCACAAGAATGGCGCAGCCCGATACTTCTAATGGTACTGGTGGACACGATTCTGATGCAAGAGCAGCCGATGCTCTCAGTTAGCATCAAGCTCTGCTGGACATGACAGCCGGCAAGCAAGCCTCAGGGTGATGCCGACATCCGTCGTTTTTTTAGTGGGGGCTCGACAGGCATTTTTTATTTTCCAGTTGGAATGGTCCAATACAGTGGTAAATTTAATGGACTTACAAGCTACCCAAACAACCTTTTTAGTTTCAAATGTAAAATTTTTTGGATCTAGAATTTACACTGGTTTTGGTCATACAACCAGGCTTCTCCAAACAGGGCCTTATGAAATAGCATACACCAACATGGGCTATCATATCATTGCAAGGTTTCAGTACGTGCATTGGCACACAGTCACAGCATACCGCACCAAGCTCAGAGGGGCTTTAGATCACAAGGTACTAGTAGCGGTTACTTCCTTGACAATGCTAACCGTCAACTTTTGCAGCAGTCCCAACCGATTGAAAAGTCAAATTACAACAGAAACATCAATGTTCAGATCCCTTTGAACTCGTGGATTTCTCTTCAACGAGGAGATGAGTTCCATGGTTTTCACGACTCGCCACAAATACGAAAGCTGGTGAGAATGCAGTTCGTGCCTGAAACGAGGACCAAATCTTAGTAAAATTAACAAATAAAACATCATTAACTGAAACGAGGACCAAATCTTAGTAAAATTAACAAATAAAACATCATTGTCAGAACCTCTGAACTCATGAATTTCTAGTTTTCAGATATGTTAGCAAAAGCTAAGAGAAATTCCAGCAAGTGTCCTACTCAATCCCCTACTCAAAAAGTATGACCAAGGGTGAAAAAACCCACTCCAGCGGGTCCCTACTTGGGTCCTTGCTCTAGGGAGGATCCTACTTTTCCCCCTCTTCTCCTCCCACGGGTGGCTAGAAAGGTCCCTACTTTTCTGTTGCAGTTGTTTTCCTCCCGCTTGCCTTGCCTTTGCTCATACGGCCGGAGCACCGCCGCCGCCCGAGAGCTCCGCCGCTTCCCAAATCGCAACAGGCAGTCATCTCCTTCTCCTCCTCCCCGGGATCTACCTTCCCAAGAACGCCACCATCACGTGCACCTCTTCCTTGACATATCTTGGCCTATGTGGTCGCCGACATAACCTAGCCGAATCCGGTCAAGATGCCCATGCCGCTCTCCCTCAAGCTCGCGATGGAGCTCCTCCTGGGCCGTCCTTGGGTGTGGTGCCCCAGATCTCGCGGGGACGAGGTGGTGGGAGAACTCGAGCTTCGAGCAGCGGTAGGAGAGCTCAAGGCTGGAGCAATGGAGGGAGAGCTCTTGGCGGTGGCGGAGCTCATGCTCCTATCGCGGCTGGGCAGACCGCGCCGGCTCCAAGCACACCTGCTCCCACCACCAGCCAAGCTCTCCCATGGCCCGGCCGAGCTCGCCGTTTAAGGCACGCGGTGGTGGAGGTTCAGGCGACCCATTTTGGTCGGCGGAGAGGCAAGAAACACCCTGAGCTCGTCAATCGAGCAGAGAGGAAGAGTGCCGGACAGAGAGATAAAGAGCAGAGGAAGAAGACAGATGAAAGGACACTGACAGATGGACCATACCTGTAAGACCAATAGTAGGGGCTGTTGGTGGAGTTTATGGTGAAAATCACAGCCCCAGAAAATTGTAAGAGCCTTTTCTGTAAGAGCCCCTACTCAGAAAAGTAGGGACCTCAAGTACGGACTATTTCTGGAGTTGCTCTAATGGATTGGAGAAGTATGACTTTTATTGCTAAAATGACTCTTGTTTTACTATTTAGTTTACCGCAAAGAATGGTGACTAAAATTACTACTGAATCTTCAGGTATGGTTCTATCAATAGCTCATATACAGAAGCCATAAACTTCAGGTCGGTATGAATAAAACCATTAAAAATGCCTAGGGCAACTAGCAGACCAGGAGTTGGTGTGCCAAGAAATGCAGATGTAGATTGCATTCCATCACTTCCATGTTGACTCAAGTCTTAGAAAAGAAAAGGATAGCATTACCTCCAAGTCAGGAGAAGAGGGTTTTTATGGTCGTCGTCGTCCGATCACGAAGCTTTACAAAGGGGTCAGCTATTGACAAATCATGTACTTGCTTCGCAAACAGAAAGGAAAGCATTAAAGAGAAGCTGTTTTTAGCCACAAAATCAAACTGTATGACCCTTGAAGCATTTTTTATTTGGAGCAGTGCATTCTGTCTCTCAATCCATGTGGGCTAGGATTTTGATGAAATAACTCAAGCCTTATTGACTGTAGCATTCTCGCATTCAAAACAAAGAACTTGGCAAAGTTAAAATGTGATGTGTTGCCCCGATAGTTTGTCAACACAATTTTCTTCAGACGAATTTCAAGGGTACCAATAAGATTCTTGTATTTATGACACCAAGTATTTTTCTTCCCTCCATTCTGTGTCTGAAAAGGCAAAATGAACATGACAATAGTAACGACCTAGCATTAGAATGGAGGAAAAGGAATGCAGATGACACCCTATTATGGAGGAAAAGTTTAATCACCTCGATGTACAGCTTCTCTAAGCAGGGGAAGCATTTCAACAAGTTAATAACCATATCCAAACAAAGATCCGGCTGGATTAAAGCTAAGACCTTCATGCTGTGAACCACCGTCGTCGAGCTAGGAATGCATGATCTCTGAGTAAAGCACATAATACAAATAAGTTTAACATCATGATCAGACAAGGGGACTTTGATCCGTTTGTTCGAAAAAAGGGTCCTGGATCCGTGACGAATATTAACTTGAGAAGGGAAGTGATACCTGAAAAACTGTTCTACCAAACTGAAAAGTTGTGCTGCCAACGTCGTGTGTGAGGTTGTAAACACTCTGTAGTGCCAAAACATGCAGTTTTGGTGCCGAGACAACGGTGACTTGCGCAGAACCATTTTCAATACAAAGTAACCTTTCTAGATATGGGGCATCCTTGATGATGAGTTGTTGCAAATTGGTGTGTCCATCACGATAATAAGTATGACGAAAACCAATGCTTCTAAGGTTCTGGGACACAATTTGGACGCGAGAGCAGCCCAAGATGTTAGTTAGCAGCAAGCTTTGAAGGGTAGGGCAGGCCGCGAGCAAGGCATTGAAAGAAGTTTCCGAGATTCTGACATCCCCAAGGCTTAGCTGCTTGAGAAGTGGCAAGTGAAGCGGGCTGGCGCGGTTTCCTTCCGGGAAAGCGCAGCCGCCGAAGCTGGCGGCGCGAAGGGTGGACGAGAAGCGGTGTACTGATGCCGGCAGCGGGTGACTCTCCATGGTAATGCCGAGGTGGAACTTGATCTCCTGGAGGTTGTTGAGGGCGGGGGACCGGAGCCACCGGTCCAGGGTCGCGGAGGGGTCGCCGGGGTCGTCGTTGAAGTAGCGGAACTCAGCGCAGAAGCGGCGGCCGGGGCCCTGATGCGCGGAGAGGATGCGCGAGACGTCGTCGGTGCGGATGTCGAGGTTGAGAGGAGCCGAGCGCCAGATGGGGCGCCAGCGGGAGGAGAGTACCTGCGTGCGGGCGCCGTCCTTGGTGGGAAGGAAGGAGACGATGTCGCCGAGGACGCCGTCCGGGAGGCGGCTGATGCGGTCGACGAGCTCTTCCTCTCCATCCTCGTCAAGCCTTCCCCTCCTCTCCCTCTTGGCTCCGGCGGCCATCGCCATGGCGTCGCAGCGGCGGGTGTCGGGGCTCTTGTCAACGCGATACTGGTGGATACCGTGTTTTAGATCTAGGTCTTTTTCTTCTGTTTTAAAACATAATGTCAGGGAGTCCGGAAACTTACAAGCTTCCCATGGTTGTTACGACTATGTGACTAGTCAACTTAGGACTACTTCTCTTACACAAAATCCGCCATGCATTGCGACCACAAATAAAATTGCATGATAGTTCTCTACCAACAATAACAAAGCCTGGCTAATTCTGTACTAAAAAAATGAAACTTATTCCCAGGGATATTGTCAAATACCACTATCATCTAGATAAAAATGTATATCCTCCCCACAATTAATCTGTTGCGATAAACAGACAACCAGCCATCCCTTACTTGATAACTAAGCACCAGTTTGTTTCAATGTTCTATAACTAAGTAATAATGGTACAATTAAGTACTATCATATGGAAGATACTTAATTTTATCTGCCCTTTCAATACACTGTGCAAACGTCTACTGTATGGCCTTTATTAAGACATTCCTGTCCACATTGCACAAATGCGTGGACCTTGGTGTCCAGTTTTCAAAACAGTTCCCAGGCAAGGAAAACATGAAAAAAATTGCAAGAAAGGAAGTGAACTCACCCACATATAGGCCCAATACGAGAGAAAGACATTCGATGACCTTGAAACGCTCCAAGACACGTAAACAAGAACTATTGTGTCTCGAGCTATCTTGCCCATATACAAGAAAGAGGAAAGGCCTCAGCAATTGGAGATGTTCCATCTCGTCAAGATGGACGGAGCTCGGGTCATACGGATCCATCCACGTGAGGTTCACAAGCTAAGGTGCTAGGATATGCTGCCAACAGGTTGATTCTGATCGTAATAGAAGCAGTGCATAACTGTCAAGTCCTTAATTGAGAGCTCGTGCCACAATGATGAGCTGCCACAAGCCGCGGAGTTCATCAAGCTCCACGTACTTGCTGGAGAGAATCGGAGTGGACGGCGAGATTGCCCAGCCCCCAGGCGCCACGGACGGTGAGCTTCTGCAGGCACGGACACCACGGCAAGGACACAGCGTCGCTAAGCTCACATGGGCTGTGGACCCGCACGCGATCCAGGCATAGCTCGGTGAGCCGAGCGAAGACGCCGGCGGGCGGCACGGTGAGGCCAAGAAACCCTAGGTGAAGCGAGACCGTGGTGGCGCTCTCCAGGTAGGGGAGCTCAAAGGCGCCCCTTTGCGCCGTCTCCTCCTCGTCGTCTTCCTGGCCTCCACTCTGCCGCTCGAGATTGTGGAAGAAGATGTTGGGAATAAACCCAGTGGCGTGAGTGCGTCGTGTGGCGATCCAAGTTGTGGTGCGTGCGCAGGCCCGGCCCTGAGGGGGGTCGAGCTATGCGGCCACCCTGGGCCACCAAAACAAAGTGGCCCCCTCCTAGGTACAGCAGGCTGTGTGTAGGCCCAAAGGATGAGCATTGCTGAGCAGCGTAGGCCAGAAGCCACGCAAGTCCCTTGCTGAACCAACAACACGATTCGCTGGCCCTCTGCCCGAGCTAGCTATGCAGCATGTGCGACTCCTCTTCTCGTGACGTGATGCTCTAATCTGATCTCACCCGCAGCATGCCGAAACGGCGGCAACTCCGTTTTCTCTAACGCTGACGAACTTGCCGAGTCGCCTATTGTGCGCTCTATGCCTTAATGCTAGTGTCGGCTATCTATTGGTGTTTGATGGTTAATACTTGGAGCCTTTGATTAATAGTGATCAAAGTTGCCCATCCTCTGCTGCATGGTAGAAAATTGATAGACTGAACATTGGTTAGGGTGAATATTATTTGGATTTGTGAGTTCCATTTGGTAATCCATAATATTCCTTCGAGTTCATTAGCTACTTATTTTTAGCTTTGCCCTAGTTTTCAATTACCGATGTATTAAAAAAATTGCAGAAGTAAACTTTAAGGTACTATAAAATGTATATGATTTTGTGGTGCTATTTTTGGATGCACTTAAAGAGTTTATAAGTACATTTCATTTATACTGTTGCTGATGCTGCAATCATACTAAGGGTCCCAATTTTTACTCTCGACCAGGGCCACCAAAACCTCAGGACCGGGCCTGTGCGTGAGTTTGAGTCAGTCTGCAGCTTGCCGCGTATGTAGCGTGGAGGAGATGCATGCAGTAGGGGCTGTTGCGATCTGTTGGAGGCAGCCGCGTCGAGCGCGTTGGTACGCGCCGTGCGCGCGGCCGGAGCATGCGGATCGAGCGGCAGAGTAGGGGCAGTGTGGAGTTCGTGCTACCGGCGTCAGCCTAGCTATAAAACCTCCTGTACTGCTCGTTTGTAAACACAGCAAGAAAAACTCCAGCGTACGTGTGTGCGCTGCAGGCGTTCGTCACCATCAACAGTGAGTTCGTGCTACTGTTCATCTTCTTCCTCCCGCTGCTTCTGTTCTTGAGCGTTTGGGTGCATGTGTGCACCTGAGAGATCCTAGGAGGTCCAACAAGTGGTATTCAGAGCAAAGGTGATCGAAGATGTCGTCCCTTGGGCTGAAGACGCCGTGCATCGACCTTGGTGACAACAACGGCTCTAGCAGCTCACCACGTCCGGTCACGGTGGCGAGTGCCGCTACTGTCGAGTTGCCGCTATTGACCAAGACCAATTATCATGAGTGGTCCTTGGTTATGCAGGTATCCCTGGAGGCGATGGAGCTCTAGGATGCCGTGGAGGCAGTATGCAAGGAGCGTGCCAAGGATCACGGGTTGGCCGCCATCTTGCGCGCGATGCCATCGGAGATGAAGGGCAGGCTCACCATGAAGAAGTCGGCAAAAGAAGATTTCTCAATTATGAGTGCCTCTGTGCCATAACTTAGGAGGTATCCCTGTCGGCGAAAGAAGATGTTCGAAAGAAAATGGTCGTGAAAAACTAAAATGTCTTAAGTTATGTAATGGAGCGAGTAACAATTATGAGTGCCTCTGTGCCATAGCTAAGGAATGGTTCAAGTTTAAGAGATAGCTGCTTGCCAAGACAAGAAGAGGGAAGAGGCCGCAGAGGGGAAGTAGATATCCGCTTGATGGGGGTAGGTCTAGAGTAGAGGAGCACTTTGAAACTGTTGGCTCAATAGGTGGTGGTCATGGTGATGCATGGCATACTTCTGGCAAGTTTCGCAGGGCTCCTCAAACGGCTCCGGCACTGGTTTCTGCAGGAGCCCTACTAAACAGCATAACAAGAAATAGCTCCACATGCAAAGCACCCACGAAGCGGCTCCTCCGGCTCCTTCCTGTCCTCGCGCTGATGCTTATCGAAATGCCCCACACAACGGCAGCATCGAGTGTATTGGGATGGTGGAAGAGTAGCAGCGGCTAGAAAGGATAGCGGTAGATATGATCTTAGTAAAAAGCATCTTTAAATCTACACCTCCGGTCTGGATCCCGAAACCCCCACCTTACACAAGAAAGATCCTATTACGATCACCTTTATCAGCGCAAGCAGGTTAAGGGCACGATCACGAGAACGTGTCATACTCATTGGTAGATCAGGCATGCAAATCTGGTCAACACGACGACAAGAATACCCTAAGCAATCTATCATCGATTCATAGATTAAAAAACAGGCAAACCTGATAAAGTATAAAACCATCAAAGAAGATATCTAGATCGCTAAGAACATGAATATAGCAATTACTTCACCATGAATGATTGTACATCACGAGATCACTACCGGGATCCTACCTTGATCTTGATGACTTCAAGCTCCAGAACTACAGTGTGATCTTCCTCGCAGGGTGATCACACCGGCAGAGGTTCGCCTACGCTAGCCTCCGACAACTGCACGGCTCTTGGCTCTCTGGAGAGGTGTCCCTCAAGCTTCTTCTGCTTCTCTACTGCTTCACGTCGAGTACATCATCTTGAATATGGGGCTTGGTGGAATTTTTTGAGGTATTTAAGTACAGAGAGCGCGTGGCAATCTGGGTAGGGCCAGAGTACCACCAAAGGTGCTGTGTGGCCGGAGAGCAGAGGAGCTAGATGGGCGGTGTGGTGGTTGCGAGCGGAGAAGGAGGCCGCGGAGCACACCACGGCGGCGCTGCGAGTGGAGCTGGACGCGGAGCGAGGCATCGCAGAGACCGTGGCCAGGAGACGATGCTGATGATCGCGCAGCTGCAACGGAAGAAGGTCGTGGCCATGATTGAGGCGCACGAGCGCCAAGGCCTCGCCAAGGGCCGTGCCAAGCGGGACCGCGAGCTGCAGGACCGGCTCGCGGCCGTCTCCAAGCTCGTCGTGTCGTACGCCGCGCTGCTCCGCGCACACGGCGTCGAGCCCGATGACGAAGTCGGCACCGGAAATTCCAAGGACGAGGATGATCATTCCGTCGAATACCTCGAGGCGGAGGCAGGCTAGGATGGGGAGAGCCACGGCGGAGACGCGGAGGAGATGAAGGGACCGGTGGCTCAGGAGCCCCCGCTGGCGCCGCCGACTGCCGAGAGGGAGTCCGAGTACATCGCTGAGCAGAGGGGCCGGTCGCTGGCGGGCGGCTGAGGGCGGCGGCGAAAGGGGCGGCGGAGAGGGCGGTGCCCGACGGAGAAGCGGAGCGGCCTTGCTGGCGGGAGGCAGAGCGGCCTCTTTGGTGGCGACCGCCGGAGCGGGCGGCGGGTGGCAGACCGAGTGGCGGTGGGGAGGAGGGTGGGCGGAGCGGTGGCGGCGGGGAGGTGGTGGCGGGGGAGCGAGGGTGGATGGAGCGGTGGCCGGCGGGGAACTGGGAGGCGGCGTGAGGCATGGCCGCGTGGGAGCGGTCGAAGCATCGAGCGGAAGCCGCGCCTACCTGCGCTGTCGCGGAGTGCGGCCTGGCATGCGGAAGACCGGGAGTGCGGCTGGGGTCCAAGGGAGCTGGGGAGGATAAGGGGAACCCTAGAAAATCATTTATATACTTGTGCAGGTGGCCCACATGTCAGGCGGGTTTGCGGGCACGGGTATGATATTTTTATACCCGCAAATTTTTTACCCTCAGGCACAAACGCAAACCCGCATCCGTACCCGTGGATGCAAAATGGCACCCGGATCCTCACCTTAACAGGTTTTTACCCGCGGGCACGTGGGTAATTTGTACCCATTGCCATCCATACTTGCGACAACGTCGTCGTCTCTGCCGCCGGCTGAACTACGGGCTGTTCCCAGCCGGTGAGCCTCTGCACGAGGGCCTTGAACTCGTCCGGCCGGGCGTGGATGACCTTGGGCGTGTGCTCGTACACGATCACCGGCCCCGCCGCCGCCGGTCTCCAGGCGTCGTCGTCGTCATCGCCGCCGTTCACGTGGGGTCTCTTGGACGGCCGGGGCGGCGACGCGGCCGCCGGCAGGCTCAGCGGCTGCGGCCTCGGGCCCTGCAGGCTGATTACCCCTGACCTCTTCGCCTTCGCTGCCGTCGACATGTTTGGTGGCCTGGTGCTGTGTTGGCCCTTGGCCGACGAGAAGGTTTGTAGCTCGCGAGCTCCGAAATGGCGATGGGCCAATCGAGGCTTCTTCTCTGCTGCTGGAGAACCTCTTGAGGCGCGACAAGATGTATATATAGCATATAGCCGGCGTCTGCGAATCTGCGATCACCAAACCGTCGTCGTCAAGAAAAGTACGCAGCGTTGAATACGCTTTGCCTTCCCCTTTTGCATATTGCATGGGCGGATTGACCTGCCTCTGCGCGCCGGAAGAGGTCAGAGGCGGATAAAATACTCTTCCGGCCGGGAGACGTACGCCGAAGGAAGCTAGCGCGGCGCAGCAGGTAGCTAGCAGCCTGCTGCCCTGCAGATTCTTCGTTTGGTGTAGTGACGGCGGCAGCAGCCAGCAGGTAGCAGCAGTGGTTGCTGACGAGCGTGCATGCATATATGGCTGCTGCTTCGTCGTCCGGTCGTCGACCCCAAAGAAAACAGGGGTAGCTAGTAGGGCATAGTATTTTAATTTACAAGTAACCTCTTCACGCACATGAATCTTTTTTGCCTCTACGCTATACGATTTCTCGTCCTGCCACAACTTTTATTGAATATAATTAGATAATTACAATATTATTGATTTTTAAATTAAATAAATCATGACAAGAGTAAACCCTAGCATGAAATTCTTGGTGCATGGATATCATAACCATGATATATCAGATAATATGGTTAAAGATTGGATCAAAGAGCGGCGCACATATTACTAAACTTTTGTAGACGGATAAACCATAATTCTAACGACTCGCATGAAATGGGGAAGACGACGAAGCCGTGTGACTGGCCGATGTAGGGGATAGATGACGAGCTGTAGTAGTAGTCGTGTGAAGCGCTTCTCAAAAACCTTTACGTACCCCCTCCGTCCCCTCCGTCTCTAGCTAACTTTTGGGCATGATGGAGAGAGAGTTCAGGTTAGGGTAGGAGAGTCTGAGACGACATAGAGGAAATGCATAGGAAGACCGATCTAGCAGTAGAGATGAATGTGTGGGTAAAGAGATAAGGGTGTTATAGATTGTAGAAAGCGAAGATAGTAAGAGAGTCAGACGAGCGGGAAGCGGTTTATTACTCTAACAAGTTACGTTGATGCAATTCATTCTCTAAATAGCCTTTTCAGGGCAGAGACTGCTATTTGGGTCTATCTAGCTAATTTAACAGCTATATATAAGTCTATAACTCATTGTAGCTCCATTTAGCTCTGCTATTAATTGTTCTAGAGTTGCCGCTAAAAAAGCTCTAAGAACCGGCGAGAAAGAACGTAGAGGAAAAGAAAGAGATTTGTAACCATTATGAATCCAAAAGTCAGCTGCGAACCACGTGCATTACAGCCAGGTCCAAACAAAATAAATCCTCATTTTGACATGCATGCGTGAATTTTCAAAAAGAAAAAAGTAAAAAGAAAGACATGCATGCGCGTGTGTAGTTCAAAAATGGAGGCCTCGCGCGCGGCTGCGAAGCCTGTGCGATGAACCAATATAATGAATATACTATGCGCGCGTGCGTTGCCAGATATAGCTTTACGTATCGGATGATGCACGGAAGCAAAGGAAGAGTGATCATTAGCCGTACCGGATTAGCCAATGTGCTTAAGACAATGCGTACATACTGGAGACCTTCGAGGGAGAAGAATTTACAAGAGCTCTGAACGGAAGATATTTGAAAAGATACTATCCCAGTATATGGGTAGACGCTTAGCTGATAATACAGCATATCGGGCTCTCACGGCCGATGCCTACTAACTCATGTTCATATAGCCGATGCGAAGGGCATCGCCTTAAGGGTGAAGGAGGCAAGAAAGGATTCATATGAATAAACTGATTATTATTCAGCCGGATACATGGCCGACATGGTACAAGTCGCCGGGACATGCTCGTCCTGAAGGAACTTCACCTCGCCAACGAGGAGAAGGTCTCCAACTCCACCGCCCTCCTCTTCGGGAACTCTTCGTCATCTTCATCCTCCGGCTGTGCGGGCGGGTGTCGCCCGTCGTCTGGTTCTGTTCAGACCGGCGGCGGCGGCGGCGGCAAGAAGAAGTGACAGCAGAAGAAGGGTGGCAGCGGCTTCTAGGCGCCCTCTAGCGGTGATGGTTCCCACGACAGCGGGCCCCCACGGCCCACCGGCCCGTGGTTCTGCTTTAGTCCAGGGGCCGGCGCCTATGGCGCTTCGAGCTTCCAGCAGGCCGGTGCGCAGGCCGGTGGGGGCTGGTGTGCCGGCGCCCCTGGCCTCATGAGCCCCTTCTGCAAGCCCACGCCACCTACGCTTCCGCTTAGGCGCCCACTCAGGCGTCAACCTGGGACCAGGCGGGTCTAGTTGCTACCTTGAACCAGATGGCGCTGCAAAACGGCGGCTGGGTCGTTGACTCTGGTGCCTCTGGTCACATCTCATCTTCGGATGGTATTCTTATTTCCCGCCTCCCTCCCTCTCACTCCTCCATTACTATCGGTAACGGTTACACCCTTCCCATCACGTACCATGGAAACTCCACCCTCACCACCCCCACCTCTCATTTTCGTCTTAACAATGTCCTTGTTGTCCCCTCTTTAATTCGTAATCTGATTTCTGTCCATAGTTTACTAAGGACAATAACTGCACCATAGAGTTTGACACTTTTGGTTTTTCTGTCAAGGATTTTCCAACTAGACACGTGATTCTTCGCTGCAATAGCATTGGTGATGTTTACACCATGCCTCTAGCAGCCAGCTTTGCAGCACCACATGCCGGCCTCACCATCTCCTCCAGTTTGTGGCATCTCTGTCTCGGTCATCCTGGTCCTGCCACTATCACTACACTTGAACAGAATTCATCCATTGCTTGTAATAAAGACAATCATACTCTATGTCATTCATGTCAGTCAGGGAAACATGTGTAGTTACATTTTTCCCATTCTAGCTCTCACAGTTTTACTCCCTTTGAGTTAGTTCACTATGATGTTTGGACCTCTCCCGTAGCTAGTGTCTCTGGTTATCACTACTACCTCGTCATTTTGGACGACTTCTGACACTTTTGTTGGATGTTTCCTCTAGTTCACAAGTCTGAAGTCACCACACACATCATTGACTTCTGCGCCTATGCTCATACGCAGTTTAGTCTTCTCGTTCGAAGCGTCCAGGCTGACAACGGGACCGAGTTTGTCAATAAGACTCACATCTTTTTTGATTTCTCGGGGTATTCACTTGCCCTCTCATGTCCCTATACCTCTCCCCAGAATGGGAAAGCCGAGCATGTCCTCCGCACCCTCAATAACGTGACTCGCACCTTACTTATTCACGCCTCCCTGGCCGCCCCATACTGGACCGAGGCGCTTGCCACCGCCACTTATCTTTTGAATCGGCGCCCTTATTCAGCCCTTCAGAATGACATTCCCTATTGCCTCCTCTATTCCTAGCCTCCCGAGTACTCTTACTTGCGTGTATTCGGTTGTCTTTGCTGCCCTAACCTCTTAGCCACGGCATGCCACAAGCTTGCTCCTTGTTCCACGGCCTGTGTCTTCCTCGGTTATCCCTCGTCTCACAAGGGGTACCGCTGCCTTGACTTGTCCACCCGTTGAGTCATCATCTCTCATCATGTTGTCTTCAAAGAATCCATTTTTCCCTTCTTCTCCCACCCTACTCACTCATCGCAGCTCAACCTCCTCTTATCGAGCCCCTCCGATGCTCCTACTCCTACCTCGGTCGCTCCGTCCTTGGACGTTGAGCAGCCGCGGCCCTCACCTGTTGTTTTGCAGGAACTCACTGATGACGACCTCACCATTCTGGTACATGGACGGACCGTGTACCCCGCTTCATCTGCGGGCAGGATGCCACCCTCTCCTTTGCTTGTCAGCCCTACCGACGGCTCCGCCAGCACGACCCGCTTGGGCGCCGTCCTTGCTCCCGCCGCCGGGAGCCCTCCTCATCGCCGGCGCCCCTTGGCCAGCTAGTGGTGCCGGCCCCCTTGGTCATCATCCCTGCTCCTGCCGTCGGGAGCCCTCCTCGTCTCCTGGCACTCCTCGGCCCGTTGGTGGCGCCTCTACCTCATTACTACACCCGGCGGCCACCTACGGCCCCGACGCCTCCTACCCTATTGACTCCCGTGGCCCTAGCGCCCCTTGCGCCTACAGCCCCTAAGCCCTCCTCATCACCACCTCCTGCTCCTTCGTGCCCTGTCACACGCTCTATGGCTGGGGCCATCCAGCGAGTGCACTATCAGGGGTTGACGGCCTCGCCTTCTTCTTCGCCCTCTCCGATTCCGATGAACTACCACAGTGCTCTGGCTGACGCCAACTGGCATGCTGCCATGGTCGATGAGTTCCAGGCCCTCATCGACAATGACACCTGGCGCCTCGTCTCGCGGCGGCTCGATGCCAATGTTGTGTCGGGCAAGTGGATCTTCCAGCATAAGTTCCATGCCAATGGGTTCCTCACCTGGCGGCTCGACAGGTAGTGCATGAACACCAGCACCCCAGCATCGCCGACGACCATGCGATGAAGTAGCCCGAGAAAAGGAAGAAGGAGCCCATGATGCCCTGGATCGCCGCGTTCCCCACCACGAAGTTCGGTGCCGCCACCGTGAAGCACACCACCACCGAGTTGGCCGTGTACAGGATGAGCTACACCACCAGCAGGAAGTAGCCGAACGCTGCCGTCATGCGGCGGAGCCCCGTGAGCTAGTACACCGGCGCCGCGAACACGACGGCGAGCGCTAGCTAGAAGGGCAGGAACACGACGGCGTTGGCGAGCACGTAGGAGGACACGCGGTAGGCCCCCGACCACGTCTCCTTGGCAAGGATGTCGCGCTCCTGCAGGAAGATGGGCAGCGCCTCCGTGGTGGAGGAGAGGAGGAAGGTGAGCAGGAAGGCGAAGAGGCCGACGCGCTCTGCCACCTTGTCCTCGCCGAGGTCGTAGAAGATGGAGCCCACAGCGCCAGCCCCGCCACCAGCATGCACACCATGCGGCACGCGAAGAGCTGCCGCATCCGCGCCACGTTCTTGAAGAAGCGCTGCGACAGCACCGCCACCTCGCGCGCCCGGGAGGACGGAGCCAGCGGCGAGGAGGAGGACGGAGTAGTCGAACATCTTGACGTTGCGCGCGCCCGGCTGGTGGATTCTGAGCAGCACGGTCCGGCCGCGTGTCTCGGCCATGGCGCGGAGCACGCCCACGATCTAGAGCGTGGAGGCGCTGTCGAGGCCGGAGGTGGGCTCGTCCAGGATGAGCACCGCGGGGTCGTGGACGGCCTCCACGCCGATGGAGACGCGCCTGCGCTTCCCGCCGGAGAGGTCCTTGATCCTGGTGGCGGCAGCGCGGCGCAGGGTCAGGTCGTCCAGGAGCGCGTCCACGCGGGCGTCCATATCCTTGCCGGGCACCGTCGGGCCCAGGCGAAGCCGTGCGCTGAAGAGCAGCGTCTCGCGCACCGTCAGCAGCGGGAAGAGCACGTACGTCCCGTTGGGTGACGTAGCCGGAGACGCGGCGGATCGGTCGGCGCTGGTGGCGGCGGTGCCGTCGAGGAGGAGCAGCTCGGGCGCCGGGGAAGGGGAGAGGCGGCCGGTGAGGATATCGAGCAGGGTCGACGTGCCGGCGCCGCTGGGCCTGACGATGGCGAGCAGCTCCCCGGGGCGCGCGCGGCAGGTGACGTTGCGGAGCACCTGGCGGACGGGCGCATTTTTTGTTGATCATCAAGCCAATTGGTAAAAGGGTCCTTTCATGTTCACGTTATGCGCTGAAAAGTGGAAAAAATAAATTTTCGGTGAAAAAATGTGATGGAATGTGAGTTTTAGTACATTTTTCAGTGGTATTTTACGGGTCGAGGGGTTGAGGTCTTTGGGTTGTATTTTACGGAAGCCGCATCTATTTTCCCTTCTCCGTTTCCCCGATCCCCCGACCGAACCCTAGCGCCGCCGCCGCCCGGCGTCGGGCGGGGTTCGGCCATGGATCCACCGCCGCTGGGGCCTCCTCTGATGGAGGAACTCGTCGAGGAGGTGCTCCTCCGCGTCCCGCCGGACGACCCCGCGACCCTCGTCCGCGCCGCGGTCGGCTGCAAGCGCTGGTGCCGCCTCATCTCCGGCGCCACCTTCCGCCGCAGGTTCCGCGAGCTCCACCCCGCGGCCCCCATGCTCGGCTTCCTCTACGCGCGCAGGTCCGGCACCGACTTCGTGCCGGCCTCCTCCTTCCGCCCGCCCCACGCCTTCCGGGAGGACTGGAACGCGATCGACGCCCGCCACGGCCGCGTGCTGGCGACCGCTTTGGAGTCGTTCTCGCCCACGGGGACGAGGTTCATCGTGTGGGACCCCGTCACCGACGGCGCGCAGAGCCTGCCTATTCTGGAATTCCGGCCCTATTCATGGGGTGCCGCGGTTCTCTGCGCAACGGCAGGCTGCGACCATCTCGACTGCCGCGGGGGCCCCTTCCTCGTCGTCGTCGTTGTCACAGATGTGTCACAGATGCGCACGTCCGCCTATGAATACTCATCCGACCAAGGTACATGGAGCGAACCGATCACAGTGCAGCACCCCAACGACTGGATCATGATTAGACTGCACGCCCATGTGGGGAATGCTCTGTACTTCAACTACGGGCTGATGATCCTCAAGTATGAATTGGGAAAGCGAGAACTGGCGTTCATCGATCTACCATCAGAATTCCATGCACGGCACATTGTCCTCATGCAAGCGGAGGATGGTGGGCTGGGATTCGCCACCATACAGGAGTCCAAGCTGTCTCTGTGGTCGAGGGAGGCTGGTGCGGACGGATATGCTGGATGGGCACAACAGAGAGTCATCGACCTTGATAAGCTGCTACCAGTTTCGGATTGTAACATCTCAGTCTCACCTTATGTGTATGCTGCACGCCCACCTTACGTGGTTGCCGTCGCGGACAGTGTCGGTGTCATTTTCATAGGGAAGGATGATGGGCTATTCACTGTTCATCTAAACTCCGGCCGGGCCGAGAGGATAGTAGTAGAGTCCAATTCCAACTTCAAGGTTGTTCCCTACGTGAGCTCTTGCACTCCAGGTACTACTAGCATTGCAGCCTTGTCTATCCTTTAACACGTACAACTTTACTTAGCTATGATTGCCAATTTTTTGATTTATTACTATTTCAGTTACTAATATGGAAATATAACCGATGTTTATGCGCAATGTGCTATCGACCTATGTCACAAATGGCTTCTTTTATTTGTTATGGACCATTCCTAGAATTGGGTAGACATACTTTGGGAAATTTATTCATGTCTAACTCATGTTTTGGATTGGGAATGGGATCTTGAGTCCTGAAAGGTCCCCAGCATACATTTAAGAAAAGAACGTCACCTACACGGGTTTCTGGTTTCTACAGTTATGCTCTAAATACAAGCATCGCACATATCTTTAACCACGTACATTCCTTAGTTAAGATCTGTTGGTGTCACTTAACAACAAAGGAATTTGGATGGTTATCTGTGTTAAAGAAAGGTAGGTGTTTTTCTTCAGCTACGAGTCCTCTTATCTTATTGATCAAGTGTGGCTGTTAACTAGTGGGTATGTGGATAATAAGTTAGTGTTTTTACTTGTTTTCCTGTTTGTTTAGCCTTTCAGAAACTTACTAGTGGATAGGTGTTTTTCCTGTTTTCAATAAGCTGATGATATTTCCTAAATTTGTCAATTTCTGTAGCACTGGATATGGCCTCTACAGGTGATGAGGGACCAAAAGTGGATGCTTCAAGCGCTTCACAAACTTAAGGTGCTCATGTGAAAGCTTCTTTGTCAAGGGGAAAATTTGGTATTAGTAGTAGTGGTTATATATGGTCTTAAGGGTGGTAATTTTTTTATTCTGCTGTCGAGCTCTATTTCATCATGACTCGCTGATATTCAGGATTAGTGCTATTTCGGTTAGTAGCATGAAACTATATCAGATGTATATGTGTTGAAGAACAATGCGTATATTAATGCAGACTACCACACCATGATTTAAACCTATGTCACAAATACAATTGCGATGGACCATTCTTAGAATTGGGACTTTGGGAGGCATACTTAGGAATTTATTCATTAATTGCACCTATTATGGACAGAGGATGGTTCTTGACAACTGGCCTAAAATTTAGGATGTGTTGTTGGGCCAGGAAGGTCTCCAGAATCCTTTTAATATGAAAAAGTTATTTCTCTAGCCGGAGAGAAACCAAGAATGTGATTACCTACATGGGTTTCTAGTTTGTGCATTGTTGGTACAAGCATAGTGCCTATCTTTAGCAATCAGCATTGTAAATTCATTAGGATATGAATGGTAATCTCATCTATAAAGAGTTTGTGGGTTCCCTTTTTCAAGGGAATATAGAAAATTCAAATTACAAAAATACAATAGTTAGATCCATAGAACATATATGCTGTGAATAGACCAAAAATTGCTAAACTTACAGAAGAAATTGCGACTAAGTTAGGTGTTTTTTTCCTGCAGTCAGGGGTTAATCAAACGAGTCTGTTAATTGGTGGAGCTGGCGATAGTAAATTAGCTATATTTGCCTGTTTTGTTTTCCCTTAGCAGCAGCGTGCAGGTCCTTGTGTTTGTTAAGAATAAATGCCCAATGCGGGTAATCCTATTCCTCAATCAGCTGATGCCATTTCTTTAAATCTGTTAATTTCTGCAGCACTGGGGCACCTCTATAGGTGAGAGACCAATAACGGATTCTTTTTTGAGTGCTTGACAAACATCGGTACTCGGGTGAAGGCTTCTGGGTCAAGTTGGAAAAAGTGTAGTGGTGGTGGTGGTGGTGATAGTGGTAGTGGTAATGGAAGATTGTATCAGTTTAATGGTGAGATAACTCTTTAGCTTCGGTGAGGTTGATCCAATCCGGGTCTCATGTGAGGGCCTTAAGAGTTTTGCCTTTGTTTAGGATGATCTTAAATTCTTAATATTTCTGCTTGATTGTTGGTGTCAATTTCTGTCATGCGTTTTGCCTTATCAGTAAACCTGCACTGCATTTATCGTAGTCTATGTACCCCCAGTACTTTGGCTAGAATGAATATGTTTCATTTGATCTCAAAATATTTTTACAGTCAAGAAAATTATCATATAACAATGAAAAACCACAACTTTATATGCAACATGCAACTTCATATGAAAATTAGTTGGATACGTACTCAGAAAGTTGTTAGTTTGTTACTTGTGACTAATCTGGTAAAAGCATTCAGGATCAGACTCGTTATATCTTTTCGAATCTTGAATCTGCAACACACATGTGAAAGAAAAGAAAAAAAAATCAATGGTCGCCTTAGTCTGGAGTTGAAAACATGCCTGAATCTGGCGTGTGTGGGTTTGTTGTTGCATATATATGAGAAACCAGAGTTGCTGTATGTTTTGTTTGCAGAGCTCGATCTAGCAAACGGAAAAGACCGAAACGTTTGGATTGGTTTCAGATAAGTCTTAAACAAATACGTACTTGTGTCTTTGGTTTTCAGACGTTTTCTGAAACAAATACGAGTACTATTTCACCATCCCCTGATTTTGCCCATGTGATTAACTATGAGATGCCTAATTCAATCGAGGCATGCATACACACATCGCATTGGGAGAGCAGGGCGTGCAGGGAAGAAGGGTGTGTGGCAACTTCATTTCTAACTCTGCAAAATACTGATATTTTCTTTGATCTGAAACAGATGCTTATACAGGGCAACAGTCCTGTGCCACCTGAACTGTCGAACTGGAATCTTTTCCTCTCATTACATACTATTACAAGGGTTTAATCGAGAAGCAAGCGTCAAAGTCGTTGTAGTATAGTGGTGAGTATTCCCGCCTGTCACGCGGGTGACCCGGGTTCGATCCCCGGCAACGGCGTATTTTTTTATTTTTTGTTTCTGTAACTTGTACGTGTTTAATTTCTGCTTATAGCCCGTTCTTCACTCTAGCGGTCCCTTTTTTGGATGAGGTGACCTTATTTTCTTTTTATTTTTTGCTTCTGTAAGTTGTGTGCGTTTAATTTTTGTGTATAGCCTCTCGCAATTTTTTTTTCTAGCCCGTACCTTCACGCAGCATTGGCAGGAATTCTCGGAGTGGAAGGAAATTAAATGTGGTACCTCCTTAAACACCATGCTTCGATTAGTGGCCAGCACAAAGGTGCGTTCTTGTCAAATGGAACCTGGTGACTGGGTACGTGAGTGAACACACCAAGTGTGAAGGCATGATGTATGCATCATCACAAGGCTTGAGAACAGCAAACAAGCTGGAATAAAATCTTACCTGCTAGCTGTATCACCTTAGCAGTCACAATCGTCCACTGTTAGTTTGCCATCCCAGTTGTACTGCGGCCTGACCTTGTCGGTCACCAGCTAGCGGCTTAGCTTCATTGCCATGGATACTGACCTCAAACTCACCCACCCCGACGACCCTGCACACCACTGCCGGCGACCACACCTCGTCACAGTACGCCTCCACTGCAGCAAACGCACCATGGCCGGCCTAATCAATTTGCAGTGCGGGTACTCCGTGCATGGCGGCCTTCCTTGCGCCACCGCCGTCCACCTCCTCCTCCTCCTCCTCCTCCTCCTCCTCCTCCTCCTGCAGATCTAGGTCGTCGTCGTACTCCACCACGTAGCTGAGGTCGTCGACCACCCTCGC
Source organism: Setaria viridis (assembly GCF_005286985.2). Lineage (NCBI taxonomy): Eukaryota > Viridiplantae > Streptophyta > Magnoliopsida > Poales > Poaceae > Setaria > Setaria viridis. The sequence continues at coordinate 1,397,926 of NC_048264.2, read as the reverse complement.
CATCGTAGCGGAGACCCCCACATTATCCCGCTCCTCACCACCTCGACCTTGTTCCCAACCTCGTAGACCCTGGCGAGCTGGAGATAGGCCTGAGCCTGATCCATCATCGCGGCCCGTGACGGGGGACCCACCCACCCAATCACCGTCGACATAGACTCGGCGGGGGCGGACGAGGCCGGGCGCGAACTCGATGGCCTTGCGGGTGACGGGGAACGCCACGGTGACGGCGGAGGGGGAGGCGGACACGACGAGGACAGTGCGCCAAGCATCCCTGCGGAACGCCTCGACCGCGTTGTGGAGGAGGAAGCGCCGCGAGGATGCCAAAAGAGGTGGGGGCCGCGGGTGGACACGGCTGCGAGCATGACGCTGCCGGCCGTGGCCTTCCTCCAGGTGGGTGTAGGCCGCCACCTCGTACCGGTCTGGCGCGCTGTGGGAGTCGCGGCGGCGGGCGGGCACAAACCCGACGACGGTGGCCTCGCGCCAGTGGCCGTAGAAGTCACCGTCGACAAGGACCTCAACCTCTGCGCCGGTGCTGAATGGGGCCCTCATAGGGCCTGGCGGCAGAGGTGTGCGGCCAGCGGCAGCAGCGGGTGGGGATTCGGGAGCGCGAGTGTGCGACTGGGAGGAAGTGGAGTGGAGTGTGTTTAAACGTAGACAAAATTTCCTATATGATTTTGGGAAAATGACCCGTTCCTTTTTGGCTCTGAAATTTTCTGCCTTTCTTATTTAACACTCACTTCAACTTTCATCCCTAATATGATACCGCAGTCCATTCCGTTAGCTAACGGCATCAAAGTGCCTGTTGAAAAGATCCTTTTGCCCCTCCTCGTAAGCAAGACGTGCGCATGCAGACTGGGCGCTGGCTGGGCGCATGCAAACTGGCTGGGCGCTCCTGGTGGGCGCATGCACACCGGCTGCCTGGCTGCCGTTTTTATTTTTTTCATCATTTTTGTACAGCATTTTCTCAGATGATGCAGCAAGTCTTTCCTCGTGTTGAGGTAGTCGGAACACAAATTCGTCGAGCACTGTGCGTTTTCTTAATCCTCTCACCACAATCCTATTGCTTAAGAGTATGTGCCCAAGTCACCTGCAAGATGCTTAGCACAAAATCCTAACAAATGCATGCAGTTGTGTTTTGCATAGATGGATGATTTGACCAATTCCTTGTAAACTCAAATGACATTTTAAACAGGCACCGGAGATAAATATTTGTTCACTTCTCTTCCATATTAGCAAAATCAATTTTAAGTACTGCAACTGATAAAGAACAATGGTTAATAAGGAGAATATGTAAACGAAAATGAACAGACCAAACATTCATTTAAATTAACGATGATATTCTACAGATTTAAAAGAACACACACTATAATTCCCAGATGTTCACTTTAATGCCAGTGGGAATTAGCGTATCAAAATTATCAATTCACAAAATCTGCATATGAGGGCACATAAACTAGGAATCTAGGCCTTGTTTCTGGTTCCAACTTGCATATCTCCTTTACTTCGGTGTTGATCAAATTATAGGAGAGCATCTTGTATCCTTCAACAGGGAGGAACACCAGATCCCTTTCAGGATGAAACACAACTACGTAGAAAATTTCTGAGCACAAGGCATTACCAGCATAATCAAACAGTATCTTTGATCTCAAATCGGTGCTTCAGTATCCACTCTCCCTTCTCGAAATCCTTCAGAGTCCAAATCTGCATCATGGTGCAGGTGCAGTCTTCTTGTACAGCATAGGCACCCAACCAACCCAAACAAGCTGGATACAGGCAAGGAAATTAGACGGCATGCCCAGCCTTCTGGATCGACAGCAAGAACCTTCCTCTCATGAGTGAGCAAATTAACAAAGCCACTGATGAACACACTGCCCATTCCTTCCACCAGCCTGACACGGGACTCACGGCAAACGTGGCTCTGCACGTACTTGCCGGTCTCTGACGAGAATACCTCAAGGCCTTTAACACAAAACTTGCAGCTCTCCTCACACAAATCACACAATTCACCGCCTCCATAGGCATCACCATCGGTGTCCGAGAGAGTATCATCTTCAGATTCTTCGAAATCGGCATCAAAGAAGACCTTTTGCACAGGCTCGGCTCTTGCAAAGTTGAGCACATGGAATCGAGGCGACGCGCCGTGGGGCTCGAAGGCAGCCAGGGCAAGCGCCTGGAATCCAGACGCCGGCCTTCGCGCCCCGCCCGACGAGGCTCGCGCCCGCCGCATTCGCGCCCCGCCCGTCGGAGACAAAGGCACGGGTGAGGAGCGGCTCCTGTCCAGAACAAGTGACGGAGGGGATGAATCCAAACACGAGGGCAATTTTGACCGGTGTCGAAATATCTGACAGGGTGTCCCGAAGCATCTAATGGCAGCAGCTAACGGAATGGACGGTGGTGTCATGTTAGGGATGAAAGTTGAAATGAGTGTTAAATAAAGAATGAAGAAAATTTCAGGATCAAGAAAGAAACGAGTCATTTTCCCGGTGTCAAATAAGGAATTTTCTCTTATACATACCCTTTCGGGAGTGGAGTGGAGTGCAAGGCTTGCGGAGCAGTGTACACTCTTGACAGTCGTTCCTCCTCCCAGCTGCTGCTCGACGGTGCTGGACACTGTAGACAACCAGGACCGCAGCTGTCTCTGCAGCGTCGGCGAGTACCGTGCCTTCGCTGAAGCCAACCTCGGCATCGACTCAGTGTGGATGCTTTAAGGCACGTGCGGGGGCCGCAAGCAGGCAATTCCAACCACCAGCTACTGCCCCTCCTCCCCCTCCACCACCATCGTCCCCAGCTCCTCCGCCCCACCAGCCGCTGCTGTATAGCCCTCCACCGCCCGAGACGCAGCGGCCTACTGGGCCGTCTGGTGGGGTGTTGGCTGGGATTGTGGTGGGGAGCATTGTCGGGGGCACCCTTACGATTGGTGACGTGATGTGGTTAGTGCACAAGTGGCAGGTAGCAGGTGAGTCAGTCAATTTTGTTATGCATGCTCTACTCTATTCGCTTGCATTGCTTTACTTTACTTTGTGGTGCGGGCGGAGGAGGTGACACCCACTGTCAGGGGCGAAGCTAGAGCACGGACGACTTGAGTGCACACCAATTTGTATATGTATAAAAATCTATGTCTAACCTATACAACAACAAAATGGTAACAGTAAAAATACTTACTAAAATGATGTATGTGACCAAATATTGTAGGGAAAAGTGTTAGGATGAGCATGATTAGTGCATCGATATAATAAATTAAAGGATCGATTTGCACCAATTAAAATATAGGGACACTTCCAAAATAATTAAGAGATGAAAAATACATATTATTGCACCAATTTCCCGATTACATGATTTTGTTTATTACTGCAATACCCCAAGTCTCAAATATTGATGGATCCTTTCTTAGTTGCCTATTTGTTGCAATTTGCAAAAGCAAAACCTCTAAATGCAGACCCTAACATTGCAATTTAAATGAATGAATCAGAATTGGTGACTAAAGAAATTGAAACACTACCTTATTACTTCAAACAAATTGATTTGCACCCAAAATATTCATGAGGAAATTAGTTGCGTACCATTGAAATTTGGAGCAAAACAAGATTTCGGAAGGATGCTGTAGCGGAGAGAAATAGAAAAGGAAGCTTACGAGTAGCTTGAGGCCGTGGGCACCGATCTGGTAAGGATGCGTGCTACAGCGACCGGCGATGAGCAAATGATGCCTCCTCATCTTTTGCGACTTGCAATTTGGAACCTGGACAATGAAGTTTTTGTATTTTGAGCAACCACAATTTCGCAGGTGTCATTTTCCCAACCAGGACTAATTAATCAGGACTAAAGGTCTCCATCTTTAGTCCCGCGTCTTTCACCCGGGACTAATAATCTCCTTTAGTCGCGGTTGGTAACACCAATCGGGACTAGAGTGTCTCCACGAACTAGAAAATTTAGACCTAGGACTATCTTTAGTCTCGATTCCAAAAACAGCTGAGATTTTTGTTGGGATAGAAGGTCGTTTTTCTACTAGTGCAACTCTTGCTCGTCATGCGCGCGACACACTTGGCCAGCAGACGACCACTAGCCTATCCGTGTGGATTTTTTCTGATACAATGCTTTGAACTGCCCCATTTGTTTATTGCGTTGTCCCACCTGCAAAGAAAGTATGCAAGCGCAACAAGCGTGGGCTGCTGGGCCGGATGGTGGTGCACGCATCGGAGTTTAGGGAGTGCACAAGTGGTGGAAATTAAGTTCTAATTTCTGGAATTTTAATTTTTTCCTAGTGCCTGTGCACTTGGCAAGCCTAACGTGGCCTCGCCCCTGAGAAACTGTGCGAGTTTCTTTCAGGTCAGTGCGAAGTCCAGAGTCCAGGAAGTATCATCCAATAGGAGTGGTGGCCCTTCCGTTGAAATTGCTGTATATCATACATTGTGTTGCAGCTCATAGTATGCCTGCTTGGTTTTGACTGAAAGACTTGTTTTGTGGTCTAGTTATAGGCTTAACTGTCAGTTTCTTAGCCATATACATACTCATGAATGAGAATGATAGTTATAGTGGAGATGAAAAAAAGTTTCACACTGGATTTTGTATTACAATTGAGAATGCCTTTCCACTTGGAACATCAGTGCATTTGTTTGTCATTGGAAGACTGTGTAGATGAGTTCTGTAGCATCGATATATCATGAAGAAATTCATGAATTCACGAATGCTCAACAGCTTCTTGACTGTTCGTGAGTTTAAACGTTTAACTTTGATCAGGTTGAGTTCTTTTTCTGTTGCTAAAGTGCTGGATCTGCATGCAGCAAGTACATTTGGCTACCAGCACATTTTCTACTCCCCTGTGTAACTCAGTATAAATCATATGATGGTCACTATGCAAATCGGCTTTGCGTTAATATGCAGGATCCGATCTAGCAGTTTGAGAATACACGAATTGTATTTGTAGAAAAAAAAAGAATTGATGCATTCTGTTCTCTTTACCTGAGTGAGTGTACCAGTGCAACAGATGCTGACTAGCACAAACTTCTGGGGCCAACCTGAAAATTATTGGCAACGTTGGTCTTCGAAAAGTTGATGGTTTTAATGTGGCTGCCTGCACGTTTCCAGTTTCCTGCAACAATCCAGATAAACATGCCCAACACCATTAGAGGGTGTGTATTTTGTTTAAGGTGTTGTGTCTCTATAATTTGGGTCCTTTTCTGTTAATGATTTAGTGCAAGTGTGGTATCCACTGGTGGTACTGTGTATAATAAATTAGTTCTGTTTGGTTAACAAATTTATTAGTGGGATCTTTTTAGTCATTTAATTTGGTTAGCTACAACACACGAGTCCATCGATAAATTCCTTCCATGCCACTAAAAAGTTGGCATTTCCTCGATATCTAAATAATATAGGTCATTGTGACATTAGTGGCATATAAACTTATAAAGGAACTGTCTTAGTGGCGTATTCATTCATCAAAGATATCAAGAGAGAAAACAGGCTAACTGGCTTCGAGCACGATTACAACAGATCTCACAGCAACACTATGAACTATGATATTGATTTCAGCTCTAGTCTATTTATTCCAGTAGGCATATGCCAAAAGACGGCAAAACCAGATGTGGATGCTGAGTAATCTTCTCTTTCAGTGTGTAAACTCTGATGACTCTTCCAGAGAAGCATTCCATATTCCTTGGCGATGCTATGGTCCTCGGTCCAGGCCCTGAGGAACAGCTGCTGGCCATGGTATACCTGAAGAAACAATTGCCAGCGTTCAGTTGAGCTCATAATTCAGAGCTGGGTTTCCGTGGACTGTCTATGAGGTCGAAGATGCCATTTCCGCAGCCTGACCCTGTAAATCGGACCAAGAAAAAGGTAAACAAACAATGAGCACTTCAGTCTTCCTCGTCCATGGACACTGCTGCAGACAAGTTCAGGCCCCCAGTTTCCTTAGCAAAAAATTATGCAGCTTGGTCTCTGATGCTCAGGACTACAATGATCCAATCAAGTGCTGCCGACCCGTTTTCTTAGAAAAACAGAGACCATGAGTAACACCTTCATGATGTTTCCAAATGAAAATATACTCATGAATGGTTCTAACAGGAGCAGACAGCAGCCAGAACTCCTATCTTTCATTTTTTTTTCTGATGCCTGACTTACAACCCTTTCTTTCTAGAAAAAAATACAAAAGATAGCAAAAGAAATTCAATGTCTGAAACAAATCACAAAGTTGATCTATTTGCTGAATGCCAGATTCAGCTTCATAAGACTGGGTGTTATCCATGTGGGACAAGGCCAGCTGGACCAAATCCGAGACACAATTACCTTCTTTCTTCTATTTTTAAAGTCCCAAACTCCTATATCACGAGTATAATTGTTTACTGGCGTAGTAACTTGATCCAGATCATCAGTGAAGTAGGCATGATTTGACTTCAATTTTGGGTATCCATCAGCACTAAGACAAAGCGAATTGTTGCGCCCAAGAAACAACACATGGTTTGGCAAGCTGTTTATTTCCACTAGCCCTTTTGCTTCCACGTCCACTTTATATACTTTTACTCTCAAGGTGCGTACGTCCCATTTCTCAGTGTCATCTTCATCTTCATACTCCTCTATAACATCATCATCCTCATCCTCCCCCTCTGGATCATCATCATGCCAAGTAAACATGTACGGTTTACCAACAGTCCTCCAAACTTGCAGCAGATCGCCCCATGGAGCCTGAATAATGTACATAATATCACAAATACCCAACCTCGTACTGCCAATAACTACTCTCATTGTGACAGTGGAGCTAGTGAGATCAAAGGCATGAATTTCTCCAGATGATTTTAATGCATACAATAGACCATCCATATATACGCAATCACTGTAGCCTGCGCCGTGTGGCAACCAAGTCCACTTGTCATCTCCTGCTCTTATGAACGAAAGCTGAAAATTTGGCCGGTGAATGAGAACCACAATGTAGCTTCCTGTGGATGGATCAGGAAACACAAACGCTTTATTGAAGTTGACATACTTGCGCAGAATATTGGGAGCAGTATGATGTGACAACTCATATTTGTCGATAGTGCCCGAGCCATCATCAAAGATGGGCTTCACATGCTCAATGGTGATCACCGAGGGCAGAGCAATCTGTTCACCAGTGATGGGATTGACAAGGTGCACGTCGGACCTCTCATCTGCAGTAATCAACCAGCCATTGGAGGAACCCATTAGCAACCTACTACGGATGGGTGGTTCGGGCAGAGTTATCTTGTAGGTCCTATTTTCCGCAAGGCTGAATAAACAAGCAACATTTTCACCAGCAGATTGAGAAGTATAGAGCAGGCACGGCGTCTGGGACTGTTTGTACTTCCCCAGGTTGCGCAGGCATGTGTAGGCTGAACGCCAGGACGAGCAAACAGAACCTGCTCTTAAAAGGTCAGGGATCTCCAACGTGGCAAAGATGCTCATCAACACATCCTCCGGCAGCTCTGGCAATGTGCCGACGGCAGTCTCGAATTCCTCATCATCCAACTGCATCGTCGCCATTGGAAGAGATCGATCAACCGAATCCGTCCTGGAAGGTGAATTGCTTCTGCAGGAACACTTGCAAATAAGCTTCAAATCTTGGATGGAGCAGTACGCAGATCCTGGTTGATTGCACTTATATAGATGGCTAAACAAGGCTACGCTCCTGAATTCCCGATCCGAGTAGGTGACACTGACCAGAAACCAGAATCCAAGACCGATACCTACCGCTACGCCGTGCGGGAAAAAAATCGGACTTCATATAAAATTGATGGTGCTCAATCGTCCTCCGATTCTTAATCGGATTCCATCCCGGATTTACTTCCTCAGATTTCAGTCAGTCGAATTCCGACTCCAATTCAGGCACAAACCAAATAGGATACTAACCGGCCAGAGGCAGTCCAGTGAGCCGAGGGAGGGGATGTCCTCCACGCCGGCGGTTGAATCGGTGGTGAGCTGAGGGCGTCAGCGACGTTCTGCGGCGGCGGCGGCGGGGCAACCGCGCTACGACGGCGCGAGCGTGCGACGGCGGCGAGGGGCCCTCGGCACGCTCCGCAACCACGCGAACGAGGCACGCCCGTCCGATGCTTGAGATGGGACGCAGCGAGCAGTGTGTGGCGGGAGTGCCGGCGGCGGACGGATTTGGGGGGCACGACTCGAGCTCGAGCGTGACGAACGGCAGCGGAAACTGATAAATGGCGTTTCTCGATGTTTTTCGAAAGAAAATGTAATTTTACTTTTTTTTTAATATTCTACTCCGAAAAATTGACCTTCTCCAAACAACGTTTTGGACCCTTAGGTTTGAGGCTGAATGTATGTACTGGTTTGAAAGCAATAATTTGCAAAAATCTAAGCTGCAAACATCACATCATTTATATGAGATATGCTCCAATAATGTATCACCATATCATATCTATAGATTATTTGTTCAAACACATTGTGGTTTGAGAGAAAATGAATTGAATTTGATTCAACTTCTTCCTCGCGTTACCTTCCCATAAGGTGACACAAGGGGCAATGAACTCGCCGCCAAGCGGCGGCTTCCAGCAGCGTGAGCATCTGGTCATGGTGGACCCCTTTCCCCTACTTGTCCTTTTCCCTTTGCCCCTCTCTCTTGGCGGTCTAGATCTAGATTCCGAGTTGGACGGTGGCGGCGATAGATTGGTGGCCATGTGGAGGCGCCGTGCGATCCTCCATAGGTGTAGAGTGCGGGGCTATTGTGGTGGCGTGCTGGGTGTTAGCGACGCTGTCCTTGCCTGAGGTGGCGGTGGAGCAATTATTGTAGTGTGACGGCGGCAATGAGGCCTTCTCCAGCGAGGCCTTGGGAACATACACCTCCACGACGCTGAGCCATAGCATGAGCTCCTTGGTCTTCACGCCAGTGATCTTCCTAAGCTTACCTTCTCAGCAAACACCATCACTTCAGCAGCATAGAGACGGTTTGGTTGATCTTCTTGAAGGTGTGCTCCACCTTCTTCCCCCGTAGCAGCCACATGAACCGTAGGTCTTGTGACGTTATGGTGGTACCAAAACGGTTAGCTACCACACCACTGGCTGAGTCAACAATCTATAACTGGGCAGCCAGAGATGATTGACTCATGCCTTGGGTCCTCTGAAAAGTAGAAAATTTCAGACTTCTCCATGTTGCATCATATAGAGCTGTAACTAGTAAATTTCAGTTCCCATGCTATGAGGCAGCCAATTCATAATGATTTAGCATTACAAAAATTATCTTAGATCAGTCCCAACCCAAGACACCACCGCGTAGTTTCTATGCTTGCCATGTCATATAGATGCTAGATATAAAACTATGTTAGCAATAAATGATTTCTTCAAAATGAAGTAGCAACCAATCTCCTCTCTTCTCTCTCCTTTCCTCTCCGATCCCCCTTCCCTATTTCTTGATTTGTGTGTAGACATGGTTTCTTGCATGAGAAACCATTTCCTTCTCTCCCTTCATTAACTCGCATGCCACATCACTCTTTTGCTTACATGGCATGCTATTTAGACCCTGTTTGGTTCCTTTAGAGACTAAACTAAACTTTAGTCCTCCTTATTCACTGGACTAAAGTTTAGTCCCTCTGTTTAGTTCTAGTGACTAAAGGTTATTAAAGCTATTGAACAAAGATCCTTTTACCCTGCTACCCATCGCCTAGTACCATGTTCCTCCCAACGCACGCGCCAACACCTGGACCACCGCCTCCCTACCAGTCCCCGCCGAAGCCCTACCCTTCCGCGCCGGCACTCATGCCCAGGATCCTTCGCCACCCCCACCGCGAGCATGCTCCCCCGTCGCCACTCCCACCTCACCAAGTCGCGGCTCCGCGAGCTCCACGCTGCGGCGCTCGAGCTCGGAGCTCCGCTGCCTCCTGGATCCCCACCCCCTCCTGAACCTCCGTTGGCGCCGCTCAGTCTCCACCGCCCACACTCGGACCTCCACCGTCACCTGGACCTCCGCCTAGAGCTTGGGCTCCCCAAAATCGCCTAGATCTCGCGCTCCTCTACCTGCCGCCGCCGATCCCAGCGATGAATCGAGGCTGCCCGCATCAAATCAGAGGGAGGCCAGCGGCGGAGGGATGCTGGCAGCGACAGGCGGGGGCCGAACGGCGACGGAGGGCGGCAGGGGTGACGGCGGGGGCCAGGAGGCATTAATGAGGGGCATACCCTATCTAAGGTCTCCTTAAGTCCCTTTTAGCAACCTCTTGGGGACTAAAGGGCTAAAGTTTAGGGACTAAAGTTTAGTCCCTTTCAGTTACCATGTTTAGCAGTTAAAGTTTAGTAGCCCCAAACCAAACAGGCTATTAATGCTATAGAAACTATTTTAGTCATTGGGTTGGAACTGCCCTCGGAGCTGTAAGTTTCTAGGCTGTTGGGTGAGGCTTGGTGCCTTGGTTACCGTTCAAGCGATTTCATTTTAATTTCATATACTCATATTCTTAACAACGATGTTTTTTTTTCCAAAATCAGAGAATAAGTATTATTGGACCTAAAGGAATCGTACTGGTTTCAGGATACTGAAAGCGAAAGTACTACTGGAGTACGCTTAGACAAGCAGGCTTGGCAGAATCTGATGCCAACCATAAATCTAACAAATTTAAGAGAAACAATCTGCTTCAACCAAATGTTAAAACCTTAAAGGCAAACAGAAGGTGACCATCCCCAATTCACTGATTATATGAGTACCATCCGCTTCTCATGCATTAGAAGCACCCGCACTTGTCCACTCATCGATGGAGGAGGCTGGAAGCTGCTCTCAGTGCTGCAGAACACACAGAAATTATGTAACTGATAAGCCAAATCAAACTACAGGGACCAACAAACTACTGATAATGGCCAACAAAGCAGGCAAACAACACGAACTAATTATAAGCAACTCCAGCATTAACAAACAGGCAACCACACTTAATTACTCAAAAGAACACAGCAGACTCATAACTCATAAAAGCACTCCCTTTATTTAACGCAGATCGATCATAGCTTACCAGTGCACTCCCTCCGTTCTTAAGTACATGACGCCATTGACTTTTTACTTCAACTTTGACTACCAATATCCGAGTTAGTTAACTAAAGTAAAATGCATATCATTACATCAATTGTCAAATGTACTTTAGATTTAACTTGTAGGTTTATCTATTTGCAAAAATATTTGTAGAAAAGACGAATAGTCAAACAAATGAAAAAAATCAACGGCGTCATATATTTAAGAACGGAGGGAGTACATGGGTAAAGATAGGCAAAGGTCCGATGTATATCGGGAATCTATGAGATCACGTAGATAATGGAACTTTTGGTTTCCCAACAGTTGGATTGTATATGTTCCTGACCAAGCCCAAATTTGGATCTGTTGTTTGTAATAAAGGACCCATCATAACAGATGTAATAGATAAATGAGTTCTTGGAATGTCTACCTAATTTTACAAATGATCCATAACATAAAAAAAAGGTAACACGGCTTTGTATGATATTGCAATATTCTGCATTCATAAACCCACTGTTGTTCAGCAAATATACTATCATCCATACCTCCATGCTACTAAGTACAATACTGGCAAATCACAACTAAGTAAAACACTGTTGTGAATTAAAGATGGATGAGACACATGAGGCAACTACCTGGAGTGCAGAAGCTCACGTAGGGAAAAACATCGATGATTCTGTCGCCATCATCAGAAACCTTCCTCACCTGGCCAGACTCGAGGCCAACAGCAAAGACCCCAAGATCACGAGCCAATATGAAAACAACACCGACCCCATCCGCCAGAGCGATCATCATGTAACGTGAGAATGAGAGTGCAGGAGCATTGAGCAAGCTCCTGAGCTTAATGACTCTTTGTTGCGTCCATCCACTCGGAACAGACTCATCCCTCGACCACATGTAGAGATCGAAATCCTCCAGTGTGGCGAATCCCAACCCAACACCACCCTTCGCTGCCATGAGCACAATCATGCTCGGCCTCCTGCAGTACTTCGGCGGTAGCTTGATGAAAGACAATTTTTTCTTGCCCAAATCGTACTCCAGGATCCCCCTGATCTGCTCCTGGTAGTAGAGCGCATTGCCGACAAGGGTACTGCCCCCATGGATCATATCGTAGCTGGTTCCCTCAATAAGTGCGGTCAGGCGCCACTTAGCAGCCTCGGATGAATAGACCAAAACGGAAGTGAACCCCGTGGCCGCGTCTGTGCCCACAAAGATCACGATGAAGGGGCCTCCGGGGGCGCAGTCGAGGTGGTCGCAGCCCGCGGCGGCGCAGAGCAACGCCGCGTTCCAGGAGCGGTAAGAGCGCGTGAACCACGGCAAGGGCAGCCTGCGCACCTCGCCGGCGATGGGATCCAAGACGATGAGCCCTATGTCTTTGCCGGCCTGGATCAGGACAGCGTCGCGGAAGAGGATGCGGCCGTGGCGGGCGTCGAGCGGCCACCAGTCGCGGCAGACGGCGGCGCCGGGCGGGCGGAAGGAGGAGGTGGGCGTGAAGCCGGTGGTGCACGTGCCGCGGTAGACGAACCCGAGCATGGGGCCCGCGCGGTGGAACAGGCGGAATCGGCGGCGGAAGCCGGGGTCCGAGACGAGGCGGCACCAGCGCTTGCAGGTGAGGGCGGCGTGGACGAGGCGCGCGGGGTCGTCCGGCGGTACGCGGAGGAGGATCTCCTCCACGAGCTCGTCCATCAGCGCCGGCGGCGAACGTGGTAGCGGCGCCGCCATGCTGCTGCTGGCCATGGATCTGGACGCGGGGAGCAATGGGAAACCATCGGCTCTCCACCTGGTTCTGCCTCTACCAGGCGGGTTCAGAGCAACTTCAAGAGTTTCCGGAAAAGTTTTTCCCAAAAACATATCAACCCAGAGCACATCGCTAATATCTAGCCCCCAATATTTCAAAACAAATCACATTATCGTAATTGGACCCAGCCCAGTACCTCCCTGCTCTCTCCCCATCTCATTCTTTCTTCTTCTTCCCCACGCCCACGGCGGCCACCAGCTCGTCGAACAATCATCGTCGGGAATGCTCCAACTCCAAGAAAGAAACCCCACCTCCCGCCGCCGCCATGGATGGCGTCGCCGTCTCCATCCGATTCCACCACTCCACGCCCTCCCATGACTCCTGCATCCTCCACGTCTACAACCGCACCCTCGCCACCGTACACCCCGCCAACGCGTGCCGCTGGGTCACCACCACGCGCTGGCTCCACTGGTCCCTCCACCACCGGGGCAGCCTCGTCGTCGGCCTCGGCGTTCGATGAACCCTGACCCGCCTCCCTCTCCACGGCGTGCCCTCTGTCCCTGCCATGCTCCAACTCTGCGTCCACCACCACTACCTCCTCTTCCACCTCGCCCACGTTGACGTCGTCCCGGAGATGCTGCGCTGCTTCCTCGTCGACCCCAGGGTCACCTTTGTCGGCTTCAACTCTGACAACGACCACCGCATGCTCTGGGCGCACTACGGCCTCCACCTCGTGCGCGGGTGCGAGGTGCGCGCCGTCACGGGTATGGGACGCCTCCCTCGAGGACATGGCCCAGGGATGTTGCCATGAGCACTTGGCACACGCCGCACCTCTCGTCAGACTAGGTCCAGTACGCCTGCATCGACGCCTACCTCACCTTCCACCTCAGCCTTGTCCTCTACCCTACCGCCGCTGAACCGCCTCGCCGGCCCGTCCTCTCCCGCGTGCCACCTCCCGCCTACCAGCGTCCTTCAGCCCTCATCCGCCTTCACAATCGTCGCCGGGAATGCTCTGCACACTGGATTGGGGAAGGACTGGTCCCCAGCATATATGCGGAGTGACGGAGTTGTTTTTAGCGTCCACGCATTTTTACGGAAGGATGGGGGAGCTGTTGGAGGTAAGTTTCTTTTTGTTTTCCCTAAATAAAGTTTTGGGACAATTTTAAGGGAGCTTTTGGAGTTGTTCCCACGGGAGCAGCAAGAAGACTTTCTTTTTTGAACGACTTGGAAAAACGTTTGCAGTTGCCATGAATGGGAATATGAGCTTGCCAGTTTACTGAAGTTTGTATCAAAAATCAAATTCCAAAATATTCCAACGTACAAATCAAACTCACACCATACATCGTATATATACAAAATTAAACATAAATACGTGGGAATTAGCAACTTGCACAAAATTAAACATATTTCAGGCAAGGTATTCAATTTGGTGATTTCTCAATTACTCCCCAAGCGCAAAGGCTGTAACATCGAAGCTATCAGAGAGGCCAGTGCCGATCTTGAAGGTGACCTTCTCCGGCGAGGCCTCAGGAACATACACCTCCACGACGTTGAGCCACAGCATAAGCTCCTTGGTCTTCACACCGGTGATCTTCCTCAGCTTACCTTTCTCGGCGAATGCTGTCACTTCACCGGCGTAGGACACGGTCTGCTTGATCTTCTTGAAAGTTTGCTCCACCTTCTTCTTCCCCTGAACCAGCCACATGAACCCTGTGGCGCGGTTGTACCCGAACTCCTGGATGTCCTCCATAGGCAACAGGCTCTTGGTCTTGGGGAGACCAAGCTCTTTCCAGCAGGTCGACGGACTTTTTCCTGCTGATGGCGTCTCTGGTGACGACGTGTACGTGCACCGGCGCGGTGGCTCTCGATTTGGGACGCCATTGGGCTTTGATATCAAGTGGTTCGTTCTAACCTGGGAATGTGTTGTATGCAGATGACTTTTGAGTTTTGTTGTGATGAAACATGAGGCAGTGGAGGCAAAGCTTATATAGACTTCTCAAGGCTTGTTCCAGTGTTAATTCTGAAACTGGCTGGTCACTAGCTAGAGGCAAAGGAAATTGACCCCTGACCCTCGTAGGCAATTTCTGACTTGTGGCCAGCAAGCATACTCTGACTAGAGATGCACAACACCATCTTTAGAGTATGACCCAATGCAAGTCTTAGCACCACCTTGACCGAGTCAAGAATATAATCTAAAATTGGGCAGCCAGGCATGACTGACGATGCCTTGAGTCCTCTGAATCTGAAACCGAATAAACTAAGACAAGCAGCAACCTCACTGAGACTAAAAGAGTTGATTATTCCACACTCCAAAATCCAAAGACATCTTTTGTTTGGTTGTTAAGTCCTCAGATGAGCACCCTTGCCAACACTACTACTGACAAATCTCACCTTAACTGAGAAGTCCATAGGTGAGCACGCTTAGTTTATCGAGCACCTGCTCTTTGTCCCGGCGGGAGGAGTGCCGATTGCGGTCTCGGCCTCTGTCCCGGCCCTGATCGGGAGAGTCCCGAGGAGAGAGGTCGAAGGTGGACGCCGCGGCGGCGAAGAAGCAGGCATGTTTTCAACTCCAGACTAGGGCGACCATTGTTCCAGATTCAAGATTCGAAAAGATATAATGAGTCTGATCCTGAATGCTTTTACAGGTTAGCCACAAGTAACAAACTAACAACTTTCTGAGCATCCAACTAATTTCAAGCCACAAGTCCTTCAACAAAATTGAAATTTGGTAGGAGTAACATGTTGCCTATGAAGTTATGATTTTTCATTGTTACATGATAATTTTCTTGACAGTAAAAATATTTCGAGATCAAATGAAACATATTCATTCTAGCCTTTCATTGCAAGCCAAAGTACTGGGGGTACATAGACTATAATAAATATAGGGGTTGCAGGCTTACTGATAAGGCAAAAAGCCTGATAGAAATTGGCACCAGAAAAATTAAGAATTTAAGACCATCCTAAACAAAGTCAAACCTGTTAAGGCCCTCACATGAGACCTGGATCGGATCAACCACACTGAAGCTAAAGAGTTGTCTCACCATTAAACTAATACAATCTTCCATTACCACTACCACCACCACCACCACTACTACATTTTTTCCAACTTGACCTAGAAGCCTTCACCCGAGTACCTCAGTTTGTCAAGCACTCAAAAAGCATCCGTTCTTAGGTCTCTCACCTGTAGAGGCGCCCCAGTGCTGCAGAAATTAACAGATTTAAAGAAATGGCACCAGCTGATTGAGGAATAGGATTACCTGCATTGGGCATTTATTCTTAACAAACACAAGGACCTGCATGTTGCTGCTAAGGGAAAACAAAACAGGCAAACATAGCTAATTTACTATCGCCAGCTCCACCAATTAACAAACTCATCTGATTAACCACTGACTGCTGAAAATAAACACCTAACTTAGTTGCGATTTCTTCTGTAAGTTTAGCAATTTTTGGTCTATTCATAGCATATATCTTCTATGGATCTAACTATTGTTTTTTTGTAATTTGAATTTTCTATATTCCCTTGAAAAAGACTATCCACAAAATCTTTATAGATGAGATTACCATTCATATCCTAATGAATTTACAATGCTGATTGCTAAAGATAGGTACTATGCTTGTATCAGCAATGCAGAAACTAGAAACCCATGTAGGTAATCACATTCTTGGTTTATTTCTCTCCGGCTAGAGAAATAATTTTTTCATATTAAAAGGATTCTGGAGACCTTCCTGCCCAGCAACACATCCTAAATTTTAGGCCACTTGTCAAGACCCTGTCCTCTGTCCATAATAGGTGCAATTAATGAATAAACTCCCAATTCTAAGAATGGTCCATCGCAATTGTATTTGTGACATAGGTTTAAAACATGGTGTGGTAGTCTCCATTAATAAATGCATTGTTCTTCAACACATATACATCTGTTATAGTTTTGTGCTACAAACAGAAATAGCACTAATCCTGAATATCAGCGAGTCACAACGAAATAGAGCTCTATTGCGGAATAAAAAAACTACCACTATATATTAAGACAAGATATAACCGCCTGACAAAGAAGCTTTCACATGAGCACCTTAAGTTTGTGAAGCACTTGAAGCATCCACTTTTGGTCCCTCATCACCTGTAGAGGTCATTTCCAGTGCTACAGAAATTGACAAATTTAGGAAATAACATCAGCTTATTGAAAACAGGAAAAACACCTATCCACTAATCCACTAGTAAGTTTCTGAAAGGCTAACCAAACAGGAAAACAAGTAAACAGCACTAACTTATTATCCATATATCCACTAATTAACAGAACACTTGATCATTAAGATAAGAGGATTCAAAACTGAAGGAAAAAATACCTACCTTTCTTTAACACAGATAACCATCCATAATTCCTTTGTTGTTAAGTGACACTAATGGATTAGCTAAGGAATGCACGTGGCGAAAGATATGTGCGATGCTTGTATTTAGAGCATAAGCGTAGAAACTAGAAACTCGTGTAGGTGACGTTCTTTTCTTAAATGTATGCTGGAGACCTTTCTGGCCCAGCACCGCAGCAAAATCTAGACCATGTCAGGACTCAAGAGGAATACATTTGTGGATCAATGTCGTCACAATTACCATATCACAATACTATGAGAAGTTGGATAAAACTCAAATTCGTTCTTCTCTTAAATCTTTTTTCTTTTGAAAATCCTTTGCACCAGGTTTTCACATTTTTTGTAAAAAAAGGACATGTGTTGAATTATGTCGAATCGGATACACTGCCCAGCATATTTCATAAACATGTTGTTTGCAACTTGTGAGTTAGGTTCCGCAGATTTTTGCTTTCAAACAAGTACAAAAGCTTAAGCATTCAGCCTCGGTGCTATACCTAGTGGTGGTGGTCGTAAGGCAAATTCTAAAGAGGGCCAAATTAATCCTCTCAAGTAAGATGGTATCCAAATAATCCACTAAACTATTCTTTGGTTCAATTTATCCATAAAACTTATTTAATTGCTACAATTTACCCATTAATATGATTTATTTTTTCTCCATGCGTAAGTGGAGAGTTTAATTTGATTAACTTTTTTGGCAGGTGATACATGACAACATAATATGTGTTTAAAATTATATTATGAATTTTTCATTAATATTTGATGGGCAAGGACATGTATATTTGAAACAGCAGAGCTGTCGTCAATTGGAAACAATTCCTCCATCAGGAAATCATTTACCAAGCCCATCATCCATCATCTTTTCTTTTATTTAGAAAAGCTCTCCGTACCTACCAGCGTGGAGCTGTCCTGAAATCAGCAAAAATATATATAGTACATGGATATATATTTTTTAATAGGTGAATTGAATGCTTAATATTAGTTTATAATTTAAGTCCATTTGAATTAAAAAAATAAATGAAAAGGGACTCCTCACTCCTTTTCTTTTTTTCCTTCACCGTTTCTTTTTCTTTATTTTCCTTCTCCTTTTCTTTTTTCTCCATGTTCTCCATCTGCCTTATCTCATTTTCCCATCACCTTCGGACTTCCGCTGCTCTTCTCCCGTCGCCGCCCAGCCCTCGGGTCCCTCGGCGCCGCTCCTCCACCGTTGGCCGGCCGCCGCCGGTCCGGGAAGAGCCGCGCATCCGGCCTAGATGTGGCGCCTTCGCCGCCCCCAATCCCCGGATCGAGGTCAGCCACGGTCGATCCGCTCGTTTCCTCGCGCGAAGCTGGTTTATGGCGCTGCCGTTCCTGCTGCGAGGTGAGGCGACGCGAGGAGAGAGGGACGCGTGCGATAGAGGGAGGCGAGCGCATGTGACGGGCCGCACGCGCTTCTGATGGTGTGGTGGCAATTTTGCCGTAAAATTAGCCAACTTCGAGGGCAGTTTGGTAACAGTTGGACTGGGCGTCCGGGAAGGAGCCGACGGAGCCAAAAAAAAAATCAACTCCTCCTCGCGCGTGTAAAAACGGCTCCGGCTCCGGCCGGCTCCTCCCTAGGAGCCCTTTCATTTTTCTCCCTTTGGCTCGGCTCAAAAAAAAAGCCCTTAGTGTGCACATCGAGTTTCTTTCATGCCATGCCTTCCCACAAAACCTCAAGAGAAAAAAAATACAAAAAGAAAATCAGGTGTCGAGAGAGCAAAGAAGCACCGGTCATGAACTCATGATATAGCAGTTCCGTTTGTTTCTGGCGATCATGATATACGTGCACGCAAGTTTCTGCTCTCGATGCAGTGAAAAGTACGTGCTAGCTAGTGACTTCTCCATAGAACTGCTAGTTTATAGTGTTTACTGCATTTCAAACTGAACTTTTGCGATTGAATATAAATAACACCGTAAAATGGAAAAGCATATATAGAGTAATGGTAACAATTTATAATATCACACTGGTTTCAAAGTGGTCCTCATGAAACATGAAACTTTTATTTTATTTCAGTACGTTGTAGTGAAGAAGACTTCTTGTTTTTCTGGTGATCGTTTTCTAATGGGTAGTTTTTCTGGTGATCGTTTTCTAATGGGTATTCCCCAAGTCACGACAACTGCAATTGCAAACCCAACACCAAAATCCAAGTCCAACAAAGAGGAACAGCACAAAGTCCACATGTTTCTTCTTTGAATCAAAACTGTCACTGCATGCGGCATTGTTATACGTTGTTACACAATTTTGACAATGGAGGCCCACAACACAAGCCATCATTTCCAAGAAATGAACTATTGGTGAATGTCATGAAATCAGGTGATTCTGGTATGTTCCCTGCTGCCAGCTTGTTGTCAGACACGTTCAATGTTGTGAGGGAGTCCAGTGACGCAAGTGTATGTGGGATCTTCCCAGCGACCCAGCAGAAAGCTCATCGGAGGACAGGTCCAAAGCCTCCAACTGTGTCAAATGACCGAGCTGAGATGGGATCGGTCCTGTGAATTGAAAGAGTTGAGCTGACATGTTGTTAATATAGGAAGTGTGAACTCATCCAACATGGAAAAGAGTCACTAATCTCATTAATTATTTCCTATGCCAAGGACCTCGCAGATAGAGAGATCTCGGCAACTGTCCTTGTACTCTGTTGCTGCTTATGTCCAGCAGCACCTCAAGCGTGCAATTTTCATGGATATTTTGCGTCAGCTCTCCATTAAGCTGATTTGATTTTCTTTCATGTAGAACATATATTGTCAACGCATTGGCATCCTCCATTAGGCAGGAAGGGATTGAACCATGCACTAAGGATATTGTAAGAGAGATGAAGATATTCAATATTGTTAGTACAAAAGGATATGATGTTGGGATGCTCCCTGAAATACTGTTTCTAGAGGCCTTGAAAAAGTTAGTTAATGCTAGTTGACTGGAACTATGAAAAAAGGAAGGAATGTGTCGTAGCCAACGTTATTTAATCCATTGTGTGATAAATTCAGAAAGAAGAAACCTGGGGTTTGTCAGATTTTTCCCATACCCACTGGATTTGGTTCTTTTGAAAGATCAAGTCCCTCGATCCCATTTAGGTGCCTCAAACTGCTAGGGAATTTTGTTAAGCCGCATGATGCCAACCTTAAGCGGATCATGTTGGGGAAGGACACCACTGAGGAATTATCTTCTCCATCTACTACAATCAATTTGTTGTCTGACAAGTTTAACTTTTAAGTGCTCCAGGTTTAATTGGCAGCCTTAATGAGCAAAGTTCTACCATCCCTGTAACTACCTGGTCAGTATCTTGACATGGTCAGTGACTTTGTGCGTCAGAGTACACTTGCTGGTAAGAAGTCAGATGTAGCTACCTGTGCAGTAGTGCAGGTTCCAGTCAGTTTCAGAAATCAGAATTGAGTAGCATGAAATTCTGATTACCAGTGAGGTTACCCAATGCTCAAGTCAGATGTACTCCTAGCTACCTGTGTGCCTTCAGACATCTACGTACTCTCCTTGCCTTGAGCGCCATGAAATCCCCTGTCACATAGCCACTGCTCTGCTTTTGCACAGGGTATCCCCTGCAGGTTGTAGTGCAGCGTAGTAGCTGGCCAGGTGGTAGGAAAAAAGAATGTGCAAACAGCCAGAGGACACAAGAAAGGTCTCCACTGCGTCAGGTGGTAACTGTGCGTCTGTGCCTCTGCTAGAAACTTCTGATGGGTCTTTGAATTTTTTATTTTTTATCTTATTTTATTTGCTGAAGAAAGGATCCAGCTTCATCTGTTCATCAAGTGCGACATCAGATGAGTAACCAATTTTGATGCTGAGCAGCTTGAGCTGTCCTGAAATGGAAAGAAACATCCTTTATTTATAGCAGGCTTCCCGTACCTACCACCAGCATGGGATGGGAGCTGTCCCGGCACCAGGCAGGAGGCGCCACGACCTCCGCCCCCATTGGCGCTCCCCTCCACCTCACGCGCCCAGGTGTCCACCCCGCTGCCACGCCACTCTGCTTTAAATGCTCCGGCGGCTTCCCTTCCGTTTCCGTTCCACCTCGCTCTCGATTCCGCTCGCCAAGCCTCGTCGGAGGTGAACCGCCGGCGGAAGGGGAAGCGCCGCGACACCATGTCGTCGGGGTCCGGTCCGAACTCGCCGGCGCAGGCTGCCGGCGGCGGCGGGGCGATCCGCCCCCAGCGGTCCGGCGCCGACCCGCTCCTCATCGTGTGCCGCTGCTTCGGGGTCGTCACGGCGGCCACCGCGCTCCTCTGCGTCGCCGTCAACGTCCTCTCCGCCGTCCACTCCTTCCGCGGCGGCATCGACGTAAGCCGCTCGCTCGAGCTCCCAACTCCCCCGGCCCCTTCCAATCCATAACTACTACCCCGCCGATTTGACTGTGGTTGGGTTCTTCTTCCGCAGATATTAGGGGGCGTATTCCGGTGCTACGCGGTGGTGTTCTCCATCTTCGTCGGCGTCCTCGAGACCGAGTGGGAATTCATCGTCAAGTTCTGCAAGGTTTCCTCTTGTCTCTTTCTCCCCTGTTTCACTTTCACTTCGCTCAGTTATGCTCTGTTCTCCCCCTGTTTCACTTGGCTCAGTGATAACTGTTCTGTAGCAATGACCTTATTCGGTTAGAGACGAATTGATCGCTATCTGATTGACTATGGAAGGCTATGCCATACTCCTATGATAACACACCATTTGATTAACTAATTAGTTGTGAAACTTATCAGTTGTAAGCTTTCTGGTACTCTGCTTGGCTTGTTATTGTGGTTGATATGATAGTTTCTGTTAAGTTAATATTTGCAATGTCCAATTTGAGGCTATTCCATATACAAATCTAGTTTTTTTTAGGTGTCTTGGAATAGGTGTGGGTTTGTCAAGTGTGGATGGCATGTTTTTTGTGTTTATCAATACTCCTACATATAGTTCCACAAATTTATGGTGCTGATCTGTTCTGAATTCTGATGTAGTAGTTATTACTATGTTTGGCTTTAACTGTTTCAGTCAACAGATTTTGTTATTTTTTCCCTTTGTTTTAGGCATGGATATTAAATATTTTATATATGGATCCAACATATAGTGAGATTGCCTTAGCAATTTGATAATTTTGTGGCTAGTTGATTTACTAATGTTTCTATTCTTCATTTGACCAGATATTTGAATACTTGCCTGCAAGGGGAATGCTACAGATATTGTAAGTATTCTGGATGAGCATATATCTCTGTTTTTCTCCTATTACTTTCCCAAAACTCAGAACTCAATCTGTGCACATATAGTAGAATGTACAGACAACCTATGCTTGCTGCCATATAAAGATGTGGTGGTCATCGACATATTAAATCAACTCAATTCTGGCCCCCTTTTGTGCAAGCAATGTACAAAAAACTGGAGAACAGAGAGAATCTAGGCATGAGGGTGTGGCATTGATTTGTAAATGATCAATTGGATGCTTCATGAAATAAAAAAAATAGCTGCTTATCTTGACAAATGAAAACTTGCTTTTTTAATAAACCTGAACAAAAATTGGACGATGGCATATGCTTATCATGAAAAACTTGATTGAATGTTTTAGAATAATGGCATGAAAAGTTTGGCAGTTCAGAGTTCAAACCATGTATCCAGACTAAACCACCTGCTGTACAGCTGGTATTGAACATTTTAATTTGAAGTTTCTTGCCTATGAGCAGTTCCGTGAATACAGGAACATGTGGGAACAATCCTATTAATTATTATCCTTGCACAAGCTGAGATATCTTACATGTCTATTCCTCTGTTGAGTTTCTTTTACCTTTGGTTCTTGGCAGTGTTGCTGTCATGACGAAGGCATACCCAAATGTTGAGAGGAATGATCTGCTTTTGCTCCAGGAGATTGCCAGCTATATGCTTCTTGCATGTGGAGCTGTCTACATAATCTCGGTAAGTTTGTAGAGTTTTGGGGGGTTCATGATCAATTTGTGTCAGTGTAACTGCCTTTCTACTTCTGAAATTCGAAATGAACACTGTTACTCTGTTGGTCATCAAATCTCATAGGACACTGATGCCTTGCAATCTTTTTTTTTTTTTTTTGGGGGGGGGGGGGGGAATTAGCCTAGTAACTACCCAATCTTATCCAAATGGCTTCATAGAATAATGGACCAGATGAATGCTTAAAGTATGGCCTGGAACTTCTCTTATAAATACTAGTAATGGCTCTGGCATCTTGTAATAATATTATGAAGCTGTCCCTGACCTAGCGTATCATAGAAAAGTATGGTCTTGTTACTGCAATGGAACAAATGATCAACATTTTTATGCTGCATCATCATAAATATCCATGACATGCATTTTTTTAAAAAAAACTTGAATATGCAGGGTATATTGTGCCTTGGTGTGTTGAAACGTCGTAAGCAGCAGAAAGAGACATCACGGGAGCAAGCGGTCAAGGATTTGAAGGTGAGTACTCGGTTCCTAATTGTAGTAGAGATAGCATTGAATCCTGAGGCTGGACATTTTCTGTGTTTTGATCCCTAGTTTTCTCTGTTTGCAAGACATTATTGCTGTAGCTCATACCTGAAATTACAGTGTGGCTTAGCTCAATCCCCGGATTTCTTTATGTTTTAACTCGAAACTGTCCCTTGAAAGTCCCTGTTTTCTGCTTGTTCTCCTTCCCATTTAGAGTTCAGTAGAATCTTTATGTTTTAACTCGAAACTGTCCCTTGAAAGTCCCTGTTTTCTGCTTGTTCTCCTTCCCATTTAGAGTTCAGTAGAATCTGTAGCTGAAAACCAATTGCAGCAAATTAGAAATATAGAAAGTAACCTTAAAATATGCTTTTCTAGCTCAAGAAAAGAAAGATGAACCTGTTTCGTGAAAATTTCGTTTGTTAGAATACAACAGAGTACACATCAAGTAAACACATGCTCTCACAAGAGACTTGCATCTGTTTGTATACACACTGATTAAAAAAAAGAAGCTACACTGTTGTTTGCTGTTATTCAGAGGCAAGTGATTGTTTCTTGAATAATATATTTCCAAAACCGCCCCTCTTAGTTTCTATGAAAAGTCTACAGCCTAAATCGTACGAGCATAATTTTTGTTCCATGCTCCATCACTAATGTTGCTATGTCTTATTTTCTGAATCATGGTATTTCAGGAGCTCGAGAAACGGAGAGAAGAACTTGAGTCACTGTTAATTGCTGAGCGGTCTGAAGCAGCCTGATGACTGACCAAAAGGATCAAACATCTCTCATCCCCAGTGTAGATAATTGTTTTTCCTGTTGATAGCACACTGCTTGGTCATAACCATTGGTTGTTCATCAAGCCTCTTTGTTGAATTGTATCTCCTCTAGTTCCACTGTAAGTATGAATCATTGCCTTTTGTTTATACCAAGTCTACAGATTCTAACTTGATATCTCCATGCAACATACTGATATGGCTTTGCTATGAATCCTTGCTATTTGTTTATACCAACTTTACAGATTATAAACTTGATATCTCCATTCTACATATCTATAGGCTTTGCAGTTGCATGTGCCTCACATTTGAGATTTCGCGTTACAGCGATATTGCATCGGATCCTATTTCTTTCTTTTACAGATACAGATGTTTCTCTTGTTAACGCCATGCTTTTAATGGACAGGACTTGCTGCTTTCTTCTGGGCTTTCAGCTGAACTGTAGTTCTGGGTTCTGGGTCGTCTGGAAGCATGTTGTTTTAGTTACATTCCAGCGTTTGTGTGATGTAGTATGCTGATCTCGTGTATGCCTGTCTTTGTACTGTGTTGCTGAATAATTTGCCTGAATTTTGTGTGCAAGCATTGTCTTGTTCGTGGATCATAGTTGAAGCAACTTCCTCTCTTTGACAGATGGATTGTAGTACCTTAAT
Organism: Setaria viridis; assembly: GCF_005286985.2. Taxonomy (NCBI): domain Eukaryota; kingdom Viridiplantae; phylum Streptophyta; class Magnoliopsida; order Poales; family Poaceae; genus Setaria; species Setaria viridis. The sequence continues at coordinate 1,373,031 of NC_048264.2, read as the reverse complement.
CCTTTTCACATACTCTGTTTTTTGATAGCATAATCACTATGCAGAGACGTTGAAACATTATGCAAACCTACGAAGCTCGAGCACTGTAGGTGAGGGGGAGTTGAATGGCTCGCTCTTGCTCTCCTCCCCGCTCCGCGCTCCCGGCCTCCACGGCCAATCCTCGCCGGCCTCCACTCCGGCGCCGGCGACCGCAACCGCTCCCCCTCCACCCTCCCCCTTTTACCCTGGCGGCGCTTCCGGCGGGCGAGGCAAGCAGGTGAGGTGGATGGACAACTCGGACTCCGACGCCGCTTCCCTCTGCGCCTCCTCGCCTCGCCCTTCCTACCGCGACGTTCTGCTGCGTGCGCCTGCCTCTCCGGTGCCGACCATCGCCGCTGCCCCCGCCCCTCTACCAGCGCAGCCTAGCCGCAACCCTGCTTCTCCGCGCGCGCTCAGATCTGTGCATGACCGCCTCGGACCTCATGCGGGGGACCGTCATGGCCGCCGTCAGGAACGACGCCGCGGCCAGACGCGTCTGGTTCGCGGGCTTCCCATCCGCCGCGCGGAGTATGTGCCAGTGCGCCGTCAGGAGCGCCCCGAACCTGCTGCGGTCTCTGCACCGGCGCCGGTGGAGGAGGGATGGACTATGGCAGAGAGCCGACGAACAAGATCTCGTCGCAGGCGCCGTCAGCGGCTCGCCCAGCGGCGGCCACCTTCGCGGCCACAACCGCCGCTGGCAGCCAGAACTATCCCACCGGCGTTCTCAGGGAGGTGTCCCACTTGCCTCTCCTCGCACCTAGTGGCCCAATGCCGCCTGCCGACCAGGTGCTTCAGCTGCCGCGGGTTTTGGCACTATGCCAAAGATTGCAAGCGTCCGCGCAGCCCGGTGAGTTCCGCATCGTTCGAGGCAGGCGGTGGGCGACGCCTGGTTCGGGCTAGGCACGGCTCGCCTCCAACGCCGAGGGGACACTCCGCGCATGGTCGTACGCCGTCGCCGCGGTCTTCTACCTCGAGCTACGGGGAACAACGCCTACCCGGCCCACGCGTGTCTCCTCCAGCTACGGTGGGTCGCACTCCGCACGGGTCCCGTCCCTCCCCAACCGGCAGCCAGGAACACCATCCGCGTCGCCATCGTTCGCCGGCGCTCGGCACCGGTACGACCCAACATGGCAACGGTTGCCGGACCTCCCGCCCTCGCGGGAGGCGTCCTTCCCCGACCTCACCTCGCCGGGATTGTAACCCGCTGCGGCCGCCCCACGGGGAGGTGCCGCCGGGTTCGAGGGACGCGGCTGGCCAAGGTTCGGAACCGCACCCTCACGCCCACTACGACGATGATGACACACCGCCGGGCCACCCATCCAGTCGCCCCATCGAGGAAACCTGCTTCATCTCCCGCGACGACGACATGGACGCGGAGGAAGGAAGGCTCCGCTTGGCCTTGCTTGCGGCGGCGCCAGGGGGCAACGTGGACGTCCCTCCAGAAGGTATGTGCCTTGCCATCGCGGATCTCCCCGAGGCGGGCGCAGACAACTTCACCGCCCGTCGCTTCTCACCGGAAAGCTTCCTGGTGATCTTCACCACGCAACGAGCCAGGGAGCGTTCCGGTAGGCGATGTTTGGCTGTTCTTCAGGCCGTGGACTCGCTTGGTGAGGGCGGACACTGGCACGCTGCAATTCAGGGTGGCTCTGGAGATCGAGGGTGTTCCCGCTCATGCATGGAGCTGGCGCACGGCAAGAACAATCCTGGCGTCCTCCTGCTGAATCAAGGGGTGTTGGTCCGCGCTTGCACGGCTTCTTCACGCAAGCCGGAGTGGAAGATGGGAGCGCCGGACCGTCTGCTCCGGCCCCGAGCTCTGGCGTGCGATTGCGGTGTGCCAATGATCACCGTGCGGCTACGCTAGCCGCGCCACGGGCCTCGCCAGTTCACGCGCCGGCTCCATCGCCAACCTCGACGGCGCCGAAGCGCTGCTCTGAGGCCGCACCGGCACCGCATTCCTCACCGGTGAAGCCTGCCTTCCCTGCAGATGAGCAATCTCCGGCGACGCCTCTCGCCCCGATGCCCGTCCCAACAACACTGCAGGAGCCATGCCGCGCTGATGCCGAGGCAAAAAGTGGCGACGCTGTTGCACCCGTGAACATGCTGCCGCTGCCACTCTCTCTGACCCAAAAGGGCAACTTTCCCCAACGGGAAGGACACTGTACCGCCGAGGCCGGGTTGGAGGAAGCCGGGCCCCACTTGCAGCCAAGCCAAGGAACCAGCGCCGCTGGCATCGGCTTCGAGGACATGCAGTCACTGTTCACACGTCAAGAATGCAGCGACAGCGGCGGGATTCTTGGGCCGGATCCTATGCTGCACGAATCCCTGCTGACGCCGGTTTCTCGGCGGGGTAAGGCCAGGGCTGCTGGAACAAGTAGCAAGTGCCCGACGGCATCGGTGGCGCGTCAGGAACGGGGGAAGCGAAGCGGCCACAAGCAGAACGGCAGCAGGACTGGAGTTCAGGCTCCTGAGCAGGCGCCACCTGCTTCCCCGGGTTCGTGCTCCGCTGTTGCCATGGCCAAGACGACGGCGTTCCTATCCAGCATACGCTTGGCGTTGCAGGAACCGCTGATCAGTAGGCCACCGGTGCAAGGAACGCCCAACCCGGTGCCTGCGCCACGTCGCAGCGGGCGCCTCGCCAGCCGAACGGTGAACGCACTCGTCAGGCCGTCCAAGAAAGGAGAAATATTGGCGATGCGCAAGCTGGGCATCATCTCGCGTGAAGAGGAACTTCACCAGGAAGCTGCGAAAGATTTCGACAGATTCCTTGTTACGGCCATGCGGCCGCAGCATTTCGCCGCCCTGCGTGACATCTTTCCGGCCGCCCGGGAACTTTCTGATGACGATCTCAGGATGGTGGCGCAACAAGCTGCCTGCACTAGTAGCAGCACCTGACGTCGATGCACCTCCAGCATCACCTACGGTTGCACTTACACTCATGAATCAGTGTAATCTTAACATACTGGTTTGGAACACGAGAGGCTTGAACGCGAGGAGCCGTAGAGACTATCTCCGTACGGTAGTGGCATGCAGATGCGAATGCATCGATCGTGTGTATCCAGGAGACCAAATTGGCTGTAATTACCCCCTTCCTCGTCAGTGAAATGCTCGGAACGCGATTCTCGAGCTTCGCTTATTTGCCGTCTTCGGGTGCCAGTGGGGGAATTCTTGTGGCCTGCAGGAGACCGGAGGTGCTCGGCACCGTCTTGCACATCGGGCGGTTTTCAGTTACTGTGACCATCGCCATGGAAGCTAACATTGAGCAATGGTTCTTAACCTCTGTCTATGGTCCACAGCCTGATATCGATAAGGTGGAATTCCTAGATGACCTACGGTCCATCAAAAACCGCCTGGATGGCCCCTGGATGATTGCCGGTGATTTCAACTTGATTCTCCACGCTTCTGACAAGAACAATGTCAACATCAACCGTAGGAACATGGGCAGGTTCAGGCGCTTTGTAGATGAGATGCACTTGAAGGACGCCTTTCTCCACGGGCGTCGCTATACCTGGAGCAACGAGAGGGATAACCCCACAATGGAAAAATTGGACAGGGTGCTCGTCACGGTGGATTGGGAGCTGAACTTTCCCTTCTGCTACCTCCAAGCCCTCTCCTCGGACATCTCTGATCATTGTCCCTTCCTCCTAGCAACCAATGCTTCTTTTCACGTTAAACGACGATTCCACTTTGAAAATTGGTGGCTCAAGATCCCTGGATACCTTGAGGCCGTGCAAGAGGGCTGGACTTGCCAAGAAACAATCACTGATCCCCTATCCCGGATCGATGCCAAGCTAAAAAAACACGGCCAAAAAACTCCAAAGTTGGAGCCAACGCGGTGTGGGCCAAATCAAAACTCAACTTCTCATTGCGAAGACAGTAGTGTTGTGGTTGGATAAGGCTCAGGAGGCACGGCAGCTATCTCACGACGAAATGCAGCTGCGAAAGGAGCTCAAGCTTAAGGTGCTGGGCCTTTCCTCCTTGGAGCGTCTACGCTCGCGCATCACATTCTTGAAAGATGCATGGCGACGCGAACACCAAGCTTTTCCACTTGCAGTCAAGTAACAGAACAAAGAAGAAGCATATTGCCCAACTACACACTGACGATGGCGTTGCAATAACGCAGCAAGAGAAAGAAGAGGTGCTGTTTCAGTACTTCACAAGCATCATGGGCACGGCACATCAATGTTCAGAAGCCATCAACCTCCTGGCACTGCACTGGGGATTCAGCCGGCTCAACTCTCCCATTTGGAAGCGCCATTCTCTGAGGAGGAGGTGTGGTGCACAATCAAGTCCCTGCCTAATGACAAATCACCGGGTCCTGATGGATTCACGGCTGAGTTTTACAGATCAGCATGGCAAGTGATTAAGGAGGACATAATGGCTGCTTTCAACGCCTTTTACAGAAGTGGCTGTACACAGTTGCACCGGCTAAATGGGGCGCTCATTACACTCATTCCTAAAGGGCCTGAACCTAAGAACCCAGGAGATTACCGCCCCATAAGCCTGATCCATAGTTTCGCAAAATTGGTTGCAAAGCTTCTGTCAAGATTGATAAGCGCCGACTTGTTGACAAGATCACTAAAAGCATGCCGACTTGGCGAGCACCCCTCATGAACAAAGCTGGGAGGCTGACAACTGTGAAATCTGTCATGAGTGCCATTTCCATCCACACCATTATCTCCTTGAAAATCCGGGACTGGGTCACACACGAAATTGATAAGCGCCGCCGGGGATTTCTTTGGGCAGGGAAAGAAAAGTGCCAGGGTGGACAGTGCATGGTAGCCTGGACCGGTGTATGCAGGCCGATGAAGTTTGGAGGTTTGGGAATTCAGGACCTGAAGATAGCCTCCTATGCCCTACGGCTGCGATGGTTATGGCTGCAGCGAACAGATGCTAATAGGCCATGGAAACATTTGCAAATTCAGTTTGGAGATGACCTACTACTCTGTCAGATGTTTCAGGCATCAATCACTGTGCAATTAGGAGATGGTAACCTGGCACTGTTCTGGAAGGATAAGTGGAAAGGTGATGAATCCCCATGTGACATTGCGCCGGATCTATGTAGATTGATCAGACCGAAGACTGCAAAAACAAGAACAGTTGCTGGAGCTCTTTTGGACAGACGGTGGATTGCCGATATTGTCGGACGGCCAACAATCAATGCATTGCTGCAGTACATCCAACTGTGGCACATAACCGATAGTGTCCTGCTTCAGCCGGGGATCGAAGACATCGTTTCATGGAAATGGGAACCGTCAGGCACTTACACGGCAAGATCGGCCTACCAATTTCTATTCCAAGGAGCCATAACTTTCCCTGCAGCCAACGCGATCTGGAGGACTTGGGCACCATTGAAAGTTAAGTTCTTCATGTGGTTAGCCGTCAGAGATAGGTTGTGGACTGCTGAACGAAGGCACAGACGGGGGCTGCAAGATAGTACTGATTGTGCTCTGTGTGATCAATGAATTGAAACTGCTGACCACCTCTTTGGGTCATGCTGCTATACCCAGGAGATCTGGTTCGCCGTCAGTAGGGTCCTGAACATCCAAGTCCCAAGTCCTGGACTGACAGTAACAGATTGGTGGATGCAGTTGAGAGGGGGAATGTCCAAGCACAGGAAGAAAGGATTTGATTCATCGTTCATGTTGATTTCCTGGACTATCTGGAAAGAAAGAAATGATAGTCTTTAGCAGATCACCAGCCCAATCCGCTGCCCATCTGACCACGACCATTCTACATCGGGCTCAGCTATGGATGGAAGCCGGTGCTAAACATATGGCAACTTTGGGATGGCCGGCTGCAGCTGTTGGGGCTAGGGGCCTTTAGTCTATTAGCCTGGACAGTTTTCACATCAAGTTGTTGTTTTTTCATTTTGTAATACAGTTCCTACATCCTAACCGTGTGCGTGTGCCCTGACGGCCTGCGGTGTAAGAACGTTGTACTAATTTCTTCTTCTTAATGCAAAGATACGCAGCTCTCCTGCGTATTCTCGAAAAAATTATGCAAACATACCAAAGGAGTTCAGTATGCAGGATCGACGAGGCCCAGCAAGCAAAACCTATCCCTATGATTACTGGCAGTAGTAACATTGATCCCTCGTTTTAGAGGAACATGATCCCATCCAAACCAAATTTGTTGATGGCCCATGATTCTCACTGTCCTTTTTCTACTCCAGTGTGTAGCCTGCTACAGAGGTACCTGCATAAAAAAATATAGCACCATCTGCTAATGACAATTCGTTTTCTACCAGCCTGACTAAGCGCTAACAAATTCATAGCAATTGTGGTTGCTAGACGTGTGCTTCTAGAGCTTGGATGCTTATGAAAATGCCAAAAGTCCTCTGGTGTATGTGGAAATTCCAAAAGCAGTTTTTGAAATGCCTCGACTAAAACAAACTGGCAATTAAGTATAAAGCATGACCAAGTGGTGAGTGCTTTGGAGGCACATCGATAGCCTTACTGTTGACAGATCATGGCAGGGCTGTAGAAAAACCAAACTGTGGGCACTTTGGATGGTATTGGAACACTAAGATTCTTCTTTTCGGTACTCTCTCCGTTCCAAATTATAAATCGTTTTGGCTTTTCTAGGTGCATAGATATATCTAGATGCACAATAATATCTATGCACCTAGAAAAGGCAAAACGATCTATAATTTGAAACGGAGGGAGTAGTAATATTGCCCAAAATTAGCTATCCTTTAAAGGAAAAAAAGATCATCAAGCAACAAATAACCAGAAAATATGGGGCATTGCATAATTTAGTTCAAAACCATCAGCCACAATAGCATCCAACAGTAAGATTGTCAACAAGTTATAGCTATTGCATAGGTAGCTTAGAATAAAAATGCTATTCCTTCATAGTCAAAATCTAAAAGTAGCTTTTGAAAAGCCTTAGCTAGAACAAGCATGCCAGTAATTGCAAAGGATAACCAAACGGTGTACGTTTTGGATGGTATTGGATCATACCAAGATTCCTTGGTGGTATTGTTCTGTATCAACACATCGTGACAAAAATAGTAGAAACCAAATCATAGGCACTTACAAAAGGTATTGGGGACGCCTAGATTCTTTTTTCGGTTGTACTTTTTCAAAACTGGTATTTGAAGAATAAACTATAAATCCTGGAAATGAGAATTTTGTACTTCAGATCTTCGAAACTCTCTTTGATAAATGTTAAAATTCAAAATTTTGTGCATTATATTTTGTAACTATTTTTGGATATATTTGAGATCTCACCGTTCACAGTTCGCTTGCGTAGCCGCGCAACACATGGGGGGCGAGCCTTTCCCCTTCACCTTCCCTTCCGAAGCCAAGCCTTCGCGGCGGCGAGCTCTCCGCCAAGCTCTTCGAGGACGACGCCGGCGTGGACCGCCTCAGCGCGCTCCCCAACGACGTCCTGCTCCGCATCCTCCTCTGCCTCGGGGACGCCGCCGCCGCCGGTCGGACCAGCGTCCTCGCCGGCCGCTGGCGCCGCCTCCGGGCGCTGCTCCCGGAGCTCCGCTTCCCGTTCTCCCCCGATCCCGGTGTCATCGAATCAGCTCTGAAAGCCCATGAAGCGGCCCTCAGCTGCCTCGACGTGGTGACGGAGGACGCCGCCCCCGAGTCCGTGGCGGCGTGGCTCCCCCTCGCCGCGCGCCGCCTCTCCGGCAGCCTCACCTTCACCAATCGGGTACCGGAGAAGAAGAACGCCAACGAGGGCGGCGAGAAAAGAGGTGCCTTTGACCTCCCGTTCCTCGAGAACGCCACCACCGTCTCCCTCGACCTCGGCTGCCTCGGCGTCGCCGTCCCACCAGCCGGCGTCTTCGCGCGCCTCACCGAGCTCTCCCTGAGCAACGTCCATCTCCGCGGCCCGTGCGCGCTCGGCGACGCCGTCTCCTCCCGGCGGTGCCCGTGCTTGGAGAAGTTCACCGTCAGCGACATCCTAGGGGTGAGCAATCTCACAATCCGTTCCGATTCTCTCCGGCATATGGAGCTGGCCTACATGCGGCCATGCGCGGCTTGCAGAAGCTCACCGTCGTCACGCCGGCGCTCGAGCACTTCACCGTGCTAGCCTGCTTCTATCGAAGCCGGAATCGACCGGTGGCCGACATCTCGGCCCGTCAGCTGAAGGAGCTCAGGTGGGGGGATTTGTTTGATCGAAGCACTGTCAAACTTGGAAGGATGAAGCATCTCGAGTTTCTGTGCCCGGACTTGTTTCTTGTGTATGGATCTTCACCCAACAACCCTTGCCTTGCGCTCTTGTGGTGCTTTAAGATCATCAAAGAACTTTGCCTCACAGTGATTTATCTACCGGTGAGTTCATCACTTCCTCTCTTATTTGCAACCATGTCATCTTGCATGGTAACGTTCTAGTATGTTTGACGGCTAATTTGGGCAGGGAGATTTGAGAGGGCACCCACATTCACTAGGCCATTAAACACTCGAATTTCCTAATAGTTGACAAAACCCGTATTAGTTGACAGCCATGGAGACTGTTTGTTAGACTTTATTTAGAAAAAAAAGCTTCGCTCTAATAAACTGCAAGAAGCACCCTAATCAAGTAAGGGATGTGTTATTTAGACTGTTTGTTCAATGCAACATGTGAGTGTATACAGATTACACAACTTTGTGGATAGTGGGAAATTTAGTCATGAAAAATTCCCACCTTTTTGGTTTTCCATGTCCTGCAACATCTCTGAGCACATTCAGTCTCTACTCTTTCCTAATATATCATGGCGAGACATGAGATCCACAGTTTTGTTTGTAGAGAACTAGTAGTATGTTTCTTTTAGGTATGCAAAAAACCAGATTTTGGTATATATGAAATCTAAGGTGAACTTATTACAGATGTTACTGACCCTGTCCAAAATGACATAATTCCCATTTTGTATGGTGACTTCCTGCTGACACACAGGACATTAATGACGAACAATACTTGTTGGAAGGCATGAAAATGCTCCCGGCTGTTACGTCTTTGACCCTGTGTGTAACTACAAATGGACATGCCTTTGGGGCCAGCTTATTTCATATTCTCAAGTTGTGTTCTGGTACAAAAAAGCTCGATCTGGAATTTTCTCGTGACAATTTGGAGGTGAAGTTACTCTCTGCTTATATAATATGCATCTGCATTTCTTGGTTCACCAAACCCTGTTCTGCCAGCGACCTTAGGTATTGGTTGCATGTTTATATTTTTGTTGCAAACTTCATCTGTTGTAACTGGCTTACTTATGTCCTAATGATGACAGTTTACTCTATAGTATTGAGTTTTGACTGAATGATATAGCATTTCGGGAGTGAACACCCATAACCTTTTTAAGTTACTGTTGTCATCTTTGAAATAAATTGCAGTAAATTGACTGAATTGTTGTAGGAGGCTTGATGTTGATAATACAACTAGGAGTTATGAGATGATAGTAAGCTTTGTGTACTTGATTTTTGAAAGTTCCTATACTTCTACTGGATAACCTAATTTGTAATGCCAATTGAAAGCCTTCTTCAGTTTATTATATTTATTTATCGCAGGATACTATAGGATTTTGTGGAATTTTATAAAAATCTTGTTTCCTATACCACCTTCTCTTAGCTCAGAACAATTATATTACTTCAATCCAATGGCTGCCGTTTAAAAATTTCTATGTGGAATCCTTTTTTGCTAATGTTGATGTGTCTTGATAATTGTCAAGCTACTCTTAGTCAGTTGGCCTTACTAAGGTAAAATGTTCCTTGTTTCAGGATCAAACTGCTTGCCCACCTGGTTGCATTTGTGATGAGCAACAAAACTGGAAAGCCGAGGAACTCTAGTTGAATCACCTCCAAGAAGTAGAAATCACTGAGTTTAGAGGATCTGAACATGAAGTTACCTTTGTGAAGCAACTATTCAAATGGGTGACAGTGCTAACAAATATGACAGTAACTTTCAATTCTTTGGAGACTGACCATATGAAGTTGCTTTTGCGAAGCGAATATTTGATTGGGCGGCAGATCTGAAAAAGATGACAATAATTTTCGACCATTCCGTCACTGAAAGAAAGGCTGACAGAAACATGTGTGGTGCATCGCGACGAAGACGAGACGCCGTCCCACTTGTTTGCTGCACATATGGTCATGGTACCGGGTATTGACTTTTGAGCAGTAGTTGTCTTCATTTTGTACAAGGTGCTATAGCACTGCTGCTTGTATCTTCTTTTCTCTGTGTGTGGTGTACCATGCCATGTATCAATGTTGTATCGTTAAAATGTTGCCATTCTTGGCTATAAAATAATGTACTGCATCCTTGTTTACATATGACATTTCATTTCACAAGTTTGTTGGCTCGTTCAAGAGTGATGTGCTTCTCCTGCGTTTCAAAGGGAAATTAAACCAAATTGCTGTTTTTATTACCATTATTCAGTCAACCCGGAGATGGTCCAAGATTGCAAATCATGTTCCCATAAGACCACTTCCATATAATAATTAAGAACCACCCTTCACATTTGCAACCATAGAGACCTGTGTAGCCCCTAAGCACATGGGAAGAGACTTTAGAACTAGAGCATGTTTATAGAGAAACTATAAGCATATATTGAATCCAAACTTTCAATGGCCACTTCTGCATACATGCACAGTAACACAAAGTTAAACTTGTCAGTTCATGTAAATAAGAAAGGATACAAAGCAATATGATATACTAGCATTTACTTTTTTTAGCAAACATATAATATATGTTGATGTGTCTAGAAAATGCAATGGTGAGTACTTTGTTCTAAATCTGACAAAGTGGGGACATTTTTCTTTGGTAATTTTGTCAGCCTGTTGGAAACGCACAGTATGTGTGGGAAGGTGATTAAATTGTTGCATTGCAGACTCATATTTGATTTCCTACTTAATTTGGGGCGTGTTTTTTATTTATATGATAATAAGGTGTAGCCCTTGTAGCTAGGTAGAGTCTAGTTGATGGCACTTACATGATAAACTGTGAATACTAAAAGGGTAGGGTTCCTTTCATAGATGAAGATAAAAAAAAAAGTGATTGTACCGTTCTTACAAGCTTGAAATTCCCAAAAAGAAAAGAAAAAAAAAGGAGAGACACAGATAACAAAGTGGGCTGAAAACAAAACCAAAAGAAGCCCACGAACAAACTAAGGGGGAGAATCAGCCCACAAACAAACCGAAAAGCACACAGCAAGCTGCACAAATCGTCCCCTTTCTATGGATCTCACCGGCGGCGAGGTCCCCGCCAAGCCCTCCGCCGCCGCCGGCGAGGACCGCCTCAGCGCACTCCCCAACGACATTCTGGTCCTTATCCTGCTCCGCCTCGGCACCGCCGCCGCCGCCGGCCGGACCAGCGTCCTCTCCCACCGCTGGCGCCGCCTCTGGGCACTCCTCCCGGTGCTCCGCTTCCCCGTCGCCTCGCTGCCCCGCCTCATCTCCTCCGCGCTCGCCGCTCGTGACGCGGCTCTCCGCCACCTCCGCGTGGAGAGACGGTGGGCGCCGCGCCGCAACGCCCCCCCCCCCCCCCCCCCCCCCCCGAGTCCGTGGCGGCGTGGCTCCCCGTCGCCGCGCGCTGCCTCTCCGGCGATCTTCTCTACCGCAACGTGGCTTTGCTGCCTGGGGGCGGGGAGGAGGATGGTGCCGGGGAAAGGGGCGCCTTTGAGCTGCCCTGCTACGAGAATGCCACCCTCATCTCCTTCTACCTGGGGTTTCTCGGCCTCGCCGTGCCGCCCGCCGGCGTCTTCGCGCGGCTCACCGAGCACACTGCCTATATGTGGGTGAGTCATACTCCCTCTCTTGTCTGGAATTATCAATATGAGCATGTACTTACTTGGGTACATGTTTAAGAACTGGACACAAACATCCATTAAGATGCCATATGTGACACAACAAGCAAGATGGATCCAAGAATAAAATGAACTAATGTATGACTAGTAGGTAAATAAAATGAAGTAATTTTCTTAAACTACTTCAGGCACACAACGCGTGAAGACTTATTTTTCGAAAAACATAGCTTCGGTTTAACATTGAAACAAGTGTCAAGTAAGGGGCGTGTCATCCGAACCACACCCAATGCGACGTGTTGGGATACGCATAATTGCGGAGCTCGAGACTCGTATTTGAGGATAGGTGCATGAAACGTTCTCACGTATCATGCTTTGTTCAGGTCAATGCAACATTACTAATCTCCTGCCATCAACATTCCTTCGTTCAAATGGCTTAAGCCCAGGGCAAACCTGCTCCCATTTTCCTCTTCATGTATGCAATTCTGTGGCAAGCAAGCATTTCCACTTATATTAATTAAGCCTTTCTAGAATTAGTATGGCTTATCAATCTCCTGGCCCAGTCCATAGGTTCACTGAGTAGGAAGACATGTGCATAAAGAAATTCTGGAATGTTACAGAAATGAATGCGACAGAAACCTTACCTATTTCATGTTCTTGGCTTTCCTTTCATTTCACTTTACTCGTAGGTCACTCTTTTCCAATATCTCTTGATTGGGCAGATGTCAGAGTTTACATGGCACATCAGACATCAGGAGTGGGTTGTTATCTTATACAAGGCCATCTTATATCTATAGTTTCCTGCAAGTTAAAGTTGACAACACTGGCCAGCTTGTAAAGAATACCTCAAAATGAGATGATGTTTCATCTCTTTCTAGATGATTCCTTTTATATGTGGCTTCCTATGGAAACACATGACATAGGTAACTATCAATACTTGATGCATGGCAGGACAGCGCTACCAGACATTCATTTCTTGCACTTGATGGTAATTGCAAACAGACATTCCTTCAGTTCTTGCGTTGCCATAATTGCCGTGCCACAGATTGCAGCAGCAGTAGCCGCCACCACCACCGTGCGTGGCGCTTTGCAAACCCCCTTCCAATAAACAAGAGCAAGCTTTGGCTATTTGCGGCTCCCCGCCCCAGAAATCCCGCAGGAAACTCTCCACCATCCAAGAAAAAGAGCGCCTTTTTGGCCGGCTGGCTGCCATCTTCTCACGAGTTTGGCGAGGTTTTGGAGCAAGCGCAGGCCTTTCTGCTGAATATCCCAAAGGCCTTCTTGGTCCTTGGTTGGAATTGCGGAGCTCTGTGCTGAGGCTGGGGTTGGTGTTTTCTCGTCGGAGATGGAGGGGAATCTGTCACCGCAAGCACTGATCCCGAGCGGAGTCCCCTTCGATCTGGGACAGCCGCTCCACTTTGCTGCCCAACCCCAGGTGGTTCAGGTTCACCAGGGTGTGATCGCTGCCACCACCATGAACAAGATTCAGGAGTTTGGGAATGTGGTGGAGGCCTCGCTGAGAGAAGAGGAGGGCGCTGATGATGGCAAGGCGGCTGTCTCGGCCTCCCAATGGCCCCGGGTCAAGTGGACCAGCGACATGGTCAAGCTGCTCGTGTCGGCTGTGTCCTACATCGACCCAGACCACGGCACCAGCAGCGGGAGGAGGAAGCACACCATGCTCAAGATGAAGGGCAAGTGGAGGCTGGTCTCTTCAGCCATGACCGAGAGGAAGTTCACCGTGTCGCCGCAGCAGTGCGAGGATAAGTTCAATGACCTCAACAAGAGGTACAGAAGGCTCACAGAGATCCTTGGCCAGGGTATGGCTTCTGAGATCGTCAAGAAACCGGCGCTCCTTGAACAGGTGAGCCTATCTGGGAAGCTCAGGGAGGAGGCTAAGAAGCACCTGAGGTCGAAGCACCTCCACTATGAAGAGATGTGCTCCTACCACAACCATAACCGGTCATGCCTGCCTGATGATCCGGCCCTTCAGAGGTCGCTGCATATGGCACTTAGGAGTCTGGATGAACAGGGAAAGAAGTGCTCGTTTGGATATGGTGATGAGGATGATCCGATGTTGGTTTCTGATGGTGACGATGAGGATGACGGGTTTAATGTTGATCATCGTCACTCCAGAGTTCATGGCACCAAGAAGCAGAAGCATGATCATGAGGGGGGACATTGTGGGTCTGATCTGTCAAAAGTTGTTGCCGTTGATGCAAATAGAATGTTTCCTGAGAGAATTGGTGGTTCGGCTGCTGAGAAAAATCCAATTGGCATGAATGCAATTCAAGTCGAGAGAGAACGTCTGAAGATAAAAGGAGAAATGCTGAAACTTGAGCAGAGCCATTTGAAGTGGCTGAAGTCCAGCGAGGAGGAGGACAGGGAACTGCAGAAGATGAAGCTGGAGAATGAAAGGATGCAGCTGGAGAATGAGCAGCTGGAGCAGGAGCTGAAGCTTAAGGAAATTGAGATGGGCATCAAACCAAAGAGGATTTAGTGATTACAGGAAGGAAATGTCAGAACTAGAGTTGCTGGTAATCCTTTTGTCCATTGCAGTATCTTACATATTAGGATATATTACATTAATTTTCATCTTAGCTAACTGTATATCAGTTAAGTCAATGACTCTTCATTTTGACATCTGAATATGGTACTTAGTGTTATCATGTTATCCTTCTCACTGCAATTGGATATGTTATCCGTTGATTGAGCTGTGTGTTTTTGTTTCATTCGCTGTGTCATTATTATGACGTCTCACCAATTATTCAAGGATCTGGTTTGTACTGATTCTGTGGGATATGACATTGAGGGGATGTCTCAATGTGCCTTTTGAATGCCTTTGTTATATCAATGCCAACCAAGAGTTGGTTTAGCTCATTGTTCAGTTTCAGAAATGCTTTGGCGTTGAACTGATATTTAGGATAGCTCTGCTGGACTCATGTATTGTATGCTGTATCTACCATCTTTCATGATTAATATGTAGAATCAATACTGGAATCCTAGCAGATATTCATCTCTACAAACTACCATTTAAAAACATGGTCTGCATTTGTTTGGGCAATAGGTGGGCTACAAGCCTACAACTCCTGTTAAACATTCTAAAGATTTTATACTCTATGCTTACTTCTGTTTATATTCTGATGCTTTTTCGATGCATGTAGTGTCCACTTTGCAGGTCATTAGCTGACAGTAGCTCCTGGACAGTGCCCAGGAATTCTTTAGCAAATGCTTTTTTTTTCCTCATGTCTTGATGCATTATATAGAAGTATTATTCCAATCTGATAGTTATTGACTTTCCTATCTTTTGTTATTATCCAGCAATGCCAGGTAATGTTACTAAGCTAATTCGCTTCTCGTTTCAGGAACAATCTGCATGCCCATCAGGTTGTGGTTGTGAATTTAGAGGATCTGAACATCTGATGGTATCATCACCGGAAGCATGGCCAAGGAGTCGCACCAGATGCTACGGAGCTTCTCTCAGCCAGAAATATGTGTGGAATTTTACATGTATCAGGATAAGAATAAGACTAAGGTGTTCTATGCACCTGAAGACCAAAGTTGTGGTTTAAGTGCTGTACTTTCTTTTTCAGTTTTCTTCTTTATGGTAAAGACTGCAGTGCTTGAGAGCATTCGGTCTGATGCTAGCAGATCCTTAAAAAAATGTTAAGATCCTTTCGTACTATGGTTTATGTTGTTTTATCATGTTTTGTGTTTTGGATATGGTGTATATAGTTTAAGTGTTATTTTCAGAAGCTGAAACACAAAAAAGGTAAACCGTTCGATCTATAAATCCGCTTGGACGGTCCTAAATATTCCAAAATCAGCTGGTGGCTGCCCCCGTTGTTGACGTCAACGACTATTGTGCTACGAGCGCGGCACCCGACGTCACCGCCTGGCTGGTGGCTGCCCTCGTCGTTGACGTCGACGACTGTGCTACGAGCGCGACACCCGATGTCACCGCCGCCGGGAGTGAGATCATGGCGATTGACAACGGCGCCATGGCCGCCATGGCCGGGATCTTGACTGAGAGTGGTGCAGCCAACACCGGCACCGCCGTCAATCTCCGGAGCGCCGCCGCTGCACTAAATCCGTAAGTCTACTTAGAGAATAGAGAGGATAAACAGAAGGTGCAGCTTAGTTTTAATTTTGACTTGTTTGATTTCAGTCTATTGTTATGCAATCATTCATTGATATATGCATGTAGCTGTGTTAGCTAGGGTCATCAGTGACCCGGATAGATGAATTATTATCAGTTTCAACAAGATTTTGCTACACATTTTCAATGCAATCTGTGTATTTTTTTTAGTTTACAGAACTGAGCATGGTCCGGAATGAACACTAATTTGATTCGGAATCAATTTTGCTGCCTTTTTGCTAGTATTATAAGAACTTATGACTATATTATGTTATGGTAATTGCATTTTCACCTTCATCTTTGCCATGCAATTGTACTCCATGCATATTGTCAGCAATGTGTTCTTTTTGTCACTTTGTTTCTAGGATAGGATAACTAGCTTGTTCCAAGCTAACAGTTTAAAATAACTTATTGGCCATAAACTCAATAGACTTGGGCTGATATACTTTATGTTTGTAGTGTGAAGTTTCAAATGACTGCTGTCCAAGAGTTTCTTGCTGATCAGAATCGGGATGGGCTGGAGACTTATCTTTCTGAGTTCTTGACTGAGGTGCAGGGCGACAAGTTCCATCCCCACCCAGGTCTTTTCTGCTCACTTTACCAAGCACAGATATCATCTCTCATTGGGGAAAAGCAGTTTGATGAGGCACGAGCTGTTTTCCGCGACAAGGTTAGACCTCTTGTTGCTCAAAGGGATGGCCTGTACGCGCCATCTGACTTAGAATTCCGCGTGGATGCCTTGCAGGACTGTGTGAGCAAGGGGTATCACAGCGTGTTTCCGGTAGTGATATGTTCTGTATTCTCTTAGTATAATGTTTGTTCCTATCTCATGTTTGGAGTAGTATCAAATGTGGTTAGGAATCTTTTTTGGATGTATGTTCTCAAGCTCTGTCTTTTTTCCTTATGCAGCTTGCCACTGCCAGCAGATGAAGTTGAAGATATAAATGTAGTTCTTTATGATTACATGATGCTTTACTTCCCTACTAGGCAAGTATTTTCAATCATCCGATAGATTATGTTCACTATTACAGAATATAGTTGCATATGTTCTGCAGAATGAATCATGGATGTTACTATATCTCAATCTATCTAGATTAGTTACTTTTTAATAAATTTACTAGCAAATATGCATGTGCATCACGATGAAAGGAAAATATCCTCGCATGCTCCTAGACTAATAATTAAACACAACCCAAATTCAAGCGATGGCTTCGTTTATAACTCAGCATCAATTATTCCTAAAATGGGTGAGTATCAACGCTTTGAGAGATTTGACCCGGATTTTCAAGTTTTGTGTCAGCCCATTATTTAATATTGTTAATGAAATATTTTTTCCAGCCCATTATTTTCCCCAACAGTCTATCTAGGTTAGTTCCTTTTCTCCAATTATTATAAGTTTATAAAGTATTGACCAAGTTCCTGCAATTGTCTACATTTAGAATGATATTATCTGTCAGTCTAACAGATTTATATAAATAATTTATTAATGGATTTCAATCCTTCAATTGTTCATATTAGAATGATATATTATCTGGCAGTGAAGCCATGCATGTATGCATGAATTATGTGGCTAAATTTAATAAAGTCATTACTTTATGCTTGCAGAGCGAGGTGAACAGAACAAATTCATATTCAGATTTTTCTAGTGACTCTCAATGATGAAAAAGGAAAACGCTGTTTGGCATGTAGCCGCGCTCCAGTCACGTACTATACGGTTCAATAGTCAATCACATCGACACGATCAAAATAACTTCTGTTCTAGAGTAACAGTATGGATGCGTGAATATCTTGCTCGAGCATGTCAAGGGTGAAAAAGAAACTGATATCCAGGATCTGAGTACTACTACTGCTTCTTCATCGGGGAACCAGTCAAGAAAAAGGAAGGCTCCAATGTCACCTTCACCAACTGTGCCAGATCGATCAACAATCTGTTGCTATTCCTTGGAGACTTGCTTTACCAATCTATAACGATCTTGCTGCAACTAATTAACCCATTAGCCTATTCGACTCTTTATGAAGACGAGACCGAGGCCGCAGCTAAATCAGAAGCAAAAGAGGTATATAGTTGATCGTCAAGAAAAGCTCATCTCTGAGCTGAGGCGTTTGTTCGATCATGAGTTCTATGCTAGATTCTCTCTGGCATTTTCGAAGATCAAGACTCTCCTTAATTCGTCGGATGATCTTTTGCCTTTGCTCAAGAACCTGCCAGATGATGTTTCTGAACTGAGGCGTTGCTTTATGGTTGCGGCTGCTGGTGAGATGTCTAGTTGTTAAACTGGTCTGATCCCCTACAAGTTGTTTCTGGTGTTTTAGGGGAAGCCCCAAAAATTTTATTTTATTTGGTTTATTCTAACTCTACTTTCACATCACAAAAAAATCAATTTTTTATATTTCTACCACATGATCCAACAACATTTCAAATTCAGATTTAAGCAAAACGTAGTGTCCTAAAACTTTAAATGTATCAAATAATCCAAATATGTACTATAGATAGCGAGTTTTTTTTTTATGAAATATTTATCACATGGAACAATATAATTACCTTCACACTCATACATAGATAAACCCACGTGACATGAAGGTGGATGAAAAATAAGAAACACACTTCATAAAACATTTCTAACATCTAGAAAATAAATTATGCACCATCTTTCTCATCCCCTCTCTCCTCTCATGTGCCCCACCCTCAACCCCGATCGAAACCCTAGCGCGCCTGGCGTGGGCCTACCCCAGCAACGGTGGCGCTCACCTTCCCGGCCCAGATCCGGCAGCCGGCGGACCTCCCCCACCCTCTCCGCGCATGGATCCGGTGGCAGTGCGCGAAGGCGAGCACGCGGTCGAGGGCGGCGGTGCGTGCGAGGCACGCGGGCGGCGTGCACAAGCGGCTCGGGTGCGGAGAAGCGCGCGGCGGATCGGGCGCGGGCCAGCTGCGGCGATTTGTGCGGCGCGGCGGTGGCGCACACAGGCGGCGGCAGTGGTGCGGCACACAGCTAGGCAGAAGGGTACGGCAACAGGCTCGGCGCGAGCGGGTGGCTAGGAGCAACGGCTTCGAGCGCGGCAGCCGGCGGCGGCGAGCGGCCTGAGCAGTAGCGGCACACGCGGGCAGGAGCTGCGGGGAGCGGTGGCCAGGAGCTGGGGCGCGCACGGGTGGCTCGAGCAGGAGCTGCGGCAAGCGGCGGCCAGGAGCTGGGGTGCGCAGGGGCGGCTCAGGCAGCAGCGGGTGCTGCACGCGGTAGGCAGCAGTGGGTGCGGCGGCGCGCGGCAACAACGGGTGGCGCGGTGCACGAGCGGCGAGTGCCCGGCTGTTGCAACAGGCGGCAGCGTTGCAGGGGCCGCACAGAGCAGAGCAGCTCGGTATGGCGGACGAGGCCAGCACGGGCAGAGCAGCGGTGACTTCTCCCTCGACCTCTTCTCCGACCGGTTCTTCTTCACCTTCCCCATGGTTAGCTCCAGGAAAGCACCGGCCGCGGGTGGCGCGGTCAGCACCAACACATAGGGCGCAAGCGGTGCAGGCCCCGCGGATGCCGCGGCTCAAGTGGTCGGCGCGCCACTACCAGCAGGCGTGGTGCCGGTACTCCCGGCCAGCTCGAGGGGCTCCTCCCGTACCTCCTCCCACCGGTTGGCCACAAGCAGTGCGTGGCGCCGCAGGACGGTGGCTGAGGAGGAGCGGCGTGAGGAGGAGGCGGAGGCGGTGGCGGCACGGCGCATCGCACGTCGAGAGATGGAGTGGCGCATTAAGGTTGAAGAGGAGGCATCAGCAGAGCGGCGCCGGGCACGACGTGTGGCTGCGGCGTGCGAGAAGGAGGAGGAGCAGCGTGAGGAGGAGGCGGAGGCGGTGGCGGCACGGCGCATCCATGTCGAGAGAAGGAGCGGCGCATTAAGGCTGAAGAGGAGGCATCAGCAGAGCGGCGACGGGCACGACGTGTGGCTGCGGCGTGCGAGAAGGAGGAGGAGCAGCGGGGGAAGGCCACGAGGCGAGAGGACTGGCGTTGCGCGGCGGCTGCAGCTCGGGCAGCACATGCCGCGGCTATGGAGGTCGCGGCGGCGCGTGCAACTGAGGCAACCCACCTAGCCATGAAGGATGCACAGGCGGCAGCGGTGGCTGCCACCCACCCGGCGTCTGGAGGTGGATCGGCTGCGTGAGAAGGTGGAGGCGACACGCGAGATGGCACGTCATGATGAGATGGAGATGAGGCGCACGGTGCAAGGCACCGATGCTGAGGTGCAGGGTGACCGTCCCGAGGCGGAGGAGGCAGACAGGTGGCAGAACACGATGGTGGACTGGTGGGTCTAGGACCTGTGTCGAGGCGCGGAAGACGGGCGTCCTCGGAGCAGGAGGAGCTCCGTCCACAAGTCCGGCCTCGACTCCGACATCGACTCCGGGCACCAATCCCCGAGGGTCGTGAAGACCATCATCCGAGAGTCTGACGGCAGCACGCAGTGGCCGATGTTGACGAAGACCAACTACATGGAGTGGTTCTCGGTGATGAAGGTGAAGCTCTGTGTGCGAGAGATGTGGGACGTGGTCCGGTACGGCGACGTCGACAGACATGAGGACCGGTGAGCACTCGAGGCGTTGCTCGCTGCGGTCCCGATGGAGATGGTGGCGAACCTCTCGAGGAAGAGGACTGCCAAGGCCGCTTGGGACACTATCGCTGCAGCCCGAGTTGGCAGTGACCGCGCCCGCAAGTCCACTTTGTAGAAGCTTCGGCAAGAGTAGGATCGTCTAGCTCTCTAGCCGGGCGAGGACATCCACGACTTCGCCCTCTGCCTTTAGCCTGATGTAGCGGCTGGAGCGGTACGACTATGACGAGATCAACAAGGAGAAAGCCATGGCGAAGTTCCTACGCATCATCCCGAAGAAGTACACATAGCTCGCTATCTCCATCGAGATGCTAGCGTCTCGACGTTGTCAATCGAGGAGCTGATGGGGTGACTCAAGGCATTCGACGACGGTGATGAGCCTTCTTCTGGCGGGAAGATTTTCTTCGGTGGTAAGCTCCACCTCACCGAGGAGAGGTTGCTCTCCCTCCAAAAGGAGCGGAAGGAGGGGGAGTCTTCTTCCTCGACAGGCGGCCGCAAGCGCGGGAAGCAACGTAAGGTGCCCAAGGCGTGAGGAGGCGCCAAGGGTGGGGCACGAGAAGGCACCCAAGGTGGTGCTGTAGGTGAGGGCGAGGCCGCTCGAGATGACACCTACGGCCAGGGTGTGCCGCCAGCCGAGATGCAGCTAGGCCCACATTGCGCAGGCTGTGGAGGAGGAGCCGACTCTGTTCCTAGCTCACGGGACCATCGAGTTTCTTCCCATGGCACCGGCCTCGACGACTCTCCTCCACCTCGATGAGCCACGTGCACACGTCTCCCTCGGTGAGGGTACCAAGGACGACAAGATTGACGGCTGGTTCTTGGATAGTGGTGCCTAACACCACATGACCGCATGCCGGGAGTACTTCTCCGACTCGAACATCGACGTGCACAACTCTATCAAGTTCGACGACTCTTCAGCTGCGGAGATCAAGGGCGTCGGCTCTGTCGTCTTCATCGCCAAGACTGGCGAGCACCGGCTCCTCACCAGTGTCTACTACATTCCCACGCTGAGGAACTCAATCATCAGCCTCGAGCAGCTGGATGAGAACAGGTCAAGTGTGGAGATCGACAGCAGACTGCTCAACATCTGGGATTGATGCCGCCACCTCCTTGCCAAGGTGGATAGAGGGAAGAACAACCTCTACGTCCTCTACGCAGAGGTGGCACAACTCAGCACCAAGGAGATGGTGGATGGTGGCTCGACTTCGACGTACAATGACTACGTCCACTTCGAGGGAGCTGGGGAGTGGGTAGCTCTTCTTCGCCTAGCATACCAACCCTAGTCCTCGGGTTTCCACCGACTACGGCGAGCTCTTCACTAGATCGCTCGGTGAGTTTTGCCACTTTGCTCTTTCACGACAAGGACCGCGTCGACGTGCACCATGATGGTGATCCACTACGGTACCGCACCATGGCGGACATTCTCGGCGACCAGTCGGTGCCGGGACAGGACGAGACCGGTGCCGTACTTCACTTGACACGTGACGACGGTGAGTCTCGCTCCTTCACTGAGATTGAGAGACACGCGGCCTGACGTGCCGCGATGCAGATGGATGCCAGATAGCGAGTCCTATCTTCCATGAAGCGGCTGCTTGGAGGGAGCATCAAGGCAACCACATCAACACTCAAGAAGAGTCAAGTTCCAATGGTTAAGTCTTTATGGTGATGGAATAATATATTAGTAGTGCCTGTGAGCACTAGTATCCATGGGTGGTTTGTGCCTATGTGCACCTTATCACAAATTATGCTTTCATTCCTATGTAAAAGCTGCTAGGCTTAGGGGTAGATTGTTAGTTAAGTCTAGTAGCTCTATTAGTCTTTATTCCTATTTTACCCCTTTGCTTATCCACCAAACTATCTCTTGGTTGGCAGCCTATATATGTACCAAAACTGGAAAAAAAATTTGGTGCAGGAGTCCTGTAGATTGCTCTCCATGCAAGACCTCCCTGGATGTGCACCGCGTGGGATCGGACGGGCGACATGGAGAGGCATCGCTCAGCTCGGGGGCTCTATTTTTCCTCCTCGCGGCTCCGTGTGACGCTCCCTCGGCTTAGCGTGCACCGCTCTCCTCCTCGCCTCACAGGAGCCGATTGTGCCTAGAAAATAGATCGAGCCGCCACTTCCACCTCCTTCGTGGCTGCTGAAATCGCGCATGGCTGTGGTTTCCTCCTGCTTTGTTCTCTCCCTCTTCTTCCCATGGCTGCTCCCGTTCGTCGATGGCGACGAGTCGCTCCAGAACTGTTGCTTGAAGTGGGGCGCTGTCATGTCCTTGTGGTCGTAGTGCTGTAGCCACACGCGGAACCGCTTCAGCGACACGCTCCTGGAGCCGGGCTCCACCGCCCGGAGCTCGTGCCGCTCTCGGTAGACGATGAGCACTATCGACAACGCCACCGCAGTGATGAGGATCAGCCCCCTGAAGTTCCACAGGGTGAGGCTGGTGGTGGACTCGTCCACGCCGTCGCCGGGAACATGAAGCTGAAGCCGGTGCCCTTGTAGATGGGTCCCGCCATGGTGTAGCTGTCGCAGTACTGTGACAGGAAGATCTTGAGGCAGGGGACCTCATCAAACACTGCGGCGACCCCGCCATTGTCGGAGCCTCTGGATAGCGCGTCGGCGTACTCGGCCGGCGTTATGTAGCTCCTCAGCTTGCTCTGGTCGAAGTTCATCTCCATGCGCGATTTCGGGGGCCACGAAGGAGGTGGAAGTGGCGTCTCGATCTATTTTCTAGGTACAATCGGCTCCTGTGAGGCGAGGAGAGCGGCGCAGATTGAGCCGAGCGAGCGCGAAGAGGAAAAACAGCGCCCCCGAGCTGAGCGATGCCTCCAGGAGCTCAAGTTCCACCTCGGTGCCGCGTCTCAGGAGAGTTCGCCGCCGCCTGCATCGGTGCGCCGCTTCTCGTCCACCCTTCGCGCCGCCAACTTCGGCGGCTGCGCTTTCCCGAAAGGCTTCGCGCCGCCACTTCTCAAGCAGCTAAGCCTTTGGGATGTCAGAATCTTGGAAACTTCTTTCAAAGCCTTGTTTTTGTGAAGTGACTATTCAGTTGGGCAACAGGGCTAACAAGGATAGCTGCAACTTCAATTTTATTCAGTTACTAAGAGCTGGCAAATGATTTGTGCCAGATGTATGATTTGCAAATATTCTCCAGACCAGAAATATGCATGGACGTTAATGTGTATCCTAACATGGTTAAGGTGTTGTATGCATATGAAGCCTAAGGTGCTACTTCAAATCACTTAAAGAGCTAGATGTAGTTTTAAAAAAAATATGTATGGCATGTACTGGAATGCTTGAGAACATCAACATTTTATCCGATCCTTCTAAGCATGTTAAGCATTCTATGTTTTCAGTTGCTTTATGTTTGGTTTCTTACAAATGACAATTTGAGCATTCTTTTTATGAGATAGAAGTGCATGGTATTCCAAAGAGTGGAAAATTCATCTTTGTTTGAATGGTTCTCCAATATCCTATATCTTTGTTTGATATTCCTTTTTTCCTCGAACTTAATTACAAATTTACAAGATATGTTTGAGCTCAAACAGAACATTCAAGCAAAATGCAAATCAAACCATTGTTGCACTGATAATCCAGTGAATGTTGTTATTTTGGGCAAAAGAAAAGAGTGAGAAATAGTGCCAAAACATCATTTCATATATAGCAGCATCTAAGGCTACACAGCTTGCATCAAAGTCCTGTTGTTTGTAAAAAATGTCTGTGAAGATGAGGGCTGCAACCTGCAGTTGGACATATTTGTTTGCTTTGAGCTCCTGATTGGACTGCTTTATTGGGCTTGTCTATAAGCAGGTTAGACCTGGATTTTTACTCCTTAACTTCAACTTGCAATGCAGGTGAAGAATGGACATGGTTCCCTTCTTGTTTAAGAAGCAAATGAGAGAGCATTTGAAACTGAAACACCACAAACCAGTACATTATATTGTTCCCGCCTGATTTTAGTTTGGTTCAACATTTGCAATGTACTAGATCAACAAATAAATATTGAATTGAATTATCTAAAGGAAATGTTGGTGCATCAAGAAAAATGTTGGTATATGTAAAATAAATTGTTTGAGAGTGTAGAAAAATGTTGGGCAAATATAAGTTGGATTGTGTAGAAAAATGTTGTGCAAATATAAGTTGGATTGTGTAGAAAAATGTTGGGCAAATATAAGTTGGATTGTGTAGGAAAATGTTGGGCAAATATAAGTTGGATTGTGTAAAAAAAATGTTGGAGAGTGTAGAAAAAAGTTGGAGAGCATAGAAAATGTTGAGAAAATACAAGTTGGAGATTGTAGGAAAAAATGTTGTAAGTAAAATAAACTGTTGGAGAGTGTAGAAAAAAAAATATTAAAGAGTGTAGGAAAATGTTGGGCAAATATAAGTTGGAGTGTGTAGAAAAAAATGTTGGAGAGTGTAGAAAAAAGTTGGAGAGCATAGAAAAATATTGAGCAAATACAAGTTGGAGGGTGTAGGAAAAAATGTTGGAGAACGTAGAAAAAATTGTTAGAGAGTGTTGAATATATGATATGAGTAAAACAATTAATAATCACGGGCTCAGTCTCTACTGGTACGGCACCGAACGAGTGAGCACTAGCGACTTTTTTTCTACGTGCAAGGTGTGCTGCTGCTCTCTAGCTAGTGTGCCTCAAGTGCTTCTCAGTCAAGTGGGGGAAACTGACTCTGAAAAATAGAATGAGCCTTTTTGGCACCGGAGTTGTTTAGCATCAATGATGCTGTCAAGTTATATTGGGCTGGTAAGACTAGCAGGACACCTGGGGATGGAATTCCTATATCCTTCTTCCGATGTTTAAGCTTTGTGCAAACTATACGCACCGTAGATGAGTATGCAGAGGCAGAGCTATCTGGTAGGCGGACTGGGCGCGCATTCTGGCACTCTGAAAATACATTGTAAATGCAGTAGAATTTGGGTAGGGAGTGAAATCACTACAGCACTCTGGGTGATAGTATAAGATAGTGAAAGGAGCAAAACAAACCCATGAGCAACAACTAATATACTGAAACAAATTAACTCAGATGTAAATAAGTCACAATGTACATTCTTAGTGACCCTATTGTTGCTCCAGATTTAGAAATTGGACTAGCTGGTAGGAAAATCATCATCCTTTGAAGTTTATCATAAGACAATTGGCTTATGCATCAAACGAGATGTGTAGGAAAAGACCTACCAAAACTAAAATTATGAATCTGGCAAATTGTTAAACTGATTTGACACTATATATGCAGCATTGATTAACCAGATGGAGGGGAAAACGAGGAAGGTGGAAGACGAAGAGATGAGGCGAAAGTGGATCCCAAAAGTAACTGATAGATAGCATGGTGGAAAAGCTAATTAACTGATTTCACGCCATGCAGCATTGATTTCACGCTGGTATGCAGAAAACGAGGAACGTGGAAGACGAAGAGCCGAGGCGAAAGTGCTTGCGCCCGCGCCTTCCCCCCCCCCCCCCCCCCCCCCCCCCCCCCCCCCCCCCCCCCCCCCCCCCACTTCAGCGCTCGACAGCTACCACTCCGATTCCCCAATCCCATGGCGATGGCCGCCCGAGCCAAGAGGGAGAGGAGGGGAAGGCTTGACGAGGATGGAGAGGAAGAGCTCGTCGACCGCATCAGTCGCCTCCCGGACGGCGTCCTTGGCGACATCGTCTCCTTCCTTCCCACCAAGGACGGCGCCCGCACGCAGGTACTCTCCTCCCGCTGGCGCCCCATCTGGCGCTCGGCTCCTCTCAACCTCGACGTCAGCACCGCCTACGTCTCGCGCATCCTCTCCGCGCATCAGGGCCCCGGCCGCCGCTTCTGCACCAAGCCTGATTTCCTCAACATCAACCGCGACGACCGCTCGGCGAACCTGGACCGGTGGCTCCGGTCCCCCGCCCTCAACAACCTCCAGGAGCTCAAGTTCTACCTCGGCAATTATCTGGAGAGTCCGCCGCTGCCGGCATCAGTACACCGCTTCTCGTCCACCCTTCGCGCCGCCAGCTTCAACGGCTGCGCTTTCCCGGAAGGAAACGTTCACTTGCCACTTCTCAAGCAGCTAAGCCTTTGGGATGTCAGAATCTCGGAAACTTCTTTCAAAGCCTTGTTCGCGGCCTGCCCTGCCCTGCAAAGCTTGCTGCTAGCTAACATCATGGGCTGTTCTCGCGTCCAAATTGTGTCCCAGAGCCTTAGAAGCATTGGTTCGCTTCGTACTTATACTTATGGTGATGAACACATCAATTTGCAACAACTCATCATCAAGGATGCACCATATCTAGAAAGGTTACTTCATTTCGAAACCTCAGGTTTTGCCATGGAAGTCACCGTATCGGTTGTCTCGGCACCAAAATTGCATGTTTTGGCACTAGAAAACAGTGTTTCCAACCTCAGACACGACGTTGGCAGCACAACTTTTCAGTTTGGTAGCACAGTTTTTCAGGTATCACCTCCCTTCTCACTTTAATATTCGTGACGGATCCAAGACCCTTTTTTCGAACAAACGGATCAAAGTCCCCTTGTCTGGTCATGACATTAAACTTTGTATTATGTGCTTTACTCAGAGATCATGCATTCCTAGCTCGACGATGGTGGTTCACAGCATGAAGGTCTTAGCTTTAACCCAGCCGGATCTTTGTTTGGATATGGTTATTAACTTGTTGAAATGCTTCCCCTGCTTAGAGAAGCTGTACATCGAGGTGATTAAACTTTTCCTTCATAATACTAATAGGGTGTCCTCTGCGTTATTTTTCCTCCATTCTAATGCTAGGTTGTTACTATTGCTGTCATGTTCATTTTGCCTTTTCAGACACAGAAAGTAGGGAAGAAAAATACTTGGTGTCATAAATACAAGAATCTTATTGGTACCCTTGAAATTCATCTGAAGAAAATTGTGTTGATAAACTATCGGGGCAACACATCACATGTTAACTTTGCCAAGTTCTTTGTGAGAAATGCGGGCATGCTAGAGTCGATGAGGCTTGAGTTAAAATTTCGAAATGTTGGCAATGATGCGTGGATTAGTAGACAGCGTATGATGCTCCAGATCGAAGAGAGGGCTTCGAGGGGCGCACAGTTTGATTTTGTATCTCATGTTGGGTTACTTAGTCTTCTGCCTGAGGAGCAGCAAGTGCATGATCTGTCAATACTGGACCCCTTTCAAAGGACTCGTTGGTAGGCCTGATAACACCAATCAGAGATATTTGGTCTTCATGTGTGGGAATATCCAGCAAGGTTTAGTCAGTTTTCAGTACTATGGCTTTTGTTATCTCTTTTATTTCTCGGAATACTGTAATTTGTCATCTGATTTGGTGATATATTTCGTTTTAAACGGAGAGGAGCTCTTGAGATGCCCATTGTTCTTTTCCACCTGGAATGATTGCCTTTTGCACATGTATATCCCCATCAAATCATATATATTACCGTATAGTTCATTCAGTTTTCTTGTTAGTGCTTACTGCAGTGCTTAAGAATATCAAAATGCTAGCAGATCCTTCAAAAACTAAAATCCACCATCGTCCCATGTCTTTGATTACTTCATGTGTTTATTTTTCATGCCTGAAACTTCAAGCATTCTTTTTCACAAGCTGAACTCGATTAACATCTCAATGGTTTAGATAAGATGAAAATATGTGTAGCAAGTCATTCATGTATTACTTCTGTGAAACGACTATTATTCAGTTGGGCAATAGTGCTGCAAAAGATGAAAGTAAATTTTGGGCTATTCAGTCACTGATATTATACAAATATTAAGTTCTACATCCAGCTTTATGTATTTGTGAATCCTGAATGAACAATGCATTGGGGAAAAAGATCATTGTGCGGCTTCTGAAATGGTTGCAATCGATTAGTAGGAATGCAAAATATAATGAGTTTTTTTTTCACGCGAAATCTGCTTAGCATCAATGAGATTAGTACTGGACTTAATTCATTGACCTTCAAGGTTCCTGTGTACCGTTTGGGGCAATATTGAGCTTAATTTGATCACTGCTACTTAGCATCAATGACTTAGGGAGTGTTTGACAGCACTTCACTCCAGGAAAAATTGCGTCTAGCTCCAGCAACTCCAGCTCGAGGAAAAAGGTGGAGCAGGGATCAGATCCACGTTTTTCATGGAATACCTCGGGGGTGCTCTAAAAACTCCCTTTTCAAACTTCCTCATGAAGTTGGTGGGTATTTACCCACTACTGCTATCTGTTACACAAGTACCGGTTCGCAGTCAGAAAACAAAACATCCTGTGACTCCTGCTCCCGTCGCTCGCCCCTTCTCTTTCCCCTAGCTGTGGCCGCGCCCGGCCTTGGCTCGCCGCTGGTTGCCGCCCGCTGGCGACGCCGCGCTCACCCGTCGGAGCCCCACCCGCGCTAGCCCCTTGCCTAAACGCCGGCGAGCCGCGCGTTGCCCCAGCCCCAGGTGCCCCCGCCCAGTCTTCCCCGGCCACCGCGTGGCCCTCCCCTAGCTGTGGCCACGCCGGCAGTGGCTCGCCGCCAGCCGCCCACCCACCGGCGAGGCCGCGCTTGCCCGTCGGAACCCCGCCTGCACTAGCCCCCTGCCTAACCACCGGCGAGCCGCGCGCTGCCCCAGCCCCAGGCGTCCCCCGGCCAGTTGCTTGACGCTGAGGACAACCTGTACCCATTCCTCCACCTCCTCCCTGACGGCACGGTGTTCGTCTTCGTCAACGACCGCGCCGTCGTCTTCGACGCCTACAACCGCGCACCACTCCGCCGCCTCCCCGCCGTCCCCGGCAGCATTCCCAGGAACTACCCATCGTCGGGGTCCTCCGTCCTCTTGCTCCACCCCGACGCGCCGGCGCAGGCCGAGGTCCTTGTCTGCGGCGGCGCGGCGCGTACCGGCTCGCGCTCCGCAACGGCACGTTTGTGCCCGCCGACCGGACCTGCAATCTGCACGTACTACGCTTCTCGTCTCCATCGCCATCGATGGATGCAATTGGCATAAAGGAGGTTTGCCTTTCGCTGCTGGTTTCTTCCTCCCCGCTTCCTGCTGCTCTTGTCAGATATCAGAGTTCAGAGAAAATCAAGGTGGCAAATAGTCCATAGTCCCCTACGCTACGCCGCGAGTACAAGGACACAATTGACGGTGATATTCTACGCACCAGCTGCGCGGGATGCTGACCATGAAGAGCGCGGCGGTGGGGACCGCCGGGTGGGAGCTCGGGAGGGAGCCCATGACACTGCCAGTGCTGTACAGGCCGGACGCGCAACTGGGCGCGCGATTCGAGGTGCTAGCGCCATCGGCGACGCTGAGGATGTACCACTCGTCGGCGGCGCTGGACACGTAGGGCCGGGTGCTCCTCGGCGGTAGCAACCCGCCAACGCGAACAGAGGAAGGGATGGGGAGAAAAGAGGAAGAGGAGGGGGAGAGAAAAGAAAAGAGACTGACATGTGGGTCCATTCACAAAGGGTAAAAAAGACTATTCACAACATATTCTTATATTTTTGGAGCTGGAGCACTGTAAGGTCCTGTTTGGCACGGCTCCACTCCTAAACTCCAGCAACTCCATCAAAAAATTCAGCCAAACACCCCAACTCCAAAACTCCATGGAGTTGCCAACTCCATGGAGCTGTAGTGCAAATGGAGGTGGAGTTTTGGAGCACCTCTTTTGCTGCTCCAGAAACCTCTCTTTTGAACCTTCTCGTGGAGTTGGTGGGTAATTACCCACCAATGCTACTGGTTACATAAAAAAACGTTTCACTCTATTCTCCCTTCTATTCTCCCGAGCCCCACTCGCTGCCAGAGCCCTGCCCGTCGCCGCCCCCGTGGCCGCCCGGCCCCGCCGCTCGTCGCCCGTCGCCGCCCGCCGCCCACCGCCGCCCGTCGCCCGCCGCCGCCCGTCGCCGCTCGCCGCCCGTCGCCCGTCGCCGCCCGCCGCCACCCGCCGCCTGTCGCCCGTCGCCGCCCGCCGCCTGTCGTCGCCCGTCGCCACCCACCCAGCCGCCTGTCGTCGCCCGTCGCCGCTCGCTGCCCGTCGTCGCCCGTCACCACCCGCCGCCCCGTCGCTACCCACCCCGCCGCCCGTGGAGGGTCTCCCATGTGCGGCACAGTGCAGTGGAAAAGGGGAAGAAGAAGATGGGATAGAGAGGATGACAAGTGGGGCCTTAATTGGGGGGCAACAATGGCAATCCACACTGAAATCGATCTTTTTTGGAGCTGAGAGCACCCATCTAGCCAAACACCTCATTTTTGTTCTGGAGTTTTGGAGCGGAGCTGGCTCCATGTGGAGTTCTGGAGTGGAGCAGCTCCACCCGGAGTTGGAGCCATGCCAAACAGGGTCTAATTAGCCAAACACGTATAACAACTCCATGTTTTTCTGAAGTTGGCAGAGTGGAGTTGTAAAAAGATAGAGTTGATGGAGTGGAGTTATTTTTGATGGAGTGGAGTGCTGCCAAACACCCTCTTAATTTGAGGTTAGACCTGGATGTTTACTCAACAGCTTCAACTTTTTTTTTTATGAAACTTGCAATGCACGTGAATAATGGATGTGGTTCCTTTCTTGTTTAAGATAAGAAGCAAATGAGCGAGCATTTGAAACTAAAACACTAAAAATCACTGCGTTATATGTTTGTGAATTCTGAGCCATGGGGGTGGTCACCAGAGCCAAGCAGAGGAGACTGGAAGAAGAAGAAGAAGAGTGCCTTGAGGACCGCATCAGCCTTCTCCCCGACGGCATCCTCGGCGACATCGTCTCCCGCACGCACGCAGGTCCTCTCCTCCCGGTGGCGCCCTCTATGGCGCTCCGCTCCCCTCAACTTCGACTTCTACCGCATTCCTGTCAGCGAGATCTGCAGCATCCTCTCCTCGCACCCCGGCCCCAGCCGCCGCTTCACTATCCACATGGGCTACGTGCGGAGCGAAAACTCCGCCGCTGCCGCCGCCGCCGTGACCCTTGATGCCTGGCTCTGGTTCCCCGCCCTCAACAGCCTCCAGGAGCTTGAGTTCTACCTCGGCCGTCCCCCTGACATTCCGCCGCTACCCGCATCAGTACGCCGCTTCTCGTGCACCCTTCGCGTCGCCAGCTTCGGCGCCTGCAGTTTCCCGGACGGGAATGCCAGCGCGCTCCACTTGCCGCTTCTCAACCAGCTGAGCCTTGTGAGTGTCAGAATCTCAGAGACCTCTCTTCATGCCTTGCTCGCCGGCTGCTCTGTCCTTGAGAGCTTGCTGCTAAAAGACACCAATGGCTTCCCTCGAGTCCAGATCATGTCCACTAGCCTCGGAAGCATCGGTGTGTGTCCTCGTTGGGGAGACGACAGGTTGAGGCAGCTCATCATCGAGGATGCCCCATCTCTGGAAAGATTACTAATTTTCAAATGCATGAAGATGGCCAACGCCCACTAATCCTTGGTGCGCTCCTTGCAGACTGCCTCCACGGCGTCCCAGAGCTCCATCACTTCTAGAGATACATGCATAACCAAGGACTACTCATGGTAATCGGTCTTGTTCATTAGTGGCAACTCGACAGTGGCGGTGCTCACCACCGTGACCGGACGCGGTGAGCTTCTAGAGCCATTGTTGTCGCCAAGGTCGATAGGCGGCTTCTTCGGCTCAAGGGACGACATTTTCGATCACCTTTGCTCTTAATACCACTTGTTGGACCTCCCAGGACCTCCCAGGCGCACACACGCACCCAAACGCTGAAGAACAGAAGCAGCGGGAGGAAGAAGATGAACAGGAGCACGAACTCACTGTTGTTGGCGATGAACGCCGTGTCCTTGCCGCGGTGCCCGTGTTTAAGGTCCACGCATTTGTGCAATGTGAACAGGAATGTCCTAAAGGCCATACGGTACACATTTGCACAGTATATTCCATGGAAGATAGATAGGAGGCCCCTGAACTTGCAATGCGAGTGAAGAAATGAATATGGTGCGTTTCGTGTTTAAAACTAGCAATTGAGCATCTGACATCTTGTGGCTTGAAATTTGGTTGCATGGCATTAGCTGAAACCTGAAATTTGGCTTGTAGCAAATGAAAGCTGAAATTTTGTTGGCATCCCCTTTCACGCACAATCTGATATGCATCCAAATAAAACCATACACCGTATATAGAGTTTCTCTCAAGAATCGAGAGTCGACAACAATGCATTGGGGAAAAGATCATTGGACAGCTTGCCGAATGGCTCACTCAGCCCAGAGAATAAGAGATGGGCCAAAATAAAAACTGGGCCGCAAACATGCACAGAAGCCCAACTACTTTTTTAATACATATACTTCGTGATCGCATAAACCCTGCCTCGTCTTCCTCCCCTATCACCACTCCACCTGCCGCGCCGCCGCCATCGCCATGGGGGTGGTCACGAGAGCCAGAAAGAAGAGGAAGCTGGAAGAAAAACAGGAGCTCGTTGACGACTTTATCAGTGGTCTCCCCGACGGCGTCCTCCGCGACATCGTCACGCTCCTCCCCACCAGGGACGGCGCCCGCACGCAGGTCCTCTCCTCCCGGTGGCGGCACATATGGCGCTCCGCTCCCCTCAACCTCGACCTCCAAAAGCCATTGCGGCGCACCCCCTGCAGAGACTTCTCCCGCGTCCTCTCCTCGCACCCCGGCCCCTGCCGCCGCTTCACTATCGACATGCGCTACGTGCTGAGCATAGTCCCCGCTCCCCACATCCTTGAAGCCTGGCTCCAGTGCCCCGCCTTCGACAGCCTCCAGGAGCTCGAGTTCCACCTCGGCCGTCCGCTTGAATTTCCGATGCTGCTACCCGGACAACTACGCGGCAGTCGCCGCTTCTCGTGCACACTTCGCGTCGCCAGCTTCGGCGCCTGCAGTTTCCCGGACGGGAATGCCAACGCGCTCCACTTGCCGCTTCTCAACCAGCTGAGCCTTGTGAGTGTCAGAATCTCAGAGACCTCTCTTCATGCCTTGCTCGCCGGCTGCTCTGTCCTTGAGAGCTTGCTGCTAGAAGACATCAATGGCTTCCCTCGAGTCCAGATCATGTCCACTAGCCTCAGAACCATCGGTGTGTGTTCTCCTTGGGGAGACAACAGGTTGAGGCAGCTCATCATCGAGGATGCTCCATCTCTGGAAAGATTACTAATTTTCAAAGGCAGGGAGATGGACATCTCGGTAATATCTGCGCCGAGGTTGCATATTCTGGGGGAACTGCAGGGCAGAGGCCAAATGCTTCAATTTGGCGCCACAGCTCTTCAGGTATTGGGGCACCATATCATTATTCTCACCTTCATTCATGATGGATCCATGTCCTATAATTCGCCTGATCAAGATGTGTGTAAATTCTATGCTTAATTTCACTCAGGGATCGACCATTGCTAGCATGATGACGGTGGTGCCAAGTGTGAGGGTTCTAGCTTTATCTCATATGACACCTTGTTTGGATGTGGTTTTTAACTTGATGAAGTGCTTTCCCCTCTTGGAGAAGTTGCACATGGAGGTGACTCTCTGAACCAACTAGAGTGTGCATTTGCGATCTTTAATTTTGGCGCTTATTAGTATTATGTGGAAAGCTAGGCTGACCAATTTTATGTTGGGTTTGCTTTTTCAGATAACACACGATGGGGAGGAAAATGCATCATCTGATAAGTACCAGGATCCTATCGGTACTCTTGACATTCGTCTGAGAAAGATCATACTAGTATACCTTAATGATAAGAAGCCAGATATTGAATTTGCCAAGTTCTTTGTAATGAATGCAACACTACCGGAAACACGAAGTTTGCCGAGTGCCCAAGGCACTCGACAAAGGCCTAAAAACACTCGGCAAAAAGTTCGCCGAGTGTAACACTCGGCGAACTGCACTCGGCAAATTTCACCTCGGCAAATTTCACCTCGGCAAACAGTGGAGTTGCCGAGTGCCGAACATCGGGCACTCGGCAAATGGTTTGCCGAGTGTCAAAAAGCACTCGGCAAACATTTTCGGAAAAAAAAAACAAAAACACCGGCCGCCGGCCGCCGGCCACCACGCCGCCTCGCCCGCTGCCGCCCGCCACCACGTCGCCTCGCCCGCTGCCGCCCGCCACCACGCCGCCTCGCCCGCTGCCCCCACGCCGCCTCGCCCGCTGCCGTCCGCCACCTGCACGCCGCCTCGCCCGCTGCCGCCCGCCACCACGCCGCCTCGCCTCCTGCTGCCACCCGCCACGCCGCCACATCCGGCCGGGAAGGGGAGGGGGCCTCGCCGGGGGAAGGAGGGGCGGCAGCGCCACCGCCGGATCCGGCTGGGAGGGGCCGCGCCGCCGCCGGATCCGGCCGGGAGGGGCCGCGCCGCCGCCGGATCCGGCCGGGAGGGGCCGCGCCGCCGCCGGATCCGGCCGGGAGGGGCGGGCCGCGCCGTCGCCGGGGAGGGAGGAGGGGAGAGGAGGGGGAGGGGCGCCGGCAGGAGAGGGAGAGGGAGGGAGGGAAGAGGCGGCGGCGGCGGCTAGCCGACGGCGGTGAGAGGGAGGTGGGGGCGGAGCTAGGAAGAGGAGAGGGGCGTCGGGGGGGGGGGGGGGGGCGTTGGAGGCTGGGGTGCTGGGGGGACGGGTAAAATACTTGGTGTTGACGTTTGCCGAGTGTCCCCCACGGGACACTCGGCAAAGAAAAAGAAAAAAGATATTTCCCGAGTGTGAAAAGAAAAAACACTCGGCAAACATTATATAATTACCTTTAATACATTATTAAAAATATCCAACAGTTCCAAAAAATTAGCAAAATGACACCTGAAACAATATATGTTCTCTATTGCATATAAAAAAATTTTTGTGGTCAAATCAAATCTCGACCGTCACTTTGACTCTAAATCTAATCGAATTCTGTCGTTGTCAAGATCAGCGGATCAGGACTTAGACTAGTAAATTTCTTTTATGCGCGTGAGCCTCAGATGGTTGCACGGGAGACACGGATTAGACTGGTTCGGGCAAAGGGAGCCCTACGTCCAGTATCGAGGATGGTCGTGTTGCCCGCGCGGGGGTTCTGTAGTAGGGGGTTACAGATGGGCGAGAGAGGGACTGGTTCCAGGTCTCTTCGGTTTTCGTGTTCTTAGGAGGAGTGTTGATGTCCTATGGTGTACTGGGGGGAGAAGCTGGTCTCTTAGATCTGGATTCCGATCCCCCTCTCCGGCTCTAGGTTCCTCCTTTTATATCGCAAGGGGCCGGCCGGAGTTACAATTGGGACCGAGTGAAAGGTAAAGAGTAAGATGGTAAAAAGGTCTGGCAGGAAGGAGGGGAGAGGTCCTTGGCGCCCGGCGTCCTGCCGACCCTAAACGCGTGCCGTCGTGCATGCCGGAAGGGGAGGTCGCCGGATGCCAAGTGTTGCAGCTCTCCGCAGGTAGCTACTTCGATGTTCGTAGGTACCAGGTTAGATCATGATGAGGCGGTTTCGTCGTTATGCCGCCGTCCGTTAGGGAGGACGGTGGATACTGCTGCTCCGGCGGTGGCTTGTAGAGAGGGGGAGCTTCACACATGTGCTGCCGTTTGCGCGAGGCCCGAGGGCGTGCGGGACCCGAGGACGAGGCCGCTCCCTCCTTTGCTCCGGTCGCCGCAGGTCATGAGTACCCTGCGACGAACAGGAGCCGGCCTCCGGTACTGTAGCTCGCACAGGACGGTCGTGCACGGGTACTTGCGCTGGGTGGCGTGAGGGGCGCGGTCGCCCTGCGCTCTGCCAACTCTGCGGCGCATTTATGGTGAGGCCGACGGGGGGACCCACAGGATTTGTCTTGTTTATGCGGATCGTATCCGAGGGGGATTCTGACCCCGTGGCCCTCAGCGTGCCCGACTCCTTCGCTCGGGGTCGGGCGAGGCGGAACTTTCGTGGTACAGGGTCGGGCGCTCCCGACCCTGGGGTTACGGTCGGGCGAGGCGGAGGCCTTGCGGAGGGAGGTCGGGCGCTCCCAATCCTGACGCCTGGGTCGGGCGAGGCGGAGACTTGATCACGCTTTGGTGAGCCTAGGCCTTCATGTTTGTTTCTTTAAGCAGCGTATTAGGGGGTCGTTAATATTTCCCCCCAACAAATTCTTCTCAACGCTACTATTCTTCTTCGGAGATGCTTCGGTTTGTAAACATCGCACGTGACAAAATGTGCAAAACCTTCTCAATTTTTTACCACAACCTCCACGTATGATATCACCACACCATGACAAATCTCATGATTTTCCGACTTCGTTTGCCTTTTTTAGAATTTAAAAATCATTCGATCACATGTCTGCGGTTATGTTTCCTGAACAAGATGTTTGAAATTTCTTTTCATTTCATGGGTAAAGACTCAAACTGGGCTAAATAACATAAATATCATTTTTCTACGCATTTTATTCTATAATTTGAATCCCTTGCAGTTCAAATTTGACTTATACCAAAAATTCCCTTAAAATGCAATTAATTAATTAAATATAGCAAACAAATCCAAAAATATACCAAATTATATATGAAGTACCACATGTTGTATGTGGGGAGTAGAAAAAATTTCAAGGTGAAAAGAGGGAAAAAATTATTTGTTTGCCGAGTGTCAAAAAAAACACTCGGCAAACCCCCCTCTTTGCCGAGTGTCTTTTTTGACACTCGGCAAAGCCCCCTCTTTGCCGAGTGTTTTTTTTACACTCGGAAACACTCGGCAAAGAGATGGGTTTGCCGAGTGTTTTTTTCGTGACACTCGGCAAAGATTCGATTTGCCGAGTGTTTTTTCTTTGCCGAGTGTTTTTAGCTTGGCACTCGGCGAAGAGCTTGTTTGCCGAGTGTTCGAAAAAAAACACTCAGCAAAGAAAAAACACTCGGCAAGTTTTAGCTTTCCGGTAGTGCAAGCGTGCTGGAGTCAATGACGCTTGAGTTTCTTGGAAGTGACAGGTGGATTAGAAGACAACGTAGGCTGCTCCAGGTCGAAAAGAGGGCTTCGAGGGGTGCACGATTTGATTTTGTATCTCGTAGTGAATCATTTAGTCTTCCTCGTGCCATGCAAGTTCATGAGTTGTCAATACTCGACCCCTTTCAAGGGTTCGTCAGTAGGTCTGGTAACACCAACGAAAGATATTTGGTTTCCAATGCTTGACATTTGTTATCTCTTTTCATGGAATATTGTAATTTGTCATCCGATTTGGTTGCAATATGTTTCGGTTTTAACGGAAAAGAGCTCTTGAGATGCCCATTCTTCTTTTCCACCTGGTTGTCACTGGGATGATTGCGACGACCATATGATATTAGAGCGAGGTGTTAAGATTTACTACCTCCGTATCGATTTATTTGACGTTGGCTAGTTCAAAAATAAACTAAGCAACGTCGAATTAATTATATGAATTGGAGGGAGTATTTTGTATTATTCAGCTATCTATGAATTGTAACAAACCGTGGATTACCATAGTTTCTCCAGTTTACTTATAACAGTTTATTTGAAATATTAAAAGCATCCATCATTTCAAACTTATACATTATCTCTATACATTTAGAAAAGTATGACTAGACATAGACTGTACATGGCTGATATTTAGGCCCCCTTTGGCACGGTTCATCCCAAAACGGCTTCACCGGTGAAGCCAAAGCCGGTGAAGCTAAAAAAAACTGGCTTCACCCGGCTTCTAGTTCATTTTAGTCCCGACTTACAAAACAGCTTCACGCTACAGTGTCTCGATTTACGTGAAATAGATGAAGCCAAAGTCGAAATAAGCCGTGCCAAAGAGCACCTTATTTATCACCATCTTCAGGAATAGAGTGCATATATTGGCAACTAAATTTGACACCTCTCGTATGGGTTTTGGTCATCGTCTGGCAACACATTGACGCGGCTGTGATTGGGCCAGAAATTAGAGCTGCGGTTGGTTAAAAAAAAACATGCGCAGAAGCCCAACTACTTCAATGTACTTCGCGGGAGGGCCCGCGTCTTTCTTCCCGATCTCCACTTCTCCCCACCTGCCGCGTCGCGCCGCCATCGCCATGGGGGTGATCACGAGAGCCAAGAAGAGGAGGCCGGAGGAAGAACAAGAGCTCGTCGACCGCATCAGCCGCCTCCCGGACGGCGTCCTCGGCGACATTGTCACGCTCCTCCCCACCAGGGACGGCGCCCGCACGCAGGTCCTCTCCTCCCGGTGGCGGCACATATGGCGCTCCGCTCCCCTCAACCTCGACCTCCCCGAGCCATTGCGGCGCAACACCGCCAGCGCCATCTCCAGTGCCCTCTCCGCGCACCCGGGCCCCGGCCGCCGCTTGCACATCATCCTCCGTAACTGCAGCCACGGGCCCGGCGCCGCTGCGACCCTCGACGGCTGGCTCCGGTCCCCCACCATCGACGGCCTCCGGAAGCTGGAGATCCTCTTCGACAGTAACCTATTGCACGGGGGGACTCAGCCGCTGCCACTGCCGCCATCGGTGCTCCGCTTCTCCTCCACCCTCGCCGTCGCCAGCTTCGAAGGATGCGTCTTCCCGGATTGTGGAAACAGCAATATTGCTAGCAGAGAGCTCAACCAGCTTCTCAACCAGCTGAGCCTTGTGAGTGTCAGAATCTCAGAGACCTCTCTTCATGCCTTGCTCGCGGGCTGCTCTGTCCTTGAGAGCTTGCTGCTAAAAGACACCAATGGCTTCCCTCGAGTCCAGATCATGTCCACAGCCTCAGAAGCATCGGTGTGTGTTCTCTTTGGGGAGACGACAGGTTGAGGTAGCTCATCATCGAGGATGCCCCATCTCTAGAAAGATTACTAATTTTCAAAGGCAGGGAGATGGACATCTCGGTAATATCTGCGCCGAAATTGAAAATTTTGGGGAAGCTTTCTAGCATATCCTCCAGGCTCCAGTTTGGCACCACAACTTTTCAGGTACCAGCATCATTCTAACTTCCACCTTCATGAGCAATCCAAAGTCCCTTTGCGTGATCATGATGTTAATTCTGTGCTTAACTCAGGGATCAAGCATTGTTACCCTGACGACGGTGGTGTGCAGTGTGAAGGTTTTAGCTTTGACCAATGTGAACCTTAGTTTGGATGCGGTTATTAACTTAATTAAATGTTTATTTGTCTAAAACCTAAATATTCTAATAAATAAGTGACCAAAAGCACATCGCCGTTCCATTTTTGTTTTGGCACAACATGGCTGTTTTTTTAGTAGCCACATTTTAGGTGCTGCTGGTTTAATACTGGTACTTGCTTCAAAGATTACCTTTCGTAGATGCATGTTTACGTATCTCCTAATGAAACTACATTGTTCTATGTGAGTTATTCCAAAATTGGATAATAGATTTTTCCAAGGAAGCCTACCTACAGCTTTTCTTCTGGAGAGACCTTGGCTCTCTCAGACTTTGTTTAGCTCTTTTCTTTTCATATTTATTTATTTACTAACTAACTACAGTAGGGGCTTCCTTGGAAAATAATTGTTACATACTATATATCTGCATGTTGGAAATAAGTAAGTTGATTAAGCTGCTGCTCAGCTTTGAAGATATGGGATGTAAGAGATAATAAAAAGTTTGGAGCATTGGATTGGGTGCAAAATATGGAGCCGTTGATCGCACATGCATGGGAGCTGTGGACACTAATTAAGATGGTTCCATTGATGACCTATGGCCAACTAAATAACATATTTTATTGGCTGTTGATTGCCGTGCCATAGGATTTGTTCAATTTAGAATTACTTTTTCTCGATCAGTATCTCTTGAGATAACCATATTGCTGCAACAGCTTTCCAACAAACTACACTACAGTAGAAAAGTCGTCTTTAGTCCCGATTAGTAGGGAGCAAATCTTCGTGCGTGCGCGGTGTGTGAGATTTGAACCCACGACCTTCAGCCTCGCGCGTAGCTTCCTTGCCATCCCACCTACACAGCACATCTGACTATATAAGGGATGCAATCCTTTTGTATTAACTCGTGAGGGACCCTTTTATCCCGGTTGGAAACACCAAGCAGAAACCGGAATAAAAGACCCCCTTTTATCCCGGTTGGTATTACAAACCGGGATAAAA
The DNA here is from genome assembly GCF_005286985.2 of Setaria viridis. Taxonomy (NCBI): domain Eukaryota; kingdom Viridiplantae; phylum Streptophyta; class Magnoliopsida; order Poales; family Poaceae; genus Setaria; species Setaria viridis. The sequence continues at coordinate 1,332,712 of NC_048264.2, read as the reverse complement.
GGGTTCGAGGGATTTAGTCCTCTTTCAGCCATCCCGTGGGGACCCTTTTATCTCGGTTTGAAACACCAACTGGGATAAAAGATCCCATTTTATCATGATTGGTATTACAAACGATCCTTTTATCCCGGTTGGTAACACCAACCGGGATAAAATGGGGAAGTTTTTTATTCCGGTTGGTGTTTCAAACTGGGATAAAAGGCCTCTCAGGACTTTTTTTCCACTAGCCTTTGCAACGGGATAAAAGGTCCCGGTTGATAAGCCCCCCACCAGTGACCGAACTTTAGTCCTGCTTGGTGAACCTTTTTCCCGAGCCAACTTTAAAGTTGGAATGAACTTATTTTATTTAGTTGGGAAAGCATAGAAGAAGTCCGATCTGTGATGCATCCGAGAAGCACCGGAAATATGACCACATGTTTCCAAACACTGGCGAATTATAATGCATGCATGTGTTGTCAGAAGTTCAAGGGGAAATAAACTAACTATACTAGCAAGGCAACAACTGAAAAAAAAACTGACAAAAAGGGCAAATAAAATGTCAGAGGAAACCAATATGTATTCAAAGACAGATGGGTGAAATCAGAAAATAAAATCTTACAATAGGGAGGCAGGGACAACATCAATGCTAGCAATACGTGGGACTCATCTCAATATATAATGGCGCAACATCTAACCTGACAGAGATGGAAGACAAATGAAGAAAAGAGGACCAAAGGACTCAACTCGCTAAAGACGGCAAGGCCAAAGCAGAGGCCCCTCCGGGAACATTAGCAGCAACAGGAGCTGCGGCTTAAAACCTAGACATGAAAAAGGGAAAGTTAAGAAACAAAGGGGAATATATATAGTTATATCCTTCAGGTCCATAAACTGTAATTATAAGTTCAAGATGTATGAAAATTACTGAATCAATATGCCATGTTTTAGTATACTGCAGTCCATTTTGAAAGAGCGAATTCTAACTAGATATATGGAAACCATCAGCTGGATCTACATGTTGAGGGCGTCACCCCTTGTTGAGGAGGGCGTCGAGCTCCTCGATGTCTGCCATCACATAAAGCAGGTCATTCATGACGCCGAGCTCTGACCTGAGGAACTCGATATCCTTGCGAACCCCCTTGGCAAGCTTGTACTTCTCATGGAGCAGCTCGGCCAGCTTTGTGAGGACGTCGCCGGAGCTCACCATGGCTCGCTCCATGGTACATGAACGGAGGTGGATCGAGGGTTGTTGTGTCCAGATCAAGGTTGACAGCTGATACGCCATGTCCCTCCCAATCCTATCCTCACCACCAGGCAGGAATTAATTGAATGTGTCCTGTGCTGCAGGAAAAACAAAAAAAAATGTAAAAGAGTGCAGTGCAGGGACCCATGATGGTTGCAACCCGAGGTGACAAGCGTGCAGTGCGTGACTTTAGGGGGGTGTTTGATACCCGTGCTAAAGTTTAGCACCTGTCGCATCGAATGTTTGGATACTAATTAGGAGTATTAAACATAGACTAATTACAAAACTAATTATATAGATGGAGTCTAATTTGCGAGACGAATCTATTAAACCTAATTAGTCCATGATTTGACTAACCTATTAAGCCTAATTAACCTTCGAAAACACGACGGCTTGCCGGTACGCGTTCGTGGCGGAGGACGGGTGGGTCGAGAACACATACCGTGGCCGCCCGGAGTTCAACCGGACGGACCACTTCGCCGTGCCCGTCGTGCTCGACTGGGCCATCCGGAACGTCGCCAACTGCGACGCCGCCAAGCGCAACAAGACGGGCTACATGTGCCGGAGCGCCAACAGCGACTGTGTCAACTCCACCAACGGCGTCGGGTACCGGTGCACCTGTTCCCAGGGCTACGAGGGCAACCCCTACCTTCTCGACGATCGTGGATGCAAAGGCCAATTAGAGCCAAGAGGTATGGAATGAGCTGCCAGTTCTTGCAGAGCTGCCAGCCAACTGTGACGGCTTGATCCATATGATCTGCAGAAAGGAGTGAAGTGCCTCAGCCAAGGATTCAATGACATATCAACAACTCTTTCAAAATAAAATGTGTCACGCATTTTTTACCATTTCAAAAAAGAGTCTCATTTAAGTCATGCAAAAGGTCAGTCCAGTGAAATAGACAATTTTCATAGCCCCTGCATATGTTCCTGACCTTTGGGCCTGTTTCAACCAATGTTATTTCTTAATAAATACTACCAGTACCAATCATTTTATTTTTTCTACTTTCTCAATTCGCATATGCTCTTCACTCTGATAATATTATTACTAGCTTTACTAACTTTTCTTGTCTCTGTGTTATGAATCATAAGTAACTTAAAAGAGCATCTGACATTGTTTCCGACATCAAAACAAGTAGCTACACTGATATGGTAATGGATAGGTAACTGAGATTCCCAAGCCATTGCCTCCAATTTCTCATCTATCCGAACACTGGCAGGAGCTAGCAGCTTCCTCGATAACACGACGGCTTCCTCGAGAGCCAAAGGATCGTTTTCAGACGGAGGGAGCGCCGGCGAAGGTAATGACGGCAGCTGCTCTGGGTCGGCCGTGTCATCGTCGAGATCGTTTTCAGAAGTTAAGGCTTGAGAGAAAAATTTGAAAGCACAGTGGACCTTTCTCTCGATAGCGTGTGGATACCAGCGCAGTGTCGATAGCGTGTGGATACCAGCGCAGTGTCGCCGTGTGGCAGCCGGGGCGGCGCGTGAAGGTACCGCGTGACGGTGCCCGGGCCTGCTCGGTAGGTTCTCTTTTGGTGTCTCTGTCGTCCGGACAAGTGTCTTCCGCGAATGCTCTTGGCGTCCTCCACGTACGAATGCTTCTTTGCATGCTGGCAGAGGCGGCATCGAACCTACAAATGATCCAGGACGGCCAGCGACATAAACCAGCCACAGCCATCCATCGGCCTCCTCCATTGCAAGCTTAATTTCAGAGTTGAGGGAAACTGCAGGGTAAACCATGAGAGAGCCAGGACGGCCAGAAGAGATGATCAATCGCTACGTGAGGCTTCTGGCGGCCACAGCGAACATCACACGCGGTCTAGGGACCCTGGCCTTGTTGTGGTCCACCGTCGTGCTCCTCGGCGGCTTCGTCAGCATCCTGCGGCTAAAGGAGTTCTGGGTTCTCACAGGACTGAGCTTCCTGATGGCATGCAGGTATAACTTGATTTCTCTTCTTAATTCGGAACACGTGCGTACGTTATCTAATTTCCTTTACATACCCTCTCTTTTCATCCAATATTTCTATATTTTTTCTTTTATCACGCAGTTTGTTATGAAAACTGAAGAGGGCCGAGCCTTATATAATCCCAAACTTATCTTTGAGCTAAACTGCTAATACTATCAACTCCCTCAATCTCTCTATATTCTCAAGCTTCGATGGTTGGTACAGGGTGTGTTTGGTTGCATGTGTTATTTGGTTGGTTTAACTGTACCAACTCATTCAGGATGAAACCATCCCACTTGATATTATTTTCTACTAAGACAAGTGAACCATATAGTTCAACAAATTTGGTTGAAACCATGTGGTGCACGTAACAAATACACTAATATTTTGTGTTGTACCCTTTTTCGCAAGCAAGCACGTGCTTTGAAAACGCACCACATGGAGTCCTGCACCACCATCATATGCAATACACTTAGGTCCTGTTTGTATCGGAGGCTAAATTTTATTAGCTAAAATTAGCCCTAATGATCCAAACAGGAGGGGTTAAGAGCAACTCCAACATATTCCCATTCCACTTTTCAGCCACAAAGAGGATTGAGAGGGGAAAACGTGCTCTAACAGACTCCCTTCCGACTCTCAGCCCCTTTCCCTTTCTTCTTTCTCACTCCCCTTTAGAAAGGGGAAAACCTCCTCTCCCCTTTCCTCTTCCATTCTTCCTCTTTCCCTCAAGCCACCCGATCTCCAACTCGCGATTGTTCCTAACCACCAGATCTGTGCCGCCTCTCTATTGGCGGCAGTTAACGTGCTAGTTTGTGAACCACAAGCGCACAGATCATCTTAGTTTTTTCCTTAGAGTATTCGTCCAAGGTTTATCAATCCGTGGATCAGCAGCGAACTTACTAGAATTTTTCATCTAATCTAACGGAGCGATCCTAACATGAAGCACTTATTGCATATAATGGCAAACTAGATATAAGATTAATGGTTTGAATAAGGGTAGATCACATCCACAGATATATATTGAAGGACCGAAAGGGCGACCAGAGGGGGGGTGAATGGGAGCCTATAAAAATTCTTAACGAAAACAAAGCCTATGTCCCAAACGCAACCCCAAAGTACACCATGCGTTCAATCGTCAAGATGACGCAAGTCAACTCGTGACTAGCTCACCCTAGGAACGATAAGAGACGCACAAATCACAGCGGAAATATAGCATGAATCGATTCTATCAAGTTTGCACAGATGAGACAAAACAAGAATACTACTAACCACTTACTTAAGTAGGCATGGAAGGATTAGCAATTGACTAAATAAACTAAGCATGATTAGCACAGGAGACAATACTAATTAAAAGACTAATCAACTTAACAGAGATCGACTTAACAGAGAATAACTAGAAAATGCAAGGAATTAACAAAGGACCGAAGACAAGCTCACTGTTCTATCACAACCTGCTCATTTCCTAGTACACGTGCTGGACCAGCTAGCTTGCCCTGCAGCTTACCTCACGTGTAGGCCGGCCTGATGGACTGCGCGTGCTTGCCTGGAACTGCTGAAAGCCTGACCCGCGAGCACCTGCTGCTGCAGCTTGGGCCACCAGAGCTGTTCCGGCCCATGTAACGAGCTGGCCTGTGGCGCGGCCTGCCCGGCCTGCTGCGCAACTCGCTGGCCTGCTGCTCTGGTGCAGACGTGCGCCGCCACGAGCCTCTCGCCTGCTGCTCAAACTGAAGAACAGAAAGAAAACAGAAGGCACCGAGAACTTGGCTCGAACTTTAATTCAAAAATCTGCCCTCAATACTCCATAAATCGAGACGAAACTTGAGCCACATATGCGCAACCCCAAGGGCTAATAGATCCATGAGAAAGATCTCAAAACGCTCAAATATATTGTGAATTTGGAGAAAAACCGAAACCCTACGCGAAGAACACGATTTGGGAGAAATTCAAAATCCGGCTGAATCCATGTGGGATTTGAAGGGGGATCATATCAAAGATGCTCCCTAAGGTCGTAGCAACATTTCTCTTCAACCAAAACCACGAGATTCGGGCTCAAACATGATAAACGAAAAATCCCCAAAAATAGCTCCGAAAATAGGGATAAAGAAAAACGTTCGGGAATCAAAGATTTAGCACGATTGGAGACAACAAACAAAGCTAAATCACAAGAATATCTTCTATACAAGATGAGGACTAGCCTCCTCCCTTCATCCATCCACTAAAGATGAAGAAATCAAGAGAAAAGAGTAATCACTCTCTAATCTCCCTCTCTCCTCTCACTTTAAGCACATGACTAGCCTCTAAGCCAAAAGATAATGAGTTGCTAAGCAAAGAGGTGCTGAAATAACCAGCCCCGCATCCCTATTTATAGTCTAGGACGAAAGACAATACTACCCCTACAGCTACAACTAGGATAACTACCCACGCAGGGGTACTTTGGTCCAAGTTTTTATCCGCGCATCGGACAGACACGCCGCCTTCACAACTTTGCTTCACCTCGACGCAAGCTTCGCGATGATGCCACGTGCCCTTCTTCTCAAAGCTCCGGCCGCACCCGGCTCACCCCCGGTTTTGAGGCCTAAACCAGGAAACCTGCCTGCGCGGTGATTTTGAGGCCCAAACCACCCAAACCGTCCATCTTCGCTTGGCCGCTACGCAACCTTCTCGATGTCGACGCGTGTCCGGCCTCCGCCAAGCCTCCCGCTCGACTCGATCGACGCCGTCTCCACCCCGTCATGTCCTCTCGCCATTCCGTGCACCATGTGGACCGCACATGACTTCGCCCGGACTCCTCAGGTCCATCGGTCCAAGCCTACTCGCGTTCATCCTTCACCGCCCTCGGTCCATCGGCATGAACCTTTCGCTTGACCTTCACCGCACGCCGTCGACCGCCACGTTGCATCCTACACCTGCACATCACAAGCCAAGAGCAACATCAAACCAACACAACGTTGTCAATCACTCATCATCCAAGAGTGACCACCATGGGTCCTCATATATGATATGCCACCACCTAGGATAGTAACAACCTATCATCTTATAGTTGTAGTTCTAGCCAACTGGCAAGCACATCATGCATCTCGTCCAAAGCAATCTTTAGACTACTAGCTCTGGTCAACCTCCCGAAAATCCCCCACCCTACAAGGAAGCAGACCCCATCATGATACCCCTTAACGGTGCAGGCAGTTTAAGGGTACGAACACAGATGAACATGTCTAACTATCATTAAGGGTCAACATACTAGATCTAATCACCATAATTATACAAAGCATGCTAGATAGTCTAATTCGGAACTAGACTAGGAACAAGCATATCCATGACAGATAGAAAGCATTAAAAGAGTCAGATGACATGAAGAACATTACTCACATAATAGATGTATTTAGATCATCACCTCCAAGTACATACTATCTATGATCTACTACTACTCCTGAACTCCACCATGGCACAACCGCGCAGGAAGGCCATGGCGGCTAGGGTTTGGTCTAAGCCATCTCCTAGACAACTCCGAAGGCTTGCGGTGGCCTTCAGCTCCTTCTGGTGAATGCCGTATGTTTCGTCAAGTTCTGGTGGATGGATGCGCGTTCCGACGGAGAATTGGGATATTTATAGTCCAGAGGTGCTGTGGGAAGAAGGGCACGTCGATCGGGGCCGATCGACCTGCTCTCTGTAGGCCTCGAATGCCTGAGCGCTTCATAAGAAAGTTGTAGATCTTTTCGAGGCATGCAATTTTCTCTGTAAATTCGTCCCAATCGGTATTCGGACGAGGAAGATATGACACGTGCAAATTCAGCTCCTCCTCCAGGCCTACAGTCCAATATTCCCGATTTTGTCTTTCAATATTCAAAGTTCAGATCCAAATCTAATCTTATACAAAAACCCTTCATTTATGTCGTATTTCTTGTGATTTTGCAATATGATCGAAAACACAACACATATGCGAATATGGGGTTATTTCAGATTCCAAATGGCAGATTAGTATAAGATTTAGTTTAGAAACACCACTTAAATAGTACGACGATAACGAGCGCCCTCCGCCTAGAACACGCACACCGCATCACCACCCTTCCGATATCCCTTCCCGCCCCGGGCGCACTGCTTTGACCCACCTTGGTCGTAACGCTGACCGTGGCCAGCCCGCAGACCAGCTTCGGCCACGGGCCTACCGTCGGCATCCAATCTTATCCACTAGCTGACCCAACATATTACACAGGGTGGTGGACAATTATCAGGAGTTTCAAAGTGGGATCTATATGGAAGAGGTCAAAATCATTCGTTTAATCGCGCGTCTGGGATGGTTCCGCTCCAACCCGATCGACGCCTCGTTTCATACAAAAATGCTGGGTGCAGTGCTCTTGCCCAAGTCTATTCTGCTGTGCCTTTCAGCATTGGCCGTAGGTTTTTCGCCACATGTGAGCCTGGGGGTCTGCGTTTGGCGTCTTGTACAACGAGATTATGGCGATGCGGGCGGAGATGCTGCCAACAGAGCAAAACTGGCCGCCGCACTGGACATCTTCTATGCTCTAGTTCTGTTCCAGACCTTAGGATTCATACACTTTGCTACTGTTGAAGCATTGTTAGATTCGTCAGTTTTGCTCGTGGAACGAGTGATGAAACAACAATGCGGGGATGAGGATCGGAGTTGGAGCCCACTAGTTGCGATGTACCGTTCAGAAACAACAAGGAAGTTTAAGAAGGACGGGGAGCTGCCGGACAATTGGAACTTGATCACCTACGGTGTTGGGTTGCTCCAGTCTGCATCAAGGGATGATGACCACCTATGGGGGGCAAGGCTTCTAGACAAGCTCTTTGATACCAAGGATATTATATCTGTAAGACAGGAGATACTATCTTCCAGGAGCTCTATTCAGAATTTGATCGGCATGATTGGTCGGAGCAGCACAGCTGGTAACATCGAGAACAGAGAGCGCGCCGCAAGGATTCTAGCACATCTTGCCAGTGATCTCGACGTAGCACACTTCCCAGGTACACTACAATGCATTTGTTCCCTACTTGAAAGCTGTAACCAATTCTGTGAGGCCTGTCCGTCGCCGGAGAAAAATCCTGATGAACAGAGTAGGTCATTGGAAACATCCTAGCGTCAAGATGCTATGGCAGTGCCGATCCAAGACCAAACTGACCATGAAAAAGAACAAGTCTTTTGTCCATCACCTGCCAAGTTACTCAAGAGAATACTACCATCTTCACTTTTTAATAAAGAGAATACTACCATCCTCTTTATAAAGGAGTCGAGATTTACTTATAACTTTAGAGGACCCAAAGAACTGGTTTCTCAAGGCCTGCTGATTCTCGAGGGGCTCACACAGGACCAAGAGAACTGTGCAGAGATAAGCAAACACCCAAGGCTGCTCTCTAAGATCACATCACCACCGAGCAGCCCTGACTTTCTCAACAATTTGCGGGAGGACACTGTAGCAAATGAGCCAAAATTTACCTTCTTTGAGCTTAAGTGAAGTCATTAGAGCTTAATGGAACCAATGAACAGCCTTGCACCCAAGTAAAATGACCCCTTTTGCCCCTCACGAGCTAAACATGTGTTTAAGCCATAACTCAATTTTTGTCTTAAGAACTTAAAAATATGCCTAACTAAGAGTTGTATAACTCACAAATTCTAACAACTTTTGTAATTAGCGTTTTGCTTGAAACTGATCGGAAAAGGGTCAAAATATCGAATTACAAATCTGGGCCGAAAGGTGCAGATCAAATAAAGTCAGAACTTTGGAGCCCTTTTTCTCACATTTTTGAATGTATGCTCATGACAAACCTTTTATGAAAGTTTTAGTGCTACGAGTCGTTAACAACTTTGATTTTTGAGCATAGGCCAAAATCTGCACAGAAGGTTTTCAAAAACGAGGTCAAACGCAGCTAAAATGGTCAACACTGTCAAAAATGGCTGAAGTGTTCAAGTCTGAAAGTTTCGGATTTTGCCAAACTTTGAAGCGTTTTATCTTCAATTCAGCTTCGAATTTGAAATCAAGACAATTACAAGAATTGAACTTAGATCCTAGGCCTACAACTTTTGTAAAGGGAGTAGGGGTTGTGCAGTTCAAAAATCTGGAGAAGATCGCGCTCGAAGATTGCCCTATCGTCCGATCCCGCAAATCCCGCACCAGAGCTCACGCCGAGCACGCGTGCGCCGCGCTCCCCTCACCGGCTGCCCCGTGGCACGTGCTCCTCGTCGCTGCCCCGTCGAGTTGCCCCCTGCCGCTGCTCTATCCGCACGCGCCCTGCGACGCTCTGGCACGCCACCGCCGCCGTGCCCGCCAACGCACGCCCGAGACAAGACGCCACAGCTCCTCGGCCTCGCCTGCAGCGCCCTGATGGAGCCGTTCACCCGTGCACGCCTGCTTCGCCTGCGGCGCCCGCCTGCAAGCACGCCCGCCAAGTCGCCTCCCCTATCCGCCAATGGTGCCCGCCGTGGCCGGTCCACCCCGCAGCAGCGTACCAGCGCCCCTCCGACCCACCGGCCAGCCCCACGAGCTCGTCGCGGCTATAAATAGCTCGCCCGCCCCACCGTACTCCCCTCCCCACTCTCGCAGCACCTCGCCACGCTCAAACTTTGCCGGCGAAATCCACCACCGTGAGCGAGTCTCCGGTCGATTCCTTGCAGCCACGGCGCCTCCTCGTCGTCCCGCTTCCATTTTGCCCCTTCCCAGGCTCCCTCCCTTGCCGAGCAGCCCCCTCCACACGAGCCCCCATCCGCCCCCTTCCTGTGCCGTGAGAACTGCTGCACGCCGTCCCTCCTCATCGCAGCGTCGCTGGTGAGCACTCCTGGCCCAAGGCGCCGCCCCTCTCCTCTTCCCCCTGCCGTGTGCTCTTCCTTTCCCTCTGTCGCGGCCGGCCCCCAAGTTCCAGCGCCATGTTTTGTGCCGTGCCTGAATGTTGCTGTGCTTTTGTACGTGAGGGATCTATGTGGGGAAGAAGAAAGAAAGTCAGGGGGTTATGGGGAAAATCGTGGGATTTATGTTTGAGGTGGGTTTTTGTCCAGGGGTGTAGGCGCAAGATCCAGGGGCCCCTACGCATTTAACCCATAGACTGGAGGGCTAGATTTGAAGATTGCCTCGGTTTTCTTTTTTTTTCTAGATCTAAAAAGGCTGAAAGTTTAAAAAGGCATAGAAAAGTGTAGAAAAATGCTAAAAATGCAAGATAAATTTTGTTAGACTCAATATTCTGTTTAGTTTCGTATAAAAATAAGTTTACACATGTCTCTGTTATAATTAATGTTATATGATTTAATCCTTCTTTAAGCTAGTTTAAATCATAGCAAATCACAGAAAAATGCTAAAAAGGTAAATCCAACTCTCAAGTGTTTGTTTCAGAGAATAAAAGCTTAGAAAATGGTTTAGAGCCTAGCTTAGACATTTAAGTTACTGTTTTAGTTTATTAATTGAAATCTACGGGTAGATTTTTCTTTTTGCATAATGATAAATCCAGAGATGATAAAAATATGAAACCACTTGGAATAATTCAGGAATGAGGTGTAGTTCACAGGAAAATTATGAGACTTGGTTTGAAAGTTAATGAAAACCTCTTTCCTTTTTAGAGAAAGATAAAAAGGAATAATATATGAAATGCCTTTCAGACTCTTGGTTTTGCATGTTGAATCATTTGCACCTGCATTTCATGTAGAAGTTAACATCGCCGACGGTACATACGAGCTGCACCCGACGCCCGAAGAGGAAGCTGTAGCGGATCTACACCACGCCGAAGTCGAGCCCGTGCTAGAGCAAGCCGAGGACCAGTTCGCTAACTCCGAGTGTGAAGGCAAGCCCCGGATCATAAATTCCTATGTTTAAATACTTGCAATATATTGGTTGTTTTGATTATGCATTTACGTTTATAGGAATTGATTGAAACCATAGATGCATGAATATAGTGCCCCTTGATCTGAACACTAGTATAAGAAGTCGAGTAGTTGCAATGCTAAATAGGACTCGGTAAAAGTCGAGTGATTTCCTGTCACTCGCGAGTTATAGGAGTTGAATGATTTTCTTTTCATTGCAACTATAAGGATGATGGACGGGGCTGGGCTTATGTTGGTACTCGGTGGTTTGCCCCGTCTGTCTACTTGAAATTGGACTAAGGTCGAAAGGTGATGGTGTTCGTGATCAAGTGTTTGAAAGTACTAATCTCATACCTAGTATGGGATGGGGAAGCCTAGTACCTGATTGAACTGGGACGTGGCTTATACCCCTGCTGTCCTTGGAACGTCGTTCCCATGGTGCATCATGTGGGTGCAATGGCGGTCATAGTACGGTAGAGACCGGGACTGTGGAGCATTGCATGCCAAAGGAAGTTTGGACCTGACACGTACCTAGGGATCGATGGGGACGGCTGACAAGTGAAGCAACCCTTCGTGGTGCGCGGATGTCGTGGGATTAGGTTCGCCATGCATGGTTAATAAATTCGAATCGATTCGTCTGCCTCTCACAGTGTGGGACTACTTGATCGCTATGCTACACTGAGTAAGAATGAAAGATGATGATGATATAATATTGTTACTTGTTATTAATTGCTTGGAAAACTATGCTTATTTAGTATAGTTGCTAAACTTAGAATGATAAACAACAGTAGAACTGGTGGCTAAAATGTTGAAAGTAAGGACCTACACTAGTCGCTTTTGGCAAAACAAAACCCAGAGCCAAAAAGCTTACATGTCTAGGTGTTAGTGGATTAGTACCACAGGTCGGTTAAGTCTTGTTGAGCATAGTTGCTCAGCCTTGTTTGTGGCACCTCTTTTCAGGTGAGGATGATGTTTCTGAGTTCGCTGCTAGTTCTGCTTGGTCTACCCAGCTCCCTCCGGGTTGGACGGTCGAGTGGGATCCCTCCTCGGACGGCGAGGACAGGGGTCAGTGATGTCATGATCGGCTTCTTCATGATATCGTGCATCGACGTTTAGTTTCCGTGCGTTTTATTTCCGCTGCTTGAACACTCTACAAACTATGTTTGAATTTCTGAACTTTATGTTGTAATAAATCGATGCACTTTGTTTAATCTGGGTGGACTGTTGTAATCTCTGTAACCACTCACCATCGTGTGAGTTTTGCCTTCTCGATCCTGCGTTACGTGGTTTTATCGGAGGAAATCCGACGGATGACCAAGTTGACTTGTTTAAAGTACATGATCGCGTTTAGGCGACTTAAGTGTGCTTTAGCCAAGTTAATTTAGGTGGTTCCGCCACAGCTGGTATCAGAGCTTGAAAGCATGACAGAGAAAACAACAGACTTTAAATACCTTTTCTAAAATAAAACTTGCAAGAAATTAGTTTGAAAATTTCGTACGATCGTTAAGGATGAACTTAGTACGAGAAGCCCTAGGGGAATTTTTGGGTTATTTAAGGTGGCTATTAGCTATTGGTTATTTTACTAACTTCCAGCACTTTCGCCCACGTGTATTATACGTGCGCAGAGTTCCGCATCGTGAGTATGCGAGGGGTGATAGGAAGTTCTATTCCAAAGAACCTATCATCGCGGTTGTTTTCACCCACGTTTATTATACGTGCGTAAGGTTCCGTATGATGATTCATGCGAAGGGTGGTATGGTTCGATTCCAACGAGCCTATCATCACGGTTGTTCGCCCATGTTTATGATACGTGCGCATGATTCCGCATCACGAGTATGCGAAGGGTTATATGGTCCTATTCAAAGGGGCCTATTTCCACGGTTGTTGCGCTGTCCATGCAGCGTTAAACGCATGGGTGCCATTTCTATAGTGAATGGTAATGAATGGGGATGCTTTCGTGAGTGTTGGCACGAAAGGTTCATGTGGTATTGTGTTTTTCTGCAGGTACACTAACCACGTTCGTGTAGGAAAACGATATTAGAAACCCGACTAGATACTATAGGGAGCGATGTAATTGTTGCCTTGCCACCGGCACTAATCACGTAAGTCCAATTTTTGGCAATTATTTTGGTTGAGAGGACGATGTAGGTCGTGCATGCATCATGAACTAAAATCCGTGAAACCGAACCATTAAATCGACCTTGCTCATGTGTTTTAAGTTTTTTTTTCCACGTTAAGGATTTTCTAGCTGCCCTTTTCAGCATGGTGTCTTATCAAAATCTTTTGGGTTTTTTTTTCCATGTGTTATCTACAGAAACTTTATATAAGAAAAGTGTGTAAAAATGTTTTATTATGCCACTGGTAAAATTTGGTAAATTCTCCCAAAGGATTTGCGAGCAATGACAAAAAAATTTGTAACTCCTTATTTCCTGGAAATACAGTTTGTGCACCTGTTATAGTCTTCCTGTTTCGACTCCCTTAAGGACATTTTCTGCTAGGCACTGCTTAAGAAAAGCTGTAGAGAACTGTTTGAAGAACCTTGTGGTAAATATTCAGCTTATTTATATCTCTGGTTTGGGAGTTATGCTCAGTTTATTGCCACACTGTCCCTGAAAATTCCAGCATGTGCCACCTGCCAAAGATCTGAGTATATCACCCTGTTAGGATCTGTTTTCACTCCACTTATGAATACCAAACTTGTTACCAATTATCAGAAGGGAATGTTGGTAAAATTTGGGAATTTTTGGATGAGTACTTGTTGAGTTATGACCTTTTTCTCTAGCCTACCAGAATCTGTTTTCATCCTGAGTTTTAATCTCACGTTTCTTTTATCACTCCTTGGTTCCAGATGGCCGCTCCTGGGCACGTGATACGTGGCACGGATGGCACCTCCCACTCCACGTGCCTACACTTCGAGGGTTTTCCCGCTATCTTGTGGGACACCTTGAGGTGGTTTGGGTACCAGTCGCCGCCTCTTTACGCGGGACGCGAGTACCTGGAGCACGGGGTGCAAAGGTGCAGCGTGCATGTGGTCGTACCTCCACCCCCAGTGCAGCCACAGTGGCCCCAGCTTGAGGTTTCGACATATGGTCATACCCTCGAGGATACTTGGGAGTCCGTTGCCCTGCAGGCCCTCACTCAGTTCTGCAGACTACACCCTTTCGAGGTCCTTTTGGATCCGATTGGCTTGTTCCCCGCTAGGGACAGGCTGGACGCAGACTGGCTTGATAGGGTGAACAACATGGAGGTGTTGGTCACCTCACACCCGCAGGTCACCCTCTCCACCGCAACACGTTGTATGAATGCGTTGTACCGACTGGTCGAGCTCCAGGGGAGAGCTATGGCTGTCTTGGCTCGGATAGCTGTGGACACCCAGGAGCATCTCAATACCACCAAGAAAGATTTGGTGGAACAGTCGTACCAGCTCATCCAGAGGGGTATACGGATCTCTGACATGGAGACCCGGATCACCGAGCTAGAGGAGGAGGTGACAGATATGGAGCACGATATGGTATTGCTTGCAGAGGAGAAGCTAGAGGTTGAGACGGAGCTAGCTTGTTGCTAATGCGCACTTGGATGAGCACCACGCCGAGCTCAATGCCATCCATGCGCAGGAGCAGCAGGGGGAGAATGACCCGATGGAGGAGGAGGAGGAGGAGGAGGAAGACCCCGAGGAGATCGAGGGTGTCTCGAGCATGGACTTCGAGGGCGTACAGTCTCCGCCCCGAGTTGGTGACGCCCCTTCTCCGGTGCACAGCGCTTCCTCCGTGGGCAACTTAGATGACTTCTAGGTTTTTGTTGTAGCGAGTTGGTCTTCTGTTGTTACTCCTCGGCAACCTATATTTTGGATGGCGATGTAATAGGTTAGCCTCGAGTTGAGTACTCTTGCTGCCATAGACTTGTTATGTATGCATGGACATGCTTTTGTCATGACTGGCGATGTAACCGAAAACTTGGCAGAAATATAGTTGCTGTTTGGTCTCAGTTTTAACCCTATCTCCACTCACTTTTGAACTGATATTTAAATACCAAAGTTGTGCAAAAACTTGTGTTCTAACCGCTCGTAAAATTTCAGCTCCTTTCGATCTGTTAAACTCGTGTTAGAAGCCAAAACTTCACCGCTCAGATTGCTGAAAAACAGCCGGACAACGACTCACTCAGCTCACTTTTCGATCTCTTTATCTTATGTTTTGGTCAGCGAGCGTAATACAAAAGTTGTGGCATATGAAATGTGCTAACTACTGACCAAAGATGAGAAACAATGTGCATACAGAAGAAGAGATATGCACCTACTCAACAAAAGGATCTTATTGTTGTTTTTCTCAGGATCCGCAAGATTTATGTTTATGATCCTGCACATAATTTTTCCTTGTTTTTAAGCAAGCTTTCGAATTATGTGACTAATGGAAAGATACCCTCTTGCAGATGGTGCGCACTGCGCGCTTAAGCTCGATCCCAAGTGGTAGCGAGGATAATCGAGCACCTCCGCCACCACCGCCTCCCCCGCCTTCGCTAGAGGCGATCTTGGCTGCACAGACAGAGCTCTTGCGACACATCGTCCAAGGGCAGCAACACCAGCCTCAGGGAGGAAGGGGTCATCAGCAGCCCCAGATTGCTCGTTATGAGGATTTCTTAGGGACCCAGCCCCCGCTCTTCCACAAGACTGAGGATCCTCTCGATGCTGATGCATGGATTCACATTATGGAATCCAAGTTCGAGCTTCTCACTACGCCTTGCACCGATGACAACAAGGCACGGTTCGCAGCCCAGCAGCTGCGTGGTTCTGCCCGCCTCTGGTGGGACCACTACCACGCCATGCTGCCGGCTGACCACATCGTCAGCTGGGACGAGTTCAAGACCGCTTTCAGAGGCCATCATATCCCTGAGGGCCTAATGGAGCGCAAGCTCAATGAGTTCCTGGCTCTCACCCAGGGAAGTCGCGATGTCCTGCATTACGCACAGGCCTTCAACGACCTCTGCCGCTATGCCAGCTATCACGCGGATACGGATGAGAAGAAGCGGGATCGGTTCCGCAGGGGCTTGAGTCTCGAACTCAAGGAAAGGCTGAACCCCATCAAAGTGGATACCTACAACGAGCTGGTGAATCTGGCCATTTCCCAGGAAGACTGCATGAAGGCCCTCAAGGCTCACCTGAAGCGGAAAGCTCCCATGATATCACCTAGCCCGCCTGCTCGGAAATTCAGGATGGTTCCCCCTTCAGCACCTCACAGGCCCGCGCAGCCTGGGAGATGGGTTGCTCGCCCTCCACCACCGGCAGCACCTCATTTCCCCGGTTTCCAGCCGCAGGCGCCTCAGCGCAACCTTCCACCGCCGCCGCGCCCTGCAAATGGTAACCGCTGCTTCACCTGCGGCAACGTGGGACACTTTGCCAAGGACTGCCCCAGAAACAAGAATCAACGCCCCGGCCAGAGCAATGCAATGGTGAACAAGGGAAAGAAGCCCAAAGTACAAGTTCGTCATGGCAGGCTAAACTTCACCAATGTGGCAGAACTCCCAGAAGGCGCACCGGTGATGACGGGTACATTCCTTATTCATAATCAACCAGTTTTGATTTTATTTGATTCCGGAGCATCTCATAGTTTCATCGGAAGTAAAACTGGTGCTAGATGTGGGTTAAGGTTCTGTCACACCAAAGGGTCGTATATGATCTCTACCCCAGGTGGGAAAATAGCCTCAGATCAAATGAACCTCAATGTACCTATCAAGTTAGGAAGAACCCTCTTTAAGGAAAATCTTATTATTCTCGGTCTAGAGGGAATAGATATTATCTTGGGTATGGATTGGATGACTCGACACCGAGTAATGCTAGATATCTCCGCCCGAGCTGTCCACCTAGACTCACCACTGTATGGCACCTCCACTATCCACTTACCCCACCGAGAGTGCATAAACTCCTGTGCTTATCCCATGGTTGAGGCCCAACTGGAAGATATCCCCATTGTTTGTGAGTATCCAGATGTATTCCCGGATGACCTGCCAGGCATGCCACCTGACAGGGATATCGAGTTTGCTATTGAGTTGCAACCAGGCACGGCACCAATATCCAAGAGGCCGTATCGAATGCCACCCGCAGAGCTAGCAGAACTGAAAACCCAATTACATGAACTGTTGGAAAAGGGTTTCATTCGCCCAAGTACGTCACCTTGGGGTTGTCCAGCACTGTTTGTGAAGAAGAAGGACGAGAGTCTACGCATGTGTGTGGACTACCGCCCTCTCAATGCGGTGACGATTAAGAATAAATATCCATTGCCCCGCATTGATGTCCTATTTGATCAGTTAGCTGGAGCTAGAGTATTCTCCAAGATAGACCTTCGCTCAGGCTATCATCAGATCAAGATCCGACCGTGTGACATTCCCAAAACGGCTTTCTCCACACGGTATGGACTCTACGAGTATCTAGTTATGTCGTTTGGGCTTACTAATGCACCTGCTTATTTCATGTATCTCATGAATTCGGTGTTTATGCCCGAGCTGGACAAATTCATCGTGGTATTCATTGATGACATCCTAGTGTACTCGAAGAATGAGAAGGAACATGCCGAGCATCTTCGCATTGTTCTTCAACGCTTGAGAGATCATCAGTTGTACGCGAAGTTCTCCAAGTGTGAGTTCTGGTTGGAGAATGTTAAATTCTTGAGACACACTATTTCTCGAGATGGCATTGCAGTCGACCCCAGCAAAGTGCAAGAGGTCATGGACTGGAAGCCACCCACTTCGGTTCATCAAATCCGAAGCTTTCTTGGTCTAGCAGGCTACTATCGGCGATTCATTCCGGATTTCTCAAAAATAGCTAAGCCTATGACTGAGTTATTGAAGAAAGGAGTCAAATTCACATGGAGTGACAAATGTGAAGAAGCTTTCCACACCTTGAGAAGACTTTTAACCTCTGCCCCAGTCCTAGCTCAACCTGACACTACTAAGCCGTTTGACGTGTATTGTGACGCCTCCGGCACTGGACTTGGGTGTGTTCTCATGCAAGACAACCGAGCCATTGCCTATGCCTCACGAGCGTTACGGCCGCATGAGCTGAATTACCCGACACATGATCTGGAATTGGCAGCCGTGATTCATGCCTTGAAGATGTGGAGACACTATCTTATGGGCACTCACTGCAATGTCTACACTGATCACAAGAGCCTCAAGTATATCTTTACTCAAGCGGATCTTAACATGCGTCAGAGAAGGTGGTTGGAATTAATTAAGGATTATGATCTGGAAGTGCATTATCACCCCGGCAAAGCAAATGTAGTTGCCGATGCTCTCAGTCGCAAGGCCCATTGCAATTGTTTGTCGGCAACTAACTTCGCAGAAACCATATGTCATGAGATGGGAAAACTTAGTTTGGAAATTATTTCCCATGGCACCTTAGGTCATGTTTCCATTGAATCTACCTTAGAGGACAAAATTGGGCTGATACAATTAGAAGATGAGGAAATAAAGCTAATTAAGGAGAAAGTTGCACAGAGAGATGAGGGGTATAAACATTTCCGACAAGATGAGAAGGGAATAGTGTACTATGAGAACCGACTTGTTGTCCCATCTAACCCCGACCTTAGGAAGCAAATCCTGGATGAAGCACATCTCTCCAAGTTCTCGATTCATCCTGGCAGCAATAAGATGTATCATGACCTCCGTCAAACATTTTGGTGGAGTGGAATGAAACCGGAAATTGCACGCTATGTCTCGGAATGCGACACATGTCAACGTATCAAGGCAAGCCACTTGAAGGTAGCAGGTACCTTGCAACCGCTACCTATTCCATCTTGGAAATGGGAAGATATCAGCATGGATTTCATTGTGGGATTACCTGTTACTTCTCAGCGCCATGATTCTATCTGGGTTATAGTGGACCGTCTTACCAAGACGGCACATTTCCTTCCTGTTCACACTACCTACACCGCTCGGAAATATGCAGAATTGTATCTTGACCGTATTGTGTCCCTACATGGTGTGCCGAAGACAATCATCTCTGATCAAGGAGTTCAATTCATCGCACGCTTTTGGGAACAACTACAGTCCGCACTTGGCACTAAGCTAATCCGTAGCTCAACATATCACCCTCAGACTGATGGCCAAACAGAAAGGGTGAATCAAATTCTAGAAGACATGCTACGTGCTTGCGTCATACATTATGACAAGAATTGGGATAAATGTTTGCCATTAGCGGAATTTTCCTATAACAATAGCTACCAGGCTAGCTTGAAAATGGCACCATTTGAAGCCCTATATGGTCGAAGGTGTCGAACACCTTTAAATTGGTCACAAACAGGAGAAAGACAAACCTATGGGCCTGATCTAGTAGTTGAAGCCGAAGAGCAAGTTAAAATAATTCAAGCAAATCTTAAAGCCGCCCAGTCACGATAGAAAAGCTATTTTGACAAAAGGAGAAGGCCCTTACAGTTTGACATTGGTGATCATGTATACCTCCGAGTCTCACCGACTAAGGGTGTACAACGGTTTGGGATCAAAGGAAAATTGGCTCCCCGATACATTGGTCCCTATGAGATCGTGGAAATATGCGGACCAGTCGCATATAGAGTTAAACTCCCTAACAGACTTTCAGCTATACACGACATATTCCACGTATCGCAGCTCAAGAAGTGTGTACGAGTTCCCACGGCAATTATTGAGCAAGAAGAGGTATCGATAGACCCGGATCTTTCCTATGTGGAGTACCCAATCAAGATTGTTGATCGCAAGGAAAGGAAGACCCGGAACAAAATAATGAGGATGTTCAAAGTTCAGTGGAGTCATCACACAGAAGCCGAAGCCACATGGGAAACGGAGGAGTATCTTAATACCCACTTCCGCGGATTTCTTTTCGATCAGGGAGGTACGATACCCAAGCCACACTAGTTCTTTTTCTTTCACTCGAATCTCGGGGCGAGATTCCTTTAAGGGGGGTAGGTTGTAGCAAATGAGCCAAAATTTACCTTCTTTGAGCTTAAGTGAAGTCATTAGAGCTTAATGGAACCAATGAACAGCCTTGCACCCAAGTAAAATGACCCCTTTTGCCCCTCACGAGCTAAACATGTGTTTAAGCCATAACTCAATTTTTGTCTTAAGAACTTAAAAATATGCCTAACTAAGAGTTGTATAGCTCACAAATTCTAACAACTTTTGTAATTAGCGTTTTGCTTGAAACTGATCGGAAAAGGGTCAAAATATCGAATTACAAATCTGGGCCGAAAGGTGCAGATCAAATAAAGTCAGAACTTTGGAGCCCTTTTTCTCACATTTTTGAATGTATGCTCATGACAAACCTTTTATGAAAGTTTTAGTGCTACGAGTCCTTAACAACTTTGATTTTTGAGCATAGGCCAAAATCTGCACAGAAGGTTTTCAAAAACGAGGTCAAACGCAGCTAAAATGGTCAACACTGTCAAAAATGGCTGAAGTGTTCAAGTCTGAAAGTTTCGGATTTTGCCAAACTTTGAAGCGTTTTATCTTCAATTCAGCTTCGAATTTGAAATCAAGACAATTACAAGAATTGAACTTAGATCCTAGGCCTACAACTTTTGTAAAGGGAGTAGGGGTTGTGCAGTTCAAAAATCTGGAGAAGATCGTGCTCGAAGATTGCCCTATCGTCCGATCCCGCAAATCCCGCACCAGAGCTCACGCCGAGCACGCGTGCGCCGCGCTCCCCTCACCGGCTGCCCCGTGGCACGTGCTCCTCGTCGCTGCCCCGTCGAGTTGCCCCCTGCCGCTGCTCTATCCGCACGCGCCCTGCGACGCTCTGGCACGCCACCGCCGCCGTGCCCGCCAACGCACGCCCGAGACAAGACGCCACAGCTCCTCGGCCTCGCCTGCAGCGCCCTGATGGAGCCGTTCACCCGTGCACGCCTGCTTCGCCTGCGGTGCCCGCCTGCAAGCACGCCCGCCAAGTCGCCTCCCCTATCCGCCAATGGTGCCCGCCGTGGCCGGTCCACCCCGCAGCAGCGTACCAGCGCCCCTCCGACCCACCGGCCAGCCCCACGAGCTCGTCGCGGCTATAAATAGCTCGCCCGCCCCACCGTACTCCCCTCCCCACTCTCGCAGCACCTCGCCACGCTCAAACTTTGCCGGCGAAATCCACCACCGTGAGCGAGTCTCCGGTCGATTCCTTGCAGCCACGGCGCCTCCTCGTCGTCCCGCTTCCATTTTGCCCCTTCCCAGGCTCCCTCCCTTGCCGAGCAGCCCCCTCCACACGAGCCCCCATCCGCCCCCTTCCTGTGCCGTGAGAACTGCTGCACGCCGTCCCTCCTCATCGCAGCGTCGCTGGTGAGCACTCCTGGCCCAAGGCGCCGCCCCTCTCCTCTTCCCCCTGCCGTGTGCTCTTCCTTTCCCTCTGTCGCGGCCGGCCCCCAAGTTCCAGCGCCATGTTTTGTGCCGTGCCTGAATGTTGCTGTCCTTTTGTACGTGAGGGATCTATGTGGGGAAGAAGAAAGAAAGTCAGGGGGTTATGGGGAAAATCGTGGGATTTATGTTTGAGGTGGGTTTTTGTCCAGGGGTGTAGGCGCAAGATCCAGGGGCCCCTACGCATTTAACCCATAGACTGGAGGGCTAGATTTGAAGATTGCCTCGGTTTTCTTTCTTTTTTCTAGATCTAAAAAGGCTGAAAGTTTAAAAAGGCATAGAAAAGTGTAGAAAAATGCTAAAAATGCAAGATAAATTTTGTTAGACTCAATATTCTGTGTAGTTTCGTATAAAAATAAGTTTACACATGTCTCTGTTATAATTAATGTTATATGATTTAATCCTTGTTTAAGCTAGTTTAAATCATAGCAAATCACAGAAAAATGCTAAAAAGGTAAATCCAACTCTCAAGTGTTTGTTTCAGAGAATAAAAGCTTAGAAAAATGGTTTAGAGCCTAGCTTAGACATTTAAGTTACTGTTTTAGTTTATTAATTGAAATCTACGGGTAGATTTTTCTTTTTGCATAATGATAAATCCAGAGATGATAAAAATATGAAACCACTTGGAATAATTCAGGAATGAGGTGTAGTTCACAGGAAAATTATGAGACTTGGTTTGAAAGTTAATGAAAACCTCTTTCCTTTTTAGAGAAAGATAAAAAGGAATAATATATGAAATGCCTTTCAGACTCTTGGTTTTGCATGTTGAATCATTTGCACCTGCATTTCATGTAGAAGTTAACATCGCCGACGGTACATACGAGCTGCACCCGACGCCCGAAGAGGAAGCTGTAGCGGATCTACACCACGCTGAAGTCGAGCCCGTGCTAGAGCAAGCCGAGGACCAGTTCGCTAACTCCGAGTGTGAAGGCAAGCCCCGGATCATAAATTCCTATGTTTAAATACTTGCAATATATTGGTTGTTTTGATTATGCATTTACGTTTATAGGAATTGATTGAAACCATAGATGCATGAATATAGTGCCCCTTGATCTGAACACTAGTATAAGAAGTCGAGTAGTTGCAATGCTAAATAGGACTCGGTAAAAGTCGAGTGATTTCCTGTCACTCGCGAGTTATAGGAGTTGAATGATTTTCTTTTCATTGCAACTATAAGGATGATGGACGGGGCTGGGCTTATGTTGGTACTCGGTGGTTTGCCCCGTCTGTCTACTTGAAATTGGACTAAGGTCGAAAGGTGATGGTGTTCGTGATCAAGTGTTTGAAAGTACTAATCTCATACCTAGTATGGGATGGGGAAGCCTAGTACCTGATTGAACTGGGACGTGGCTTATACCCCTGCTGTCCTTGGAACGTCGTTCCCATGGTGCATCATGTGGGTGCAATGGCGGTCATAGTACGGTAGAGACCGGGACTGTGGAGCATTGCATGCCAAAGGAAGTTTGGACCTGACACGTACCTAGGGATCGATGGGGACGGCTGACAAGTGAAGCAACCCTTCGTGGTGCGCGGATGTCGTGGGATTAGGTTCGCCATGCATGGTTAATAAATTCGAATCGATTCGTCTGCCTCTCACAGTGTGGGACTACTTGATCGCTATGCTACACTGAGTAAGAATAAAAGATGATGATGATATAATATTGTTACTTGTTATTAATTGCTTGGAAAACTATGCTTATTTAGTATAGTTGCTAAACTTAGAATGATAAACAACAGTAGAACTGGTGGCTAAAATGTTGAAAGTAAGGACCTACACTAGTCGCTTTTGGCAAAACAAAACCCAGAGCCAAAAAGCTTACATGTCTAGGTGTTAGTGGATTAGTACCACAGGTCGGTTAAGTCTTGTTGAGCATAGTTGCTCAGCCTTGTTTGTGGCACCTCTTTTCAGGTGAGGATGATGTTTCTGAGTTTGCTGCTAGTTCTGCTTGGTCTACCCAGCTCCCTCCGGGTTGGACGGTCGAGTGGGATCCCTCCTCGGACGGCGAGGACAGGGGTCAGTGATGTCATGATCGGCTTCTTCATGATATCGTGCATCGACGTTTAGTTTCCGTGCGTTTTATTTCCGCTGCTTGAACACTCTACAAACTATGTTTGAATTTCTGAACTTTATGTTGTAATAAATCGATGCACTTTGTTTAATCTGGGTGGACTGTTGTAATCTCTGTAACCACTCACCATCGTGTGAGTTTTGCCTTCTCGATCCTGCGTTACGTGGTTTTATCGGAGGAAATCCGACGGACGACCAAGTTGACTTGTTTAAAGTACATGATCGCGTTTAGGCGACTTAAGTGTGCTTTAGCCAAGTTAATTTAGGTGGTTCCGCCACAGACACAATGGTTGTTGGAATGCTAAGCAAGTCACTCACAGCGTTAAGCAGGATACTTGCCTGCCCTGGGGATGGCGCCACAAGGCTGCGCCAGGAACTTGCCAGTACCACAGAAGATGTCAGCAATCTGATGTCTATTTTGGAGACTGACAGCGGAGCTGCCCAAGAACTGCATGGACAAGCCCTGGAGATCCTGACAGAGTTAGCCTTTGATGATTCTTTCAAAAAGCTGGAGATTAACAAGCTTCTCAAGGCCCTGCTATGCATCTTCCTTGAGGAAGCGCCCAGCAATAATACTGTAGTTCAAGTGGAACAAGCAGACAGGGAAAATGCCACCAGACTGATGAGGGGAAAAGCAGGGGAAGCACTGGCCAGATTGCTTCCCGTTAGCACTGCAAGAGAAAGAGATGTTATAATTTCCAAGCAACAGGCGATCAACCTATTGACTAAGGTAACTAGCTACCTCTGCCTATTTTTGTTTAGAACAAAAGAAAAATTGACAACTCTCGCTTCTTCTGCCTCTGCATCATGTTGGATCTTATTCCCAATTCTCAGATGTCAGTTAATTTCTCTTAATTCTGTAGCGTACAAAAATTTCCACTAGAGATGAGTTGCATCAATATTGCTGATCCTTTGCATTAAATTATGTTTGTTACAGGTGCTCGATCAAATATTATCTAGTAAAATGGGAACCAGCGGCACCCCTAAGCTCACAACCAGCTCTCAGGGGTGCCTCCCGCTGGTTGTCCGGATAGCAATTGGGAGAGCTCTCGGTGTTTAGATCCGGCAATCTACTGAGGGGAGGAGCCCGCGCTAGGAGGCGCCCCTCCTCGCCGGCAACCACCCCGGTACCGGCAACCACCACCTACGGCATGGTCCCCTCCGGCCTTGTCAGATAACCACCTTACCCCTTTCTTCCTTCCCGGTCTCCTGTTCATCCAGTTGCTCGTTGCGGCCTAGTCTCAGGTAAGATTTGATGGCCTCTCTCTGCTTTGTCCAGAGTCATGGGATTGCCTTCGCAGCAAAAGTCCGCGACCTTCTCAACTCCTATGTCTCCCCTCTGTCGACGCAAAGTCCTGGCTTCGCCATGCTAGCTGCGTTTAGCAGGAATTCTTTCAGGCTGGACTCGTTTTCAGTCGCGTCTTGTCTGCAAAATGTTTTGGGAGGTGTGGCATCTGGTTTTCGGGTCTCTCAAATTTCTCAACAAGTCTTCAAGTTTTTTGTGGCTTCGAAACATGTGGGTTTCTTATGTGAAGACCTCAAGGATTTTTCTTGTGATGAGTTCAACCTGGGTTTCTTTTTCTCCAATGCTTCGGGGCTATCTAAGGCTACTCTTTTTGCTCGGAAACTTTCTGGACCTGCTTATCACTGGGAACTCTCTCGGCCTAGACATGGAAAAGCAGTATCACTTTCTAAATGTCCTCTTTTGGGGCAACATCCGAACTCCAAAGTTTCAACTCATCAGGAAATACCCATGAAGTCTTATGGTTTTTCATCTTCTCGAAGGGGTCTTCATCCAGAGAGGTCTCGTTCGTTTGTTGATGTGGTTAGAGCTTCCTCTGGTTCATCACAAAAGTTGACAGGGGCTAATGCCACACCTTTAGGGGAAAAGCTGGCATTCATCAACAATTATCAGAGGGTGGGCTTTTTGGGTTCTTCTTCTTCCTCTCCACAGAAGAGAAGATCGGTGTTTGATCGGCTCTCCTCCAGAGCGGAGGCAGGCAAGACGGAGCACCGGGTCAGCAAGATTTTGAATTCTAGTGGCCCCCCGCTCGAGAAGGTTTATGACCAGAATACACGCTTGGGCAGGAGTCTCTTATGTTCCCGATGCCTGTCTCCAAGACACAGAAGATCTGCTTGCAGAAATAGGATTTCTTGCTGGCACTGTAGAAGAGCGGGACACACGCTTAATGACTGCAAGCCTTTTCACAGTCTCCAAGCGTTCATCATGTGTTGCAGCTCTACTTTCGGCGGTGGGTTTTCCCCAGGCATCAAGGCTTCGGACTGGCCTCTGGATTGCACATCCACTTGGTTCAAGGACGGCCCACCGGAGGAAAGGCTTACAGGCACAAGCGGCCCAAGGATCTTCGCCAATCTCGAGGATCTAGCGCTGTCCCTTCATGGTCGTGTATCTGGAAGCGCAACCAGCAACCCAACCGCTGGCCTGCCTGCCGCTTCGTCTTCGCCCTTCTTCCCCCCTTTGCAACAGTACCTTCCACCGGACACGAGCACCGATCTCCATCAACCACCTGCAACCAACCAAGACCAAACAATGGCCTTCCTCAACATTGATCCCCAGCCCCTCATGCTCGCTGGCTTTCACAGGGTGATGGTACAAGGTCGGCAGCAGTTCACAAGGGTGGTGGTGCCAAGAGCGCTACCACGAAATGAAGACCTGGCAGTCGTCACTCTTGGGAACCTTCCCCCCGGTGAGATCCCTTTCGGTCCCCTGAGGAATGCGATCTCCAACTATCTGGTACATGATTTGGGTCTCGAAGTTAGAGATATCCAAAGAAGCCCTTTTGGTAGAGGAGAAGCTTTTGTTAGAATGGGGAGGCCTTCAGATAGAGATACTCTCATTGCTAGAAGTCCCCTTTTCAATAATGGGCTTAGTTTTACCTTTGTCCAACACAATCGTGCTCTCAATGCCCGTAGGGTAAACTTTAACAGAGAATGCTGGCTCATGCTTATTGGATTTCCCATTGACAACCGCTCTTCTCACGAAATCGAGGATTCTATCAGATCGTTTGGTAGGATGATTCTCTGGCAGAAAGATGATGTTTTGGCAAGGGTCATTATAAAGGCTCGGGTGACGGATCTTGTGGACATTCCACATTATCTAATTCTGTCAGAAGGAGATGACTTTGAGGGAGTTTCTTATACAGTTCAGTGTGAAATCTTACAACAGAACATGCTGGGGGCCCAATTGCAAGATGAGGACATACCACCAGGAGGACCAGATGGGGAATTCATCTTTCCAGGTTTTCAACCAAATGTTCAACAGCAACAAAACCAACCACACAACCACAATTTGGATCTGGAGGGGCCTGGGGGTCAGCTACCAGACTTAAATGGCAACCCAGAGCAGAATAATATGGCTATTGAACAGGATGAACAAGATGAAGAAGAGGATGAAGAGGATGGGATGGATGAGGATGTTCTCCTGGACATGCTTATTGAGGAGGCCCAGGCACTCCATGAGGAAGAAGAGGAACCTCAGGTCATCTTGGACCTAAATCTCAATTTATCACCGCCACCACCTTCCTCGAGTCCTTCTGATCAGAGCATGGACCCCCTTCCAATAGTGGTTTACTCAGGAGGGATCCCTCAGGCAATTGCTTTTAATCCAGTTGATCAGCCACTTGAGCAGGAGCCAGTCCACCCAATGGGTCAATATATGGATATTCATGCACAACAGGCTGCCATGCAAGATGGACCCTTGATCCAGCCGGAGATTGTTCTTGGGCTGCCTGCCAACAACCAACAAGACTAGGCCATACCGGCTAACCAGGTAGCGTTTGACCAGCCCATGGGAAATATTAATGTTAATCTTGTGCTGTTACCGGACTCTCAGTGGCATAGGGATCCAGTGCTGGCACAAAAGTTCATCAAAGATGTGGTTCTGCCGGAAACTCTCTCCTCCACTGCGGAGCCAAATCCAAAGACTTCTGGTGCTCTTCAGAACCCCAACCTCTTTCGGCTTTGGGCCCAGCACTTTTCTCCAGCAGGCTGTCCTGAACAAGTAACTTACATCCCAGCAGATTGGGCCTCCTTCTTCATCAATATGTTGCTGTCACCTCAGCACTTTGATTGGGCCAAAAACTTTCTTGCCTCCTCTGCTTGGAACTTCATGCTCAGCTGTGTGGAAAATTCATCAATGATGGCCTTCAACATTCCATCAGTCTGTCCCAGAACCAGTCCCCTGCCGTGCATAAGTCAAGAAGAAGAAGATGGTATTCCTACAGCTTCCTTTATGGACAAGGCTACTAGCACACCCTCAGTAAAGAAAGCAAGGGCAAGGCTTGGGAGCTTGGTGGCCCCGGAATGTGAATCTTCTGTCAGGAGGAGTAGCAGAATCAAGGCTAGAAACGAAGGATTTCGTGCTGCGACCTGTCAAAACAGTAGTTGCCTGGCCTGCCACTCGAAAGCCCCCACTCTATCCTCAGCACACATTCAGGGGCTGGGGGAAAAAGTATGCAGCATGGGCTCATCTAAGATTTCTTCTGCTAGCTTGTCAGCCAAGTCCAACCACATGAAGGTGATAGGAGCTAAAGGATCTGCATCATCCCAGGAGACACAGAAGAAGGCCAAGAAGAACAAGCCTCAAGGACCGAACTCTGAAAACTGAAAGTTCTATGGAGGATGCTTTCTTTAATTCCTGTCTGTCAGTGAACTTGTCCTTTCACAAGCCTTTACTTATGTCAGTCTCAAACTATCATCTGTCGGTGCCTAGGGAAATCTTTTGCTGGAATGTTGGTTTCGTTTATATGGTTCTCATGTGTGTTTCTTCAGTGCTTGGGGGTTTTTTAAGGGCTGTCATGGTTTCTTCTTTTTGGTACAGAAGGTTTTTGGTTGGGGTTCTATCCCATTTGGAATACAGGGCCCTTGGAAGTGAAGTTTGCCTTTTTGTTTGATTATGAATCGTAAACGTTTATGGAATATCCTTTCTTGGAACGTGAGAGGTATTAATTCATCGGTTAGATGGAATGCGATTAGAAGCAAAATAATGGAATCGAAGGCAGACATCATATGTTTGCAAGAGACCAAAAGAGAGGTTTTCTCTGATTCGTATCTCAGGAACTTATGTCCTCCTGCTTTCACCCTTTTTGATTTCATACCATCTATAGGCAATTCAGGAGGAGCTATTATGGTTTGGAATGCTAATAAGTTTCAGGGTCAATCAATCTTTCAAAACAATTTTGCTCACTCAGTGGAGTTACAGTGTAATTTGTCAGGGGAAACATGGATTCTAACCAACATTTATGCGCCATGCACTCCAGAAGGTAAAATAGAATTTCTGGATTGGTTCAAGAGAATCAGGATGCCGGATGATGAAAAATGGCTAGTGGTAGGGGATTTCAACTTGTTAAGACGCTCTTCGGACAGAAATAAACCTGGAGGTCATCCGCAAGAAATGATGATGTTCAATGAAGCAATCAGCAGGTTAGGACTCACAGAAATTCAGCTCAAAGGAGGAAAATACACTTGGACTAATAAACAGACTAATCCGTTACTAGAGAGGCTGGATTGGTTCTTCTCATCCTCTGCCTGGATTACAGCCTATCCAAACACATGGGCAACAACTTTGTCAAGAGATTCCTCTGATCACAACCCTTGTGTCATTTCTATCTCAAATCTTATGCCTTCGTCTCAAGTCTTCAGATTTGAAAACTATTGGATGCATCATGAGCAATTCAATGATGTTCTGCATAATGTTTGGACTTCTCCGGTCTCATACTCTGACAGAGCCCAAATCGTTGGTGCAAAATTCAAAAAGTTGCGAAGAGAACTTCGAATATGGAAAGCAGGGTTGCCAAGTCTGGCAAAAACCATTCAACACACAAAGGAGGTCATCCTTTTTCTAGATATACTAGAAGAATCTAGAGATCTATCCCTGCAAGAATGGAACTTAAGGGATATTGTTATGAATCATCTAAAGAATCTTTTACAGCAACAGAAAACTTATTGGCAGCAAAGATGTTCCATCAACTGGGCCAAAATGGGTGATGAAAGTACAAGGTTCTTTCATGCAAAGGCTTCCATTCAAAACAAGATTAACCACATTTTGACGCTACAAGATCAGAACGGAATGAATGTCAAAGCCCATGAAGATAAAGCAAACCTAATTTGGGTGGAATACAAAAATAGAATGGGCAGGTCAGATTACCGCCACATGTATTTGGATCTGAGTATTATCCTATCTCCTTCAGAGGGACTCCAAGACTTAGAGGTGGCTTTTGCTAAAGAAGAAATTGATAATATCATCAAGGATTTACCCACGAATAAATCTCCAGGCCCTGATGGTTTTAATGGGGAATTCCTTAAACGATGCTGGCATGAATTGGCCGAAGATTTTTATGCTTTATGTGATGGCTTTCATAATGGGGAAGTCTGTATGCGTAGCATCAACTCATCCTTTATCACACTTATCCCAAAAAAAGCTGGCCCTTTGCATGTGAGTGACTACAGACCAATATCCCTTCTAAACTCATCAATAAAGCTCATCACAAAAATCCTAGCGTTGAGACTACAAAAGGTCATCATCAATCTCATTCACAAGAATCAATATGGCTTTATCAAATCTAGGACCATTCAGGACTGCTTAGCTTGGGCTCTTGAATTCCTACACTGCTGCAAATCTTCAAAGAAGGACATCATCATTCTCAAATTGGACTTTGAAAAGGCTTTTGATCGTATTGAACATAAGGCCATCCTAGAAATTCTGAAACATAAAGGTTTTGGGGAGAAATGGATTGGATGGATTAAGGTCATTCTTGATTCAGGCACATCGTCAGTTCTTCTGAATGGTGTTCCAGGTAAAACTTTCCATTGTAAGAGAGGGGTACGGCAGGGGGACCCTTTATCACCTCTTCTGTTTGTGCTTGCTGCTGATTTACTCCAATCTCTTATTAATAAGTCTAAGGAGGAGGGACACCTTTCTCTCCCGATCCCTTTGCGAGCCAGCGAGGATTTCCCAATTGTTCAGTATGCTGATGACACTTTGCTCTTCATGGAGGCTGATCCGAGTCAGTTAATACACTTAAAAAATCTTCTGGATATCTTTGCAGAATCTACTGGGTTAAAAGTTAATTACAACAAATCCATGATGGTCCCCATAAACACTCAGCAGGACAAGCTTAATCTCTTGGCTGGTATCCTAGATTGTCAGACAGGAACCTTCCCTTTCACCTATCTGGGGTTACCTCTGGGGTTACATAAACCGTCGATGCAAGACTTTCTTCCTTTGATCAAGAGAATTGAAGGGAAATTAGGTGGAATATCATCTATGCTTTCACAAGGAGGAAAATTACAATTGGTAAACTCTGTTTTAACATCTTCAGCTATGTTTCAGATGGCCACTTTGAAACTCCCCAAAGGGGTTATACATCAGATTGACAAATTCCGCAAACACTGTCTCTGGAGAGGCTCAGATCTATCCTCTACCAAACCGTCCAAAGCTGCTTGGCCTTTAGTTTGTCTACCCAAATGTCAAGGGGGTTTAGGGGTGCTCAATATAATTACCCAGAATGAGGCTCTGTTATTAAAGTTCCTACACAAATTTTTTTCAAAAGCTGATCTGCCTTGGGTTCACTTGATTTGGGACAAGTTGTACAGCAATGGTACTCGTCCGGGTGTTCAAAAAAAGGGTTCCTTCTGGTGGAAGGATATAGTCAAATTGCTACACAAATTCAAGGGTTTTGCTTCAGCTCGGGTTGCGGATGGAAGCACTGTGCTGCTTTGGCAAGACCTGTGGAATGATCACTCTCTACAATCTGAGCTTCCTAACCTCTTTTCCTTTGCCCGAAACAAAAATATATCGTATCACAAAGCGATAAACACGACAGATCTTGGTTTTCTGTTTCACCTACCTTTATCTACAGAAGCTCATTCGGAACTCCTTATGCTTCAGGATTTTATGCACAATGCAGTCTCACAGAATGTTTCAGACACTTGGTCTTATATCTGGGGATCCTCAACCTTCTCAGTCAAGAAAGCATACAAGGCTTTAACAGGACAAAGGGAAACACACCCAATACATCGCTGGCTGTGGAAATCGAAATGTCAGAAAAAACACAAAGTTTTCTTTTGGCTTCTGATTATCGACAGGTTAAATACAAAAGATGTCCTTCAAAGAAGAAGGATGCATTTGGATTCTAATGTCTGCGAAATGTGTATCCGCCAAAAAAGGGAGACGGTAACACATCTTTTTCTACGATGCAATTTTGCTAAAGCCTGCTGGAATTCGATTGGGATTTCTTTTGTCTCCACAAGATCGTCGGTCCACATCTTCAATCAGATTAGAAGGCAGTTAAACACCGCCTTCTCCATGGAAGTCATCATCCTCATGTCTTGGAGTATTTGGACCACAAGGAATGACTGGACTTTTAATAATGTCGATCCTTCGACTTCTGGAACTCGATCAAAATTTTTGTCTGAGCTCTCATTGGTGGCTTCACATAGGATGAATTCTGTTTTAAGTCAGGAATGTTTAGATTGGATCCACTCCCTCTGAATCTTTTCTTTGCTACTCTCTTGCTTGTAGCTTTCGTGTTTGGTTTTTTTGTGTGTTTCTTACTCTGTAACTTTTTCGGACCTTGTTTTAATATATTTCAGTAGGGCTTGCCCCTCCTGTTTCATTCAAAAAAAAATGGGAACCAGCGCAGATGCAGCAGAAAATTTTGTGGAAAACCAGCCCCCAGAAGAAAGAAAGTTTATGGCAGCCATGTTATCCCTCGTCGTGGTGATATGCCACGAAAATGTGAGCAGTAGAGAAGATTTTGCTCGATCCACCCCTGAAGATGCAGCACTTGCGAAGAGGAAAGAAGAAGCTGAGCAATCCGAGGAAAGAAAGTTTATGGCAGCCATGTTATCCCTCGCTGTGGTGATATGCAACGAAAATGTTATCAGTAGAGAAGATTTTGCTCGATCCACCCCTGAAGATGCAGCACTTGCGAAGAAGCTCAAAGACATACTGGAAGTAAACAAGCAACGCACGGCTCAGTCTGAGTGTTTTAGAGTAGTGAAACTTACCTGCCAGATGGTGATAGCTATGATTCAAGCCAAGCCCAGCTGCATCCAACGTTTCAATGAACATAATTTCAAGGAAGCACTGACCGAGACTTTGGGAACCATGTCGGAGGTTGATAACTGCATGCTCTTTGCTGGGAATGATGGTGAGGTGATCAAGCCAGCGAGGTCTCTCGCTTCTCTAGTGAAAGAAGCACAAGAACTCCTAAAGACAGCACAAGAACAGGGTAATTGATATCTCTGTCTGACAAAGGGGACATCGTTAAGTATATTATCTTGTTTTTATCAAAGATTTATCTTGGATCGTCTTCTGGGCTATTTGTTTGACAAAATAAAAAACCTGTATTTTTATTCTTATTCCAGAACTGGGATCTACAATTCTTGTTGACAATGTAGTCGCGTGCTATCTAAGTTTTGTATTTGTAACCCCATTTTTTCTGTTAATATCACGGTTTGTGTGATGCTCCCATATCAGTCTGCGTACTGAACTAGTTGCAACAAGTACATGTGCTATGTTTCCAAAGAAGAAAAGGCTGGAACTGTTCTTTTTTTCATTATCTAAATTATATCCGTCAAACAGCTTTGCATTTGATAATTGATAAATTTATGTTTCCAGGACTCTTGTTATTTCTAATTAATGTGCGAACACGATCATTGGCAGCCTGCCCTGAGATTGTGCACCTGTTTTAATCTCTGAGTGTGTTTCAGGTTCCACATCCCCTGGTGAAGCAGAGACTAACTAAACTACTAAAGTCAAGCAGAGGCCATTTGTTCAGGATACTGTACCTGACAGCAAACAAGTAGCTAACTGCCACAATACAGAGTATCCCAATGTATCGCCTCCAATCTATTGTCTCCAATTTCGCATGCACCCTAGCACTCGCACATAAGGCGGATCTAGGACCCGGGATGCAGCCCGAGGCGAGCCCATGTAACCCCTTTCACATATGTGGTGTTTAGCCTAACAAAAGGAGGCCCAGGAGGCAAGATCAGACTGTTTTGGGTGTGAATCAGCAGCTCAGCCTAGGGCTGCGCCCCGTTCTGGATCTGCCCCCGCGCACATTGGTCTATTCTAGTTTGGTAATAGATGCTTCATCCTGAGCAACAGATGGTATTTGACAATTGACAGTAAAAGAAAGAAAGAAACCAATTCAGCGAAATGCAATGGGCTGATACAAATTAGAGATGTAGAAAATTTCTAGATAGACCCATTTGAATCGTGACTATTAATCGTGATCCAAATATTTGAATTTACCTCCTGATTTGGATCCCAGGTATTAATCACGATGCGATTATTTATGGATAGACCCCTGTCATGAATGCGAGTTTTATAAAGTGCCCCTGCCTATCTCTCTTCCGTGTCTCTCCCCTCACCGGTTAAACCTTCCGGTCGCCACCGCCGGTCGTCCTGGATGGGAAGCGCAGAGCACACATCCTCCGATCTCCGCTCCTCCCAGCTTGGCCAAAGAGAAAGGACCGGGGGCGCACGAATCGCCTCCAGAGCAGCGACCAAGGCATGAGCCACTCGCAGGAGTTTGGAGTGCGAACCGTCGACCAGGAGGAAGACGAGAGCTACCGCCGTGACAGGAAACAGACATTGTGCGTTTCTAATTTTGCGGTGACCATTTTTCTCCTTTTATGTATGAACGAATAACGTTGGATAACGGTTGCATTATACATAGCACTTGGAAAATCGTTTGAATCTTTCATATCTCTTGTGAAGGAAGCACAGCAACGCCTAAACCCAGCACAAGAACAGGGACACCGTTAAGTATATTATTGCCATTGGTATGCACTTGATTTTATCTCAGTTTCGGACATCCACGAACTGTAGTTTCTGTTTGTTAAGCTGTTGTAGCAAACGTGGCCTCGTTAAGCCATAGCTTGTGATTTTGGTGATTAAGTGACAATATAGTCATTGGGACTAATGCTTTATCTAGCATGTACCTTGTAGGTTTTCTAGGTCCCAAGAATGCAAACTAAATCATGGCAAAGTCCAATTGATGGTATTCTTGACATCGAAATCATGGTATCCGAGTATCCAAGTCATGGTATTCGAGTATCAAGCTATGGTATTTAAGTGATCAAGCTATGATATCTAGGATTATTCTATGGTATTGAAGCATTCAAATGATAGAGAAAATTCAGAGACGGTATCTCGACGATCATCCCTACCTAGTGTGTCAGATGTCCGTGTTTTATACCCGACAACATACCAAGGGTTATCCCGAGGTAGTAGATTGGTTGGTGGGGATCGCCGGACCTGGAACTTAATGGTAAAAGCGAGGACACAAGATACGGATTTATACAGGTTTGGGCCACCAGTGTAGCGTAATACCCTATGTCCTAGGGTATTGTATATTGCGCCCAACGCTTGGGTGTTATTTGGTATTGAGGATTTGGTCCTCTGTTATGGTTCTGCCGATCTAGTTACCCCTACCCTTCTTTATATACTCCAAGGGGCGGGATAACTAGTCGGTTACAAGGAGGAGTCCTAGTAGGATTACATGGTATGAGTTGTTGTACACTGGTGGAAAACTTACCTTTAATCCCGGTTGGGAGCAAATCTCCCGAAAATGCATTCGGGACAAAGCAATCGAGATGAAAGGGGGGATTTTTAGTCCAGGGTCACTCAACCAACCGGGACTAAAT
Source organism: Setaria viridis (assembly GCF_005286985.2). Lineage (NCBI taxonomy): Eukaryota > Viridiplantae > Streptophyta > Magnoliopsida > Poales > Poaceae > Setaria > Setaria viridis. The sequence continues at coordinate 1,297,650 of NC_048264.2, read as the reverse complement.
GGTTTTGTAAAAAAAGGAAATCCCCGAAGGCCCCGCCACCACCCCCACCCCCACACGCCGCAATTCACAAGTCACGTGATTTTTCACGTGAAATATCTGTGTGCGCGGTCCGTGGGATTCGAACCCACAACCTCAAGCGTCGCGCGTAGCTTCCTTACCATCCTAACTACACAGCACACCTGACTACATAGGGGATACAATCCTTTTGTATTAACTTGTGTGGACCCTTTTATCCCAGTTTGTGTTTGTGTTACCAACCGAGACTAAAGACCCCCTTTAATCCCTTTAGTCCTCAGACCCTTTAGTCCTTAGACCCTCAGACCAACTGGGACTAAAGGAACACCACCCAGGATTAAAGCCCTCGACCCTTAAAGGGTCCCCCACGGGTGGCTGATTTTTTCATCTGGGACTATAGGGTCTCCCACGGGTGGCCGGAACTAAAGAGGGGGGGCTTTAATCATGATTGGTATTTGACCCAGGACTCAAGCCCCTTTAGTCACGGGCCAACTTTAAACCGGGACAAAAGGAGTGCATGGAAGGTGAGTTCTCTACCAGCTAATTGGAGTTTGTCTTCTTCCTTCCTTGCGGGTACTTGGGATCTATTCCTGACACTAGCATATGGCCTTCATGTTTTTTAGACAAAGTATGCATGTCAAAAAAACATTCTTGTAAACCAAAAATATATAAAGACAATGATAAAACATCAGCCATATGTTGCGTCTCGACCTTGCTGGTTTAACTGTTTGTGTATCCATTATTGTCTCTTCTTTTTGGAGTGAGATAAGTTTAAACTTAGATGGATCAAAATGCCCTTTAAAGTTATATATTGTTGGAGATATTCCCTAGTGGCAATCATAGAGATGATGATATTCCATTGTATCCATGATTTGTATTGTGTTCCTTGAATATCCATTAAAGACTACTTGAATTGATTTGCAATTATATGAATTATATGTGAAACTCTTTACTTGTATGGTTATTCTAAAGTTGTCCCTAGTCGGAGTTCATGTGAGGACACACATGAATATTAGACTAGTACATGTATTAATTGATGACTATGTTTCACAAGTTATGGATATGGAGATGTCAAACTAATAATGTAGGCACATGTAGAGACATGTGCTACGACTGACCCAACACGAGTTACATAGTTCTCTCTTTACACAACATGTACGCTTTGTCCTTAGACCTGAGATTGTCGCATGTACTCAAGATGTGGATCGACTTACTTAGGGGCTATCAAACGCTACACCATGACAGGGTAGTTATAAAGGTAGCTTTCGGGTTTGTCAAGAAGCATGTTGTGAGGTATGGTCAGTCAAGATGGGATTTGCTCCTCTCTACTTGTGAGAGATATCTCTGGGCCCCTCGAGTGATCGGATCAAGAAATACATGGTCATGCTGCGTCGGTTAAGAGTTAACCGACAAAGGGATTCCGAGTCACAAGATCGAGAAAGAGTGGTCGGCTTGGAGCTAGACCAAATATTGTGAGGCAAAGGGAATAGCATGTATCTAATGTTGTGATGGTTCGTCTGATATGATCTTCATGTGTGTATAGGAGTTGGCAGGTCTTGCTAGAGGCTGCTACCGACTATTGGTCGAGTAGGAGTACTCGGGCCATATCTATGCGTATCCGAACCTATAGGGTCACACACTTAAGGGGCTGGAAGTCCAATTCGGATATGATCTGAATTGGACCAGGTTTAGAAGTACTAATGGGTCTCGGACCTAGAGGCCCGTTAGGGACCCCTATAAATAGAGGGGTGGGTGGCTTAGGGTTGACACACACACGATAGAATCCCTTTCGCACGAACAGCCACCGCGCCTCCATGCCCTCACCTCGTTGCAACTTGCGGACCTAGCATTCCGGCTTGCAACGCTTCCTTCCTACACGTGTGGATACCTTGGAGGTGTTGCATCTGCAGCACTTGGACAAGCCGTCGCGCGAGAGCCTGACAAGCCGACGACGAGCTTGGCGAGCCGCGGCACGAGAAGGACGTCACTGCACGTAGACGAGTTGCTGAGGAGCTGCTCGACGTCGATGTGATTGACTACGTGTGTTCGACTTCGCTGCCCCGACACGATTCTACATCTTTCGCACCTGTGCGTCGAGTGGTAATCCTATGATCCATATACGGCAGTTTTCCTGATTTACGTGGTAGAAAATTTTTATTTTGCGCTATCGTAACCTACCTCGTATCTCAACATATATCTAACCCTTAGCATACTCCCGGTAGTTGTACAGGAGCTGGCTACAGTCATAGTCAGTATTTTTGTTAAAAAGGAACTAGAGTAAATTTTACATGCAGTCCTTAACCCTGTCCCACATTCTCATCCTGATCCTGAAACTTCCAAAATGCATAGTAACGGTTCTTGAACTATATTGTGGCTGTCCCGCTAGAGTGTCTACCTCTTCCAACTCCTAAAGAGAAAAAAAAATGTCTTGTAATTAGCCATGGAGTGGCTACCGTAAGCAGCTCAGTCCCAATTCTGTGTGACACAATATCCTGAATCTTAATGGTCATATCGATAGACAGACAAATAGCTTTTCCTCGCAATCGTGTTGCGTGTGGTGCAAGTACTGAAGTGGTTTTTTTTCAATTTGTTTTGCCTTGCTCTATAATCTTTCACCATTTGTGAACCTGGGGTCGCAATGTGGCATCTTGTACGACGAGATTATGGCGATGCGGGTGGAGATATTGGCAATAGATCAAAACTGAACGCCACACTGGACATCTTCTATGGCCTAATTACGCCTTCTAAGTCACAATGTACAGTCTTAGTGACCTTACTGTTGCTCCCACAACCGGAAACCTCAAATTTGCCGAGTATTTTTATATTTGTCGAGTGTATTCTCTCGAGCACTCGGCAAGTAACCTGTTTGTCGAGAGCTACTCTAAAAACACTCGGCAAAAAAAACCCTCGGCAAAGGGGGTTTACCGAGTGTAAAAGTAAACCCCCTATCCGGCCTATAACCGACGCACCCCCCCTCCCCATCCCTTCCCCTTCTCCTACACCCCGCACCCTCCCTCACCCCTCCTCCTCCCGCACCCGCCCACCGACGCCCCCTCCCCAGGCCCCCGCCGGCGCCAGCCCCTCCCTCCTCCCCCTCCCTCCCTCCTCCCTCCCCGCGGGCAAGGTCCCACCGCCCCCTTCCTCCTCCACCCTCCCTTCCCGGCGAGATCCCACCGCCCTCCTTCCTCCCCGGCGACCCCGGCGAGATCCCGCCGCCCCTCCCTCCTCCACCCTCCCTCCCCAGCGAGATCCCGTCGCCCTCCTCCCTCCTCGGCGACCCCGGCGAGATCCTGCCACCCCCCTCCCTCCTCCCTCCCCTCCTTCTCCCGCTGGCGACCGGGCGAGGACGAGATCCGATGGCAAGCGGCCAGATCCGGCATGGTGGCATGGCGGCGGTAGTGGCAGTGGCATGGCGGCGGCCAGATCCGGCTCGAGGGGAGGTGGCGGTGGTGGCGGCATGGCGGCGGGCAGTGGCATGGCGGCAGCGGCGGTGGCCTGGAGGCGGCGGCGTGTCTACATTTTTTTTTATTTTTTTCGAAATATTTTGCCGAGTGTTCGACACAAAGCACTCTGCACTTTTTTTGCCGAGTGTGGCAAATATCTTGTTTCCCATAGTGTCCAGATTTAGAAATTGGACTAGCTGGTAGGAAAATCATCGTCTTTTGAAGTTTATCATAAGATTTAAACATTTGGCTTATGCATGCAAACGAGATGCGTAGGAAAAGAACCTACCAAAACTAAATTGGATCCCAAAAGTATAAGAGGAACAAAGGAACAAAATTATGTACCTGGCAAATTGTTAAACTGATAGATAGCATGGTGGAAAAGTTAACTAAAAATGAATAGGAATTTGCATCCTAGGGAAAGCTAATTACTTCACGATTAGCTTTCAAAAAAAATAATTACTTCACGATTAGCCCATGTAATACTACAGTAAACATGTGCTAATTATAGATTAATTAGGCTTAATACAATTTATCGGTGCCTAAATTTATGACTCGGTGAAGAGATGAGGCCAAAGTGGGGAGCAGTTTGACCAGCACCCCCTCTCTCTCAAACTGTCACGCTTTCCAGTATTGATTTCGCGTCGCCGTCTGACAGCCGGGGCGGCGCGTGAAGGTGGCCGACTTTTCTTCGGTGATGGCAAAAAAATTGAGAGGCCCAAAAAATTGAGAGGCCCCTGAAACTTGTGGGGCCCTGTTCCCTCGTACCGGTTGCACGCCCATGTACCCCGGCCTGCTCGGTAGGTCGTTCTCTCCGGACAAGTGCTGACAGAGACGGCATTGGACCTACAAAGATCCAGGACGGCCAGCCACAGCCATCCATCGGCCTCCTCCATTGCAAGCTTTCAGAGTTGAGGAAACTGCAGGGTAAACCATGAGAGAGCGAGGACGGCCGGAAGAGATGATCAATCGCTACGTGAGGCTTCTGACGGCCACAGCGAACATCGCACGCGGTCTAGGGAACCTGGCCTTGCTGTGGTCCACCGTCGTGCTCCTCGGCGGCTTCGTCAGCATCCTGCGGATAAAGGAGTTCTGGATTCTCACTGGACTGAGCATCCTGATGGCATGCAGGTATAACTTGATTTCTCTTCTTAATTCGGAACACCTACGTACGTTACCTAATTTCCTTTACCCTCTCTTTTCATCCTAGCAATATTTCTATATTTTTTCTTTTATCACGCAGTTTGTTATGAAAGCTGAAGAGGGCGGGGCCTTATAATCCCGAACGTATCTTTGAGCTAAACTGCTAATACTATCAACTTCCTCAATCTCTATATTCTCAAGCTTCGATGATTGGTCCAGGGTGTGTTTGGTTGGTGCATTTGGTTGGTTTAACTGTACCAACTCATCTAGGATGAAGCCATCCCACTTGATATTAATTTCTACTAAGAGAAGTGAACCATTTGGTTGAACCACGTCATCCAGGATTATCTATACATGTACCATGTGGCAAAACACACTAATATATATTTATTGTTGTACCCTTTTTCGCAAGCAAGCGCGTGCTTCAAAAACACACCACATGGAGTCCTTCACTACCATCATATGCAACACACTTAGTGTCGGTGTTTTATACCCGGCAACCTACCGAGGGGTATCCCGAGGTAGTAGATTGGTGGGTGGGGGATCGTCGGATCTGGAATTCGAAGGTAAAAGCGAGGACACAAGACACATATTTATACAGTTTTGGATCGTCAGAGTTGCGTAATACCCTACATTTTGTTTGGGGTGTTGTATATTGTGCTCTGCACTTGGGTGTTACGTAGCCTAACTATTGGCTATTGATGATAGTTCTGAGCTTTGTTGGTCTGAGCTCTATTGATCTAAGCTCTATTGGTCTCAGCTGCCGATCTAGATACCCCTGCCCTCCTTTATATACTCCAGGAGGCGGGATTACTAATCGGTTATAAAGTAGGAGTCCTAATAGGATTAAAGGGTATGAGTCCTAGTAGAATTGCGGAGGAATTCTAGTAGGACTCTGCCTTCTTCCTTCCTTGCGGGTACTGGGGATCTATCCCTGACAAGCCCCCGAGTGCTTCATAGTCGAGTGTAGCAGCCTTCAAATACTTTTCAGATCCTCGTCGAGTAGTTTTGGTGCTCTTCGAGTACTTTGTCGGGCTGAATCTTTAAAGTTCTTTAAAGGTGCCATGAAGCTATGGTGTGCTCAAGCCCTTGATCGTTTTGATTGTGTAATCTTCATCTTTGGAATGTAATATGGAGGGTGGTAGAAGTCGCACTCCATATGGAGTAGTTCCCGAGCCTTAGATTGAATCGAAGAATCAGGTTGATGATCAATAAAATCTTGAATCTTCTTCTTTCATCTTGCAAAAATTAATTGTTGGGTATAACTTATCAGCACCCGAGACTTGAAATGATTAATTAATCAATCTGAGGGTCTTTAGTCTTCACAAAAGTCATCATATGAGTTATTTTGCGGCGTCGAGCCCTCGGGTTTATGCGCCATGTGAGCTGTAGGAGCCACATCGAGTAGTTATTGGTGCTTAGCCCCCGAGTTTGAGAGCTAGCGGAGCTACTAGAGGTATTTCGAGTAGTAATTGGTGCTTCACCCTGAGCCTGGGAGCTAGCGGAGCCTTTATAGGTACACTGAGCATCCTAGAGAGTCATCGCTGAAACTTGACCTTAAAAAATGCACACATTATGTAGCATATTTGTAGAATTTGGAACTACTAAAATTTATTCAGTGATGAATATAATGTAAATGTTGTGTGTCATACTCTTATTTTGGCCATATTTTTCCTTAATAGTTAGCCTATTACGTTTAGGCTCTCATTCCCAATTTAGCCATTGACATTGCGTATGTGAGATCTTTATCCCGTGTACGCGTACTGGCATTGCTGCTATGGAGACCTTTGCCTCGTATCCTAGCATTTATACATGACAGAAGATCTAAGGCTATCACGAATTAAGGCGTGTTCTGCTCGAGGATATTGGCGACCGCTAAGAGAAGACATTTAAAATAAGTAGTCGGCATTGCGACAAAAAGAGAGTGCGATTGCATTTAAAGTAGTTGTTGAGACTTTTCTACCTTTTGACGAGAAGAGCGCGTGTTGTGCACATAGGATTTGTGCTTCCTTAGGGTGTAGCCGTTATGAGCCTATAGTATTCAATGCATCAAATCTATGGCTATTGCCTCCATAATTCGATGTACCAAACCCGTGGCGAAGCCTCTAAAACTCAGTGCACCAAACCCGTGATTGGAGCCTCCATAATTCGATGTACCAAGCATGTGGCTTTCGGTCAACATGCCCTAGGAATAATTGACAAAGTGTAGCTCTGGAAGGTAATTCCCAGTGAGAGGCATCTATAAATAAGTAGTCGGCGTGTTTCCCTGCATGCAGAAAACAAGTTGGAAAATTTATATAAAATAATGAAAAACTGACTTAGCTTGATTCGTGGACGATTTTCGATGAAGCCGTGTCGATTGTTGATGAAGCCAACTAGTTGGAGTCGATTCCAACTAGTTGTTGATCACGTGGAAACCCGCTCTTAACTAGTTTTCTAGTCGAGACGAGTAGTCGAACTAGAACGTCCTCGACTAGTTTTCTACTCGAGATGAGTACTCGAAGTAGTCCATCCTCGACTAGTTTTCTAGCCTAGACGAGTAGTCGAAGTAGTCGTTGGCAACTTGATGTGACCGAATGTTGGGGTAGCAGTGCTTGCGTACATCTTCTCAATCCATGCATGACTCTGCCTTGATCGACGAGCCGTATGCAGCAGCCTGTGGTGGAAACCGACTTGGTCTTTGACTGGAAAGCGGAGCGCACGATTTCTGTCTCGGCGTAGATTGTTCTACTTGGAACTCCAACTCGGTGACTTGCTTCTTGTCAAGTAGATTTATCTTGATGATGAGGTCCTTCAAGCTCGCTCGATGATCTTGACGATCATCCCTACTTGGCGCACAAGATGTCGGTGTTTTATACCCGGTAACCTACCGAGGGGCATCCCTCGTGCCTTCCCCTCCCTTGTGGCTCGGCATCCCCGTGTGACCGTGCACACGCATGAGGGACTGCTGTGCTGCCAGACCTGCCTGCAAACGGTCGAGCTGACCTTGACCCTCGAGGGCATGTTGCTGCTTGCTTGGAGGAAAGAGATGCACCGCCGGGCCTGCCTGCCAACAGCCGAGCCAATCTTGACCCTTGAGGGTGTGTTGCTGCTTGCTTGGAGGAGAGAGACGATGGAAGGAAGAAGAAACATACTGACTTGTTTTACAGGTAGGGCCCACATCTCAAGGGAAATTAAAGGGGAAAGGGGGAGAGAGGATCTGCTGTAGCACTTCTCCCTAAAATCCTAAAACTATGAAAGGGGATTCTAAAGGAATAAAGGGGAAAGGAGAGAGGGGATCTACTGCAGCACTTGTCCCTAAAATTCTAAAACTATGTAAGGGGATTCCCTTATAAGAGAGTAAAATGGAGAGGTAGAAATCAATCTATTGGAGTTGCTCTAAAGGTGGGCTAAAAATGAGCCAATCCTAAATAAACTTTAGGCTCCGTTTTGGATGTCGATATTCAGGTCCGGGATTCGAAATTGGTGTTGGCTAGCTCCAATGCGGATGTTTGGATGGTTAATCTGGAATTCGGAAATGGAAATCAACCACAATACCAATCGCATTCACCGCACATGCGCCCCTCCACCCTCGATACCGAGCCATATACCCCTTGGTTTTGCGTTGAATTGGCCACTGGAGCTCCATCTCTCCCCACCATATATAGTTTGCATACATGATTATATGAGGGAGCTTAAACAACCGGTTTTCTGAAGCGGACTCCAACCATATATAGTTGAGGGGATACGACATTTCTGAGTTACTTTCATTTCTGAAGCAAATTGTCAAATTAGATGTTTCTCCGTTGAATGAATTTTCAGTTTTACTTTCATATATCCATCACCCATCGGCATCCAAGCTTATCCACTAGCTGACCCAACATATTACACAGGGTGGTGGACAATGTTAATGAGTTTCTAAGTGGGATCTATGAGGAAGAGGCCGAAATCATTGGTTTAATCGCGCGTCTGGGATGGTTCCGCTCCAACGCGTGCTCGGCCTGTTATCATACAATCGTGCTGGGTATAGGGTTTTTGCCCAAGTTTATTGTGCTACTGTGTCTAGCATTGGCTATAAATGTTACGCCATATGTGAGCCTGGGGGTCTCCGTTTGGCATCTTGTACGACGAGATTGTGGCGATGCGGGCGGAGATGCTGCCAACAGAGCAAAACTGGCCGCCGCACTGGACATCTTCTATGCTCTAGTTCTGTTCCAGAGCTTAGTCGTCATATACTGGGCTAGTCTTAAGCAAATGTTATATTTGTCAGTTTTGGAAGTGGTAGGAGTGACGAAACAACAATGCGGGGATGAGGATTGGAATTGGTGCACACTACTTGCGATGTACAGTTCGGAAACAACAAGGAAGTTTGAGAACGGGGAGCTGCCCGACAATTGGAACTTGATCACATACGCTGTTGGGTTGCTCCAGTCTGCATCAGGGGATGATGACCACCTATGGGGAGCAAGGCTTCTAGACAAGCTCTTTGATACCAAGGATATATCTCTAAGACAGGAGCTACTATCTTCCAGGAGCTCTATTCAGAATTTGATCAGCATGATTGGTCGGAGCGGCACACCTGGTAACATCGAGAACAGAGAGCGCGCCACAAGGATTCTAGCACATCTTGCCAGTGATCTCCACGTAGCACACTTCCCAGGTACACTACAATGCATTTGTTCCCTACTTGAAAGCTGTAACCAATTCTGTGAGGCCTGTCCGTCGCCGGAGAAAAATCCTGATGAACAGAGTAGGTCATTGGAAACATCCCAGCGTCAAGATGTTGCCCGTATGGCAGTGCCGATCCAAGACCAAACTGACCATGAACAAGAACAAGTCCTTAGTCCATCATCTGCCTGGTTAGCCCAGACCCAGAGAATACTAACAACTTATCTTGTAAGGGTCAAGAAATACACGAAGCTTCGTATACAACTTGAGAAAGCTACGAAGGAGTCGAGATTTACCTATACCTTTAGAGGACCCAAAGAACTGGTTTCTCAAGGCCTGCTGATCCTTGAGAGGCTGACACGAAACAAAGTAAACTGTACAGAGATAAGCAAACAGCAAGTGCTGATCTCTAAGATCACATCACCACTGAGCAGCCCTGATTTTCTCAACAATGTGCGGGAGGACACAATGGTTGTTCGAATGCTAAGCAAGTCACTCACAGTGTTAAGCAGGATACTTGCCTGCCCTGGGGATGGCGCCACAAGGCTGCGCCAGGAACTTGCGAGTACCACAGAAGCTGTCAGCAATCTGATGGCTACTTTGGAGACAGACAGCGGAGCTGCCCAAGAACTGCATGGACAAGCCCTGGAGATCCTGACGGAGTTAGCCTTTGATGATTCTTTCAAAAAGCCGGAGTTTAACAAGCTTCTCAAGGCCCTGCTATGCATCTTCCTTGAGGAAAATGCTACCAGACTGATGAGGGGAAAAGCAGGGGAAGCACTGGCCAGATTTCTTCCCGTTAGCACTGCAAGAGAAAGAGATGTTATAATTTCCAAGCAACAGGCGATCAACCTATTGACCAAGGTAACTAGCTACCTCTGCCTATTTTTGTTTAGAACAAAAGAAAAATTGACAACTCTCGCTTCTTCTGCCTCTGCATCATGTTGGATCTTATTCCCAATTCTCAGATGTCAGTTAATTTCTCTTAATTCTGTAGCGTACAAAAATTTCCACTAGAGATGAGCTGCATCAATATTGCTGATCCTTTGCATTAAATTATGTTTGTTACAGGTGCTCGATCAAATATTATCTAGTAAAATGGGAACCAACGCAGATGCAGCAGAAAATTTTGTGGAAAACCAGCCCCCAGAAGAAAGAAAGTTTATGGCAGCCATGTTATCCCTCGCCGTGGTGATATGCAACGAAAATGTGATCAGTAGAGAAGATTTTGCTCGATCCACCCCTGAAGATGCAGCACTTGCGAAGAGGAAAGAAGAAGCTGAGCAATCCGAGGAAAGAAAGTTTATGGCAGCCATGTTATCCCTCGCTGTGGTGATATGCAACGAAAATGTTATCAGTAGAGAAGATTTTGCTCGATCCACCCCTGAAGATGCAGCACTTGCGAAGAAGCTCAAAGACATACTGGAAGTAAACAAGCAACGCACGGCTCAGTCTGAGTGTTTTAGAGTAGTGAAACTTACCTGCCAGATGGTGATAGCTATGATTCAAGCCAAGCCCAGCTGCATCCAACGTTTCAATGAACATAATTTCAAGGAAGCACTGACCGAGACTTTGGGAACCATGTCGGAGGTTGATAACTGCATGCTCTTTGCTGGGAATGATGGTGAGGTGATCAAGCCAGCGAGGTCTCTCGCTTCTCTAGTGAAAGAAGCACAAGAACTCCTAAAGACAGCACAAGAACAGGGTAATTGATATCTCTGTCTGACAAAGGGGACATCGTTAAGTATATTATCTTGTTTTTATCAAAGATTTATCTTGGATCGTCTTCTGGGCTATTTGTTTGACAAAATAAAAAACCTGTGTTTTTATTCTTATTCCAGAACTGGGATCTACAATTCTTGTTGACAATGTAGTCGCGTGCTATCTAAGTTTTGTATTTGTAACCCCATTTTTTCTGTTAATATCACGGTTTGTGTGATGCTCCCATATCAGTCTGCGTACTGAACTAGTTGCAAAAAGTACATCCCCTGGTGAAGCAGAGACTAACTGAACTACTGAAGTCAAGCAGATGCCATTTGTTCAGGATTCTGTACCTGACAGCAAACAAGTAGCTGACTGCTGCAATACAGAGTTTCCCAATGTATCGCCTCCAATCTATTGTCTCCAATTTCCCATGCATGCACCCTAGCACTCGCACATTGGTCTATTCTTATTTGGTAATAGATGCTTCATCCTGAGCAACGGATGGCATTTGACAATTGACAGTAGAAGAAAGAAAGAAACCAATTCGGCAAAATGCAATGGGCTAATTACTAAATCATCTATAATCATGAATATTTAGATCTTATATATACTATATACTACTAAGTAGTAGTACTGTAAAAGAGCTCGATAATGGAGAAAATTTCTAGATAGACCCAGTTGAATCGCGACTACTAATCGTGATCCAAATATTTGAATTTACCTCCTGATTTGGATCATTACTATTAATCGCGATCCGATTATTTATGGATAGACCCCTGTCATGAATGCGAGTTTTACAAAGTGGGAACTCTGTGGGGCAATCTCGAAGATGGCGTCGCCCGCTTCTCGCGACGTGAAGGCCTCCGGCTCTGGTGCACCGACGCCGGCGCCACCCACCCACCTCTGCCTCCGCATCCACGCCGCCCACCGCTACCACGCCCGCGCCGCTCAGGACCGACAACGCGCACAGAACTGCTTCCTGCGCCCGCTGCTGTCGCCGCCGCTGCTGCGGGTTTCGCCAGGCCTGGAGCTCGCCTGCAGGAACTCCTCCTCCGAGACCTGCACTCCGTTGCTTGCCCAGGTGCTCTCCCCTCCATCCCTAATACTTTCCTTTGGGTCACTCCCCCTTCCATTGCCCCTTGCTTCAACTCCTCCTACATCACGTCTGTTCTGACCTATCTCATCATGTCGCCACCGCACATTGTTCGAGCACGTTCTATTGGTAGGGGTGTCTTTCGCGCTAGGCTCACCAATCCGAATGTGGTCAATTTCCTTGTCACCCGGGCCCCAGGGTCATCTTGAGTTCCATGAGCAAAGGTTTTGCCTGCACAAGCTGAAGCTCCGGCCCTGGCAATGGCAGCCACGCTGAAGGAAGAAGAAGCCGTGATCAATGCACCTCAACCACCGGCTGGCTCCTGCCCTGACAAGCGTGTGGCGCGAGGCAGCTGTTCTGTCCCCTCGCCTGACTCCCCTCAGGACTCGGGCGCAAGTCAGCTCGACGCAGCAACAGTGCAACAGGAGATCTCCCCAGATTCGAACTTTACTCCTACCGCTGACCCGGGCTTGCTCCCCGTCCCGCAACACGACGGGCGCCGCGCAGACATGACAGAACGCGGCGTGCGTGAAGGCAACGTCGCTTCCGCATTCACTACCACTGCTGCCCCCCCTGCTCGAACCTACCTACAAGCCGCTCGCACTCCTGCTTCCCCGCGGCCAGCACCACGACGCCATCTAAAACCCATCTCTATCCAGCACTCTGGGTGCCATCGCTGCCTTGCGCGAGATCACCTTGTGCGCGACTGTCGCGACCCCATCTAGTGTCGCCTCTGTCGAGGTAGTGGTCACCGCGGCTACGCTTGTCCGATGGTGTTCCCGCGCGAGCATACGCCGCACCCGCGTCGCCGCCCCACCATTCCCCTACCTGCCTCACGCGTTCCGGTCAATGCCATCCCGTTCCGCCCCCGCAGCTCGCCTCCGCCATCCTCCACTCCAATTCCACCCCCACCCTTTCTGGACCTACCACGTTTCACCTCGGCGTTCGACCCCTTGCTGATGCTTTCCTCTTCAAGTCGTGGGCCTGCTAGCGCCCAACAGCTTCCCACGCCCACTGACAACGCCGCTGAGGAAGGTCCTTACTTCCTTGGTGACCTTTTCCGCGAACGGCGAACCTGCGGACAAGGGTAAGCGTGCGATGTGCAGCAGCCCGGCTTCTCGACCGCGTCGCACCGCTCCTTCCATACCAAAAGCCCGTGACATCTGTATGGTTGGTGGCCGGTCCCCGAGGCGCCCACTGTCCGCTACCTCTGCCAGCTATGGACGGTCACCGTCTGCCAGTCCAAGGCGTTCGCCACCCCCCGCGCACTCGCCGGTGGTGGCTGCACGACAGGTGGATGGAACACCACGGGCGCCGCGCCGCGGCGTTCTGCCAGGCTCGGACAGCGACGCCTGGACGAGCAGCTAGAGGATGACCTGAGTAAGGAGTCCGTTGAGCGCGACGTTCTCGCCAACGGTCCAGACTACTTCGAGGTGTGGGTGGACGAAGGTGACTGGGAACATGCTGCCCGGTTTGCCTTCGTCGAGATCGCGCCGCCAGAGGCGGCCTTCAACCCTTCCCCTCTCATCCACGCTGCCCTCCATGTCGCGGCACCACACCTCCGCTTCCAACTCCTTCCGTCCTCTCACGGCGTGGCGTTGCTCCACTTCGGGTCTGCTGCCGTGTGTGAAGTTGCTGTTGCGGCGCAACCCATACACCTGAATGGAGCAACGGTCAAGCTGGAGCGAGTGGAAGAGACGGATGATCGTTTCGTGCGCGATCCAACGTGGCTCACCCATGTCGCGATCTGGAACCTCCCTGAGGAGCACTGGTCGGCGAGGCAAGTGAAGAACATCCTCCGGTGCGTTGGTTCTGTGGTTGAAATCGACCCGTTCTGCATCCCGGGTTTCGATCGCTCGTGCATGCGCGCGGTGATCGAGCTCCAACACCCACACCTCCCCAGTCGCCTTGGTGTTCACACACCAAGCAGGCAGGAACGGCGTCGTGCTCCGCCTTGGCGCCCTGTCGTTCTGGCGGCGTGATCAGCATCTAGACGAAGCGGGGGATCTGATCCCCTTCTTTGGTCCAGCGCCGCCACCACCACCCGGCCCCGCCCACACCCTGAACACCTTCAACCCTCCTCCACCGCCAGCTCCGCATGCGCCACCTCATCAGCCTGCTGCACAGCCGGATCAACAGAGGCCCCCCCAGCCCCGCCGCCCCGCCCCCCCCCCCCCCCCCCCCCCCCCCCCCGCGCGCCAACCTCTCCAGCTGGCTCTGTGCCTGCACTGCTCCACCCTGCCCCTTTCCTCGGCACATCCATCCTCTGCTATGGTTTCATTAACGCTTTCCCACTTCCCCCTCTACCTGCGCTGCCAATCCTCATCCACCTGCCGCGAGCACCCACGAACGCAGCCGGGGTCCGCCGTGCACAGCCTGCTCTGCTCCTCACATGGCACCCCTCGGCACCTGCTACCGAAACCCCGCCAACACCGCCAAACTCTCCTGTGTCTGCCGCCCCGCCCTCCATGTTAACAGCTACTGAAGCTCCGCCAGCTGCTTGCTTTGCTGCTGCCAATGTGCCCCAAGCGGCTTTAGCACCACGCGGGTGCCGTGTGGTGCCCAAATTTGGAACGCGCCACAGCACGCGCCTCGCCGTGAAAGAAACTGGGAAGTTCGTGGATGCAACCGCCAAAGCGTCCCAGCTCAAACCTCTCCAAAACAGCCTTGCGCTCTGCTCCACCGCGGTCCAAAATCTTGTTAACAAGAAGAACATGTTGACCAAAACTAGCAAACCAATCAAGGGCTTGGACCTGGTGAAGCTGGCTGAGGTTGTGGGACATGGTGAAGGCACTGTCAAAACCTTGGATGATGTTCTTGACATCACGACGGCCACCGGTCGTTAGCTCGACTCGGTGCTCGACAGCACCAATGCTTGAACTCAGGATGACCCGAGGGTGTACTACTTTGTCCTTCGCTAGCAGTAGTATGCCTCTACCTGCCGTTGTGTTGTGCTCCTCCTCCCTAGTGCGTCGTGTGTCCCCCGCTTGTGCTTGTTTCGTTTCTTCCTTCAACTTGTGTTGTTCTGGTGTCAGCTTGTACCCCTATGTGTACTGGAACCGTCTCCTTTTCTTTGTTATCCTGGAATGTGAGGATCAATGGTGGTCACCCTGGATGATGAGTGATTGACAACGTTGTGTTAGATTGATGTTGCTCTTGGCTTGTGATGTGCAGGTGTAGGATGCGACGTGATGGTCGACGGCGTACGGTGAAGGTCAAGCGAAAGGTTCGTGCCGATGGACCAAGGGCGGTGAAGGATGAATGCGAGTAGGCTTGAACCGATGGACCCGAGGAGTCCGGGCGAAGTCATGGGCGGTCCACATGGTGCACGGAATGGCGAGAGGACATGACAGGATGGAGACGGCGTCAGTTGAGTCGAGCGGGAGGCTTGGTGGAGGCCGGACACGCGTCGACATCGAGGAGGTCGCGTGGCGGCCAAGCAAAGATGGACGGTTTGGGTGGTTTGGGCCTCAAAACCACCGCGCAGGCAGGTTTCCTAGTTTGGGCCTCAAAACCGGGGGCGAGCCCGGTGCGGCCGGAGCTTCGAGAAGGAGGCACGTGGCGTCATCGCGAAGCTTGCGTCAAGGTGAAGCAAAGTCGTGAAGGCGGCGTGTCCATCCGATGCGCGGATAAAAACTTGGACCAAAATACCCCTGCGTGGGTAGTTATCTTAGTTGTAGCTGTAGGAGTAGTATAGTCTTTCATCCTGGACTATAAATAGAGATGGGGGCTGGTTATTTCAACACCTTTTTGCTTAGCAACTCATTATCTATTTACTTAGAGGCTAGTCATGTGCTTAAAGTGAGGGGAGAGAGGGAGATTAGAGAGTGATTACTCTTTTCTCTTGATTTCTTTATCTTTAGTGGGTGGATGAAGGGAGGAGGCTAGTCCTCATCTTGTATAGAAGATGTTCTCGTGATTTAGTTTTGTTTGTTGTCTCAAATCGTGCTAAATCTTAGTTTCCCGAGCGTTTTTCTTTTTCCCTATTTTTGGAGCTATTTTTGGGGAATTTTCGTTCATCATGTTTGAGCCCGAATCTCGTGAGATTGGTTGAAGGGAATTGTTGCTAGGATCTTAGGGAGCATCTTTGATACGATCCCCCTCCAAATCCCTCACGAATCCGGCTTGAATTTTAAGTTTTCCCAAATCGTGTTTCTCGAGTAGGGTTTCAGTTTTTCTCCAAATCCGCGATGAAAACTTGAGCTTTTTTTGTGATCTTTTCTATGGATCTATTAGCCTTTAGGGCTGTGCCTCTTTGGCTCAAGTTTCGTCTCGATTCGTGGAGTTTTGAGTGAGGATTTTAGAGTTGAAGTTTCGAGTTCTTTGTTCTTCCTATTCCTTGTCTCTGTTCATCCACAGGCTTCAGGGCGTCGGGGTGAGCAGGCTGCAGGCGCAGCGCAAGCGAGGAGCAAGCAGCTGACCAGGCGCGAGTGTAGCGGCCCAGCTAGCTGCCGAGAAGCCCAGCAGGCGTGCGGCCCAGTAGCGTTGGCTTGGCTCACGCACCAGCACCCAGGTGGGCCTGCAGGAAGCAGCAGGAGCACGCAGCCCAATAGAGCAAGTCCAGGTGAGCAGCAGGTCATGCGTACAAGCAGTGAGGTTGTTTTCTTTTTCTCCATTATTTAAGGTAGTTTACTTTTTAATCCTTGCTGTTAGTTAGCCAATTAGTGATTAATTGCGCTACTTTTTGATTTCTCTTTGCTAATCATGCTTAGCACTTAAAATAATCTTTTTCCCTTGCATGTTTACGTGAGAAATTTGTTAGTAGTAACCATGCTTAATCTCGTTTGTGCAAATTTGTTGGAATCACTTTATGTTCTGCTTCCGCCATGTCATGCACGCTTTCGGATCACTTTGAGCTTTGCTTTCGATACGTGTATCGTTCCTAGGGTGAGCTTGTCATGAGTTGACTTGTGTCATCTTGATGATACAACGTGCAATGTCTATGCTCCTACTGATCACCGCGACTCCCCCCCTTCCTGGACGATCTGCGTGAGTTGGCTCGCCACATCCCGGGGGATTGGGTTTTAGCTGGGGATTTTAACCTTACCAAGAGGACACCGATAACAGCAATGGCATTGTTCACACATCTGTGTGCGCAGCGTTCAATGAGACCATAGATCACCTTGGGCTTATTGACCTCCCACTGCTTGATCATCTGTTCACTGGTCAAACCACATAAGCTCCCCGACGCTTGCACGACTGGATCGTGTGTTCTTCAATAACCATATGAGCACTACCTTCCCTTCTACGTCCCTCTTCTCCTTACCAAAACCTACATCAGATCACACTCCAATCCAACTGCACATGTCCACTGCGATCCCCAAACCAAATGTCTTCCGTTTCGAGAACGCTTGGATCAAACACTCAGACTTCCTAACCACCATTCTGCCGGTCTGGTCTGATAACCCACAGCACAATGCGACGGCGAGCGTGGCATGCGGATTGAAGGCAGTTCGGTGCGCGTCGAAGGTCTGGGCACGACGCAGGCGTGCAAACCCTTCCCTCCCTTCCAATTGCAAATTCGTTATATATATGTTTGATGTGCTCTAGGAACACCGGCTTCTCTCTGCAGGAGAGCAAAAGCTGCGGCGGGTCTGTTAGGATCGGCTAAACCTGTCACTGCGAGAACGAGCTGCCTACTGGAAGCAACGCGCCAAGCACCGCGCTCTGAAGGAAGGCGATGCGAACACGAAATTCTTCCATGCGCAAGCTACCCAGCGCCTGCGCCGGAACAACATACGTGCTCCGACTGTGGATGGTACTCTACTCAGCTCGCATCAAGAGAAGACAACAGCCCTGATGAACCACCTTCGTGAGCTGCTCGACGAACGTACGGTGGACCAGAACGCGGTCGACGTTGCCGCGCTCTACGCCGGTCTAGAGCGCGTCGATGCCGCGCCACTCACTGCACCGTTCACCGAGCAAGAAGCACGAGCGGCGGTCCGCGCCATGAACAAGCACAGCTCGCCCGGGCCAGACGGCTTCGGCCCGTCGTTCTACGCGGCATCCTACTATCCTAGAACACTCTCGCTCTGGCAGTAATGCGACTGGCCCAGGCGTTCCAAGACGGTGAAGCTGAGTTGGAGCGATTGAATTGATCATACGTTATTATGATCCCAAAAGCCTCTGCAGCAGCGACACCAGGAGATTATCGGCCGACCTGTTTGCAAAATTGTTCCTTGAAGATCATGTCAAAGATGCTCACCTCCCGTCTCCAACTACAAATTCCCAAGCTCATTGACCTGGACTAGACAGGTTTCATTAAGGGATGCTCCATCTCAGAAAACTTTGTATATGCAGCGGAACTGATCCAGTGCTGCCATCGTCGTAAGCTGCCAACAATTGTTCTGAAACTCGACTTCGCTAAGGCTTTTGATTCAGTCAACTGGAATAGCCTCAACGGTATTCTCAGCGCTAGAGGCTTCCCTGCGTCCTGGAATAGGTGGGTCACTGACATGCTTCAGAGTTCAAGGCTCGCCGTACTGGTCAATGGTGCGCCGGGTCCCTGGTTCAGCTGCAAACGGGGCCTTCGCCAAGGGGACCCTCTCTCGCCATACTTGTTCCTCCTAGTTGCAGATGTGCTCCAACAGATGATCAGAGCTGATACAAGAGTGCATCACCCAGCGGCCCAAGATTAACCATGCCCGGTCCTTCAATACGCAGATGATACACTGCTCCTCCTTCGAGCTGACTACGAGGAGGTTCAAGACTTGAAGCAGATCCTGGACAATTTCTCCTCCTTCACTGGTTTACACATCAACTACCACAAGAGCACGATGGTTCCTATGGCTGTGGACTGCACGCTGACAGCAAGAATGCAAACTGTTCTAAACTGCCAGATTGGATCCTTTCCACAAACATACCTGGGGCTTCCTTTATCCCATGAGAAACTAAATCTAGCTGCTTTCAGTCCATTGATTGCACGGGCTGATCGTCAACTGAGTGGATGGAGAGCCTGTTTACTGAATCCGATGGGGAGAGCAGTCCTGATCAACGTTGCCATGGACAGTCAATTGACCTATGCTATGTCTGTGCTGCTCCTCCCTCCTAGGGTAACTGAAGCTTTAAACCGTCATCGTCGATGCTTCTTATGGTCTGGAGAGGACAGTGTGAGCGGCGCACAATGCTTAGTAGCATGGGAGCGAGCCTGCCAACCAAAAGAACAAGGAGGACTTGGTATAAAAGATTTGAATGCAAAAAACCAAAGCCTGCTTCTCAACCTGGTGCATCGTCTCTACCGGTCAGAGGGGTCCTCATGGGCGCTTTGGGCGCATGGGCAAATTAACGTTGTAACCTTGAACGGGGAAGTGGAAGGAGTGCACTGGGCAGGCTTGCAGAGTTTACTCCCCCTGTATCGGGCTGTCACAGCTTCAGAAGTATACAATGGCGAGACTACGAGCTTCTGGCATGATCAATGGCTTCTGCCGGTCGTCTGGAACTTCTCTTCCCCCTGCTCTACTCACATGTCGTGAAGGCAGATGTTTCTATTGCACAGGTAATAAGAAACGGCCTGAGCAGTCATCTGGTGCCGCGTCTGACGCACTTAGCACGGGAAGAACTGGCCCAATTGACTGAACTGCTTGCCCAAGTCAGACTACGGGAGGGGGAAGACAGGCGGCATAGTAGCTTGATTTCTGACGGTAATCTGCACTCTGGTGTCGCATACAACAACATTTTGGCAGCGACAGGCTCCCCTCCATGCCCCTTTGCCAAGTTTGTCTGGCAAAAGCGCGCCCCTCCTAGAGTTCAGTTCTTCATCTGGCTCCTGGTATAGGAAAGGATCAATTGCCGAGCTAACCTCTTCAGGAAGAGCATCGTGGACAGCCCGGCATGCGAGCTTTGTGGAGTGGTAGAGGATTGCAACCATATCATCTTCTCATGCCCCTTCGCAACTCAGGTGTGGAGCTCGATGGGAATCGACGCAGCTGGTGCTTCAGTTCAAAACCTTTGGACTGTTCACCGTCCGACAACAGTACCTGCTCTGCATTTCTTCAGCTTTGTCATCCTGATTGCCTGGAATCTGTGGAAGCATCGTAATGATGTGTTCTTCGGGCGCTTCACCGCGTTGCAGGTAAGGTTCTGGGCTTCATGACGGGATGAAACTCGCCTATGGAGTCACAAACTTCCGCAAGGAGAGCGGCGGCTAGCCGAGTACTGGTGTTCCCTTTTCAACTCCATGTAGAAGAACAATGGTTGTTTAGAACCTTCTTCCCAAAACCCTTCCTTTCTTGCATAAAAGCCCTGTTTGGCCTACCAAAGGCCCATGTTTTGAATGAATCAGGTGGGGGCATTTCGCCCCCCCCCCCTGACCCTCGAAAAAAAGTTTTACAAAGTGCCCCTGCCTATCTCTCTTATGTGTCGTCTCTCCCCTCACCAGTTAAACCTCCTGTCGCCACCGCCGGTCGTCCTGGATGAGAAGCGCAGAGCACCGATCGCGCAGAGGTCAGCCAAAGGGAAAGGACCGGGGCCGCACGAATCGCCTCCCGAGCGGCGACCAGGGCAAGAGCCGCTCGCCAGAGTTTGGAGTGACAGTCGTCGCCCAAGAGGAAGACAAGAGCGACCGTCGTCACAGGAAACGAACGTTGTGCGTAATTAGGGTTGCATTATACATAGCACTTGGAAAATCATTTGAATCTTTCATATCTCTTGTGAAGGAAGCACAGCAACGCCTAAACCCAGCACAAGAACAGGGACACCGTTAAGTATATTATTGCCATTGATATGCACTTGATTTTATCTCAGTTTCAGACATCCACAAACTGTAGTTTCTGTTTATTAGGCTGTTGTAGCGAACATGGCCTCATTAAGCCATAGTTTGTGATTTTGGTGATTGAGTGACAACATAGTTATTGGGACTAATGCTTTGTCTAGCTTGTACCTTATAGATTTTCTAGGTTCAAGAATGCAAACCAAATCATGGCAAGGTCCAAATGATGGTATTCTTGACATCCAAATCTTGATATTCGAGTATCCAAGCTATGGTATTTAAGTGATCAAGCCATGATATCTAGGCTTATTCTATAGTATTGAAGCATCCAAATGATAGAGAAAATCCAGAGACATCGGATGTTCCGATGGCCACTTTTTTAGTAGCGTCGGAGCAATTGCCAGAAGAGAAGGGAAAAATCCTAGACCATCGTGTGGCGGAACCACCTTGGATTACCTTGATTAAAGCACAGTTAAGTCGCCTAACACGCGACACTCATGCCTTAGTCAAGTTAACTCGAAGTGCCGTCGGATTTCATCCGATTTAACCACTTAACAAGACCAAGTTAGCAAAACTCACACGAAGGTGAGTGGTTCCAGAGAATACAACAGATCCACTGAGTTAAACCAGTTTGACAATTTAGTTCAACATCAAAACGAAAGTCAGAGTTTTACAAGATTCAAAAAGCAGTGAAGAGGTAAAATAGCGGAACCTAGCGCCGGGGTCGGATGTCCCTGATGAGGCCGATCAGGACATCAATGATCCCTTTCCTCGCCGTCCGAGGAGGGATCCCACTCAACCGTCAAACCCGGAGGGAGCTGGGGCGGCCAAGTGCCAACAGGAGCAAACTCAGGAGCTGCGACTTCACCTGAAAAGAGAGCCACAAACAAGGCTGAGCTGCTAAACTCAACAAGACTTAGCCGACCGGTGGTAAAACTACTCCACTACGTCTAGACATGCAAGGCTCTTTGGCTGAGGGGTTTATTTGCCAAAAGCGACTATGTTAGATCCTTGCTTTCAAGTTTTAGCTCAATTCTAAGTTCATTAACCAGTCTACGTTGGCATCTTACTCTAAGCAAACATAGACCCAACTTTATGTATATGAGCTCATCATCAAGACCATGTCATCATCAAACTCTTTCATTACTCAGTGTAGCATAGCGATCAAGCAGTCTCAAACTGTGAGAGGCAGACGAATCGATTCGAGTTTCTTAACCATGCATGGCGAACCTAATCTCACGACATCCGCACACCACCAGGGTCGCTTCCTGTGTCGGCCATCCCTATCAATTCCCAGGCACGTGTCAGGTCCAAACTTCCCTTGGCATGCAATGCTCCACAGTCCCGGCCTCTACCGTACTGCGACTGCACTTGCACCCACATGATGCACCATGGGAACCTCGTTCCAGGGACAGCAGGGGTATAAGCAACGCCCTAGTTCAATCAGGTACTAGGCTTCCCCATCCCATACTAGGTATGAGATTAGTACTTTCAAACACTTGATCACGAACACCACCACTGTCGGACCTTAACAGATTTTATAGACAGACGGGGCGATCAATCGACCACCAAAAGAGTTAACCAAAACCTTGCCCCGTCCATCGTCCTTATAGTTGTAACAGAAGGAGAACAACCAACTCCTATAACTCGCAAGTGACAGGAAATCACTCGACTTTTACCGCTTCCTATTTAAGCATAGCAACTACTCGGCCCAACAAACTTGTGTTCAGATCAAAGGAACTATGTCATGCATCTAAGGTTGCAAACAACTCCTATACGTAAATGCACAAACATGGGAAAGAAGGCATGCGCAAGTTTGGGAAACTTTGGGGTTCATGCTTCGGGGCTTGCCTTCAAGCGGAGGGGAGGAGAACTGGTCTTCAGCTGGGCGACTTCGGCTTCTGGAACTGGTAGCTCAGCTACAGCTCCGTCTTCTGGAATCGAGTGTAGCTCGTAGACGTCGTCAGCGAGGTGCAACTCTACACGAATGCAATGCAGGAGTTAGTGTTTAGACGGTTATTTCAACAACACTTGCAGTTAAGCTCGGACACTTGCAGCAAGGCTACAGAAAAGGTGGGGAAGTTTACTTTAGTTGGTGGAGAGCAAGATAAAAGGGTTGGATGGGAAGAAACTTATGATCTGACCCTTAAACTAGAGGAATAGCTGTGCTGGGGGTCCTCAGACTTAACGTAGAGAAGTCCCCGCTCTTTTACACAGGTACCCTCGGGTCAAGGAAAGGATACAGCCGAGTCCTCGGGCGAGGCAGATAAGGGTCGGCTAACAGACAGGGTCGGGCGAGACGGAAAAGGGGTCGGGTGAACAGATAGGGTCGGGCGAACCGGTGAGGGGTCGGCAGCTTACCTTCGGTTTATAGGTGAAGCTTTGGGGTCGGGAAAGAGTAGACTTGGGCAGAAGGTCTTAAGCACTAAGGCTTGGGTGGCGGTGATGTCCGGCGGTGCTTCGGCGGTGGCGGAGCTTCTTGTGAGCAACAAGGAAGCTCTAGCACAGCGCGAAGGAGCAGGCGGCTGGGTGGATTTGGAGGGGCGGGTGTTGAGCGGAGATGAGAGTTTCTCAAGAACTTAGGTGGCGGCACTCGAGCACGAAATAGAGGAACAAGGCGGCGAGGCAACGATGGCGAAGGGAACTCCAGTAAGACTCTGGCATTCCCTTTTATAGCTGCGCGGAAGAGAGAGAGAGAGTTGGAGTAGCACGAAGACTGGAAGAAAAGGATGGAGTGCGCTGCTATGGCGGTGATTGAGCAGCGATGGGCGGTGGAACAGGACTTCGGAGATAGCGTCCTCGGCTATTGGGCACGGGAGACAAGGCGGCGCAGGCGCGGTTTTGCCGGGGCTGAGATTTTGGCGGAGGCGGGCGTCTTCGAGTGGCGGATCTGATTGGTGTGACAGGAAGAACGGCGCTACAAGCGAGGTTGCAACAGGTGAAAAGACAGGCGGGCTACGGCTGCGTGGGCGAGCGCGAAACAGCGGTTTGCCGGGCAGAGTTCTAGCAAGGCGGATAAGGAACTGTCGCGGCTGGAGTCGGGGTTGGCGATGGAGGAATCGTCGCATAGCGAGTTCGTGGGTGGCGCGACTGTGGAGAGGCGGCGGAAAAGCCGGAAGGCATCGGGCCTTGCAGCCGGGGATCCGGTGAGATGATGATGGGCGCGAGCCGCGAGGTGGTTTTGACGCAGCAGGCGGCAAATCTCTGCCACAGCGGCGACGGAGCACCAAGGCGCGGCCGGCGAGGGCGCGAGTGAGACGAGGCGCTGCAGAAAGGGTTGCAGAGGGGCTTCCGCTGCGATTGGGGAGGAGGGCGCGAGAATCCATCCTGTCGTGGCCGGCGACTGGGTGAAGCGGCGGGTGTCGGAGAAGTTGAGCCACGCAGCGGGGGAGCTCTGAAGCGGTGCAGGCCGCTCGAGTGTGTCTGCCTCGGGAGATCCGGGGAAAAGATTGCGGGTTGACCCGTCAGTCTCGGTTTCTCCTCTGCCCAAGATTGAAAGGGACACTGTTATTGAGACTTAGAAGGAACTGGCGGGGTGGGTTGGGGTCTTCAGGGGTCGGGACCGGGAACTGGAGTGGAGCACTCCTGCTCGGGAAGAGCTGAGACAGAGGAATTTGGGACTCGGATTAAGATTAACTCGAATGATTTGACCAGGGTCGTTACACATCGGATGTTCCGATGCTAGGTCAAGAAAGCAGCGTTGGACAAAGCATGAAAGTAAAGGTTGCATAGGGTCAAGTTGTGATCAAGGGCACGACTTGCCTTCCTGGACTTGCTCCAGCTCTCGAAGTCCTCAAAGCTTGACCTTCGAATTCCTCGAACTGCGGTCCTTCTATAGGCATCACATGAGCACATACAAGCAAATAAGGGAATAAAATAAGAAAAAAATACACCAAACAGTAACAACAGAGAAAAACAAGGTCATAAAACTAATTTATGGGTTAAGATGAACTCGTAGATGCAAGAATCTCTTAAAACGGACCACAAACGCTAAAGATATGAACTAAACAAGGTGTAGGAGCTTATATGTAAGAAAACTAAACTTTCAGGGGCTAAGCTATGGGAAACCGATGGCTAAAACATAAATACGCATATAAACCAAAGGTTTAACGCGCAAAAGAGCAAGGCTAGGACGGTGGGCACTATTTTACAAAAGACCAGGGGCTAAAACAAAAGAAAAAGGACCTAGATCTAATTAATTTTGAACTGCGCTGGACCTCGGGTGCAAAAACCACAAAGGGCCTCTTTAGCAAAATGAACGGCGTGGTGCGGGGGTTGATTGGTATTGACATAGGTCAGATCTAATCCGGACCGTCAGGGACTCGACGGGCAGCACGCGAGCGGTAGAGCGGCGGCGCGCGGTGGAACTCGCTTGAAATCGAGCATCCGGGCGTGGTTTGCGAGGGATCAAGCCCTGGAGGAAGCGAAGTGCACGGCGAACACATCTAGGGGGTTGTCGTGGTGGTTGGAGCGGCAACGGCGTGAGGCGTTGCGGCGGCGCGTGTCTCCAGCGAGCTCGTTCACGTGAAGGAAGACACGGGGGAGCATGGGAACTTCACAGGTGGCCTCCTCACCTCCTTTGCAGCGCTCCAAGCTGTGTCCTTATCGACGGAAGGGCGACGGTGTTGGGGGGAAATATTAACGACCTCCTAAAGCCCATGAAAACAACAAAACATAAAGGCCCAAGCCCACCTAGGGCGATAAAGACTGCCGTCGGCCCAACACGGGAGGAGAGAGCCATGCTTCGCCTTGCCCGACCTAGTGTCCCGGGGTCGGACGTCCCCGACCCCTTGAAGACCAAACTCCGCCTCGCCCGACCCGCAGGCCTGGGGTCGGGAGCGCCCGACCCCCCACTGCAAGACTCCGCCTCGCCCGACTCAGGGCACAGGGGGTCAGACTCACCTGGGCCCACCAGACAAGTATCCACCTCGGGCGCGGATCTCATGGGTCCCCATGTCGATCTCGCCATAAATGTGCCGCAGTTCTGACACGCAGAAAGGCGTCCGTGCCCCCAACGCAACCCGCCACAAGTACCCATGCGCGGCCGCGCGGTATAGGCTACAGTGGCTGCGGCTTCCTCCGATTCGCTACAGGGCCCTCATGGCCTGCGCCGCTCGGAGCAGGAGGAAGCCGCGCCCGTTCTCGCTCCCGGCGCGTCCGGCGACAAGGACGCGACGTCCGCCTTCCGCGGGCCATCGGCAAGATGGCAGGATCAGCCGCCTTCCCCAACGGACACAGGTGCCACGACGAAATACCATCATCACGCCTGGTGGCGACATCCACCGAGGAGACCGTTGACAGGACTCGACGGCGGTCGCCCTCTTCCGGCGGACGCGCCAGCAGGAGCCGAAGGCCGGAGAGGACGCCGACGGCCTAGGGACTTGGTCCCTCCCCTTGTGTTGTACCTCACTTGACTTAGCTTATCTCTTTTTTCTCCTCACACCCGGTCTCACTTGTAACCCCGGTGGCCTCCTTGCACTATAAAAGGAGAACCGAGGGACCTGAGACAAGGGACTCGCTCTCTCTAAGCCAACAGAACACATTCACACTCTAGAGCATCAATGCACACCCAAGAGACTCGGGATCAGCTCCCTCTCTCTCGTCCTCCTGTAACCCCTACTACAGACCCCGCGTGGGCAACACGAGCAGCTCCCGATACTGGACGTAGGACTCTTCCTTGCCCGAACCAGTCTAAACCCTGTGTCTCCCACGCCACCATCCGAAGCTTTACGCGCATAAAAGAAATTTACTAGTCTAAGTCCTGACAACGACAAACGGCGGAGGAGATCAATGGCGACGGGCGTGTGCTGTGCTCGGGCTCGAGTTGCAGGCTGCGCTAGAGCTCGAGGCGGTGGCCTTTTATAGCTGGGGCGCGGCCTTGGCGTGTGGGCCCAAGGTGCGAGGCAGCGCAGTCCGGCTTGGACTCGTGCTCGGGTCCGGCGTGGAGATAGCGGGAGGAGGGGGATGACAAGCAGGTCCCGACCGTCTGCGGAAGAAGTGGAGGAGCAGTGTGGGAGCTCAGCCGAGGCGGAGATGGGCCAGCCTACTCGGCTGCTGCTGGCGCTGCGCTGGTGCTGCGGCTGGGCCGGAAAGAGGAAGGTGGGCCGAAAGGGTGAAAATAGAAGGAGGGGAAAAGGAAAAGGTTTCCAATTGTTTAAAAGATTCAAACAAATAAATTCAAACACAAATTTGAATTCAACAACAAAAAACAATGCACCAGCATGAATGCAATAATGAACTCCTATGATTCATTAATTTATTTTAAAAAATATTTAATTGCCTAAGAAAAATTTAAATACAACCCTTAAATCCTTAGACACATGCATTTAATTTTGTTAATTTTATTAACTGCAAACTTTGAAAATTAGGGTGTTACACCGTGCACAGCCACCGGCGACGAGCTCACCACTTGCCAGCACCAGCATCCTCGACTTGACCACGCCTGGTTGAGAGACCATTCGTGCTGCCCCGGCGGCTGCGGTGGCAGCACAGGCCCGGAGCCCGAGCCATCCCTGCGCTTGGATCCCTGGACCCTCGTCGTTGTTCGCGGCGCACTGGCGATGCCGCTGCAGCATCTCCTACGGGCGATGGGCCTATGCGCATATGGTAAGGCTTCGGTTCTATCGTCAAGGTGTTGTAAGGAGTGGAGTTCGGCGATGGTTGATGTCCCAATTCAAGCGGCCGATGTGTTGTATAGTTGAGTTGCGTGTGAGGGCATGGTACGGCATGCGTTGAGGACTCAATCCAACCTATCGGTGCCTGCGTCATTTTTTTTCTTTTTTTATTTTCGTCCAACCTGAACTTCATCTTCTTTATTAATATAATCGGCAGCTCTCCTACCCGATTCATTTTTTAAAAATCACTCCTGAACCTCTGAAAGTCCTTTCCACCTTCATGAGGTTTTACATTCTTGAAGCTGTTAGATTGTTGAAGCTACAACTTGTTGGCCGTGTGTTGTGCTCAGAGCTTGTTTGTTCTTGAGGAATCTGCTTCCAGGTAATAATACACTGAAACCTGAAGTTATGTCTTGCTTTCGCGTCCACGGCGATATGAGCAGAGCAGAACAGGTTGAATTTATTCCCGTATTCCTTATTTCAGAACAACTGCAATGTTGCAATCCCTGTTCTCAAAACTATTGTATGGATAGAAACAGGGGCGGATCCCCCCGGGCTGAGCTGCTGATTCACACCTAAAACAGTCTGATCTTACCTCCTGGACCTAGGCTAAACACCACATATGTTAAAGGGGCAACATGGGCTCACCCCGAGCTGCAGTCCAGGCAGCCCGGGCCCTAGAACCGCCCCTGGGTAGAAAACATACTGCGATCTGGTAGTTCCCTAGTCTCCTCTCTTTAATGCCATTCAACAATCATTTAACCTTACAAGTTAATGCCTAGTGCCAGTGCTTAAGAATAACAAAATGCCAGCAGATCCTTGAAAAAATTTATAATCCATCATCATACTATGTTTCAAACTAGTTCATGTTTTAATTTTTCACTCCTGAACCTCTGAAAGTCCTTTCCACCTTCACGAGGTTTTACATTCTTGAAGCTGTTAGATTGTTGAAGCTACAACTTGTTGGCCCCAGTTGTTGAGTGGAAATTTGATTCCAGAACCTGCTGGTTTTACTTAAAAAAATGATTTTTGCCCCCTACAGAATTCGGAGCAGCTTTTACAATTCAGAGACCAAGAGATGGTTGCTTCAAGTGCTTCTCAGTCGAAGAGGAAATTGGTTAGCAGGAATGGAAACTAGAATGAGCGAGCATTTCAAACTGAAACACTACAAACCACTACATTGTTCCCGCCTGAATTTAGTTTGGTTCAACATCTTGTGCCTTGAAATTTGGTTGCATAAAGCTGAAACCTGCTGACATCACACAATCTGGTAAACATCCAAACACATCTGTCATTTCTGAATCAACAATGCATTGGAGAAAAGATCATGGGACAGCTTCAGCCTGAGAGGTCCTTCCTTACCCACAGGCAAACCACAAGCAGAAATAAAAATTACTGACATCACCATCAAAGAATAGCAAGTTCAGATTCTGAGCTTTTGGCTACAACAAAACACTCTGTCACCTATCATTTTGATTTCATCAGCTATATAAGTAGAACGATTTATTCTACGAAATATGCAGGTAGTATAGGATGAATCGACCATGTATGCTCTGCATCTTGGTCATCAGTGCGGCAAGCCGGCGGCTCTACCGCAGAGTATGGCATTGGTCGGGATGCTGTACTCGTTAGCGAAGCTCTGCTCCGGCGTCCAGACCCTGAGGTAGAGCTGCTGGCCGAGGTACTGCCGGTCCCAGATCGCCGACCTCAGGTTCCACATCCCCTGGTTGTCCAGCGACACCAGGATCGCCGACCATCCGTTCGGATACACCTGATGCCAACAAATAATTGCCAATGTTCAGTTCAGTTTCATCGGATACAGTGTTCAGGATTCAGAGCCATGTTCTTGAGCAATCTACTTCCAAGTTAGGATACCTGAACTATATGCCTTGCTTGCGCGTCGACCAAGTTGTAGGTTTGCCGCTGCATCTCAGTCCACTGGCCATTGCCGTACCTGAAATGATCAAGTGTGAGTGAGTCTCCGTTTGCAAATGTTCTTCAGAGGTGACGAAGAGCACGATATGCACGTGTTTGTATCAAGGACGTACTTTATCTATAAATCATCTTCTGGGCCTATTTGTGTGAGTGTGAGAGAATAAACGTGTGTTTTTACTCTTGTTTCAGAACTAAGATTTCCAATTCTCGTTGACAATATAGTCATGTGCTGTCTAAGTAGTGATGTACAGTATATTCAGCAAGAAAAATACGTCCATCATTGAACAGATTTGCATTTGATGAATCGATCTGCTGGGGCAAAGAAATTGAGGATTTCTGTACAAACTATACTCACCTTTGACGCATTTCGTCGTCGACAACCTCATGGTCCAGGAGGCAGCATGTCATAAGCATCCCCACCTACAGCACAGTTTCATTCCCTGATCAAAAGGTTCGAGTCCTCTTCACCTTCTTAATTTGAAGCCAGCGCTGCTACCTCTTGGATGATAGCTCCACACCACGACCACCCGTGGCTACCCACGCCCTGGCCACCGTCCATCACCACCAATGGGCGCGGGTCAACCACCTCCAAACTCCAATGCAAGGTCTCCTTCATTCGTTCTAAGCCCAACAACAAAGAAAACCCATGCAGGATGCAAGTCTCCCTTGCGTCAACCCATGCCAGAGTTCTTAACCATCAAATGTACGTCTCATTGTTTGGTGTTCTTTTTACCATAATCTTTTGAAGATGTACATCCATGGTAGGTGGATGTCCCTCGTTAAGCATAGGATAATACAGTTCCTTACATGTTCGGTGTTCTAATAATGAGAAGCTTCATGTTACAATATTTCTATGATGACATGCTAAAACTGGAAAATCACTATTGTTTCGAATTAGTAATCATGTCATTATTGTTACATCATTTTCAAACATTTTCAAATATAACGTCGCCATCAAACAAATATTTTCAACATAAACTTAATGCCATCAAATTCCAATATGCAATGTACTCATTTTATTGTTCGAGGATAAAGAGACTAGTTCCACATGCAATGCAAAAGCCTCATTCATGTACAATGCAACATGATGACATATATAATGCATACATATTCAGCTCAGCATCACAGCTGACCAAGCGTGCCCATTTGCAAAGAGTCAACTCCATGTATGTCATTAAATATCATCATATTCCCTTCCATGACATTAAAAATTTAGTCTTCCCTTAAGTGCCGTGTTGCCGCTAGTTATTGCCACCTTTTTCGTGCTATTTGAGTGGTGTTTCTAGACTAAATCTTATACTAATTAACCCGCCATTTAGCACTTGAAATAATCTCATATTCGCATATGTGTTGTATTTTGTACTACATTGGAAAATGGTAGGAAATACGACATAAATGAAGGGTTTTTCTATAAGTTGGATTTGGGCTTGGACTTTGTATATTGGAAGGCCCAAACATGAACATTGAACTGCAGGCCCGCAGGAGGAGCTCAACTTTGCACGGGTCATATCTTCATCATCTGAACTTCGATTGGAGCGAATTTACAGGGAAAATTGCATGCCTCAAAAAGTTCTACAACTTTTGTATGAAGCGCTCGGGCATTAGAGGCCTGTCGGGGGTAGGCCGATCGGCCTGCCCTTTTCTGGGTCGGTTTGAGGTGCCTTTTGCCCCCACGGCATCTTCAGGCTATAAATATGCTAATTCTCCATCGGCACGCACATCCATCCACCAAAACTCGATGAAACCTAGGGCATTCACCAGTGTGAGCTGACGGCCGCCGCAAGTCTTCGGAGTTATCGAGGAGATGGCTTAGGCCAAACCCTAGCTGCCATGGCCTCCCTGTGTGGTTGTGCCATGGTGGAGTTCAGGAGTAGTAGTAGATCATCGATGGTATGTACTTGGAGGTGATGGTCTAAATACATCTATTATGTAAGCAATGTTCTTCGTATCATCCGATCTGTTAGTAACTCAATGCCTCCTTCTATGCTTTCTGTCTATCATGGATATGCTTGTTCCTAGTCTAGTTCCGGATTAGACTATCTAGCTTGCTTGGTGTAATCATTGTTATTAGATCTAGTATGTCGATCCTTCATGATAGCTAGACATGTTTATCTGTGTTCGTGCCTTTAAACTACCTGCGCTAATAGGAGGGATCGTGACGGTGTCTACCGTGTAGGGTGGGGGTTTTCGGGAGGTTGACCGAAGGTAGTAGTTTAAAGATTGTTTTGGATGATACAAGATGTGATTGGTTATTAACTAGATATGATAGACTCTTGTCAAAGCACCAATGAAGCTTGCTTAATTAATTAGCACATTAGTCCTATTCATAGATAACAATCGAACCTCTAGCCAAGTGGTTAGAGCACTGGAGTAGAACCCAACAGGTTCGGGTTCAACTTCCTGTGGGAATGAATTAAACGGTTTTAAAATAAAAAATATAAAAAAATAGGTAGGAGCTTCCTGCTGATTTCGTTAAAAAAAACAATCCGCGGGCTGGATTATTTGTTATTACTAGTTTGTCTATCTGTTTATTATATTTGGGGAAAAAACACCGTCTTGCGTATGTCTGTATGTGTCTTTTGTTGTGTCTATTAAAAAACAATCCGCCGGCTGTTGCATTTGTTATTACTAGTTTGTCTATCTATTTATTATATTTGAAAAAAAACACCTTCTTGCGTATGTCTGTACGTGTACCGGTTGGAAACTTTCATTAAATAACATGATTTGTTAAAAACAATCCGCCGGCTGGAGTATTTGTTTATTGCATCCAAAACTTAATTTGGTTGGAAGCTATTACCACTTGTGCTCCCTCTTCATGTGCATGTTGTGACAGCATCTGCTGAACTAACGCGACCCAGAAATGGAGCGGTCAAGCTACCCATTACTCGGGCAGCATGAGCAGTGACCACACGCTGGCAAATCCCATTGCCAAAGGCAAACCAGACATCGGCCTCCTCCATTATTGCAAACGTTCGTTTAATTTCTTTCAGAGTTTTGACAAAAATTAAGGAACCATGGAAAGGCCGGAGGTGCTGATGATCAATCGCTACGTGAGGCTTCGGACCGCCACGGGGAACATTGTAAGCGCTCTGGGATTCCTGGCGTTGCTGTGGTCCACCGTCGTGCTCCTCGGAGGCTTCATCGACGATCTCCTGCTCAAGGAGTTCTGGGTCCTCACTGCACTCAG
The DNA here is from genome assembly GCF_005286985.2 of Setaria viridis. Lineage (NCBI taxonomy): Eukaryota > Viridiplantae > Streptophyta > Magnoliopsida > Poales > Poaceae > Setaria > Setaria viridis. The sequence goes on along the minus strand of NC_048264.2, from coordinate 1,265,162 downwards.
CTTCCTCATGTCATTCAGGTACTACATTAGCTTTCCTTATAAGTGAACCTGCCATTCAAATTCTTCATTTTCCTTCTATGTATGCCTGCCATTGCCGTTGCGTCCGTCAAAACTTGTGTCGCCGTTAATGTCAAATTTTCACTCTAATGGCCCCTCGGTCGACTGATCGATGAGAGACAGATAGATCACCAAAACCCCATATGCAAGTGAGAGACTGAGAGACCAGAGAGGAAGGGAGAGAAGACGGCCTGAGCAGGATAGCGAGGTGGTGTCAGCGGAACGGCACTAGTGGACCTCAAAAGTCAAAATCGAGCGCCAATAAAAATAGAGTACCTGTGCACGAATTTGGCCGCGGCGGATCATGAAATCGAGAGCCGGCGGGCAAACTTGGCGCCAGCTTCACTCGAAATCAAGTATACGTTCGCAATCTTAAAAAATCGAACGGCTCCACATATATTGCAATAGTTAAGCGTACATGTTGCAACTATTGTTTCTATATGTTTCATAGTGAATGTTGCATGAAACATAGTGTTCACGTTGTGGCGAGAATTTTATATCCCAGAGTCGAACAATGTAGTCATTTTTACATATTATTTTTTCATGTTACAAACTGTGATAGCTGATATTGCACTTGGTAATTTTTATTGTTACGTCAAAGCATCCGATGGAAAATTTCAAATCAAACCTGCACTAACAGCACCGAAACGAGTGCCTATTTTAGAACTCAAACCGGCCAGGCCGGTTTTTGAACCCAATCACGCCTATTTTCCTAGATGTTTCCAATGTCGGATAGGCCTAGAGAGGAGTGAGTGCAAGGTGTGCCAACCTTGTGATCAGGTTCTAGAGAGAACTACCGCTGTACAAGAGGTGTGCCAGTGCCTTGGAGCCTTGGTGGCTCGCCGAAAAGTCTTCAACCCTCCAGCTTGGTATGGAGCGGCGTCGATGACCTTGTGCAGGGGACGTGGAGACCCCCTCCCTTCGTGGAGAAGCTCCTTAGTGGAGATGGTACCAAGGTGACCGAGGGACTTGGTGTGAGCCTTAGTGGCCGAGCCTTTTCGGCAAGTCAATGGGCACTTTGGCAGAGACTTGGTGAGCGGGAAGCATTACTCTTGTTTGAGTGCTTCAACAACATGGACTAGTGGTTGCTTAGTGCCTACCGATACCACGGGATAAATCATTGTGTCAATAGTTTGCTTCCCCTCATCCTAACCTCTTACGTTTCCGCATTTCATACTTGCAACTTGTGTGCCTTTACTTTCCTAGAATAGTAACTTGATAGGGTTAGCTATAGGTTGCAAAACTTGTTTTGGGATGAGGGTTTTACATTGGATCAACCATAGAATGCACTTCTAGGATAGAATGATCTAGTTTACTTATGTGCAAAGTAGTGGAAGCCATAGGTTAAATTTTTAAGTTGCCTAATTCACCCCCTCCCCCTCTTAAGCTACGAGCACTGATTCCTTACAGATTTACAAGTCCCTCCACCTGTCGACAGCTGCATAGTGTAGTATTTTTTCGTAGATGGGATCGACGGATGATTACGACTCACCTTCGAACTCTGATGCTGGTGGTCTTCCTCCGCCTTGTAATCCGATAGCAGGTGTTTCCTTGTCCTAATCACAGATTGCCCAGAAGCTCGTACAAGCCATATAAATGGGAACTTTCATCTTGAAGTCGAATCCGACTGCCTCCATCTTTATCCATGAGCCTTGGTCCTCCTGTGCTCCCGTGATAACAATCTGGCTGCGTGATTAATTCAACACGTCTTCAGATGATCATCTAGTGCAACACTGGAAATCAATTCGGTCTTGAACTTTGTCTTGCACTTGCACTCAAAAATTGTTGAGTTGAGAATGCTCAGCACGTAACAATGATCATACCGTGCTGAGTAGATTGATCTTGATAATGAGGTCCTTCAAGCTTGCCCAATGATCTCGACGATCACCCCTACCTGGCATGCCAGATGTCGGTGTTTATACCTGGCAACCTACCGAGGGGTATCCCGAGATAGTAGATTGGTTGGTGGAAGATTGCCGGACCTGGAACTTGATTGTAAAAGCGAGGACACAAGACACAGATTTATACAGGTTCGGGCTGCCAGAGTAGCGTAATACCTTACTTCATGTTTGGGGTATTGTATATTGCATCCTGCGCTTGGGTGTTGTTTGGTGTTGAGGATTTGCTCCTCTGTTGTATTTCTTTGAGGTCTTGGCCTACTTATCTAGGGACCCCTGCCCTCTTTTATATACTCCAGGTGGTGAGATTACTAGTCGGTTACAAGGAATCCTAGTAGGAGTACATGGTATGAGTCCTAGTAGGATTATATAGGAATCCTAGTAGGAGTCTGTCTTCTTCCTTGCTTGCGGGTACTGGGGATCTATCCCCGACAGGGTGTAGCTTATCAGCCCTCGAGTCCTGGAATGATTAAATAACCAATTCAAGGGTCTAGCGAGCTTTAGTCTTCACGCCAATCGTCATCTGAGTAGTTTTGCAGCGTCCAGCCCCCGAGCTTATACGCCTGATGAGCTGAAGGAGCCACGTCAAGTAGTTATTTGGCACTTAGCTCCTGTTTAGCTATTGTCACTACGTGTGAGATCTTTATCTCGTGTACGCGTACTGTCACTGCTGCTACACATCTGAGATCTTTCTCTCGTGTACGCGTCCTAACATTTAGGTATGACAGAAGATTCGAGGCTTTCACGAATTGAGACATGTTCTGCTCGAGGAGATTAGTGGCCACTAATAGGAGACAACAAAAATAAGTAGTCGACATTGCAACAAAAAGAGAGCATGATTGCATAAAGTAGTCGATGAGACTTTTCTACCTTTTAGCGAGAAGAGCGTGTGTTCGCATATAGGATTTGTGCCTTCTTAGGGTGTAGCCGCTGCAAGCCTCCAGCACTCTGTGCGCCAAACCCGTGGCCATAGCCTCCGTAATTTGATGTACCAAGCCCGTGGCGGTCGGTCAATATACCCCAGGAATAATCGGCAAAGTGTGGCTTTGGTGGCTAATTCCCATTGAGAGGCGTACACAAATAAGTACTCAGCACGTTGCCCATCATGTGGAAAACAAGCCCGAAAAAATATATGAAATAATTAAAAAAGTGACTTAGCTTGATTCGTGGACGATTATCGACGAACCCGTGGTGGTCGTCATGAAGCCGCGGCGGTTGTTGATGAAACCGACTAGTCGGAGTCGATTCCGACTAGTTGTTGATCACGTGGAACCCACCCTCGACTAGTTTGTAGTCGAGACGAGAAGTTTTAGGTAGTCACTATTGTGTCATTGAGCGCTCTTGTGAAGCTAGCGTAGTCATGCATTCTGAAGTCCCACGTGCATTTCTTGAGTACATGTAGTGAAGAGGAACAGATCTCCTAGTGGCCTTCCTGGTACGTGTACTGAAACCCTGAAAAGTAGCCTTGCACGGAGAGTAATCGAGCTGGTAGTTTCCTCGATTTGCGCACGAGCAATAGATGGAATATTGATTGGCCTTCATTGCTTTAGTATAGGATTTGGCAGCTAGAAGCAATTAGCTTAAGATGCATCGTCGGTGACTTCAACTCGAAGATGGAAAAATAATTTTGCCAGGATTTTTCCTTCTCACAGGTGTGGATCAGTAGCGGATCATCAGCCTTGAGCGACGCACAGAGCCACGGAGGATGACCAGCTATAGCAGTGCGACCAGTGCTGCAGCTTTTTGCATGTAGACAAGCCGACAACCGATGATCTCCCACAAGCTTTCCGTATCCGCTTCGAATTGGAACTCGGCGACTTGCTTCTCGTCGAGTAGATTGATTTTGAAGATGAGGTCCTTCAAGCTTGCCCGATGATCTCAACGATCACCCCAACCTGACGCGCCAGATGTCGGTGTTTTATACCCGGCAACCTATCGAGGGGTATCCCGAGGTAGTAGATTGGTTGGTGGGGAATCGTCGGACTTGGAACTTGATGATAAAAATGAGGACACAAGACACGGATTTATACAGGTTCGGGCTGCCAGTGTAGCGTAATACCCTACATCCTATTTAGGGTGTTGTATATTGCGCCATGTACTTGGGTGTTGTTTGGTATTGAGGATTTGGTCCTCTGTTGTGGTTCTGCCGATCTAGGTACCCTGCCCTCCTTTATATACTCCAGGGATCGGGATAACTAGTCGGTTACAAGGAGGAGTCCTAGTAGTATTACATGGTTTTATTTGTAGTTGGATTACAGAATCTTAGTTGGAGTCCGTCTTCTTCCTTCCTTGCGGGTAATGGGGATCTATCCCGACACTTAGCATATGGCCTTCATGTTTTTAGACAAAGTATGCATGTGAAAAAAATATTCTTGTAAACCAAAAATATATAAAGACAATGATAAAACATCGGCCATATGTTGCGTCTAAGGGAAAATTAAGTAACCTGCTTTGGTCTCGACCTTGCTAGTTTAACTGTTTGCATATCCATTGTTGTCTCTTCTTTTTGGTGTAAGATAAGTTTAAAGTAAGATGGACCAAAATGGCCTTTAAAGTTATATAACTAACCCTTAACCTACTCCCGGTAGTTGTACAGGAAGCGGCTGTGTTCATAGTCGATATTTTTGTTAAAAAGGAACTAGAGTAAATATTACCAGCAGTTCTTAACCTTGTTCCGCATTCTTATCGTGATCCCGAAACTTCCAAAATGCATAGTAACGGTTCTTGAACTATATTGTGGCTGTCCCGCTAGAGTGTCTACCTCTTCCAACTCCTAAAGAGAAAAAAAATGTCTTGTAATTAGCCATGGAGTGACTGCCGCAAGCAGCTAAGTCCCAATTCTGTGTGACACCATATCCTGAATTTTAATGGTCATATCGATGGACAAAGACAACCTTAGCTTTTCCAACATATTACGCAGGATGGCGGAAATTAGTAACAGCGAGCTCAGTAAAGGGATTTATTGGGAAGAGGATTACATCATTGATACTCTCCGGCAACAGAAATGGTTCGAGGCGCATAAGGTTGTAATCGTGCTGCGTGTGGTGCAAGTACTGAAGTGGATTTTTATCGTGTGTTTTACCTTTCTGTATGTTCTTTCGCCATTTGTGAACCTGGGGGTCGCAGTGTGGCGTCTTGTACGACGAGATTACGACGATGTGGGTGGAGATATTGGCAACAGATCAAAACTGTACGCCGCACTGGACATCTTCTATGGCCTAATTCTGTTCCAGAGTTTATTCGCCTCCTACTACATAGTCATTTTCAGTGTGAAGGGTAGATTGCAATCACGAACGGAAAAACACTGTGGGCTTGAAGAAAGGCGTAAAGAAATCGTTTCCCTCTACTATTCAGAAACAGCTAGGAAGTTCAGGAAGGACGGGGAGCTTCCTGACAATTGGAACTTGATCGCATACGGTGTAGAGAAGCTCCAGTCTGCATCTGGGGATGACGACCATCTATGGGGAGCAAGGGTGTTAGACCAGTTGTTCAGTGAGGATAAGTCTGTAAGACAAAAGCTACTGTCTTCCAGGATCTCGGTTCAGAATCTGATCGGCATGATTGGTCTGAGAGGCACAGCTGATAACGTCGAGAACAGAGAGCGTGCCGCAAGGATTGTAGCACACCTTGCCAGTGACCTCAATATAGCTCACTTCCCGGGTACACTGCAATGCATCTGTTCCCTACTTGAAAGCTGTAATAAGCAATCTTGTGAGCCACAAGCTGCTGACACAGTACTGCAGATCAAGGACCAAACTGAACATGAATCTGGAGGAGCCAGAGGGATGGTTTCTCAAGGCCTGCTGATTCTCGAGGGGCTCACACAGGGCGAAGAGAACTGTGCAGAGATAAGCAAACACCCAAGGCTGCTCTCTAAGATCACATCACCAATGAGCAGCCCTGACTTTCTCAACACTGTGCGGGAGGACACAATGGTTGTTCGAATGCTAAGCAAGTCACTCACAGCGTTAAGCAGGATACTTGCCTGCCATGGGGATGGCGCCACAAGGCTGCGCCAGGAACTTGCGAGTACCACAGAAGCTGTCAGCAATCTGATGGCTACTTTGGAGAATGACAGCGGAGCTGCCCAAGAACTGCATGGACAAGCCCTGGAGATCCTGACGGAGTTAGCCTTTGATGATTCTTTCAAAAAGCTGGAGTTTAACAAGCTTCTCAAGGCCCTGCTATGCATCTTCCTTGAGGAAGCGTCCAGCAATAATACTGTAGTTCAAGTGGAACAAGCAGACAGGGAAAATGCCACCAGACTGATGAGGGGAAAAGCAGGGGAAGCACTGGCCAGATTGCTTCGCGTTAGCACTGCAAGAGAAAGAGATGTTAATGTTGCTGATATAATTTCCAAGCAAGAGGTGATCAACCTATTGACCAAGGTAACTAGCTACCTCTGCCTATTTTTGTTTAGAACAAAAGAAAAATTGACAACAACTCTCGCTTCTTCTGCCTCTGCATCATGTTGGATCTTATTACCAATTCTCAGATGTCAGTTAATTTCTCTTAATTCTGTAGTGTACAAAAATTTCCACTAGAGATGAGTTGCATCAAAACTGCTGGTCCTATGCATTAAATTATGTTTGTTACAGGTGCTCGATCAAATATTATCTAGTAAAATGGGAACAAGTGCAGATGCAGCAGAAAATTTTGAGGAAAACCAGCCCACAGAAGAAAGAAAGTTTATGGCAGCCATGTTATCCCTCGCCGTGGTGATATGCAACGAAAATGTGATCAGTAGAGAAGATTTTGCTCGATCCACCCCAGAAGATGCAGCACTTGCGAAGAAGCTAAAAGACATACTGGAAGCAAACAAGCAATGCACGGCTGAGTCTGAGTGTTTGAGAGTAGTGAAACTTACCTGCCAGATGGTGATAGCTATGATTCAAGCCAAGCCCAGCTGCATCCAACGTTTCAATGAACATAATTTCAAGGAAGCACTGACCGAGACTTTGGGAACCATGTCGGAGGTTGATAACTGCATGCTCTTTGCTGGGAATGATGGTGAGGTGATCAAGCCAGCGAGGTCTCTCGCTTCTCTAGTGAAAGAAGCACAAGAACTCCTAAAGACAGCACAAGAACAGGGTAATTGATATCTCTGTCTGACAAAGGGGACATCGTTAAGTATATTACCTTGTTTTTATCAAAGATTTATCTTGGATTGTCTTCTGGGCTATTTGTTTGACAAAATAAAAAACCTGTATTTTTATTCTTATTCCAGAACTGGGATCTACAATTCTTGTTGACAATGTAGTCGCGTGCTATCTAAGTTTTGTATTCATTTTTTCTGTTAATATCACGGTTTGTGTGATGCTCCCATAACAGTATGCGTACTGAACTAGTTGCAACAAGTACATGTGCTATGTCTCCAAAGAAGCAAAGGCTGGAACTGTTCTTTTTTCATTATCTAAATTATATCCGTCGAACAGCTTTGCATTTGATAATTGATAAATCTATCTTTCCATGACTCTTGTTATTTCTAATTAATGTGCGAACACGATCATTGGCAGCCTGCCCTGAGATTGTGCACCTGTTTTAATCTCTGAATGTGTTTCAGGTAGCACATCCCCTGGTGAAGCAGAGACTAACTGAACTACTGAAGTCAAGCAGAGGCCATTTGTTCAGGATTCTGTACCTGACAGCAAACAAGTAGCTAACTGCTACAATAGAGTTTCCCAATGTATCGACTCCAATCTGCTGTCTCCAATTTCCCATGCGCCCTAGCACTCGCACATTGGTCTATTCTTATTTGGTAATAGATGCTTCATCCTGAGCAACAGATGGTATTTGACAATTGACAGTAAAAGAAAGAAAGAAACCAATCCGGCAAAATGCAATCGGCTGATACAAATTAGAGATGGAGAAAATTTCTAGATAGACCCATTTGAATCGTGGTTATTAATCGTGATCCAAATATTTGAATTTACCTATCGCTACTATTAATCGCGATCCGATTATTTACGGATAGACCCCTGTCATGAATGCGAGTTTTACAAAGTGCCCCTGCCTATCTCTCTTCTGTGTCGTCTCTCCCCTCACCGGTTAAACCTCCGGCCTGTCGCCACCGCCGGTCGTCCTGGATGGGATGGGAAGCGCAGAGCACCCATGCGCAGAGCTCGGCCAAAGAGAAAGGACCGGGGGCGCACGATTCGCCTCCCGAGCGGTGACCAGGGCATGAGCCGCTTGCTGGAGTTTGGAGTGAGAGCCGTCGCCCAGGAGAAAGACGAGAGCGACCGCCATCACAGGAAACGGACGTTGTGCGTTTCTAATTTTGCTGTGACCATTTTTCTCCTTTTACATATGAACGAATAACGTTGGATTACGGTTGCATTATACATAGGACTCGGAAAATCGTTTGAATCTTTCATATCTCTTGTGAAGGAAGCACAGCAACGCCTAAACCCAGCACAAGAACAGGGACACCGTTAAGTATATTATTGCCATTGGTATGCACTTGATTTTATCTCAGTTTCACACATCCACGAACTGTAGTTTCTGTTTGTTAGGCTGTTGTAGCGAACATGGTCTTATTAAGCTATAGTTTGTGATTTTGGTGATTGAGTGACAATATAGTCATTGGGACTAATGCTTTGTCTAGCATGTACCTTGTAGGTTTTCTAGGTCCCAAGAATGCAAACCAAATCATGGCAAGGTCCAAATGATGGTATTCTTGACATCCAAATTATGGTATTCGAGTATCCAAGTCATGGTATTCGAGTATCCAAGCTATGGTATTTAAGTGATCAAGCCATGATATCTAGGGTTGTTCTATGGTATTGATTATTGAAGCATCCAAATGATAGAAAAAATCTAGAGATGGTATCTTTGGTGTGAAAATAGCGGTATTCAACGTAGAAAAATTAGTACCATCGGATATTCCTATGGCCACTTTTTTAGTAGTGTCGGATCAATTGCCAGAAGAGAAGGGAAAAATCCTAGACCATTGGATGTTCCGATGCTAGGTCAAGAAAGGAGCGTCGGACAAATCATGAAAGTAAAGGTTGCATAGGGTCAATGTAATACCCTAATTTTTCATCTATTGCAGTTAATAAAAAAATAATTAGAATTTCTCTAGAATTTGCTTGAGTTCGTTTAAGGCCTTAAGGTTTCTCTGTGAATTTATTAGGCATTAAAATCTTTTTCTAAAATTGACTTGATGAACCATAGGTTTAAGTGTGTTGTATTCATACTGGTTGCATTTCTTATTCCTTGAGTGTGAAAAATTTTAAAAATGCGTTTAGATGATGATTAGGTTCCTCAGAGAATTTTCCATACTTTTCTGGAATTTATTCTCATTTTCTTGGAACTTAATCTAATTTTTGGATGGTTCTAAAAGTCTTTCCAGGAGGTCCAAGTATTTTATTTGGGTTCCTCGTGTCCCAAATCATCTCCAGGATTTTTTCTGAATTTTTCAGAGCTTTTGGAGTATTTTTCATGATTCAATTATGATTTCAGGATTTTCTGGAATTGTTTTCAAACCTGAAATTAATTCTCAAAATTAGAAAAAGAGGAAAATAAATCCGGACTCAGACTAGGGCTATAAATACTTTCCGGTGATCTTTCCAATGCCGCAAACTCCATCTCATTTCGACAACTCTAGCTCCCGCAGTTCGACACCGAACATACGTATCTGTTAAACTTCGGCGAGCAAATTCGGCGAAACTGTCAGTCCTCGACCGAAGGTGAGCACACCAACGCATTTGTCTCGTCATCCTCGATCCATTTTGCTGCTCCTGCTCGAGATTGGTGGTTGTCCCCGGCGATCCCTTGTTCTCTTTCTTTCTCTCTGTTGTTGTTCATGGTCGCCGGCCATGGCCGACAGCGCCTGTGCTCCTGCTTGCCTGGCCTTGAGCCACCCGGGCCCCATGCTGAGCTCCCATGCGCTGCGCGCCCACGCAGACCGTCGTCCTTTAGCCACCTGCCTCGCCCGCACCTATGCGCGCCCACACGCGCCGCCTACCGCCGCTCATGTGCACCCTAGTGCTAGTGCCGACCACACCACCGCAAATTAAAGCACCGCAGCCGCGCGCCCCCTTCCCCTTGGCCTGACCACCGCCGCCGGCAAGGCTCCCCGTCAGCCACACGAGTTCAATCGGACCGGATGGAGGTTGAAGAAGATGACCGTTTTGTAGCTAGGACCTCGAAGAAACCGATAATCTCACGATCCAATCCAACCTTTTAAGTTCTTACACATTTAAACCCTCAGTGTTCACAGACAAGCCCTGGAAGCTTAGTTTTCTCGCAGTTAAGCCCTTGCATCTTGTTTCGATTGTATCTTTCACGTTTTAGTTCCGTTTTGAGTGATTCTTTTGCTCACGTGTTGGTCTTAACGTGTAGATTAGTTTTGTACCACTTTTCATTACTGTTAGTGATGTTTGGTGTACTATTTCTTCTTTATGCTTTCTCTTGCATGTGCTTGTGTCATGCGTAGAGAACTTGTCGTTTGAGGAATTTTCTGAACATCAAGGCTTTGAAGAATCTGAGCAGCAGCAAGGCTTTGAGGAAGGCAAGTGTCCTTTTTCATTCCCGTTTATACCTAAATGACATGCAATTGATTCACAATATTTATTTATCGCTTGCATTAACATGATGGGTTCCTATTAAGGACGATGTCTAGTTTTTTTATCATACCTTCCAGTTGGGTTGTTTAATTAAATATCATGGTAGATGATTCTTAGTTTGCTCAAATGGGTTGGTAAATAAACAACATGGTTTTATTATTTACTCAATGTTCCTATATGTTGATTAATTACAAGACCATATCGGTTAATCGGAACATGGAGCGACCACCCAGGAAAATAGTACAACCACAAGAATTACATGGCTCTGGTCTTGGCTAACTAATGAGAGGACTCTAGTGCTGGACTGGTGATAAGAGGGGCATGACTCACGGAACCTTGTGCACTAGAACACACTGGGAAGTCTTTGTAAAGGCCTCGTAGCATCCCTATGCAATCAAACCTCAAAAGTGTGGTATTGTTCCTACTTTTGCACAACATGGTTGGGTCTAAAGTTCTCCTGAACTTTTACGCGACTTGTGGGTAAAGATGTACAATCTCTGCAAAGTGTCTAAAAACTATTATAGCAGTTGTGCTCACGGTTAAGAGCGGCCTAGACCGTCACATGATTAATTCACTTGAAGATAAAACAACTTGTATTATTTGTTATGTTCATGCTTTTGGTATATCGATGCTCTATATTAATTGTGCGATGGTATAAACTTACATTTGCTAGTAATTAGCTGTGGAATAAAACTTGACCAACTAAAAGTGCTAATTGCAGTTAACCTTGTCAGCCTTCCACCATATAAAGCCTTGCATGTCATATTTTCTTTTCTCTTGCTGAGTACGGCATGTGCTCACGCTTGTGTTCTTTTATATTGCATCTACAATATCCGGATTGCTGCTCAGATCGAGAGAACTTTGAGGATAGTTCTAGGCGAGTCCCCCAGTCAGCTGCCTATGGAGTTGTTGGGGATCCGCTGCATATACTAGAGATTTTTATCTCATTTCTGGTTACGTAATCTATGTAATTCTCTCTCTTTACGTTATAACACTATATTTGATATTTACTGAAGTCATCATATGTGTGAAATATGATCCTAGCACACATATGATAGTCATTTGATTTTTCCTTTAAAACTGGGTGTGATAGTCAAGTTGTGATCGAGGGCTCGACTTGCCTTCCTGGACTTGCTCCGGCTGCTCGAAGTCTTCAAAGCTTGACCTTCAAATTCCTCGAACTGCGGTCCTTCTATACGCCTCACACGAGCACATACAAGCAAATAAGGGAATAAAATAAGAAAACAATACACCAAACAGTAACAACAGAGAAAAAAGGTCATAAGACTAATCTATGCATTAAGACGAACTCATAGACGGAAGAATCTCTTAGAACAAACCTAAAACGCTAAAGATATGAACTAAACAAGGTGTTGGAGCTTATCAGTAAGAAAACTAAACTTCCAGGGGCTAAGCTGCGAGAAACCGATGGCTAAAACATAAATACGCATATAAACCGAAGGTTTAACGTGCAAAAGAGCAAGGCTAGGACGGTGGGCACTATTTTACAAAAGACCAGGGGTTAAAACAGAATAAAAATGATTTAGATCTAATTACTTTTGAACTGCGCTGGACCTCGGGTGCAAACACCACAAAACCTAGGGACTCTTTAGCAAAATGAACGACGTTGCATGGGGGTTGACCGTTATTGACCCGGTTCAGATCTGATCCGGACCGTCAGATCGAGATCGAGCGGTTGCGATCGTCTGTAACACGACAGGCAGCACGCGGGCAGCGGAGCAGCGGCACGCGGCGGCGGCGACTCACCTAAACTCGCTCTAAATCAAGCGACCGGGGGCGGTTTGCGACGGGATCAAGCCTTGGAGGAAGCGAAGCACACGTCGAACACATCTAGGGGGTTGTCGTGGTGGTTGGAGCAGCGATGGCGCGAGGCGGCGCATTGGCGCGTGTCTCTGGCGAGCTCGTTCGTGCGAAGGAAGACACGGGGGAGCATGGGAACTTCAAAGGCAGCCTCCTTACCTCCTTTGCGGCGCTCCGGGCTGTGTCCTTGTCGACAGAAGGGCGACAGCGGCGGAGATCAACGGCGACGGGTGACAGGCTGCGCTCGAGCTAAGCTCGAGGTGGCGGCCTTTTGTAGCCCGGGGGCGTAGCCTTGGCATGCGGGCCCAAGGTGCGTGGCGGCGCGGGAGCTGGGCCGAGACGGAGATGGGCCAGCCTGCTGGGCTGGTGCTGCGGCTGGGTCGGAAAGAGGAAGGCGGGTCGAAAGGGAGAGAAGAGAGGGAGGGGAAAAGGAAAAGGTATTCTATTGTTTAAAAATTCAAACAAATGAATTGAAACACAAATTTGAATTCAACAATCAAAAACAATGCACCGGCATGAATGCAATAATGAACTCCTATAATTCATTGATTTATTTTAAATAATTGAATTGCCTAAGAAAAAATTAAATACAACCCATTAGATACATGCATTTAGTTTCTAACAAATTTTATTAACTGCAAACTTTAATTTAGGGTGTTACACAGCGCACAGCCGTCGGCGACGAGCTCACCAGCACCAGCGTCCTCGACTTCGGGATGGTCCCCCTACGGGTTGGGCCGTGCCACGCTAGCGGTCAGGTTCCACCAGAACGACCGCGCCTGGTTGAGAGACCATTCGTACTGCCCCGGCAGCTGCGGTGGTGGCACAGGCCCGGAGCCCGGGCCGTCATTGCGCTTGGATCCCTGGACCCTTGTCGTCGTTCGCGGCGCACTGGCGATGCCGCTGCAGCATCTCCTACGGGTGATGGGCCTATGCGCGTATGGATTTGGTGGAGGGTGGGCGCGAGACGCTCAGCGGCAGGGCTACCAGAGGCGGCCGGCGGCGGCGCGAGCTCGCCAGAAAGCTATTTCCCCCACCCAGAAACTTTATAAATACCCCCTTATTTGGATCGAGACTATTAATCACGATCCTAATTTTTTCATTTACCCCTATTTTGGATCGTGACTATTAATCGCGATCCGAATATTTGTATTTAACCCCCTATATTAGATCGCGATTATTAATCGTGATCCGAATATTTGCGCATAGCCCCCTGTCGGGTGGAAATTTTGCGAGGTGCCCCTGGCTGGCCGCCTCTCTCTCGCTCTCCCCTCTCCGACGACGAATCCTCCGCCGCCGCCGCCGCCGGTCGATCCGGTCGGGAAGCGCAGAGCCCCAGCCTTCCAGATCTCCGCTGAGCCAAAGAGAAAGGAGGCCAGGAGGGGCAAGGAGATGTCATCAACGGCTCTGCCGCAAAGTATGGCGTTGAGCGGGATGCCGTACTCGTTGGAGAAGCTCTGCTCCGGCGTCCACACCCTGAGGTAGAGCTTCTGGCCAAGGTATTGCCGGTCCTAGCTCGCCAACCACAGCTTCCACATCTCCCGGTTTTCCAGTAACACCAAGATCGCCAAAAATCCATTCAGGTACACCTGATGAATCACAATTGCCAATGTTCAGTCCAGCAATGTTCAGAATTCAGAGCTTGTTTGTTCTTAAGGAATCTGCTTCCAGGTTCTAATACACTAAAACCTGAAGTTGTGTCTTGCTTTCGCGTCGACTGTGATATGAGCAGAGCAGAACAGGTGGAATGGCATATTCCCGTATTCCTTATTTCAGAACAACTGCAATGTTGCAATCCCTTGGTCTCAAAACTATTGTATGGGTAGAAAACATATTGCAATCTGGTAGTTTCCTAGTCTCCTTTCTTTAATGCCATTCAACAGGATCATTTAACCTTACAAGTTAATGCCTAGTGCCAGTGCTTAAGAATATCAAAATGCCAGCAGATCCTTGAAAAAATTATAATCCACCATCATACTATGTTTTCAACTAGTTCATGTTCTATTTTTCACTCCTGAACCTCTGAAAGTCCTTTCCACCTTCATGAGGTTTTACATTCTTGAAGCTGTTAGATTGTTGAAGCTACAACTTGTTGGCCCCTGTTGTTGAGTGGAAATTTGATTCCAGAACCTGCCGGTTTTACTTAAAAAAATGTTTTTCCCCCTACAGAATTTGGAGCAGCTTTTACAATTCAGAGACCAAGAGGTGGTGCTTCAAGTGCTTCTCAGTCGAAGAGGAAATTGGTTAGTAGGAATGGAAAATAGAATGAGCGAGCATTTGAAACTGAAACACTACAAACCACTACATTGTTCCCGCCTGAATTTAGTTTGGTTCAACATCTTGTGCCTTGAAATTTGGTTGCATAAAGCTGAAACCTGCTGACTTCTGTTGATATCACACAATCTGATAAACATCCAAACATATCTGTCATTTCTGAATCAACAATGCATTGGGGGAAAGATCATGGGACAGCTTCAGCCTGAGAGGTCCTTACCCACAGGCAAACCACAAGCAGAAATAAACTACTGACATCACCATCAAAGAATAGCAAGTTCAGATTCTGAGCTTTTGGCTACAACAAAACACTCTGTCACCTATCATCTTGATTTCATCAGCTATATAAGTAGAATGATTTATTCTACGAAACATACAGGTAGTATAGGATGAATCGACCATGTATGCTCTGCATCTTGGTCATCAGTGTGGCAAGCTGGCGGCTCTACCGCAGAGTATGGCATTGGTCGGGATGCTGTACTCGTTAGCGAAGCTCTGCTCCGGCGTCCAGACCCTGAGGTAGAGCTGCTGGCCGAGGTACTGCCGGTCCCAGATCGCCGACCTCAGGTTCCACATCCCCTGGTTGTCCAGCGATACCAGGATCGCCGACCATCCGTTCGGATACACCTGATGCCAACAAATAATTGCCAATGTTCAGTTCAGTTTCATCGGATACAGTGTTCAGGATTCAGAGCCATGTTCTTGAGCAATCTACTTCCAAGTTAAGATACCTGAACTGTATGCCTTGCTTGCGCGTCGACCAAGTTGTAGGTTTGCCGCTGCATCTCAGTCCACTGGCCATTGCCGTACCTGAAATGATCAAGTGTGAGTGAGTCTCCGTTTGCAAATGTTCTTCAGAGGTGACGAAGAGCAGGGCCAATTTCATTCATGCATACTGCGATGGCCGATGGCTAGATGCTCACCCTACAACCCAGAAGTCGTATCCGTCAAGATGCCACGACTGCATCTCGTTCTCGGTGTTCTGGAACACCACCTCCACGAACTCGTGCAGGTTGAGCCTGACGACGGGCGTCCCGGCGCGCGGCGGCGCCCCGCCGACGGGCCTCGCCGGAACGCCGTCCCAGTCCATGACGTTGGCGATGTTATAGTTGTCGGCGAGCTTGAGCGGCGTGTCGGGGACGACGAACGACACGCCGTTCACGGCGCACCGCCGCCGGCCAGCGAGCACGGCGGACGACGAGCTCGCCAGCACCAGCGTCCTCGACGTCGGGATGGTCCCGTAGTGGAAGGAGCCCTGCGGGTTGGGCCGCGCCGCGCTGGCGGTGAGGTTCCACCGGAACGACCGCGCCTGGTTGAGGGACCAGTCGAACTGCCCCGGCGGCGGCGGCGGGAGCGGGCCCGGCGCCCGGGCCGTCGCGCCGGCGTAATGCAGCGTCCCCACCGCCGTGAGGTTCGCGGCGGCGAAGCGCGTGGACACGACGACAGCGTAGTCGAGCGGCGGCTTGTCGAGCGTGACGAGGAACGCGAGCGACTGGCCGGCGTGGACGTCGAGGGAGTCGTAGGCGTTCTGCACGGGGTGGGTCCCCTCCACCTCCGCCAGCCGGAGCGAGTGGCCCTGGATCCTCACGTTGACGGAGGCCTTGAGCCCGACATTGGAGACCCGGAACAGGTACGTCCTGCCGAGGTCGCCGACGAAGGTTGCAGACTGGGCGCCGTTGATGAGGAGTCCGTCGGGCGGCGGCAGGGCGGCGGCGCCGGCGTCGAGCGCCTGGCGGAGCTGCTTGTGCCCGGCGGCGTACCAGTCCCCGACGAGGAGGGTGAAGTCGCCGGCGGGGGGTGGGTAGGGGACGGGGATGGCGGGGCGCTGGTAGACGTTGAGCGCACCGAAGCCGCCGGCAGCGCGGTGGAGGGCGAGGGAGGGGAAGTAGAAGAAGGTGCCGATCTGGTCCTTGGCCTGGAACTTGTAGGTGTAGTTGGCCCCCGGCGGGATGGCGCAGTTGGTCCCCGCCACGCCGTCCTGCCACGAGTTCTTGCGCTGCTTGATGCCGTTCCAGGTGAGGAGGAAGGGCTCGTCGAGGTTGTTGACGACGTTGACGATGAGGTTGTCGTTGGTGACGCAGTCGATGCGCGGGCCAGGGAACTGGCCGTTGATCAGGATGCCCTGCGATTGGTTGAGTTCGACAGCAACGGCAGCTCGTGAGTCGACATGCTACAGTGAAATCGAAACAGAGTAGCTCCCTCTGCATCCTGAAACTGGATTGGGGAAAAGAAGGGAACTTTTTTTTCTTGGCAGCCATCGGCATTGCAGGGACCAGGGAGTAATGGATATTGGCTGGAGCTGGAGGATGGAGACAGAGATGGCAATGTGGCATACCTGCTGGGTGGTGCCGAGCGGGGTGATGGGACCGTAGGTGACTGTCCAGGTGTAGTAGCGGTAGGGGTCGTCGGCGCCGGCGAGGGAGACGGCCACGGCGAGCAGGACCAGCAGCGCCAGGGCCGGCGCCATGGCGGCGGATCTCTAGATCTGGGGACACACGGGGCCGCAGTGAATGGCAGGGTGCGGCGGTGGTGGAGTGAGTGAAGCGGGGAGAGAGAGAGTGAGCTTTTATAGCTAGCTGGGACGGCAGCTTTCTTCTTTCTCGCGGCCGGGGTGCTCTCTGCTCTCTGCGACTTGCGCGAGGGATTAAACAAGAGCAAAGCTACGCGGGGAACACGAAGGAAAGGAGGAGCCGAGATTTAAATCGATAAAGCGGCGGGGGTCAGCACCATTCCGCGTCGAGCTGCGGCGGCGACGGAGAAAAGGCGGGGACGGGGAGGGCAGGCAGGGCCAGCCTGTCTCCGCGCCGTTCCCTCCCGCCGTGCTGCCTCGCTCTGTCTCCAGCATTCAATTCCCTTTTGTACGTGATTTATTTGATTTCCTTCTGGAAAATGTTCGTCAACTCGTGTCACAATTTCATGGCATAGTTATCAAGGTTGAGAATTTGTTAACTGCGTCTGTCGAATTTTACGGTCATGAAACTTCTCTCGCATACTATGATAAAACTCCCTCTGCTCTCTGCTCTCCCCTTCTAATAATCTTACCATGTGGTATGTTATTTAATTGTCATACTAGGCTGATTCCAGAGAGAGAGCAGAGTTTACGAGTTAAGGCCTTGTTTAGTTCCCAATTTAGGAGTAGCAAAATTAGCATTTTGCCATAAATGCGCAACTGTAGCATTTCGTTTGTATTTGTGAATTATTGTCCAAATATCAACTAATTAGGCTCAAAAGATTTGTCTCGCAAAGTACAACAAAACTGTGCAATTAATTTTTGATTTCGTCTACATTTAGTATTCTATGCATGTACCGCAAGTTTGATGTGATGGGGAATCTTCTTTTTGCATAGTGCCAAAGTTGGGAATTTGGGGTAACTAAACATGGCCTAAATTCCACTTTCAGGGTACATACATGTAAAGTTGACAGCAGACGAAACAATGGACGGAGGCTAACTACTACCGGTGCCACTTTACAGGGTACCATGACACGCGACGACAGGAGACGAGGCACAGACTTGAGAGGTTCACCCAACACGTGAATCCATTACCCATCCATCCTGGATCCTGTGCCCTAGCTGCACGGCGCGTCGTGACCTCGTCACCCATGGGGCCCGCATGTCAGCGTCATGTCAATCTTCTCCTCCATTTCTTTTTTATGAGTGGGTGATGGCATTTTCGGAAGGAACTTAGTAATGACCGTTATTATGTGCGTATGTTTACTGTTTTCAAGCAACGTCTGAACCCCGAGTAAATAGGGTTAGTGTAACTGCCTAACTAAGCCTGCCCATTCATCAAATAATAAAAGGTAGGGGAGTACGATGCCTTTCTTTTTTTTTCCAAACAGTACATATGCATACGTTCATATAAACACGTGCGCACTTAGGGCTTGAATATTTGCCAAGCCAAAATCAAGGCAATCCTAAAAAACTTGGCTACAAATTGGTTCATTGTAAAAAAAATTGGCACACCAATGTTTGTAGCCAATATTATGGCATGTCACTAGAAACTTCTTGATAGAAATAAATATTGGTTGGCATGTTTTAGCACTAAACCAAGCAAGTATTTAAATTTCTTACCACAACTTTGACATGCCCTGATTTTGGCAAACCAAGATTTTGGCTTGCCATGATTTTGGTTCGGCAACAATTGGAATCCAACAAAAGCCCTTAACTCTATGAATACACGCACATAACCCTATACCTATGAGGGACTGAGCTGTTAGATCTCGAGATTGACGAAGTCATTATTGACACCTTGCTATCGACGGGCACGTCACCTACTACTACTGAAAGAATAGTGCCGGTTAAATCCTGGAATGAATCCAGAAAAATGCGATCGCCAGTGCCAGATCAAGGACTCGAACCCCTAGTGGACAGGTTTAAAAAAAAATCTAACCTAGTTCGTCTCTTTTTTCACCCTTCACTCATTATTTTGAAAAAAGAATGCTTTGGTAACGTCCTATATAGCTCTTCATATTCAAGGCGGTCTATTTTGTAGGTATTGTGAGGTCAAATTATCATGATGAAGATTGTATTCATGTTCTCATGTTTTGTTTGCTCCTTTCCTAGGTAGTGCGACACAGTGTTCTGGAACCATGGTGCAATCCACACATATGTGGAAGTGTACCTTAGCTTGGAAGACAATGGACTCGATTGTCCAACAAACAGCATCAAAAGAAAAAGGAGAGGAAATAATTAAAGCCGGGCATAAAGGAAAAGTGTGCCGCCTTATTTAAGCTGCACGGTCCACCGTGCTAGTAAGCCCTTTTCATGGGCCTAACACGTAATCTAAGGAGTGAACAAACGGTTTTTCGTTATATGTACTGGTTGCATCGTGTAAGCCTTTTATTATTTCTTCCATTCTTCTTCGTAAAGAAGAGATTACTGATAAATGCTGAACTGTTCTTCCCACAGCAGCACCCCATTTTGTGCAAAAATAGTGAAACACAGATTAAAAGTCTAGACTTGAACACCGTATCATACGCCCCATTTTGTGCAAAAATAGTGAAACCGGATGGGGCCACCGTGTTCGATCGAGCTAGGGCAGGTTGGGCCACTAGATTTGAGGGCGTCTCGTCGTCAACAGTAATGATTAATTTTGATTTTAGGGCTTCTTTGACAAAAGGAAATACTAAGTAATACACATTGCGCAACACCTTAGACTATTCTTTTTCTTTTGGCCTTCATAACAAGGATTATTCAATAGGAACAAAAGTATTTGTGCATCGAACAAAGGAGAAAGAACAAAAAAAATCGTACACTTAAAACAGGTCATGAGAATAAAAGTTAGTACACTTGTTCCGTTGACAAAAATTTATACAACCGAAACAAGGTTGTTTAGGTGGAGCAACATTTTTTTATGAGAGAGTAAAACTTTCTACGAGAGGGATAAAACCGGGTTCTGGCGGAACACAATGAATTAGCATGAACTTTGGATCTCTATACGTATATACATATGCTTAACTTTACTATTATGTTTTCATCTTTTTTTTTGTTTTGAGCTAAATGCTAGTAACTTTGTGAGGGATTGGATGATTGAAACCAAGCTGAGGAGGAGAGGGGGCTAGTAGTCTAGTAGGGGCCAATGCCCCCCACCCCAACTTTGAGGCCCAAACACGAGAAAAGAGATTTTAGACACTTATATTATATATACGTACTCTTGTGTATTCTTGTGTATTTAATAATATAGCGTAGAATTACTCTAAATACTTCTTGATAACATGAACAGTAATGTCTATTCCAGGAGTGTTCCTGAATGCAATTATGTACGATGGATAGGTATTGACGGAAGATGTGTGCCTGACGGCATGAAACCGGTGGCTCACCAGTTCATGAGCTCGTAGTGGTCGTGGTCAGGCTGCACATGGTCTCACTCAGCAGGCAAACATTTGCATGTGGCTAATCCGGTGGACAGTACTAGTGTTTTATAGTTTATCATTACTAATTTACTACTGCTAGGATCAGTAAGTATTGTTAATAATGTGCTACTTGCAGGCAGCACAAATATACCGGTGCAGTATATTTGTAGGGGCATAACACTATGCAGTGGATTAAACTAAGGTACTGCTGCACAATGAACGGTGAAGGGTAAATACAGATAAAATACTCTACTTAAACTTCCTTGGTAAAAAAGAATACTACTCTACTTGCATTGAACAGTTAGTTCCTTGCTGTGGGCACTGGGTAGTAGGTAGCAGGAGCAACTTTAATCTGTTGACTAAACCATGTGGGCGCTGAGCCGTGTCGGCCGGCCGGGGATCCCAATCCAATGTTCTCAGGTCTCAAGATCCACCGCTGTACTGTATGTCACGCACGCTTCCAGGAGCTGCTGCATGCCCTTTTTCATTTGGGTGGTTCAGGAAATGCCGCGTGGGCCGTCGGCGATCCCTTTTTCCTTCAGGAAACATGCGCCGAAATGGAAACGCGCAGGGAGTAGTGTAGGGTAGGCAGACTTGGCTGTGCATCCCTATTTTGCGTGTGGCCATGCATACTGCCTAATGATCGATCAGACGTGGGTTAGGGTGCATTCATGATTACGCATGCATCCTCTCCCGACAAACAGTCGGCCCATTCGCTTCAACTTATCAGCCGGCTTATCAGTTACCAAATAGTGTTTTCCTCTCACAACAAATCAGACGTTTTAGCTTTTCAACCGGCTTACCATTCCAGCCGAACAGACTATTGGGGTGTTTGGATACGAGGTGTTAAACTTTAACAGTGTCACATCGGATGTTCGGATGGTAATTAAGAGAACTAAGCATGAGCTAATTATAAAACTAATTGCAGAACCCTGTGCTAATTCGCGAGACAAATCTATTAAGCCTAATTAATCCATCATTAGCAAATGGTTACTGTAGCACCACATTATCAAATTATGAACTAATTAGGTCGTCTCGCGAATTACACTCCATCTGTGCAATTAGTTTTATAATTAGCCTATATTTAATACTCCTAATTAGCATCCAAACATCCGATGTGACGGGTGTTAAACTTTAACACGTGATTGCCAAACAGGCCCTATGTATATCCGTTGCTACGTGCCTTTACCTTGAGTAGGCTCCCATTTGAACCCAAAGCGTCTCTTTCGTGTCTGCACCGTCATCTCATACTCTCATCAGCACGTTGCCAAGCTGACAGCGAGCGAGCAAGCAAGCTACAGAACAATGGATGCCTCTGGGCTCTGGCCTGGCATGTTTGTTCGGGCCAGGCAGGCAGCCTGTAACAGCTACGTATATGGGCCTGAGTCGTACGTGGGCCAGCTTTTCACAGGCCAGTCAGCAAAGGATTCCAATCTCAGCCCGTGAAAAAGAAACAACAAGTCAGCCCGCCGTCCTCTCTGCACATCTTTCTTCCAAAAAAAAAACAAGAAGAAAAAGGAAGCAGAAGGAAAGGAATATTCAGAGCACCCGTCTGATCGTTAGGAATATTCACAGGCCAGAGAGAGCGACAGCAACCAAATGCGACGAATATTCAGAATATCTTTCTGAAAAGAAAAGAAACGGAATATCCACCGTTCATCGGATCCAACCACCACCCATTCCCCACTGCACTGGGGCCCTCCCTCTCCTGCTGCCGATTCCATCCATCGTCTCTGTCGCTTGGTTAGAACAACAAGCCAAGTGTAAACACTTTGTGAAATGAAAAAAAGTTAAATCCTGGATGAATCAACAGCCGGTCCTGAATCCTTTTTAAACTGCAAGAATTGTCTCTGCTCCTCTTTGATTTTGCGCCAAGGCCGACCAAGAACAGGTATGCAAGTTTGGAAAAAACACACGCAGTCAGCAGCGACTAATCTCTGTCTCAAGGAACCTATGATTTGTTTTTATTTTTATTTTTATTTTTGAATACTGAAGCTATGATTGGGGAGGAACGCTGAGCAGGTCAAGGCGAGCAGCATGTTGAACCGAGAAGAAAACGCATGCGGCGTGCGGGCCTCTGCAGCTAGAATATACTCTGCTAGTCAGCTCAGCCTCAGCTGTGGATAAGAGCAAGCCAGGACAGGACAGGACCGGACCCCCAGCGATTACATTAGCTAATGACACCACTTGCCTGACCGGCCACGACAGCGACGGCTGCGATTGTTAATCGCCGGAGAGCCCCGGCGGCATGCAACCGCCATTGCATGCAGCTTCTTCTTCAGCACCACCGCGACGGCGACGATGAAGAGAAGGGATTCTTGGCGTGCCGACGCCTGGTCTTCCGGCGAGCAACGGATCAGTTTCTTGGTGCCGGCTGGGGTTGCAACAAACTCTGCTGGATGACGGTTGGGGAAGAAGGGCTTCTTCTTCTTCTTCTTACTAATTCCTCCTACTTGTTATTGGGGTGTGTCATTCTTTCTTTGCCTGACAAGGGAGGTGAGTGTGTTCAGCTCAACAGATGAGCTTGAGTCTGTTGCAGATAACAACAGCTTCTTGAATCTTGATGATGGGGAACAGCCTGCCCTGTTGGTTGGTTACTTGGTTCATCAGGATGCCAGCAAGTACCACACCTCCATCAAGTTCCAAGAAAAAAGGACAGCATCCAAAGTCTCCATTCAATGCTGGAATATATCACCAAGATCTTTTTCCTTTTTTCCTGACATCTCTGAATGGGCCCTGCTGAATGATAAGTATGCATCTGGAAACCACATTATACAAAAGTAATAAAACCCGAAAAAGAACATACAAGAACAACCAGAAATTGGGCACATGCATGTTCTTGCAACAATTCATCTTTAACAACTGTTCGTTCATTCCATGAACAACAGCAAAAACATTTTATTCAACAGAAAGATGAGAAGATGGTATAATCGACAAACGGATTCTATAGGTAGGTAAAACTCTTCTCGGGGCGAAAATTGTAGCTCTGCCCGGAACATGGATTAACAAGCCGCAAAACTGTAACTAGTATCATCTCTTTGCCGATGTACAAACCCGACCCGACGCACCATCATCAGTTTCATCTCGAGCGCTCAAGGCCCGACGATCTCCCCTGTATTTGTTGTATACAGATAAACTACACTACAGTCTCCCCATGGCTCCCTCCTGAAGCTGCAATTGGCGGCATCGCCATCCGCCAAAGTCTATCTCTGAACACTTCCTTTGCGAACCGTCTATCTCTGAACACTGATGATGCAACTGCCTATTCATCATTTCCAGCCATAGCTCTCGGACCGGCCATCTTCCTCCTCGCAGCTGACGGTGGCCGCTGATGAGACGGCGAGGCCTGAGGTTGAGAAGTGGAGAGGACCCTGGGGAGATCCAGACTGTGAGCTGCTTTGCTCCTGGGGGATCCACAGACCTCCCACAAGCACAATTGGCTGGCTTACAACGGCGGATCCAGGCGCCCTTCGGTTGTGCAGCCGGTATTTCTGAACAATCAACATCACAGAATCCAAGTTAGTATAGTATCCTCACAAATCACAGCAGCAAGAATTGAGTGAATGTTCTTCAGGTGGACTGAAAGGTTGTGATGAATTGCTCACCTGAAGATGGCTTTTCACCTCATCGTTTGTCAGACCATCCACCTTCATCAGCTCCCTGATTTGCTTCGGAGTGGCAACTGCAGTCATGCCATGGAAATGGAATTCATTAATTTCATGTTTGCGCTTGCTTCTATCACAAGGAATTAGGAAACGTAGCCCACAAAAATCGCAACAATCTTGTGAAAAACGCTCACCTTGGGGCCCACCGAGTTGGTTCAAGGCTGCCACGAACTGGCGGTGAAGGTCCGGCGACCATGTGCGCCTGGCCTTCCTCGCTTGCTGCTGCTGCTGCTGAGCTGTCTGCTGCGGTTGAGGCTGGAGGGTCAGAGAAGGCGCAGACGGCGCCATGGCGACCGCCCTCGCCGCTGCCTGCGCGAACCCCACGACCTGGCGGCGGCTCTCCTCGGCGGCGCCGGCGGGAGCCGGAGCGCTCTTGATCGCCGGCGGCGACAGCAGGGACAGATCCGGCATCCCAGCGTCCGCGGCCTTGTCGTCCACTCTCAGGCACAGCGGCGCGAACGCCGGCGCGCCGGAGCCCACGGCCTTGAACGGCACGAAAGCGCCGCCGCCGCCAGACTTGGCCTCCGGCGAGCTCCTCCCCTTGTCTTGCTTCTGCGATCGCAAAGCTCCGAGTTCTAGGCCACCGGCGCGCCAAGAATTCACGAATCGACGATGAGCAAGCACCCAGATCGTACCTCTGATTCCGAATCATCCTCCCGGCCGGAATCGCCGGTCCAGAGCTGCGCCGTGCTCATCCACTTGCTCTTGTCCCCGGCGGCGCCGTCCTCCTCCGCCGCGGCCTTGCGATCGCTCCTCGCCTTCTTCCCCGCCTCCGCCTTCATGACATCAATCACTGCGCACACGCCGCCGCGTAAATAAAACCGCCCCCAAATAGGAAAGGCACACGAACAAAAAAAAATCATGGAAAAAGAAAGAAAAGATTTGCTCACCTTCGGCGAGGAGGCGCGCGCAGAGCGGGAGCTCGCGCCGGAACATCTCGATCTTGCCCCGCTCCTCCTCGAGGCGGCGGATGCAGGCGTCCACGTCGGACGCCGGCGCGTCCCTGGCCTGCCTGACGGCCTTGGAGGCGAAGTACCTCAGATCCAGGCTCAAATCGGAGCCCATCCCGATCTCCAAGACGTCGAGCCCCATCGGAAATGGATTGATTGGGTTGAATCTACGCTGGTGGAAGGGGGAGCTGTGATGAGGCGGATGGGAAGGGAAGGAGGGTGGGGGAAGGTGAGCTCCATTTATAGAGCCCCCAGCGGAGAAGGAAAAAACTGAAGATGGGAGTGGTAGAATCTGCGAATCCGCAAGGACGAGTTTTCACGTCCATTCGTGCATTTACATCCAAGCCCTTTATCTTTGTGTATTTTTCACTTAGATTTATGTATCTACTCCTATTGGTGTAAATGATAAAGATTTGGCCAAGATTTTGTAGAGAAGCCTCATGCCTCTAGCCTATTTAGATTGGTCACATCTTTTGTAAATTTAGAGTGTTATTCACTTTAAAGAGTTACTTAAAATTCTGAACTATGTACTGGGGTCTAACTTTTGGAAGGTATCATTTTTGCATAAATTCTGTAAAAGGCCGTTCCATTTTACACACCACAGAATAAGCATTGGCTTCAACTCACACGGGAAATGTGACGCTCGTACTCTTATTTGAAAACTTTGTAGTTGTCTCCGTTGCTAATTTTCGATTGATGCGACTAGATCTCTCATGAAAAGTGGCCTTAGTAAATATATACCTCATTTTATGAAAGACATATAGATTTGTTTGAAAATACTCATAGTTCTTTGATCTTTTTTTTTCCCAAAACACTAACTTTGTATTCGCTAGTTCTTTGATCTTTTCTTTTTTTGCACTATGAACATCCTGGTGAGCCATGTTGGGCCTAAACTTTTATAGGATTGGCTCAAATCTCGACCCACGGTGACACTAGAGCGCGATCAACATTCATTGCAAACATCACACAAATTTGGTCACGTGAACGGAATATACCTGTTATTTTCTACAAGCAAAGGAGGTTTTCCATGACAGCATGCATGATGGTTAAAAGAAGCTTCATCACACACAAAAAGAGATATAGGATACCATAGGATGCCCCTTTGAAGATAGGAATTGGCCTCTTCACATTGTCTTTATTGTGGTAGTGACATCATTTCAATATGGCATATGCATACGGGGATGGAATATCCCTTGTACAAGATATGTTTTTGTTAGGGAATTACCAAGAAATTGGGTCCATCTTTGCTCTCTATAGGGATAGCTGGTGTCACCCCCCACTACTTGCTGTGCTACCATTTCTGGTGATCAGAAAAGCACATTATGCATGTTATTGCAGGACAGTCAACTTTTAATCCATGCAACTTTCAAGATGACTCTACTTGTTCTACTGACAAAATCACAGAAATGAAATCTGCATTTTTTTCTTCTTCTTCAGCAGCATCTGATTTGCTCTTTGGGAAAGTATGAAAAAGAGTGGATAAAATTAAAAACCGGCCGGGTAAAACAAAAGGGAGGGAGGAAGGGAGAGGAACCCCCAGCTGTCCAATCCTGCGGTGCTCCTCCACCAGCAAAGCGACAGTGCAAAGGGCCAAATAAAATAAAGTTGGATTCCTGGGGGATATGCCGTGCGAATTTGGACGGCTGCTGATTCAGATTCCGATGCTCGCTCACTCCACCTTGAATCCAACACTCAAATTTCCAGCAAATTTTGTTTAATTTCTTTGTTTTCTTTCTTGATGGTGAGAGAGAGAGAGAGGAAGAATTTTGTTTATTTTCTTTCTTGATGGTGAGTGAGAGAGAGAGAGAGAGGGAGAATAATGGAAATATTCTCTAGGTGCGGTGCGGACCATGTATTATGAGATGCTTTCTTGGACCTATGCGACGAGTAGAGAAAGATTCCCGTTCCATGGCAATCCTGTGGTTTCGGTGGAGAACGCGGGGGCATTCTCGTCACGTTCCGAACGGACACCTCACGCGCACCCGGTTCGCCACGTACCGACCTAGCTACTGGCTACCCAAATCACTTCTGGTCACGTTCCATTTCGCACACCGCAAAAGTAGAGTGAAATGCAAGAGGTCAAAGATAAACCTATTATTGCTCGAGGGAAACTACATATATTATACTACAATAAAAACTATGGGCCTGTTCGCTTCAGCTTATAAGCCGGCTAAAAAGCTGAAACGGCTGATTTGTTGTGAGAGGAAAATACTGTTTGGTAGCTGATAAGCCGGCTGAATAAGCTGAAGCGAACAGGCCACCTTCATCCAAGATGGAACTACCCACCTTCACGGCACAGTCCTCCGATCTGCCGCGGAGGCAAAATCGAGGAAATTTGTAGATAAGAAATCCATCAGGTAAATTTCACAAGAAAATAACTCGTAGTTGTAGCTAGTGATGCATTCGTGGAAAGGCACCTCGCTAACGTCAGGCACATTCTCGCACGTCACTGGAAGAATAAGTTCGGTTAAATTTTAGAATAAATTTAGAAAAAATACGTGCCAAGTTGAGATTTTGAACTTTGGATGGACAAATTTTCCAATTTCAGCCTAAGTAATCTTACCAGCTCAGCTGCGCTCGATTCATGCATTCATCGTGGTATATGTATGGGCTATTTTTATACATACGTTTGCAAGACCTAGTAGTATTTAATAGCATGTGGCATGCATGCATGTACGCATTGTCGCGCTGAGGATGCGCGTGCATGCATGCATGTATCTAGGCAGCCTACACAGTTTGTTGCGAATTGAATAAATGATCCAACGTCGTACGATGCGATAAGATCTCTTTGGTTTTTTTTATTATATTATACATTTTGTCAACTCTGCCCGGCCGTACTCGTACAGATTCTTTCTTCCCTATGGATCGGAGGTACTACAGTAGTCGCTAGTACACAGGACGTCGTACAAAAGCATGCATGTACAGTACTCCGTAGCAGGGGCGTGCGAGACATTTCATCGGTGCAGTCGGCTTATCAGCCATCAAATAGTGTTTTCCTCTCACAACAAATCAGCCGTTTCAACTTTTCAGCTGGCTTTTGGTTTGTCAAAGGTTTGAGCGGCTGAAAATTAAACACATAATGCAATGGAGCAACTACGGATGCACTGCATCCATGTTGGGTCCGTACACGCCGTTGTCGTTCTCCCTTCTTCTGTTGCTACACGAAATATTTTATATCTTATCTATAAGGCAGGGTATTGCTGTCATGGCGGCCAAAAGTTCCGGCTTAGTACGGTGTTAATTACACGTCAAGATCCACATCCCCACGTTATTACACGGGTTGAACCAGGGGGTATTGCTTTTTCTTAATACCAAGACAGGTGGCCATCTCTCGCCATCTTGTTGATAGGGAATAAGGGTGGTTTTATATACATAATATGTTTTATTTTTTTATTTTTTTTAGATTTATAGATATTATTATACATCTAGATATAGTGTATGTTTAGGTAAAATATATATATATAGAAAAATTAAAAATAATCTACAATTTTGAACGGATGGAGTATGTAAATTGTTTATAATTCGGAAGCAGGAACAAACAAGTCTCTTACGTAGATTGTAAAATAACAATCTAGCTACAAACTACCGAGACTGTTACCGTCCAGTAACATTTTGCTATGCTCACCAAGCATGGAGCAGCCCAGGCGACGATGTGTAGGAGGGGTAGTGCCAGCGTCGCAGCGTGTCGACACGTGCAGGAGTGGGGATGCATGCAAAGGGACAAAACTCCAATGCTAGCGTGGGAATAGGACTATTATAGGAGATAAGCTTATTCACGTGCCCCGAGATGCTCCTGGGCCCCATTGCTCCTTCTCGCTCTCCCATGGCTGCCTGAAGGAGTGGACCAGGGCCTCCTGCTCGGCTGCTCGCTACCTACCTGCCGGCGGAGCGTAGAACCCACGCCGGCGGCCGGCGCGACGGCCGTTGCGGGCTTCTGGCGAAGCAGCTGCTGGCCCGCACGGCGCGAGGTCGCAGCACCGAGGGCGGCCGGCGAAGCACTAGGCGACGGGGCGCCGGCCCAAGCGCGTGAGGCGGCGGCGACGAGCACCTCCGTGCGAGAGGACGAAGATGTTGCAGCTTGCGGGAGTAGATTGGAGTAAAAATTGCTTACACGTGGGTCCTACAGCAACTCGAGACGCGTGCAAAACGATAGACCGATGGGTGGACGAGCTCTTTCTTGTGGTGACATGGAAACGCCACATCGTGCTATGAGCTAGCTGGCCGGCTTTCCCGTTGGAGAAGGCCTAATGGTATGGCATGGTGCGCTCGCTCGAGGAGAAGATTCCCTGGCGTGGGCCCAGCAATGGGGCGACGACAACGTGGACGCCGAGGCGGAGGGTGACGCGGCGGCAGCAGGGGTCCCCCCAGGCCGGCGCGGTGCGCCGCATCGCGGCCGCAGCGGCCAGTGGCCTCTTCTCTTCTCTACTCACGCAGTGTTCTCCGCGTCCTGCCATCCCATCCAGGATGTGCAATAACGCATCACGTCCCCGTCTCCCTTTGGTGCTTCGCTGACAACAATTTGGTAGCCTCCTCCCTATCCGCACCATCCCTCCCTCTCTCTTCACCAAAACCTAGATTATTAGTTTTTGACGCCACCACATCATGCGCTAGCAATATTTATTTTATTTTATTTTATTTTTGTTGGCGTTTGCCTGTCAACGGACACGTCGTCTACCACTGTAACAGTATCGTCTAGTTCTGGAAAAAAATCCATGATAATGTGGGAGCTCGTGCTGAGCTGAAAACTTGACATGTGGGTAGGTTTCACTCTGAGGAACCAATATCAGCTTTGAGATATGCTCACTTCGCAGCACTATTTTATTTCTGAGTTAGTGCCCCCTCACCGTGTTACCTTGTCTAAGTTCAATTACACGGTCATGACATCGATTAGATTTTGTTACTTAATTGGTTTGCAAGCGGTAGGCAAGATGTATTTGGTGATTGTGCTCTAGTATTTTATATTGTCAGGTCGAGGTTATGCCCTCTCATTCGTGTTGCCTTATCTAAGTTCAATACACTTCTCAAGATATTAATTAAGATTTGTTAATGTATCTGGCTTGCGTACAGTCAGCATCGGCTGGTCCTTGTTGCTATGTTCTAATCTTTTAAGTTAGTAGATTGTTGACAATACCCTCTCATTCGTGTTACCTTGTCTGAGTTCAATACACTTATCAAGACATTGGCTAGATCTGTCAGCTTATCTGATAAGCGCGTGGTTAACAAGGGCTCCCTTTTATGTCTGTTGTGTTACAATGCTTTTTCTTAGTTTGTCGGCTCATATAGTCGATGGCACATGCCATTAATGCTTCTGTTTATTTACACCGCATGATTATATTGAACATATCTTAACGGTGTATATTTAAAGAACACCTACCTATGAGCTCGAAGGCTTCGCTGCCTATCGGCTCATGAATTTTACGTTTCCCTTGTCAATTGTATGTCAAATTGAGTGTCACGCCGCGCACCTACGGGAGCTGATTTGGAGTCTGTAATGGAGTTAAACAGATCTCCTGATTCTCATGTGTTGTTGACGCAGAGTCCTGTGGTCTAGATTTTGTATCAACACAGCTACGGAGAATAGTCTTCTTTCCTTTCCTAAAGTGACGGTGGGCATGTCAGCCCTTGTTTACTTTACTCCCAACTCCCAACTTTGGCACTATGCAAAAAGAAGATTTCCCATCACATCAAACTTGCGGTACATGCATGGAGTACTAAATGTAGATGAAATTAAAAACTAATTGCACAGTTTTGTTGCACTTTGCGAGACGAATCTTTTGAGCCTAATTACTCAATGTTTGGACAATAATTCACAAACACAAATGAAACGCTACAGTGTGCTACAGTGCGAGCACAGGTATTTTGGCACCTTCCAATTTGGCCAAGTAAACAAGGCCTCACTCCTTCATACTAGCTTCTTGAGATAGGTAAGAATGAGAGAGAAGGTGCAGGGAGTCCAATCATGGGACGTGCCCTCCCTTATCCACTCACCCTAGGATGTGGACATTTCTCATAAATGAGGACGTGCCTACTCTGAGGTCATATGCATGCATGCATGCCATCTTCTAGTAAAAAGAAATATTTTTTCATGCAAAACAATGGGATTATATATGTGAGCTCAGAGAAGAATTAAGAAGATTGCTTGACAAAACTTTATAAAATCCCAGTCCCAGGTTCGTGCATGCTTAGCTCATTACTACATTAATTTAGCATGCCAAATGCACATATATTGTTGTTTAATTTACCAAAATAGAAAGACCACAATCTTGGTAAAAAAACGGCGAGGAAAAATACTACAAGCGGTTTTAATTAAGAAGTTCTATGTGCGGAGGAAGGTCTAACAAAGACATGAACGTCTCAGCATGCTCTACGTTCCAAAGGCCTCGATTATCCGCGCGATTCAAAAATTTATTTATTTATTATCCTAGTCTTGAAGTCAATCAATTATTTAAGAATCTATGCATTCCCATAAAAAAATAGATGTTGCAAAACTTGTTCAGGAAAAAAAGTAAAGAAATTGCAAGGCACTACAAAAAAAACACTACTATATATGAATTAAAAAAAACCATATTGACCCAATGTGCATTTTGGGTGCCCCCCAACCAAAAGAGAGAATCGTGAACAACATGATGGTATCTTTTGCCACCTTTCAAAGTGGTGAATTCTAAGGCAAGCAAAGATGCCAGAGGATATCAACACTTTAGAATTTGGATGTGTGCACTTGCTGAGGAATCTCTCCCATCCCACCACCCAAAAGGAGGCCATCTGCTAGGAGAAAGCCACCATCAAGGACACACTGCATATATGCAGCATGTGTGGACTGTGCCCACAGGGAGCAGGAAAGCAAAAGCAGCACACCATTAGATTAGTGGTGAATTAGATTCCCACTAATTAGTAAAAAAAGCACCTTTCTGTGATGCCAATTGCAGTGATGCATGGATGAGAGGACTAGCCAGTGGTTTTGATGCCCTGCTTTGTGGTGATGGCAACCCCTGGGCTGCACTGGTTGGTCCCTTTCTTGCTAGTGCAGTACAGGATTCGATCCCGGCCCTCTCTCTCTCGCTCTCTTCTTTCAAGTATTCCACATGATGCGCTCATGGTTATGAGCCAAAGAGACAAACATGTATGATTTGTTTGCAATTATTGACACCGAATTGATCAGATCTTCCGTTGCAAGCATGTCGCCACTCAACTGTTTTTATTCCAATCCTGATATAGACAATAAACTATAGTCCATGGAAGCACATTATCTATGTTAAAGTGATGTACGTTTATGTATACTTAAAGATTGTATGCACACCTAAATTTGAGGCGAATAAAACTTGGACTTAATAAGTGGCGGGTTGTGACCAATAAGTTATTGAGTTTTTTTTATACATCAAAGAATATAAATAAAATTGTAGTTTCAATATTATGATCCTTAAAATCTCTGCAGGTGGAATCCAAATTCTTCATTCATTATTTTTCAAAACATGGGGAATTGTACAAAATTTATCGGTGTACCGCTTGCACATCCTTCGAGCCAAGAACTTGCCAAGGAGTTCCTTTTTCTCGTTCAGGGCGACGTTGATTGCACGTCGACTGGCTTTTAATTCTTGATGGAGAAACATGGCTCGGCGCTACAATATCAACCAAATAATTGAGGCACACCTAACCAAAGGTGTTCCGGAATATCCAAGACGAGATTGCCTGATATACTACCCTCACTGATATATACGTTCGGACCCACACGTCAGTGACTCAACTGCAGAGAGGACGGAGCAAGTCAGAGTACAGCTATCCGAATATTTATCGCCGGTGAATCATCCTTGTTCACAAGGGACCCAAAAAATATATAAAATAGAATCCAAGGAATATTCTGCATGGATGCTAGCTGCCAGTCCAGGGCGTGGTAGTTGGCAGCTGCTGCACAGCAACGTTGTACGATCACAGGTTGTGCTGGGCCATCAGGGTCAGGTTAACGAGCTTCACATGGAATTCAGACGGCTCCTCGGCGCCTCGAGGAGGCAGAGGTATCTTCGAGTATCTGACCCCTCCACGTGGCCAGGCGCCAAGATTGTATCCAGTAAGACTTGTACTAATCTCTCTCTCTCTCCTTTATTTGTCTTTCTTTCTTTCTCTCTCTCTCTCCTCGTTTTGTCCTGATTGCCCTCCGGCATGTGTCGTGTTCCACAATTGTGCCACTCTTCCAACGAGATGAGGAGGAGAGGAGAAGCTTCTCCTTGACAGCCATGGCTTTGATCATGATTAGTTTAATGTTATCACTCTTGCACATTTTGTTCCAGGACCTAATTATGCCCCCCATTTTGTGGCACACTTTGTGGAAATTTGCAACTTGAGTAGAGAGATTCCACATCGACTCATGCATGTCCACGCCCATCGTATTCTGGTAACCTGTTGGCAGTTTTTCCATCGCATTGATATGATAAAAAAGGACAGAGAGTACTGGATATCGATTTGTTTTTTCACGTCCCAGAAATTTGCCCCCCTCATTTTCTTTTATTTAATCAAGGAAAAACACCGACAAATACTCAAAAAGATTTAATCAAGCCCTTTTAAAAACGGAGGAGGGTGTGGAGTAAATTCGGTAGTATTTTATTTGCACCGCATCCAAATTGTTTGGTTTCGTCCGCCCCTGCAATTAGGCACTTGTCAGTGAATACGTAATCTTAAGAGGGCTACTGGGTTAAAACTTAAATTAAGGTCTACTTGGCACTGGTTGCTGATTGGCCCCCAGCTGCCCGGCCCCCAGAATCGGAATCCTAGCTTCCGTGTTGGAGGCTACCCTTGGGGCACATGCTCCGGACGTTCCCAGACACAAATGCCTCTTGTGCACTATTTTGGTCCCATCACCAGCTTGAACTGGCCTTTAGAAACCATTTGAGTCATTCTCTCTTTGGAATTTCGGATGGTTGTGTTGACCCGGGCGCCTCGCGCCATTGTTAATCAGATGATCTCTATGCGAAGATTCTGCACAGCGACAAGGCGATAATCTAGAATTTTGCGGCCTAGAATCATGGGAATATCTTGTGGAGATTCGATCGAGGGCCAGCGAATTTATATTCATATCGGAGGAGGAAGATGACGACGACGATGAATCGCGCCGTGCCTAGTTTATCTGATCAAGAAAGTCCGGCTCTTTGACCAAGCTTGGCACATTTTCCTTTTATATGCTTCTCGAATCTGATCTCCCTCCCCTAGTAGTACTATAAATGAAATTAAAAAAAAAATAAACCACACACCAATTTCAGAATAAAAATAGTTTAGTGGTTAAACCGCGCTTGTTAATTGCCTGGTCGTGACACGTGTGAGCACGACCTTTGTTGTTATATTAGCATTTCCTGGTTTCTTCATCCATTTAGGTATCCTTTCGGAGATGCGTATCTTTGAAACGACTTTACTTTCTTGATGAGTGAGTGACTAACGAGATAAAATGTATTGTTGTGGTGAGCAAGTGGGAAGGTGGTACTTAAGGAACAAGCAGCAGGCTCGTTGCATTCATCCTGCATTTAACCGGTTTAGCATCCATGTTCATCCCTCTCGTGTGGCATCGAACTGAAAACGACTCTAAAAGAGCTGGCAAAAATGAGCAACGAAACACACAGGTTTTTTAGTGTAATGTTTCCCAGAGCCTGCTGACTTTGCCTGCAATATCACCAAGAACGAAGTAGCCCCAGAAGAGGGGCAGTCAGTGGCCCTGGCCTGAACCCTCAAGTCTGAAGATGAGAGAAAAGGAGCCGTTTCGCCTTGTGCTGCCTGCAACTGCGCAAGTGGGGGAGTAACTGAAAGGGAGGCGCTACTGTTTTCAGACCTCCCTCCCTTTTGGCTTTTGATCCGGAGGCCCCTTTTTATCTGGCTTTTGCGGGCCTGAAAAGTGATCGCCACCAGATCTTCATGTGTCCTGGTGAACAGTTGCTGCACTGTACTGTTCAGGTACAAGAAGATATTTGCCTTTGTCTCTGGTGAAGTCTTATGGTCCCCGGCGGCAGGCCTGGCCAGTGTCTCTGTTCTGGACTGCACCAGGCACAATCTTTCTTCTCATCCAGCTGCCTTGCCATTGCTAGCCTGATGAGCCTACAACTGTAGCTGCAACTGCAAGCAGCCAAGCGCCACAGATCGAGCTGACCGAGAATAGAGCCAGTTTTGGTAGTAGACTCAGATGCAGAGATAAGGTAGCTTCAGTAAGAACCTGTCCGATCTGCACCAAACAAAGATGAGTAGCTTTCGCCGTAAAAAATGGACACAAGAATCAAATACCAGAAGAATCACAGGACGATTTGGTGCAAGAAGCACCAATAACAGAGCGTGCGCTAGCTGCAACAATGAGAGTGCTATCGAGCACTGACGGCCAAATCGCGGGACACCTGAACGGCCGCGTCGCACCCAGCGGTCGCTCTTGCAGGCTGCAACTGGGAGGAGCGATGGATTCTTTTCACTCTGGTTCTGATGCTTCCAATTCTTCTTTTTTTTTTTGGGTTTTCTTGCGATTGGATAGCAGATAGATGGGACCAGCAAGTAGGGCATCGCCAGGCATTGTTCACGTTCTGGAGCTGGATGGCCCCCCGATGCAATCTCCGGCGACGTGGACATCCAACCCAATCGCTAGAATCCAGCCAGCCAGCCAGCAGCGACCCGGCCATGAATGATCCCCCAACCAGCTCCCATTCTATCACCTTGTTCAGTGACCATCCATTTTATCTCCGGCTCTGGGGGAGGAAGGAGAATGGGCCGGCCCCACTTCACGTGGCGGCGACAACGCCCACTTCGTCCTCGCAGCTCGTGGCGGCGACAGCGCAGCGCGTGGCGTGTATCCATCTGCCACAGTGGATGGATTCGGCTACGAATCTCTACACGGCGAGCAGATTCCCTCGCAGCTCGCCGTCGACAACGACGACTCGCCGCCGCGGCACCATCCATCCATCCATCCATCCTGCATTGCGGCCAATAAGCTGATTTTGGGCTCAGGTGCTACGTTCGGCCCAGTAGAAGCCTGCCTGCTAACAATTCCATGCTGGACCTGCAAGTTTCAGTTGGCCCATTGCCCGTCGTCTCCCAAAAGCCTGCTAAGAAAAAAGTGGCCGCCGTGGACCTCTTCACAAATGGCCCACAAACACAATACGCTACGCACAACTGAAAATAGCGGAAACAGACCAACATCCTAGAAAGTCAAACTAGGTTTGACACAGTTTGAATTCGAAGCAAATACGCCCTTATTCGTTTCGAAGCTGGCGTATTTTGAATGAATAGTAGGCTTTTTAATCCTTTTTTTTAAAAAAAAACTGCAAAGACGTGCGAACGCGACAGGGAGTGAAGGCCGAATTATTTAAGACCAAAGGAAGGAAGGAATGAACGTAAGTGTTTGACTGGTTGGACTTTCTTTCGGCACGCCGCGTGAGCACCCCCCCCCCCCCCCCCCCCCCCCCCCCCCGCGGGAGGGAAATGTCAGCGATCCTAACGGAACCCCGCGAAACCAACGACCGCCTCCCAAAACGACAAAAAAGATAATAATAATAAAAAATATATTAAGAAAAGAAGAAAAGGCGCCACCCAGCCGCCCGAATGGAGGAGGAGGTCGTCGTCGCCGCCGTCGCCGTCGCCGTCCGCCCCCTCCTCGGCTCCCGCCCCCGCCTCCAATGCCATTAACCCTACGCGCACGGCGGCTAGGGTTTCGTCCCTTCCTCCTCCTCCTCCTCCTCCTCCTCCCGCGTTCTCCCCCTCCTCATCCCCGCCTCCCCGCGTGACGATGCCGTCGTGGTGGAAGCGCTCCAAGTCCGCGTTCCACCGCTCCTCCGTGCTCCCGGCCTCCACGCCGGCCTCCCCCGCGCGGGCGTCCACCTCGCGGGCCCAGCCCGGCGGGAGGCGCGGCGGCGGCGGGGAGGCCGAGAGGGACCTCCTCGCCGCGCCGCCCAAGCTCACGCGCCAGCGGAAGCTGCGCCACGTCGGCGGCATCGACGTCGCGCTCGGGGACCTCGTCGTCGTCGTCGAGGCCGACCGCAGGGCATCCTCCTCGCCCCCGCTGCAGAGGGGCCGCGCATCCGAGGCCGTCGGGATCCCGGCATCCACCCCGGTCTCCAGGTCCTCCAGCACCAGGGAGGCCGTCGCGCAGCCGCCCAGGTCCGCCTCCTCGCCCGTGCTGCACCCGCTGCCGCTGCCGTCGCCGAGGCCCGTCGACCTGGAGGCGCAGGACCCGCCCGCCGGGGTCGCAGATGGGTGGGGCGAGAGGGCCACGTACGCGCCCAAGTGCGTGTCGATTCCCTTTCTTCAGAGTCCGTCTCTCCTTTATTTTTGCCCAATTTGGTCTGAATTGATTGATTGTTGCTCAGAGATTGTTGTTTATGGGCAATTGCAATTGTTTCCCAGTTTAACATTGTGGGAAGGTGCTGCATTTGCAATCAATTTGCATCTGGCATTTTACCATGGTAGTAATATAGCGAAGTTTCTGCACGAATTAGCAAATATACTCAAGACATCAGATTGATTGGTTGCAACCATCAGGAGGAAATGTTGCTTTCAGTAGTTAAGAAAGGGGGCTTTTATGATTATTCGGGGATGTTAGCATTTATTGTGTTGTGGAAATGTAGGAACAGGGGATCAGAAATGTCTCCGTACTAGAATGTTTGCTTGAACTGAACTTTCAACAGGATTGACAGCACCTTGACAATTGCTCAAAACAAACATCCATCCTCTGGCCCCACATTCCATCTGTCCTGGACAGAAGTTTGGAAAGAGCATTTGTGATGGTGTTTGAGGTTTCTATAAATTGATTTAGCTCAGTTGTACACAGAGCCACTAGACAGATGAAAAATAGCACAGCATCACCTGATTGCCCCTTTTCTGGCTAATCCTTTTCCTTTTCATGTATAACCTGCACCTTTTTTTCATAATTGCTATATATACTTGAGCTCAGCAGAAGCTATTTTTTTTCAATACTTTTGAGTTATTCCCTGATCCTTACGAGTTTTGCGGTTATAGGTTCACAAGCCAGACTGTACAAAAGTTTCCTGAGCAAAATGAATTACTACCAAATGGAACAAAGCGGGCTACCTTTAGTCACCACAAGAATGCATTCCGTGAGAAGTTCCAGGATAAGAGTTCAGCAGAAATTATGGACTTTCGATTGAACATTCCTGCTAAAAGTGCTCCAAGCAGTGGCTTTTCAAGTCCTGCGTGCAGTCCTCGAAAATTGAGCTATGCTGACTTCTCATCTACTGTGGCACCTGCTCAAGGACACCTAGCATGGTCCGCTCCATCTATCCAATCTACAGATTTTATGGGGGCTTCATCCCCTCGAACTTCACCTGAAAAATATGCAGGGGTTCCAGACGTATCTTCTTTCTCTAGTCCATTGAGAAGTCCTATTCTTATTCCAAGGAATACCAGTGCCCCTCCGTCACCTATGCACTCTAAATTGTACCCAGATAACAATGTTCCACGCAATGATAAATTGTACCCGGAAAACAATGTTCCACGCAATGAAGGAAATGGGAATGTCAGCTTTCACCCATTACCACTCCCTCCTGGTGCTTTAAGCCCAATGCAAACAGGTTTCAGCAATCAGCCTGCTCCAAAAGTCGAAATGCCCTCAGTGGCTGGTCAGTGGCAAAAAGGAAAGCTTCTAGGTAGTGGCACATTTGGCTGTGTGTATGAAGCTACCAATAGGTATGGAAGTGTATTTGGTATATCACTGCAGCTAGCACGCCACGTTAAACTCTGAACTTCTGAAGGTTGTTACTGCCATTTACTTGCAGGCACACTGGAGCTCTCTGTGCAATGAAAGAAGTCAACATAATTCCTGATGATGCTAAATCTGCTGAGTCCTTGAAGCAGTTAGAGCAGGTTACTAGAATTTGACAGTATATCTTTCATAATATACGTACTTTTCGTTTGCAGAAATGAGTAATATTTAATTTTTTATACGCACCTTTTGTTCCCTATCTGAATAGTTTTCTATGTTATTGTTCCTGTTGAGTGTTTTCTTTATGCCAAGAAAAGCCTCTAGCTGCTTGAGTATATTGTGTCTTTTAAATATTACCTGCAGCATCTGTATGGTATATCTAGACAACTCCAGTTATACCATCTACTCCCTCCGTCCCAATACTATTCGTTTTGGCTTTTCTAGATATATAAGTTTTTCTATGTATATAGACATAATATACATATCTAGGTGCATATCAAAATGTATGTATCTAGAAAAACCAAAACGAATAGTAATTTGGGATGGAGGGAGTATGTGAGAGTGTCATCTTAATTCTCCTTATAATTTGTAATAGTTGTTTAGTGAAATCCCCTTTTCCTCCACTGTAATGACTAATGATCTACATGCAAGTTTTACAGTAGCCTTTGCTGACATACTTTCATATGTTTCAGGAAATAAAGTTCTTAAGCCAATTTAAGCATGAAAACATAGTGCAGTATTATGGGAGTGACATTGTAAGTTCCCAATTGTAATCTGAATTAAGTAACTCTGCTTGTTAGTTCATCATGTAATCTTTGTGGAGTCTTGCAGATTGAAGAACGTTTTTACATTTACCTGGAATACGTTCATCCGGGTTCAATTAATAAGTATGTCAAACAACATTATGGAGCAATGACAGAATCAGTTGTTCGGAACTTCACCCGCCATATCCTAAGGGGTCTAGCATTTTTGCATGGCCAAAAGATTATGCATAGGTGTGCAAATCTCTGTCATTGTTCAAATGCAATTTCTTTTAATGCCAGGTCAACTGTTGTGTTAACTCGTGGCTTTCTTCCTGCTTCTTCTGCCTGCTTGGGAGCTTTCAGTAAACTTTTGCTATTTTAGATTTTCCCACATAAAACTTCTTTAGGAGAAACTTTCCTTAAAAAAATCCCCCCCCTTTTTTTGAAACTTTCTCACATGAATGTTCATACTCTAACTGCCTCCTTTAGTTCATGTCAGTATGTTCTGTCTGATGTACGAAAATTGTTTATTGCATCTGAGATCAACTATGTATTGTGTATCATGAGACCTTGTCATTTCTCCGGTCATTTGAACATATAGGATTGGAGATGGAGGAACTATGATCCCAAATTGTTTTTTTTTACTCCTGGAAGTACATAAAGATAGGAACTTTGTTGAAGTGTTTAAGACAACATGTAGCGATGTTGAGCAACCTCAAACTAATCAAGCTTTCAATAGAGTAACATTGAGTGAACTTCTCAGAATTGTTTTGGCTGCTATGCACGCTTGTAAAAGGTAAATAAAAATCTACACTTGCAGGGATATTAAAGGAGCAAATCTACTAGTTGATGTTCAAGGTGTAGTCAAATTGGCTGACTTTGGAATGGCCAAACATGTGAGTAGCATCATATGGAGTTCAGTAACATTTTTCATGTGGCACTGTTGACAGTATTTTGTCCTTTTATCAGCTAAGTACCGCAGCTCCAAATCTTTCACTGAAGGGAACTCCATACTGGATGGCACCAGAGGTATTCTCGATATTCCTTGTATTACTACCAACTTCTCATGTGACCAAGTACCAAGTTTTCTATGCAAAACATGTACAAAAAATGCCTTTGATCTTTATAGAGTTGTAATGTTGCATGATACAATAAGTAAGCCCACTGTTTTTTTTTTAAGTTCTGTACTTACTGAAACTGCAAAGTACAGTGGGAGTCCACACTCCCACAGCCTATTGCATTGGCTGCTTAAAGTCAGTGTGTGCAACTTAAGTAACAAATCTTAAGATGATGAGGTAGGGAGTTTTTCTTCATTTTGTACGAAATGAATTAAGATTTGCAATCAGTTAGGCAGGCAGCGACAGACATACAAAATAAAACAACATCACTTCCCCCCCTCAAAAGTCAATTTGTCTTGTCACAAATGAGCCTGTTACGCTATTTTGCCACTTCATGTTTTAATTTTCATACCAAAGTTAGTTAACATGGTTGTGACTATATAAATTTAGCTGTAGTGTTGTGTTGACGAAATTTTGTTTCTTCTTCAGATGGTTCAGGCTACACTATTGAAAGATGTAGGCTATGATGTCGCTGTTGATATATGGAGTCTTGGCTGCACCATTATAGAAATGTTTGATGGAAAGCCTCCTTGGAGTGATCTTGAAGGGGTAATGACTTGAAGCATGCTTGTATTTACAGTAAATTCTACAGCATGCATTGCATGGCTTAAGCCTTCCTAGTGTGGTTAAGCTCACTTGAAATGGAGCACTTCCCCTGTGATATGCAGGCTGCTGTGGTACTGTTACCCTTCACGTGATGTCCATCAATAAGATTAGTTTTCAAAAAGATTATTTACTTCATGTTGCACTGCATTCTATCTATTAGACCAAGTTATTAGGACACTCTTTACTTTGAGAAGGGCATATGGATATTTCTATTATGCAGGATAATTTTTTTCTTTATTCCCAAAAAGTTTATGCAAATCTTTCTCCTAAGGTTCTGTCCTTCAGCTGTGGCATCTGAGCTCCTCTCGTTACAGACTTACAGTATTTGCCCCATAGTGATCGGGATCCTTGGCCAACCAAAATTTTTGGTATGGAGGTAGTATTTAAGTTACATGCTCGCTATGCTAATAGTCCTATATATGTTTGCATAACAGATGAGGCCATCTGATTGCTCAAAACATCAAGAATGTGTGAAACTATCATGTCAATGATGCCTTGCATTCTATACAGAAAAAGCCAGCGTGATAAAGTTTTTGTTTTCATGCCTGAAGAAACTGGGTCTAGATAGTCTGATTATGCTGTTATAGAGAAATTTCAAAGTAGGGTTCCAGATAACATAAAGGCATAGAAAGGTGAGACAAGCATACTGTGGCTAGAGTCACTAGTCACCTCTTAACCTCGCTCACTACAACCTTGTGTGTTTTTATTTGTCACTGGTTTTCTTGGTATTAACAGCAAACTTTGATTCTAAAGTTTTACCCCTTTTTGTCCTACAGCCTGCCGCGATGTTTAAGGTTTTACATAAGGACCCACCAATTCCAGAAAATTTGTCCCTTGAGGGCAAAGAATTTCTGCAATGCTGTTTCAAGAGGAATCCAGCAGAGAGGCCAACTGCAAGCGAGCTGTTGGATCATCCATTCATCCGCAATTCAAGTCACTACAACAAACATGGCTCCATACATTCATTTGCAGGGATTAAAGTCAATGTAGGTACCTTTTTTTTTCTTGCATGACCAATGAGGGGTAAAATAAACCTGAGAATGGCATACATATAATGCCACTGTTGTATTACAGAATATTGCTCACAGTTTAAGAGACAACAAACCAACCTCGAAGAGTGACTCGAGCATGAAAGGAAAAAATACCAATATGTGAGTAGTTCCCTTTGAATTATCGTTGTGCTGTCGTGGTTAAAAAAACTGCTAGTTTTTCATCACTAGATCTTAACAAGTTCTTTTTGTTGCCAGTGAACCAAGCAGAGCTGCCAGGTCTTCTGAATCAACATTTCGATTGGCTCCACTAACAATCCAGGAAGCTACTCAAAACTTATCGCCTCGGCCTTTAGGTTTCGGCAACAATCCTGGTTC
This sequence comes from Setaria viridis, assembly GCF_005286985.2. Lineage (NCBI taxonomy): Eukaryota > Viridiplantae > Streptophyta > Magnoliopsida > Poales > Poaceae > Setaria > Setaria viridis. Next base: position 1,222,571 of record NC_048264.2, on the reverse strand, counting down.
AACGGCAAATTTTGTGAACACCATGCATTTTCCAAGTGCAAACCCTCAGCCTAGTCCATTGCCAAGGCCTAACGGGAAGGAAGTTCTGTTCTAATCGTGGATGATGCTGCATGCCATTTAGAGTGCCATTTCTATCAGTAGCAGTTCCAGTCTAAAAGTGGCTTGCGGAATCCTGTGCAGTTAAGGTGCTGACTGCTCAGGGAGCACTGCAATCCAGAAGGACTCGGCTAACAGCCCGGAGATGGAGCTTCTATGGCGTTTCACCTGCAGGACGCTTGATGCAGCTTCTTATCTTAACTAACCATTTTTGGAAGGATACATAACGATATGAATTTGTACAGTTTACCAGGGTTTTTTGTATGAGAGATCCGTGAAAGCACGGATGTAAATTATCTCCAGAAATTGTTGATGGCATTTTTTCTGTAACATAGAAATAGGTCTAGCTGTATGTAAAACTGTAAGTTCCCAATTTTTCGGCCAATAGGAATTAGGTGCAGCTCTGTTGCTTTTGCTGCTTCCATGTAATCATATTTTCGCTGTATCATTGATTATTCATTTGTCCAAAAAAATCAGGGGTCCACAGGCTTATCTGTGTACAAAACAGGTCAGATTTTGCATTTTACATTTGTGGAAATATGTTATCTGTCCTCTAAATTATCATGAGATTGTTTATGTTTGTAAAATGTCAACAGCAAACAGGAGCACATAATCACTGGATATATTAACAAAATAAAGATCTGCTAGCATTTCACACGCAGTGCAGTTCACCAACCTGGTGCACTAGTCTTCAGGCACATATACTACCATACTAAATTTTTGATAGATGTAAAATGTCATTCGCATTCCTGGCCTAGAGAAGCTCCAAAACATCTGATACAATTCCTTGGCCTTGATTTCAGGGATCGAATAGTAGAAAGTTACTTTAATCTGTTTTAGCACTGTCGCCCAACTGTATAACCGCGTTACAAAAGCAACTTCATGTTCAGATCCTCTCAGGTGACGGATTTCAACTTCTTCAAGATGATTCAATGAGAGTCCCTCAGTTTCCCACTCTGCTGGCTGATGACAGATACAACCTGATGGGCAATACAGTTTGTGCCTGACACAAGGAGTATATCAAGTTAATAAGATCAATTGATCATGACTGGCAAAAACAGAGAAATATTAATTTGACAGATTCCTTGATACTTTTGAGATATGTCAATATATCATCAACTAGGGCATATTTTCTCTTATAAAATCACAATATTCCCACAAACCACCATAACATGCAATCAGTAGTCCAAATTCAAGAAAATTTTGAGTTAACCTTAGGGCATACGTTGTCAATGGAAGTAAGGAAAGATTATTTTTTAAAGAAAAAATATACCTAAACTTCTAAAGAAACGACTAATTCAACTTTGTCCACTGCCATATTATTATCTCTCAACTATTTATATTACCAACACTGAACTGTCAAACTGCCATTCAACAACACAGTCAAATTTCTGACACTGCCACATACTTCAAACAGGCTGACAACAACTAAAATAACAACTATTTACATTCCAAATAGTATATCACTCAGTTAAAATTATAGATTAATTTTTAATTATTAGGAGATAAATGGGCCACATAGTTACCACAGATACACCTTAGCATGGCAAAAAAAAAAGAAGGGGAAATGCAAAACCCCCAAACGCCACTTCTTTTTTGTGACTAGAAGGAATATTAGATAAACAAGGGATAGCTTTTGCCCTGTTGAAAAGGACAGCTTTACCTCCAAGCCACTAGGAGCAGCAAATAGCAGCGTCAGTCTTCTTATACCAGTACACAGTCTGAGAGCATGGAATGAGCTGGCCCCAAAGGCATGTCCACTTGCAATCACAACCAGACACAAAAATGTAATGTCAGGGAGCACCGTCATGTCCTCCATCAAGTATGGGTAGTTCTCTATCTCCTGCATGTCCATAGACAGTACAAGAATAAGTCATATACGAAAGTTAAAAAGAGAAAGAAACATATCACTACTTCAAGTGATTGTCGCAGGCTGCCTATTGTTGTGAGCAAGCAGAAAATTGGTGTTGTCAGCTATCAAGCTCACTTTGGGTTTCTTATACAAAACCTAGCCATTGCAAGCCACAAAAAACTGTGCACTAGTTGTCTAGAAAATGCTACAAATCTCATGTATCGCCAAGATATATTGGAAAAGAAGGATAATTGAGTGTGCTCAGCAACGTCGCAAAGCAAAACAAGTGAGAATATTTCAACATGAATACCACCACCACGAGGACAACTATATATATAACTCTACATATATATCGCATTCAGAAAACAGTTGAAATGGTACATCCATTTATTTAGGGCATTTGCTTCAATGTAAAGTTTTTTTAAACGAAGAATAATCATATGCATGGCTGAGCGAATTCTACAGTGTGGTAGCCTAGGTCCTAGGACCATTCTTGGTGGGCATGTCACAGAAAAATGGACGGATCTTGCTATCCAATTTCAAACTGTACCCAGGTAATCAAAGATGTTACAATGACATATCAGTATGATACTACGATGGCATAATTTCAGATAAGAGAATCTCACCCGCATATATGCCAGTGTGAGAAAAAGGGTTTCAATGGCCTCAAAGCGCTGCAAGAGCGTTAAACAAGAGTGATTGTGACTAAGGCCATCTTGTCCATATACAAGATAAAAGGTGCCCAGCCATCGGAGATGTGCCATCTTGCCAAGATGGACGGAGCTTGGATCATACGCATCTTTCCACTCGAGGCTCACCAGCTGAGGGGCTGAGATGTTTGCAACCGGTTGAGTGTCATCGTTGCGAAAGCAGTATATCACAGTTAGCTCTGTGAGCGCCGGCGCCACAACAGTGACCTGCCACAACCCGCGCAGGTTCCTGAGCTCCATTTGCAGCAGCGACACCGAGTTGATGGTGAGATCGCCCAGTCCACGGGAGTCGTCGACGGTGAGCCTCTGCAGGCACGGGCACCGTGGTGAGGACATGGCGTCGCCGAGCGCGCACGGGCCGTGGAACCGGACGCAGCTCAGGTAGATGATACATGGTCGATTCATCCTATATACTACCTGTATGTTTCGTAGAATAAATCATTCTACTTATATAGCTGATGAAATCAAGATGATAGGTGACAGAGTGTTTTTGTTGTAGCCAAAAGCTCAGAATCTGAACTTGCTATTCTTTGATGGTGATGTCAGTAATTTTTATTTCTGCTTGTGGTTTGCCTGTGGGTAAGGACCTCTCAGGCTGAAGCTGTCCCATGATCTTTTCCCCAATGCATTGTTGATTCAGAAATGACAGATGTGTTTGGATGCTTACCAGATTGTGTGATATCAACAGAAGTCAGCAGGTTTCAGCTTTATGCAACCAAATTTCAAGGCACAAGATGTTGAACCAAACTAAACTCAGGCGGGAACAATGTAGTGGTTTGTAGTGTTTCAGTTTCAAATGCTCGCTCATTCTATTTTCCATTCCTACTAACCAATTTCCTCTTCGACTGAGAAGCACTTGAAGCACCACCTCTTGGTCTCTGAATTGTAAAAGCTGCTCCAAATTCTGTAGGGGGAAAACATTTTTTTAAGTAAAACCAGCAGGTTCTGGAATCAAATTTCCACTCAACAGCAGGGGCCAACAAGTTGTAGCTTCAACAATCTAACAGCTTCGAGAATGTAAAACCTCATGAAGGTGGAAAGGACTTTCAGAGGTTCAGGAGTGAAAAAATAAAACATGAACTAATTGAAAACATAGTATGATGATGGATTATAAATTTTTCAAGGATCTGCTGGCATTTTGATATTCCTTAGCACTGGCACTAGACATTAACTCGTAAGGTTAAATGATCCTGTTGAATGGCATTAAAGAGAGGAGACTAGGAAACTATCAGATTGCAGTATGTTTTCTACCCATACAATAGTGTTGTTCAGACCGTGTGCGTCTGCCCGGTTGGCCCGCATTGTAACGTTTCAAACGATCTTTCTTCTTAATACAAAGATACGCAGCTCTCCTGCGTATTCTAGAAAAAAAAGTTTTGAGACCAAGGGATTGCAACATTGCAGTTGTTCTGAAATAAGGAATACGGGAATATGCCATTCCACCTGTTCTGCTTCTGCTCATATCACAGTCGACGTGAAAGCAAGACATAACTTCATTTTTCAGTGTATACCTGGAAGCAGATTCCTCAAGAACAAACAAGCTCTGAATTCTGAACATTGCTGGACTGAACATTGGCAATTGTGATTCAAGAAAACTGAATGGACTATACAGCGTACAAGTTGCAATCATTCCAATGACAACCAGGTGGAAAAGAACAATGGGCATCTCAAGAGCTCCTCTCCGTTTAAAACGAAAAATATCACCAAATCAGATGACAAATTAAGTATATATTCCGAGAAATAAAAGAGATAACAAATGTCAAGGTACTGAAAACTGACTAAACCTTGTCTGAAAAACTGACCAAAATGTCTCTGATTGGTGTTATCAGGCCTACTAAGGAGTCCTTTGAAAGGGGTCCAGTATTGACAGATCATGCACTTGCTCCTCAGGCAGAAGACTAAATGACCCAACATGAGATACAAAATCAAACCTCATCGACTCCAGCACGCCCGCATTTCTCACAAAGAACTTGGCGAAGTTAACATGCAAGTTGCTGTCCTGATAGTATGGTAGCACAATTTTTCTCAGCCGAATGTGTTAAGGGTACCATCATCAGTAAGTTTCCAATATTCATCATATGGTTCATTTTCCTCCCCAACATGTATGTGTTGTCTGAAAAAGCAAAGCAAGCATGAAAATGGTGTGAATCAGCCAATGCATTGCATGGTCAACCTAGCTAGCTCTAGAACAACCATAGATATAGTATAACAGTCGTAAGTGGCAAAATAATAGGAATGCACAATCTTCCCAGGCATGAGGCATCCTCGACGTCGAGCTGTTCGAACCGGAGGCCTCCCTCTCTCCATCTAGAACCCACACCGACGCTCCTGAGGCTAAGGGACGTGATGATCTTTACTCGAGGGCAGCCTTCGTTGTCAAGCAGCAGCAAGCTCTCCAGGACAGGGCAGCCGGCGAGCCAGGCATGCAGGGAGGTCTCCGAGATCATGACATGGAGAAGGGTCAGCTGCTTGAGAAGCGGCATGGCAATGTTTCCACAATCCGACGGGAAGACGCAGGTGTCGAAGCTGGCGGCAGCGAGGGTGGACGAGAAGCGGTGCAGCGACGCCGGCAGCAGCAGCGACCCCAGGAGCAGCAGGTCATGGCCACACCTCGCTGAGCCACGACGCGACCGGATGTGATGTGATGTGTGGGGTTCATGACTAGTAACTGATGATTGAATAGTTGATAACAAATGACCAGTAACTGACGACTGCTAATTGCTGGCAGTTACCACAAACTGACCATATGATTGTTGCATTAACCTGGGCATCCAAGGGTCTTTTGGTGCCTACAAAAGAGGTGCTACCTCTCATTCTTTCGTACACGAACATACAAACCACCAGAGCTTTCCCCCACTACTACGCTGCATTTTTGCAGGCCTCCGAAGCTGCGCCCTTTGCCAGAGACTCTGCACCCGAGGAGTAGAAGGGCGATCAAGTTTTTAGCAAGCGCATCTGCGCGTATGCTCGCTGTGCACATCTACTTCCTAAAGGTGCAACTGCACTGCGATCACCTGCACGGCATCAACCTCTGATCAACTACTTCAAACAAGCTCAACTAACGATGTTGGGTAATGGTGCATCTGGTTCCTCCAGAACTAACCCCGCCTCAGGGTACTCCCTTATGAACGTCCTGGTTCAGTTCTTGCGTTTCATAGTATCTATTGCATGCTTTATGTTCATTGCAAATACAATAGATCAAGTTCCTATTTATGCTATCTTTACTGTCATGTTTTATTCTATATTTCAGATTAAAACTAACCGCAAAATGCCTCTAATTCCAACAATCCAAAAACTTGATAGGGCTTTTTCGGTAGTCGGCTTTGCTGCGCAATTGAAACCGAATGTATTTGATGGAACGAATTACAAGAGATGGGTTGGCAGACTTGAGTTGTGGCTCACGGCTATGAACGTGTTGTTCATTACCCATGAGCGTCCTGTGGGACCGCACACCTCCACGGAGGATAGTGTATACATGTCTACTGACAACAATTTGTTCAAAGGGGCTAGGATCAGTGTTCTTGCTAAGAACTTGATCGATTCATATATGTAGCTTCCCTCTGGCAAGGCAATGTGGGATGCACTCCAGGCAAATTTTGGGGTATCCGATGCAGGGAGCGAGTTGTACATCATAGAGCAGTTCTACGACTACAAGATGGTTGATGACAGTTCTGTAGTTGAACAGGCTCATGAGTTACAAGCTCTTGCAAAGGATCTTGTGAATGTTAGGTGTGAGATGCTGGATAAATTTATGGCCGGTGGTATCATTGTCAAATTGCCTCCTTCATGGAGGAACTTTGCTACTACTCTGAAACATAAGAGACATGAGTTCACCATAGCCGGTCTTATCGGCACTCTTGATGTTGAAGAAAAGGCGAGAGCAAAGGATTCACGTGCGCGTAGCAATGAGGGAGGTTCTATCGCTCATATGGTGCAGAAAAGGTACTTCCAATCCCACAAGAATAAGGGAAAAGCGAAAATTGAGTCTCAACACAAGTCTACTCAGACTACCAACTTTAAGAAAAAGAAGAACAACAAGGGAAAGTGCTTTGTGTGCGATGGTTCTGACCATTGGGCCAAGGACTGCAAGGACCGCAAGGACAAGCAACAACACGGGCAGAAGAAGTTTGCTAATATTGTTATTAGTGATGCTGAGAAGGGAACATCAGGGTATGGTAATCGTACTTTTGTTCTTTCAGTTAGTCATTTACCAAATTGGTGGATTGACACCGGTGCTAATATACATGTGTGTGCTGATATTTCTTTGTTTTCCTCTTACCAGGTCACAGGGATTGGATCTGTGTTGATAGGGAACAACTCACGTGTTGCTGTTCGTGGTATTGGTATGGTCGATCTGAAGTTTACTTCGGGAAAGACCGTGCGGCTGAAGAATGTGCAGCATGTCACCTCAATAAATTAAAATCTTGTTAGCGGATCCCTTCTTTGTAAGGATGATTTTAAGTTGGTGTTTGAATTGAACAAATGTGTTGTTTCTAAGGTTGGCTCCTTTGTTGGTAAAGGATATGATTGTGATGGTTTGTTCCATTTATCATTATCAGACTCTTGTAATAAATTTGTGAATCATGTATGTAATGACGATGAGTCAAATGTTTGGCATTCACGATTTTGTCATGTTAATTTTGATTGTATGTTGTGGCTAGCTAATTTGAGTTTAATTTCGAAATTCACTTTGGTAAAAATTACTAAATGTCAAGTGTGTGTGCAATCTAAGCAACCCTGCAAGCCTCACAAGGATGCTGAGGTGAGGACTTTGTTACCATTAGAATTAATTCATTCGGACTTCAGCGAAATAAATAGTGTGTTGACTAAAGGTGAAAAGAGATATTTCATGACTTTGATAGATGATTCTACTAGATATTGCTATGTGTATTTGCTTAAATCGAAAGATGAGGCATTTAAGTTTTTCAAGATCTATAAGGCTGGAGTTGAAAATCAACTTGAGAGGAAGATAAAACGTGTTAGATCGGATCGAGGTGGAGAGTACTTTTCAAATGAGTTCAATTTGTTCTGTGAGGAACATGGCATTATTCATGAAAAAACACCACCTTATTCTCCTGAGTCAAATGGAGTGGCTGAAAGGAAGAACCGTACTCTAACTGAGATGGTTAACACCATGTTAGAAGCAGCTAGACTTTCTTGGGAATGATGGGGTGAAGCCATGTTGACTGCCTGTCATACTCTTAACAGAGTTCCTATGAAAAACAAAGAGAAAACACCATTCAAGGAATGGAAAAATAAAAGACTAACACTCTCATACTTGCGTACTTGGGGTTGCTTGGCAAAGGTTAATGCACCAATTGCTAAGAAGCACAAGCTCGAACCGAAAACAGTTGATTGTGTCTTTCTAGGCTTTGGTTTTCATAGTATTGGATATAGATTCTTGATAATTAAATCTAGAGTACCGGACATGCATGTTGGTACAATCATGGAGTCCAGAGATGCCACATTTTTTGAGAATATTTTTCCTATGAATGAAACATCTAGCAACTCTAGTTATGAATCTGTTAATTCCCCTGAATGTAATGATACAGTAGTACACTTTGAACAACCACTTGAGGAGAATCATGAGAAGGATGACAATGAAAGGACTCGAAAGAGTAAAAGATGAAGGACTGCAAATTCTTTTGGTGATACTACGTTGTGTACCTTGCAGATGACACTCCTAGAACTATTGCTGAGGCTTATGGATCTCCTGATGCTGACTATTGGAAGGAAGCAATCAAAAGTGAGATGGATTCCATAATATCTAATGGGACTTGGGAGCTTGTTGATCGTCCATACGGGTGCAAACCTGTAGGATGTAAGTGGGTGTTTAAGAAAAAGTTTAGACCTGATGGTACTATTGAAAAGTACAAGACAAGACTTGTGGCCAAGCGTTACACCCAGAAAGAAGGCGAAGATTATTTTGATACTTACTCACCACTTGCTAGATTGACCACGATTCGAGTACTACTATCCTTAGCTACCTCACAAGGGCTTCTCATCCATCAGATGGATGTTAAGACAGCCTTCCTTAATGGAGAGTTAGATGAGGAAATTTATATGGATCAGCCTGATGGTTATGTAGTAGAAGGTCATGAAGGAAAGGTGCACAAGTTGTTAAAATCTTTGTATGGACTGAAACAGGCTCCTAAGCAATGGCATGAGAAGTTTGACAAGACTCTCAAGTCAGCCGGCTTTGTTGTGAATGAAGCCGACAAGTGCGTATCTACCATTTTGGTGGGGGAAAAGGAGTGATCTTGTGTTTGTATATTGATGACATATTGATCTTTGATACCAATCTCAATGTGATTGAGGAGGTTAAGAGATTTTTGTCTCAAAGTTTTGAGATGAAAGATATGGGAGTGGCTGATCTAATTTTGAACCTGAGAGAAGGTAATGGTGGGATTACACTTTTGCAATCCCATTATGTGGAGAAGATCTTGAGTTGCTTTGGTTATAGTGACTGCAAGCCTGCTCCCACGCCTTACAATTCCAGTGTGATATTGCGGAAAAACCGTAGAATCGCAAGGGATCAATTGAGATATTTTCAAATCATTGGCTCGCTAATGTATCTAGCTAGCGCTATGAGGCCTGCCATCTCATTTGCTGTGAGCAAACTCAGCAGATTTGTCTCAAATCCTGGAGATGATCACTGCCATGCTCTTGAGAGAGTAATGCGCTATCTAATAGGCACAACGAGTTATGGAATTCATTATGCTGGGTATCCTAGGGTACTGGAAGGCTATAGTGACTCAAACTGGATATTAGATGCTGATGAGATAAAAGCCACAAGTGGATATGTGTTCATGCTTGGAGGTGGTGCTGTTTCTTGGAAGTCTTGCAAGCAAACCATCTTAACGAGGTCAACAATGGAAGCATAACTCATAGCACTGGATACCACCACAGTTGAGGCTGAATGGCTTCGTGATCTTTTGTCGGATTTGCCAGTGGTTGGGAAACTGATACCAGCTATTCTAATGAACTGTGATAATCAAATAGTGATTGCCAAGGTGAACAGTTCTAAGGATAATATGAAGTCATCAAGACATGTGAAGAGGCGGCTGAAGTCTGTCAGAAAGATGAGAAACTCCGGAGTGGTAGCACTGGACTATGTCCAAACAGCTAAAAATCTGGTAGATCAATTCACGAAAGGTCTTTCACAAAATGTGATAGACGAGGCATCGAGGGAGATGGGAATGAGACCCACATGAGAGTTAAGTCATAGTGGTAACCTATTCTATTTGATCGGAGATCCTGTGAACTAGAATGGTGAAACAAGCTATTTGACTAACTGAGAAGGGGAGTACTATTGTAGGAACCCACTCCGTTGGAGATGCAATCTTATCTAAATTTGCATGGCAGGTTGGTAAACACCTTAATATGATCCGAGTGGCCTAAGCAAAGATGTTAATCTGCAGAAACATCTTTAGAGGAACACACCTATATGAGTTTGATTGTTAGTCACAGTCTATGAGATTGGGTAATCTCTAGAGACTCATGAAAGGCCCAAAAGTAAGACTTACATGCTTCAACAAGAGGAGATGCATTTTGCAGCCTAGTATCGGTAAAGGACTTAAGTGAAACTTGCTTGCACAAAACTGACAATTCAAGGTATAGTCCATTGTTCAGTTGTGGATAAATGTAGCTTATGTTCTAGGTGGATGTTCAACCTTATTCATGTCTCCATCGAAACACTGGTATATCCAACAGCAATGGAGCAAATTCCCAAATGAGCCTTGGAATTTGGTGGGGATTGTTAGCATAATTGGGTTTTTGGCCCATTATTTAATTGATCAAATATATCCCAAGGCCCATTAGTGGTGGTAGTTACAAATAGAATAAAACCAACTTGGAAGTTGAGAGGATCTATAACCAACCTATAAGGTGGAGCCGTGTTGCACATGTTGACAAGTTGAGGGAGGGATAGCAGGATGCCACACACGCGCGCGCTCGCTCTCATCACCAAGCCGTGCCGTGCCGAGCCGAGCCGAGACGCGACGTGACATGACTGGACATGATGTGATGTGTGGGCTTGGTCAGGTTTTGCAATTTTTGATCATAGTTGATGAAAAGTAACGGACACACATTTAGTGACTAGTAATTGATGATTGAATAGTTGATAACAAATGACTAGTAACTGACGACTGCTAATGGCTGGCAGTTACTAGAAACTGACCATTTGATTGCTGCATTAACCTGGGCATCCAAGGCTCTTCTGGTGCCTACAAGAGAGGTGCTACTTCTCCTTCTTTCGTACACGAAAACACAAACCACCAGAGCTTTCCTCCATTGTTGCGCTACATTTTTGCTGTCTCCGTTCCGGTGATCTGTGTGCACGGATTTCGCTGGAAGAGAAGACCTTCGAAGCTGCGCCCTTTGCCAGAGACTCTGCACCCGAGGAGTATTAGGGTGATCAAGCTTTTGGGGAGCGCATCTGCGCGACTGCTTGCTGTGCACATTTACTTCCTGAAGGCGCAAATGCACTGCGTTCACCTGCACAGCATCAACCTCTAATCACCTACTTCGAACAAACTCAACTAATGATGTTGGGTAATGGCGTATCTGATTTCTCCGGAACTAGCCCCGCCTCAGGGTACTCCCTTATGAACGTCCTGGTTCAGTTCTTGCGTTTCATAGTATCTATTGCATGCTTTATGTTCATTGCAAATACAATAGATCAAGTTCCTATTTATGCTATCCTTACTGTCATATTTTTCTATATTTCGGATTAAAATTAATCGCAAAATGCCTCTAATTCCAACAGTGGAAGTGGATCTCGAGCTCCTGGATGTTGTTGACGTAGGGAAACCGGAGCCAGCCATGCCATGGCCCAGCTGTCGGAGCGGATAGAGAAGCGGCGGCCGGGACCTGGGTGCAAGGAGAGGATGCGGGAGATGCCGTCGAGAGGAATTGTTGGGTCGTCCTCGTAGATGACAACGCCGACGTTGAGGGGAGCGGAGCGCCAGCTGTGGCGCCACCGGGAGGAGAGGACCTGCGTGCGGGCACCGTCTTTGGTGGGGAGGAGGGAAAAGATGTTGCCAAGGACGCCGTCCGGGAGGCGGCTGATGCGGTGGATGAGCTCTTGTTCTTCCTCCAGCCTCCTCTTCTTGGCTCTCGTGGTCACCCCCATGGCGCTGGCGGCGCGGCTTGGCAGGTGGGGAAGAAAGACGGCCGCTCCCGCGAAGTACACTGATGTAGTTCGGCTTCTGCGAATGCTTTTCTGGCCCAATCATTTTTTTTTGCCCACCGCAGCTCTAATTTCTGGCCCAATCACACGTTGACGACGGCCGCCATGTCAATGTGTTTTTTTGATGGAAACAGGAGGGCTTTAGCCCTGCTGGTTATATATTACTTAAAGAGAAAAGAAGTAGAAGGATTACAAAGAGCAAACCAGTTCGAATCTAAGAAACAAAAAAAGATAAAAAGAAAATCATGAGGATTACAACATAAGCTCTAGCCATTCAACCATTGATTGTTTGGAGGCCTCTTTAACTCTATGTAGGACTAATGAATAAGTAGATTTAAACCTCAAGATGGCCCCTTGCATTGTCGGTGGTATACCTCTGAAGATTAAATTATTTCTTGTCATCCATATGCACCAGCTCATAATTATGATTATTTCCATGAAGAAAGGAACCTGAAGCTGCATTTTGAAGGAGGTCAAAATGGAATAAGGGTCTAGTTGTAAGTCGGCGAAAATGCCTAGATGGATCCAACATTCTTGAGCAAAGGGGCATTCAAGCAGGAGATGAAACAGAGTCTCAGTTTTGTTGTGAGAGCACAGGACACAATTGTAAGAAGGCATAACCATATGTTTGCGCCGCATGATATCCCGTGTACTAAGTCTATCTTTCAAAACCAACCAAAAGAAGACTTTGTGTTTCTTTTGACACCGGGATTTCCATAGCCAATTAAAAACTGGGTGGGTGCTTCTATGCCCAATGAGAGCCTTATATGCCTTTGATGAAGAGAAAAGAGCATTACCTCAGATGTATGTCCAATAGTCTGAATCAGGCGAGAGCTCTAGGCTTTCTAGGTCTTCAGCCAGATTAATCAATTGATCATAGGCTTGTGGTGTCAAGGGCAGAAAGAAGAGATGTTGTAAGTCTGTGATCGAATAAGCTCTCTTCAGAGATAGGCATTTGTCCCGAGTAAAGGAGAATAGGTGAGGATACACTTGTGCTGGCACCTTATTATTCCATAGATCATGCCATAAAAGACATGTACTGCCGTCCTTCACAGACACTGAGGCTAAACCTTTGAATTTGTCCAAGAGTTTGATGATATCCCGCCACCAAAAGGATCCTTTAGAAGCAGCGCCTGGCAGTTTACCATTTCCATAGTATTTTTCCCATATTAGATGAACCCACGGGATATCTTCTTTATTGTAAAATTTATGCAAGAATTTGAGTAACAGAGCCTCATTCTGTGTCTGTAGATTCAGGACCCCTAGTCCACCTTCCTTTTTTGGTAAAGTTACCATGTCCCATGCAGCTTTAGGTGGTTTCCTGTTGTTGATATCCGAGCCTCTCCAAAAGCAGTGTTTTCTATACTTATCCACTTGTTTATAGACTGATTTAGGTAGCAGCAGGGTACTCATATGAAACATCGGCAAGGCAGAGAAAATTGAGTTGGTTAGCTGTAATCTCCCCGCTTCAGAGAGGAGATTTGAAGTAGACAGTAATCTTATTTCACATCGACTCACCATAGGGAGAAATTCCTCAAATTTTGGCTTTGTCAAACCCAGTGGTAGTCCTAAGTATGTGAAGGGCATTTTCCCTACTGTGCAATCAAGGATCTGAGCTAACTGTTGTATCCTTTCCTCTGAGATGTTGATTGGCACCATCATGGATTTGTTGAAGTTTACCTTAAGCCCAGTTGAGGTAGCAAAGGACTGTAAAAGGTTTTTCAGGTGAAGCAGTTGCAAAGGGCATCCTTCCATGATGATAAGAGTGTCATCAGCATATTGTATGATTGGAAAGTCCTGATTATGATTAAATTGAATTGGTAAATGGAGATGTCCCTGTTCCTTCGCATTGTTGAGAATCGACTGTAACAGATCTGCCCCAAGAACAAAAAGGAGAGGGGATAGAGGGTCACCTTGCCTAACTCCTCTTTTGCAGGAAAATCTTTTTCCTGGAACTCCATTCAGTAAAATAGAGGAGGTCCCTGAAGCAAAGATTTGTTGCATCCATGCGATCCATCGTGATCCAAAACCTTTATGCTTCATAATGTCCAGCATTGCATTATGCTCAATGCGGTCAAAAGCTTTCTCAAAGTCTAATTTCAGAATGACAATTTCTTTTTTTGACTTATGGCATAAGTGGATATATTCAAAAGCCCAGGCAAGGCAATCCTGTATGGTTCTTGTTTTGATAAATCCATATTGATTGGTGTGCACTAGCCTTGTTATGACCCCTTGTAGTCTGTTTGCAAGTAATTTGGTGATCAACTTGACTGAGTTATTTAGCAGAGATATGGGCCTGTAGTCTGACACAGTGGCAGCTCCCTCTACTTTGGCAATTAAAGTAATGTATGAGCCATTGATACTTTGCAGGTATAGATTTGTTTCATGGAAGGATTGGCAGAGAGCATAGAAGTCTTGCTTAATGATAGGCCATGCCTTTTTGATAAAATCAGTGTTGAAACCATCAGGTCCTGGGGACTTGTCACCTGGCAGAGAGGTGATGACTGCATCAATTTCCTCTGTGGAGAAAGGTGCTTCCAGGCTGGATAAATTATCATCTATGTGCATTAGCTGAGATAGATCAAACTCCATTGGTTGAGGATTGGAAGACCCCAATCTTTCCTTGTAGGCCGCCCAGAGAATTGATACCTTATGCCTGTGGCTGGTTTGGGGGATACCATCAGAGTCTTCAATGGATCTAATAAAGTTCTTTTTATGCTTAATTGTTGCATTGACATGAAAAAACTTTGTAGATTCATCTCCAAATTTTACCCACTTAAGAACTCCACGTTGTTTTCAGTATGTGTTTTGCTGTTTTAGGAGGGATTGTAAGTGCTGCTGTAAAATATCTTTGAAATTCCATTCAATTAGGAGCAGGTCTCTACACTCCTCTATTCGTTCCAAGAAGGATAGAGTGAGTTTCACATTGGAGATGACTGTTTTCAGACTGGATAACTGAGCTTGCCATGCTTTGAGCACCCTTCTGAGGTTTTTGAACTTGGCGGTAATAACCTTAGCTTTATCTGTTTCCTGTATAGGGACCGACCATCCGTGTTTGATAATATCCATAATCTGATCATGTTGTAGCCAGTGGTTCTCAAAACGAAAAACTTTTCCTTTCGGAATATCTGTACCAAAGGTTATGATGCATGGCGTGTGGTCTGAAGTTTCCATCACAAGAGGGTAGGCAAAGGTATTTGGGTATGAGGAAGCCCAGGAAGGGGTGACAAAAAACCAATCTAGTCTTTCCAGCAGGGGTGATTGTTGCTTGTTTGACCAAGTGAATTTTTTTGACTTGAGTGGAATCTCAATAAGGCCAAGACAACTAATAGCTTCATTGAATAAGAGCATGTCTGTAACATTGCCTCCTGGTTTATTTCTATCTGTTGGGCTTCTCATTAGATTAAAGTCTCCTAAGATCAACCAGTCAATATCATCAGGCATCTGTACGTGTTTAAGCCAGTTAATGAAGTCTTGCTTCCTTTCCAACAAACAAGGGCCGTAGACATTTGTGAGAATCCATTCATTATCAGACATTGTGGATAAAAATTTCACTGATAATGCATACTCATTAGTAAAAACCAATTCCCCATCGAAAAGTCTTGATTTCCATATGATTGCAATGCCTCCTGAAGCACCCACAGAGGGCCGGTATTCAAATTTATCAAAGGCACGGGGGCAGAATTTTCTAATATAGTTGCTATCAAGATGTTCTCTCTTAGTTTCTTGCAGGCATATGACATCACAGTTGCTGTCAATTATTTTGTCTCTAATTGAAAACCATTTCTTGTCAGAATTAATACCCCTGACATTCCAACACATAACATTCCAAACTCTTGTTTTCACAGAGTGATTCATAAAAGATTATGTAAGGGGGGCTGCCGTGCATCAAGCAGACAATGCCTGAACCAATTCTGAATAAACCGAGGTAGGCAAAATATCTGGGTGCAGTCACAGACATCAAACATAACCAAAATAAGAGAGACATATAACAAAATAAAGTTTCTGGCAAAACAGGTCAGGTGCAGAGAAGGATGCCACCGATTCCCTCCAGAATTACTGCTTCTTAGGCTTCTTCTTGTTACTTCTTGGGGGCTCCTGTGCATCTTCAGCATCTGCAGCAGACTTCTTCTTGACTAGCTTCCTTGCAACCGGAGCTGTGCCCTTCTTCTTGACCAGAACATCAGATGTTAGCTTGGAGGCTTCCACCTTACAGAATGATTCACCCAGGTTTCTGATAGTTTCCCTTGATAAGGCAGGAGGGGCTGCTGAACAACCAATGCAGTTTTTGTTTTTACAGCTAGAGCTTTTGTATCCCTGGTTGTGACTGGAGTTCCTACTACTCCTACGAAGCTCCTCATCATTAACTGTGCAGCCCAAGTCAATATTGTCTAGATCATTCATGTGATGTGCCTTCTTGAGCAGGGCCTTGGACCAAGGACCAGAGGTAGCAGAGACCTTTTGAATGATCTTTTCTAGAGGTGTGGAAGGTGACTTTGTGGGCTCATGGCTGAAAACATCATGGTCAGGAGAGTTTTGTTCCAAGACATCAGGAGCGAAAGGGATGGTTGAGGAGCTGGCAATGTCACTATGCAGATTTCCTTCAAAAATAATGCCCTTGGATTTGAACCCCATATTCTGATTAGAAGAATCCTTGGAAGGACAGTCAGGAGACATCTCATTTGGACATACATTAGGTAGGCTGACTTTTAAAGCCGGCTCAGAGTAAAGGAAAGACATAGCTGGTGAAGACAAGAAGCTTTTGGCCCAGGCAAAGCTCATGGGATTCAGGAGTTGGGCCATAAAAAAGTGAGACCAAGACAGGGGGACATTCACCTGGGAGTCTGTCTTGCCTGGTGGAAGGTATTTCGCCCAGAGATTGTAGAGGTCTGCAGGTGTTTGAGTGGTTTGAAGCTGTTTAGCATTCTGGAACTGGGAGAAGACAGGATCTCGACAAGGCCCAAGAGTTTGGACAAAGCCCAGCTGCATGTTAAAGTTTTGAGGCCCCTGGTCCAGGGCTTGATCTTGATCTTGATTACCATCCAGGAGCTCGTTCTCATTAATTTCCTCCTGAACCATGTGCAGTGGCTGACCATTATCTTGGGGGATGAAAACATCAACTTGAGGGGGTTCAATATTAAAATTATGTGGAGGGTGGCCTTCACTCCCTGAGGAGTCAGTTCCATCAATAATCTGCATGTTATCCTCCATGTGATCATCAGCACCCTGATTAGCTGCTGCTTGAATTAGATTGTCAATGCCACCTAGGTCATCATCCAGTGCCATATTTAAATCAAATTGAAGACCATTAGGGTGAACCTCCTGAACCAAAGCATCAAGATTATCTTCCTGGGGTGGGACTTGTTGTTCCTGATTGGCTGGGAGACCTTGCACAATAGGCACATCTGGTGGCAGCTGGGGCCCAATGAACGGGGCATCATTTTGTCCTTGAGGCCCCTCAGGCCAGAGACCCCATTGTTGAGCCGGGGCTTGCACAGGCATTGCACCGGGTACATTATGGTTCCCAGCATTGGATGGTTGGCCATATCCAAAGAAGTCGAACAAGAGCGGATCAACTTCATCAGGGGGTTGGTTCTCATCTTCAGGTCCCACTCCCAATAACCTGTATTGTAAAATTTCACATTGCACCGTCCATGAATTACCTTCAAAATCCTCTCCTTCTGAGCAGACCAGGAACCAGGGGATCTCAGTTAAATCCACTACTCGGACTTTAACAATGACCCGGGCCAGGTTATTCGGGTCCTCCTCCCAAACTAACAATCTTCCAAAGACTGCCACTGCTTTTTCAATGTCAGATTTTGTCCAGTAATCGATATTGAGGCCTAGAAGCATAACCCAAGCCTCACAGTTCATGGTGGTGAGTCTGTTATTCCAACCCCGATTATGATCAGAAAAGGTTATTCTGTATTGCCCATACTGATGTTGACCGCCCCCAATAAGAAAATCCTTTTCATGCACAAAGTGGAATCGAACATACGCTTGACCATACGGGCAGGGTTGAATGGAATGAATAGTAAGCCCCTTATGATTTCGCAGAAAATCATCAAGAAGCTCCCGTATGGACTGAAAAGATACCTGTAGCTGTGGGAGAGGTTCAATCTTTGCAATGGCTACATCACTTTGATTCCGCCTCGCTCCACCGAGAACCACCCTAGACATTGGCTTACGGAAGCCCACAATCTGACGCTGACATCCCCTTGGCATGAAGGGTGCGGGATTAACGAACCTGTAGGCCATGAAGGCTTCTTGAAGGTCGGCCAGCTCAAGCGATGGTCCAAAGGAAGACGAGGGGTTCTCTTCGGAGAAGCTTTGGAGGTGAGGCTGGGGGGAATGGCTGGAGGAGGGTGCACTGTTTACAAAAGACGGCGGAGGCGGCGGAGCTTTTTGCGTGGGCTCCGAGGCCGGGGAGGAAGACGAAGGGACTCCCTCTGGAACCGCGACACTGAAGGGACGTTTCCAAAAAATAGTTTCCTTAGGAGCAGCTGCCGGTAGACTCAACAGAGAAAGACCCAAATCTTGAAAAGTGCCAACTGCCACCTCCTGGGCATTAGAGGACCCACCAGTCATAGGGGTTGAATTCTGGAACCAGGTGTGCACCGGAAAGGAAGACCAGTTATCCAGGCATGGTGGTTGGAAAGAGGCTGTATCTTTGGAGAGCCCAGGGAAGCGTGGGTGGAATCTGCAAGATGCCGCAAAGTGGCCCAGACGGAAACAAGATCCGCAGCGAATGGGCCTCAAGCAGGAGCCTCTGGAGTGGGCGTGAGAGAGACATCTGGAGCACTGGTTCCGGCCCAGCTTCACTCCCCAACTTTGAACCGATGGAACCAATTTCGGGAAACCCGGCTTATCCATTAAGACAGACTTAAAAGACTGACTCATTGCGCCTAGATTAAGGTCCAAATTAATGCCACGAGAGGTCTGATTTGAAATTTGAAATTTCTGTGTTCTCTGTTCATGAGTCCGGGCACGCCCATCAAGAACCTTGCTCCGGGTTCGACGATTATCAGAGACATCCACGACTGAAGAACAACCATCATGAAGCTTCTGTAAGGGTGATGAGCAGCGGCGAAACTTGGATCGACCAAGAGGCAGAGAGTTGGCCCCAGTTAAAAGCACAGGAGACTTCCTCGAAGAAACCGAAATCCATGGAAAGTGAGCTCCTTGAGCATTGGCTATAACCAATTTGGCGAAGTGCAAACCTCGATCATTGAACAGGTTGAAATCCACTTTGAAAAAATCACATTGAGAAGAACCCATCTGATAAATGAGAAGCCCAACTTCTTTGCAGGAGACGCAGAACTTGAAGATCCAAGCATCCACCTCAGAAACTTGGAAGAGATCCGAGGATCCTCCAAGAACCGATTGGAGAAGAAAGGCCACATTACTTTCAGAAAGCTTGATCTTTGATCGAGAGAAGGAAGCCAAGAGCCAGAAGCACGAAGAAGCAGAGGAAGAGCGAGCAGAAACCCGAGCTCCCAAGAGGGACCGTACCTTGTTGGAGAAAGAGAGCCCTGGACGGAGATCCACATTGGATATATCCATGGAGACGAGCAGGGGAGGGGGAGGGGAAGCTCACCGTCGGGAGGGGTGGACGCCGGGACCGGGTGGTCACTGGCGGGGGGCCGCCTTAGCGCTCTCTCTTTTCATTCGCAATTAGAACTATACTAGCACCATATATTGCTGCATGCTCTGATATAGTTCCCTCAATGTGTTGCCAGACGATGACCGAAACCCTTGACTGGCCGATCACCATCTTCATGGATCAATTAATCGGTCAAATTAAATATTCAAAACACAACATTGCTCAATCACATGATCACCCATACGAGAGGTGTCAAATTTTGTTGCCAATATATGCACTCTATTTTCTTTTTGGCAAAGTTTGCATGCCAAAAGTAATTGTAGCCTGCTATTCCTGAAGATGATGATCAATTCAACAGTTATCAGCTATACTTGATCTTACGGTGATAAATAAATATCAGCCATGAACAGTCTATGTACTTCCTTTAAGCATGCTCTAGTCATACTTTTCTAAATGTATAGAGATAATGTATAAGTTTGAAACGATGTATGCTTTTAATATTTCAAATAAACTGTTATACGTAAACCGGAAAAACTATGGTAATCCATGGTTTGCTACAATTCATACACTAGTAGAGAACTCACCTTCCATGCGCCCCATTTTGTCCCGGTTTAAAGTTGGCCCGGGATAAAAGGTTCACCAACCGGGACTAAAGCTCGGTCATTGGTGGGGGGCTCACCAACCGCGACCTTTTATCCCGGTTGCAAAGGCTAGTGGAAAAAAAAGACCCTGAGAGGCCTTTTATCCCAGTTTGAAACACCAACTGGGATAAAAGACTCGCCCTTTTATCCCGGTTGGTAACACCAACCGGGATAAAAGGGTCGAGAGCTTTTATCCCGGTTTGTAATACCAACCGGGATAAAAGACTCTTTTATCCCGGTTTGTAATACCAACCGGGATAAAAGAGTCTTTTATCCTGGTTGGTGTTTCAAACTGGGATAAAAGGGGAAGGGGGTCTTTTATCCCGGTTTGTAATACCAACCGGGATAAAAGGGGGGTCTTTTATCCCGGTTGGTGTTTCAAACCAGGATAAAAGGGTCCCCAACGGGGTAGCTGAAAGAGGACTAAATCCCTCGAACCCTTTTATCTAGGTTTGTAATACCAACCGGGATAAAAGACCCCTCTTTTATCCCGGTTGGTGTTTCCAACCGGGATAAAAGGGTCCCCCACGAGTTAATACAAAAGGATTGCATCCCCTATATAGTCAGATGTGTTGTGTAGGTGGGATGGCAAGGAAGCTTCGCGCGAGGCTGGAGGTTGTGGGTTCGAATCCCACGCAGCGCGCACACGCATATTTCGCGTGTAACTTGTGGCGTGATTTCTTTTTTTTTTCAGCGCCTGGCATGGTGATCTATTTTATCCCGATTGGTATTACCAACCGGGATAAAAAGGGGTCTTTAGTCCCGGTTGAGTGACCCGGGACAAAAGACACCCCCCTTGTCCTGGTTAGTTTATCCCGGATGGATTTTCGGGAGATTTGCATCCTACCAACCAGAACTAATACCGAGTTCTCTACCAGTGATAGATAGCTGAATAGTACAAAATACTCCCTCCAACTCATATAATTAATTCGACGTTGCTTGGTTTATTTTTGAACTAGGCAACGTCAAATAAATCGATACGGAGGTAGTAAATTTTAACACCTCACTCTAATATTATTTGGTCGTTGCAATCATCCCAATGACGACCAAGTGGAAAAGAAGAATGGGCATCTCAAGAGCTCTTCTCCGTTAAAAACAAAACATATAGCAACCAAATCGGATGACAGATTACAATATTCCACGAAAAGAGATAACAAATGTCAAGCAATGGAAACCAAATATCTGTCGTTGGTGTTACCAGACCTACCGACGAACCCTTTGAAAGGGGTCGAGTATTAACATTTCATGTACTTGCTTGGCACGAGGAAGACTAAATGATCTATTACGAGATACAAAATCAAATCGTGCACCCTTCGAAGCCCTCTTTTCGACCTGGAGCAGCCTACGTTGTCTTCTAATCCACGCGTCACTTCCAATAAACTCAAGCGTCATTGACTCCAGCATGCTTGCATTCATTACAAAGAACTTGGCAAATTCAATATCCGGCTCCCTATCATTAAGGTATGCTAGCACGATCTTTCTCAGACGGATGTCAAGAGTACCGATAGGTTCCTGGTACTTATCAGATGATGTATTTTCCTCCCGATCGTGTGTTATCTGGAAAAGCAAACCCAACATAAAATTGGTCAGCCTAGCTTTCGACATAATACTAATAAGCGCCAAAATTAAAAATCGCAAATGCACACTCTAGTTGGTTCAGAGAGTCACCTCCACGTGCAACTTCTCCAAGAGGGGAAAGCACTTTATCAAGTTAATAGCCACATCCAAACAAGGTGTCATATGAGATAAAGCTAGAGCCCTAACACTTGGCACCACCGTCGTCAAGCTAGCAACGGTCGATCCCTGAGTGAAATTAAGCATATAATTTACACACATCTTGATCAGGCGAATTATAGGACATGTATCCATCATAATGAAGGTGAGAATAATGATGCCCCAATACCTGAAGAGCCGTGGCGCCAAATCGAAGCATTTGGCCTCTGCCCTGCAGTTCCCCCAGAATATGCAACCTTGGCGCAGATATTACCGAGATGTCCATCTCCCTGCCTCCGAAAATTAGTAATCTTTCCAGAGATGGAGCATCCTCGATGATGAGCTGCGTCAACCTGTCGTCTCCCCAAGGAGAACACACACCGATGCTTCTGAGGCTAGTGGACATGATCTGGACTCGAGGGAAGCCATTGGTGTCTTCTAGCAGCAAGCTCTCAAGGACAGAGCAGCCGGCGAGCAATGCATGAAGAGAGGTCTCTGAGATTCTGACACTCACAAGGCTCAGCTGGTTGAGAAGCGGCAGGTGGAGCGCGTTGGCATTCCCGTCCGGGAAACTGCAGGCGCCGAAGCTGGCGACGCGAAGGGTGCACGAGAAGCGGCGTAGTGATGCGGGTAGCAGCGGCGGAAATTCAAACGGACGGCCGAGGTGGAACTCGAGCTCCTGGAGGCTGTCCATGGCGGGGCACCGGAGCCAGGCTTCAAGCTCGAGGGGAGCGGAGTCTCTGCTCAGCACGTAGCGCATGTCGAT